>NC_092498.1:108068596-108785262 GCF_047511675.1 Marmota flaviventris | reverse complement strand
ACAAAAAAGCATAAACAAAAACAAAATAACAACGAAGATACAAATGGCAAAGAGTAAGAAAAACATTTAAATCATTTATGTAAACAGAAGACACATCAATCAGATTAAGCCCAACAATTATTCACATTTTAATTTGTCACTTGGATATTAAAATTTTTGATGAAACAATTTTTAAAGTATTGCGCTCTCTCTCTCTCTCTCTCTCTCTCACACACACACACACACACACGCACACACACATACACACAAACAAACAAACAGATTAAAAAAACATGTGTGAGTTCAAAGTTTGGAGAACCTCAAGCATCAATTTTGGAAATATTAAAAATACTAGGTAATGATGTGTGTGAAGAAGGCATCTCTAACACACCTTCCTGCAAACATTTCTTGTGTGCCTACTGTATACAGCAAGAAGGTCTGCAGGACAGCGCCTGCAAGCAATAAAGCAATGAGAATCACTTTGCTTTTCTGCAGTTGGGTGAGATTTATCAGAAAGAACTCACTATGCAATTATATCAACATAAGTGATTTGGAGAAAGGTAACAAGGTTTCTGTAAGGGGAAATGTGGTACATTAATCTACCCTAGGATCTATCTGAAAATGAGTAAATAAGTGTGGTGACACAAATCATTTTTTCCTTTGGCAAAATTTCAACTAGAAAGCTGTAAAATGAATTATCATTAAGGTTTGGAGCAATGTTTTATCATGAATAAGGAACTGGAAATTGAAATATGTCCCTGCCACTAGATTAATCTTCCCTTGGTATTCTATTTTATTTCTCTACTCAAAAATCAATGAATTCCCACCACCTGGCAAATATTATATGAATTACTTAGGTATTTAATGCCCCTGATGCACTCACTCTAACTTACTTCTCTCTTCCTAAAATTATCTCATGCTCTAGGCCAGCACCACCCAATAAAAATAAAATGTGAGCCACACATATAAAGTTTAATTTTCTAGTAGCCTCATTAAAAAAGTGAAAAGAAATAGGTGAAACAAATTTTAATAAAATTTTCATTTAACCCAACATATCCAAAGTATTACTGCTTCAATGTGTGATCAATGTGAAAAAATTAATAACATATTTCTTACTTTTTTTGTTGATTTTGTTCTGCTGTTAATATCTAGTGTGTATTTTACCCACAGAGTACATCTCAACTCATACTAGCCATATTAGTGTTCAGGATCCACTTGTGGATAGTGTCTACCATGATGGACAGGTCAGCTTCAGTTGAACTAATGTTTGATCCCGCCCACTTCCACATATTTGCTTGTTGTGTACCCTGTGTACACCTAGGTTCTAGATGACAGAGCAGCAGCCACCATTTTTGAAGCCTTCTTGGTAACCATTCCGTTTGCATCTTTGTCTATGGTAACCCCAGCTAAAAATCCTAGAGACACAGCATCGGGTACAACAGGGCCTTATTGATGTTGAATTTCATAGTCCTTCATACACAATCAGATAAATGATCAATGATTGTGGCTATCTCCAAAATTCAGTTAGACACTCCTCTGGCCCCAACTTTAAAGTAAGTATCATGATTTGTGTCCACACTTGGTTTTTCTTTTAGAAAGCAAAAATTGCAGCCCCCATCCTCTCCTCACTACACACTATTGCAGCACAGAGTACACACTTTTTACATTTTTAATAAATGTTTCTTGGAAGAATGTGACAAATGAAAGCAAACTGGTCCTCATACATTGCTGCTGCACCTAGTTTTAAGAGTTTTAAAAATGGTGTAGGCAAAGATTATACCATGAAATCACCTATTTTGCAGATCTTACAGGCAATGAAATGCCAAGCTGACAAGGATAAATTTCAAGAAAAAGAAAACTCAGAGGATTTAATGAGTGAGTGAGCAGGAACCTGACAGATGATCTCCACCATGAAGGACGTAAAGATAATGCATCCAAGAAGAAAACCTGCCCTGTATATAAAAAGATGCACTTTGTGCTCTCATTTTCAAAGCAAGTAATGGAAGTAGAAATAGGGTCCCTGCTTCTTAAGTACAACAGGGTGATGGGTTACCAAGTTAGCTTGAGAAAGCCAGCAAAACTGACACATTATTAGTCAAGAATTAGAAAAGTGCAATTCTACCGAACAAAGGCTGAGTTTGAACTTATGACCCAGTCAGCTACACAGGGTTCACAGAAAAGGATCACAAGAGAAGCCAGCAGTTTGAAACCTGGAAATGGATGCACCTGCTGGGGTGGGATTGCCCCTGGAGAGCAGGGGAGTGAACATAATGACAGAAGTCTGCCAGTCATTTGGAGAAGAAAGGGCATCAGCCACAGGAAGTGGTCTAGGAAACTGCCAGTAGCAGGATCTATTTTCTGATAAACAAGGCCACTGAGGTCCAGAAAACTATATGACATTCAAGGGTTTTCCACACAGCTTCAAGGTGGACAAAGGGGTTTATGTTATCAGCATAAGGCGGGGAGGGGATAGGCTGTTGTGAGTTCGGGGGACTGGTAAAAATAGACAATGCCAATTTTCTCAGCCAGGTTACCAATCAATGAGATAGTCAGCACCCAAGTAAGAGAATGAATTCTCAAATTATGCTTAGACTCAGAAGTGAGAGAGAAGCCAAATTATGCATACACAGACACACAGACACAGATAGTATCTTTTGTGTAATTGTATCTTGGCACAATAAACTAGCTCCTTGTTGCCTATTCCTCTTTCTAGTACAAAATCCCACTTAAATCATGCAGTCTTGATGGTAAAATTAAGGCATGATACACTTAGAGTGGAAAATATTTAGAACCCTACACTATTTTGTATTAAATATCTAAAAACAGTTAATTGTTGCCTAGTTGCACCAAGAAAGAGGTCATACAATAGGGATTCTCGCTAAGACAATAGGTAGCTTATGTACAAAGATAACTTTGTCCAACCATCCTGGAAACAACAAATAAAAGTCAATTTAAATATAGAACTGGGAACAAAAATCAAGTTTCTACTTTGCCTATAGCAAATACAAAAAATAAATTACATAGATATAAATTCCCTGCTAGGAAAACCTATATTTATGATTATATCTTTAATTCCATCAAAGTGAAAGATGGCTAACCAGATGGTATAAATTTAACTCATTCTATTTTCAGCTAAAATATGAGAAAATGCATCAAAAAGAAATAAGATTGCCAACAAAAGAATTCAAAAGGAATGTGTCCTTTGTTCTCATGACGGGAGCGACCTTTATTCAGGAATAACTGGTTTTAAAAATGTAACTATGACCTATTTCCTAATAGTATTTAGAATGTAAAAGGAGGAAGTAAAATAAATCCAATTGAAATACGTTTAAATTAGTAGCTAGTCAATTAAATGTCCAAAACACAAACCAAATTATTCAGGATATACAAAGAATGAGGAAAACTTCAACTTCCATGGAACAAGACAAGTAAATAAACCGAGGCTGGTGGTGTACATCAGTGGTAGAACACTTCCCTAGCATGCAAGAGGCCCTGTGTTTTATCTCTAGCTTGTGTGTGTGCACACACACACACACACAAAGAATAAGTAAATAAATTTATAATAGAAATTATTAAGAAAGGATAAAAATATAGATCAATCAAAGTACTTGTTATGAACTAGATATAAGGTGTCCTCTAAAACCTCATGTGGGAGACAATCAAAGAAGGTAAAGAAAAATGATAACATTATGAGAGTTGTAACCTGACCAGTGGATTCATCCTTTGATATGGATTGACTGGGTGGTAACTAAAGACAAGTAATATGACTGGAGGAAATAGGTCCATGGGGGCCTGCATTTAGGTTGTTGTTGTTGTTGTTGTTTCCTATGAGCAGAATATTCTCTTTCTTCCTGGTTGTCATGTCCTGGGCTGTTTTCCCCTCTCATTTCCTTCTCCCATGATGTTCTGCCTTACCTTGGGCCCAGAGCTATAAAGTCAATTGACTATAAACTGAACCTCCAAAACAGAGAGTTGAAATAAACTTTTCCTCCTCTATTTTGTTTTGTCAGGTCTTTCAGCCACAGCAATTCAAAAGCTGTGACTAAAACCCTATCTGATATTGAAATTTATTATAAACCTACCATCATCAAGCTACAATGTCATATTGGCAAGGAGGCTGAAAAAAAAAATGGTTAATGAAACAAAGAGAACTCAGAAAAAGGCCACACAAATATGGCCAATTGATTTTTTTTTTAGTTGTAGATGAACACAATATATTTTATTCATTTATTTTTATGTGGTGCTAAGGATGGAACCCAGTGCCTCACACAGGCTAGGCAAGCGCTCTACCACTGAGCCACAACCCCAGCCCTGGCCAATTGATTTTGGACAAAGATGCAAACTCAGTTCAGTGGAGAAAATAGTGTTTTCAAATAAATTGTGCTGAAAAGATAGACACATGTACATTCATAAAAATACACCTCAATGTAAGCTTTGCAACTGAAACAAAACATCTGCTCAAATATTAATTATACATGTAAAACTTAAAGATATAAAATTCGTATGAGAAAACCTAGGAGAATGTCTTCATAACATGGGATTAGGCCAAGTTTTCTTATATATGAAACCAAAATCACAGTCCAGATTGAAAACACTGATAAAGAAGATTCTATCAAAAGTAAACTTTTGCTCTGCTAAAGACATGCTTAGGAGAATAAAACATTAAGCTACCTTCTGGGAGAAAATATTTGCAACTCACATATTACAAAAAAAAAAGATTGGCATTGTGAATTTATAAAGGATTTGCGAAACTAAACAGAAAGAAAATAGGCAATCTAATTTTTAAAAGAGTGAAAGATTTGAACTGACACTTCATCAAAGAAGTTTTACAAACTGTAAATATAAAAATGTAAAGATGCTCAGTATCATCACAATATCATCAGCTACTGGGGAAATGCCAGTTAAAATCACAAAGAAATACCACTGCACATATCCCAACAATTGAGATAAAAATGTCAACAATACAAAATACCCAGGATGCAGGATAACATTGCTGGTGGAATGGAAAATGACACAACCAGTTTAAAAAAAAAAAAAAACAACTAGCTCTGCTGTTCTTATAAAACACTTAGCACCAGACCTCAAAACACACCATTGTATGTTTACCGTAGGGAAATTAAAGATAATGTTGACAGAAAACTGAAAACCTGTGCACAATGCTCACAGTTACCTTATTTATAAAGCTGAAAACTATAAAAGACGCAAACGTCCTTCAACCTGTGAATAGAAAAAAGTTTCTGGGATATATCTATACAATTTACCACTAGTCATCAATAAAATTCAACCAAATGTTGGCGTACACAAATATCAAGCTCAAAGGCATTCTGCAGAATGAAAGGAGTCTAACAAGGCTGCAAATTGTTTGATTCTGTTTATAGGATATTTTGGAAAAGAAAAAATTGTAGGGACATAAGATAGTGGTCGCCAGAAGGTAGAGATTGGAGAAGGGCTTGATTATAAAATTCCTGAGAAAGCTTTTTTGGGGGGTGGGTAGTGTAAATTTTCTTTATGCTGATTCTGGTGTAGTTCTACAAATTTACCCATCTGCTAAAATGCACAGACCTGTATACCAAAACAAAAATGCCAATTGTATTATTGTACACAAATATTTTTAAGATTCTGCTAGATTATTACACACTCTCTGGTATACATAGATCTTATTTAGAGTAGGTAAGTGTTTCCCTCTTTGCCAGATACAGCAGAATAACATCATCAAAGGAATAGCATGATGAAAATGGGCTTGGATTTCCACTAACTAGATCATGATAGAATACTAGAAATGACATAACCCTGTGGAAGCAAACTGCTATTCCTGCCAGATCAACTAGTTGCTAGTTCGTAAATAATGATATAGAGATAAAGCACTTTCTAAATCTGTCATTACATACTAAAGGCCAAGGGCTTTGTAGATTTGCTCCAGTAAAAATACTGCACCCGGAAGAGGAACTGCAGTTGGAGACCCAGCAATAAAGTGAAAGATAATACATGGACTTCTCCAAGATACAGTCCCTCAAGCCAAAGAAGAAAACTTGAAAAGGGATCCAATAAAAAGAAACTACCATGTGACATTTAGGAACTTATATCAACATAAATCCCTGTAGTTAGAATGGGTGTGGCCTTATTTTCACTCCTGCTACCCTTGTTTGGAGGGCAAGTACTGGGAATTTCCTCTTCTTCACCCATTAGTATTCATGCCCATTCCATGGATGAGGATGTGCAAATTTGAAAAGACCACTGTCTCAGGGAATTTCACAACATTGTGTTTGGTTGTGCAATGCTATATTGCATTTTCCACTGGTAAGCACCATTCCTACCCATATTCTCAGTCTTCTCCCTAAACATATGTATATCTCTATGTAGTTATGTGAATACATATATAGTTTGTCCTTCCAAGGCCGATTTTGGTATCTTGGGTGTTATGGTTTCTATATAAAGTGTTGCCCTTGAAAGTTCATGTGTGAGATAATGTTCAGAGGTAAAAGGATGGGATTATGATAGCTGTAACCTAATCAGTGGATCAACCCATTTCATAGATTAATAAATTAAATGAGGTCCAGTGTGGTGGCACACTCCTGTAATCCCAGCAGCTCAGGAGGCTGAGGCAGGAATATCATGAGTTCAAAGCCATCCTCAGCAACTTATTGAGGCCTTAAACAACTCAGTGAGACTCTGTTGCTAAAGAAAATATAAAAACAGGGTGGAAGAAAACTTGGAATGAAACCACCATTTGACCCAGTCATCCTACTTTTCAGCATATACCCGAAGGACTTAAAATCAGCATACTATAGTGACTCAGCTACATCAATGTTTATAGCAGCTCAATTTGCAATAGCTAAGCTATGAAACCAAACTAGGTGCCCTTCAATAGATGAATAGATAAAGAAAATGTGGTACATAGACACAATAGGATATTACTCACAATAAAGAAGAATGAAATTATGGCATTTGCCAGTAAATGGATGGAACTGGAAGATAGCATATTAAGTGAAATAAGCCAATCCCCAAAAACCAAAGGCCAAATGTTCTTTCTGATATGCAGACAGATGCTAACACACAATAAGGGGCCCCGGGGGAGGGGAATAGAAGTTCAATAAATTAGATAAAGGGGAATGAAGGGAAGGGAGGAATGGGAATAGGAAAGACAATAGAATGAATCAGATGAAACTTTCCTATGTTCATGTATGAATACATGACAAATGTAACTCCACATCATGTACAACCACAAGAATGGGAAGTTACACTCCATGTAGGTATAATATGTCAAAATACATTCTAATGTCATGTATAACTAAAAATAACAAGTAAGAAAAATTTTAATAAAGGGTTGGAGATATGGCTCAGTGGTTAAGTACCCCTGGGTTCAATCCATGGTACCAAAGAAATTTTTTAAATAAATTGAATGGATTAATGGGTGGAGGAGGTAGGTCACTGGGGGCATGCCTCTGGGATTTATACTTTGTCGCTGGCAAGTGGAGCTTTCTCCCTGCTTCCTGGCTGTCAGAAACTGAGCAGCTTTCTTCTGCCATGCCCTTCCACCATGATATTCTACCTCAGATCCAGAGCCATGGAGTCGCCAATTATGGACTAAATCTCTGAAACCATGACCCATAGTAAACTTTTCCTTCTCTAAGTTATTCTTGTCATATCTTTTGTCACAGTGACAAAAAAGTAATCCATTGAGCATGCTGGGGTCATAAGTCTGGAGACAATGATGAGGAATAAACCCATTTGAGAAAAGTTATCTCCTTGCAAAGGTACAGGTGCAGAGGGAAGTGTTTATAAGGTCTTTGAGCAAAAGAAGGGCAGTTTAATTATTAGAAGCAGAGGCTACTTTTGCTGGTGAGGGAAACTCAGGGGTTATTGAATATTCAAGGCTCTCAGATTTATCATGCCCCACCCCAAAACCCTGACCCAAAGTCTTGTTTCTCAGTGATTTCACTTAATCCCTTCACTTACATTGAGGAGAACTAATAGGTCATTCTGTACTCAATCCAGTGTGTCACTAACTTTTGCACAACAATATGTGTCATGTGATTTTCAGGCATATTTTTTTCCTAAAGCTAAGAGAAATAAGATATTTTGGGGCACTAATAGTTAGTCTCACGTTCCTTGATGATGGTATTTTCTGAATTTATGGTTTATGTGTGTTAACTCTTAGTTATTATCACAACCTGGTCTTGCAGTCATCATTATGCTCAAATGGAGCTCCCACATGGTATATCAAAATCTATCTCTGACAAACATGCTACAGCAGACAGCAATAGGTAAGTATTATAAGTGATTTGGTGCCAACGATGGTGAATGCAATGTCCTCTTTTCCTCTAGAAAGGAGATCATTAGAAGAGATCAAATGGCAACCCAATGTCAAAATCCCATTTTTGAAGATCCCATTTCTATTTCTTGGCACTATTCCTGGTGACCAGCAGTGATTGCTAGAGTAACAACAAAGAAGGTGGAATTAGGGAATACTTGGAACTTATAAGTACTGCAAGACTTTTCATATCAAAATTTTAACCAACCCTCTACCTAGTATCACTTATCAGAAAACTAGAAAAATTGAAATCTGTGGAGGTAATTTTTAAATTCAAGAAATTGATAAAGGTCAATAGCAAAGTTGAGTAAAAATGAGAGTGAAGTGATAAATTTAAAAAGAAATATGCATGAAAGGATGAACAAAATATAAAAGTGAGATTTAGCATATCTAAAAACTGATTATTTAAGAAATCAATGATATATTTATAATTATTTAAGAAAACAGTTAAAATTTAGAATAAGAAAAATGAGAAGTACAGATATAATAGTAATTAAAATGGTAAAAGTCTGAATAAGCAATTCTGCAACAATATTTTTTAAACTTGAATAATATGTATAAAAGTCTGAGGAAAAAAATAAATTATCAACTTAAAGCAAGAAAAATTAGTCAATTTAGTAGGCAACATGGATAGACATTTAAATTTGATTAGACTAGCTGAAATAAATTTAAAATGATGATCCAAGATACTTCTTCAAAAAAGTTTCAATTAAATGATAATCCATATTATAAAATTTTAAATATATATATATAATATATATACACATACATATATATAAGAATATGTATTCTTATATATAAGAATAAAAGAATATAAAATTTCAGGGCCTAAAAAAATAAAATTATTTTGAAAACTGATTAACATTGCTGCATGTAAAAGATGCAAATAAAGAATTTAATTAAGATGTTAGTTAAATGAATGAAACACATTATTTTAAAATATAAATATGTTTCTCATTATTATATTGATGACTAATATCTGAATAACTATAAATGCATAAATAGTTATGATGAAACTATAAAAATGTACTTATAAATATTTTGGATATCAAACTTCAATGCATTTCTATGTCACGTAGTTATTTGTACAATAAAAATTATGCATGCAAATGTATCTTCACTAAGGTATAAAGGAGAAAAAGCCTTTTTAAAAATATAACATGTATTAATTTTCTTAAAAGTCAGAGCCATAGGGAAGAACCAGAACTTCTTTTGTTTGATGTAAGATGAAAACCTAAAACAGAATATTTAATAGAAAAGTTCAACTGTACTCCTTTCCCTTTATTTTTAAATATTATTTTCTCATAAGTTTTAAATTGACTGTTCAAAGCAGGATCAGGGGAAAGTGGTAGACATTTCATCTGATTACTGTTTCTTTAATCAGTATGAACTTATATATCACATTTTTTCTTGCCTTTTTAAAGAATAATTTTCTTTGTGTATTGAGATCAGTTTGGGACTTAGAAAATTGTAACCAGGTTGTATAAAATTCCCATATATCCCTTTGGCCCCCTTTCAATTATTAACATCCTACATTAGTGTTGTACATTTTTTCCAATTGATGAGCCAATATTGATACATTATTAACTGCAGTATATTCCTTGGATTTGGCCAGCTTATAATGATCTTACAAAATAGTTTTGCTGCTCTAAAAATTCTCTGTACTCCATCATTCATCCTTTCCTCCTCCCAAATCCCTGGCAACTACTGATCTTTTAGTGTCTCTCCAGTTTCAACTTTCCAGAATGTAATATAGTTGAAATCATACAGTATATTGTCTTTTCAAAAACATTTTTTTTCTCTTATTTATATACAATTAAGTGTCCTCCACGCCTTTTTGTGGCTTGAGACCCGCCAAGGGCTGAATGTTTATGACCACCCCCAATGTAATTCCTACATTGAAGTTCGAGTACCCAACGTGATGGCATTTGAAGACGAGGTCTTTAGATGGTTATTAGGATCTTGTGAGGTCATAATGGTGAGACTCTCCTGGTGGAGGTGGTGACATTATGAGAAGAGGAAGAGACAGCTCTTCCCATGCACACACACCAAGGAAAGACTACATGAGTAAACAAGGAGAGGTAGCCCTCCATAATCAAAGCAAAGGTCCTATCCAAATATTGACCCTACAAGCACTTTGGTATTAAACTTCCAGTTTCCAGAACTGTGAGAAATAAATTTATGTCTTTGAAGTCACCCAGGCATATTTCATTATGACAGCCTAAGCTGACTAAGGCAGAATTTCATTTATTTTTTTATCACTGGATAATATCCCATGTACAGATAAACCACAGTTTATTCATTCACCTATTGAAGGACATCATGATTGCTTCAAAGTTGTGGATAATATAAATAAAATGCTATGAGCATTTATTTGCATGCAGGTTTTTGTGTGGAAATAAGTTTACTCATTTAGGGAGCACAATTGCTGGACCTGATAGGAAGAGTATGTTTAGCTTTGTTAGAAACCACCAAACGACACTCCAAATTGGTTGTACAATTTTACTTCCCTCTACTGCCACCCAATGAATGAGAGAGTTCTACTGTTCCATATCTCACCAGCCCTGGATACTGTTAATATTCTGGTTTTTAGCCATCCTAATAGGTGCAGGATGTTATCTCTTTTTTTTTTTAACTTTGCAATTCTATAGTAACATTAAACATCTTCTCATAGACTTGCTTGCCATCTACATAACCTTTTTGTGAAGTTTTTAAAATTTTGTCCATGTTTCTAAAAATTAGGCTGTTTATTTTCTAATTGTTGATTTTAGCATCTGTGTATATTTTGGATAGCAATCCTTTATTACATATAGTTTTGCAAATATTTTCTCTCAGTCTATAGATCATCTTTCATTCTTATAGTGTCTATCACAGAGCAAAAAACTCTAATTTTACCGAAGTTCAATTCACCATTTCTTTTTCCTTCTCAAATAATTTTTTTTATATTATATCTAAAATGTAATCACGAGCCCAAGGTCTCCTAGATTTTCTTCCACTTTATCTTCTGGGAGATTTATTTAAATTTAAATTTAGCATTTTACAATTGGGGGTATTGTCTATTTTGAGATTGCTTTTCTTCAAATGTGTAAGGTCTTTGTCTAAATTCATTTAAATTTTGGCTGTGGGTATCCATTTTTTCCAGTATCATTGGTTGACAAGACCATCTACTCTGTAGAATTGGCTTTGCTCTTCTAAGTTAAGTTGACTGTATTTTTGTGGGTTTGTTTCTGAGTGCTCTTGTTCTGGTTCCATTGTTTTCATTGATTTTATTTATTGATTTACTCTTTACAAGTACAATAATTTCTGCTCTAAATTTTATTATTTCTTTGTATATACTTAGTTTGAATTTAATTTGCTCTTCTTTTTGTAGTTACTAAAATGGAAGCCCAGATTATTCCATTTTAGATTCTTTCTATCATATATATGATATATGTAAAATTTATATATATATGTAAAATTTATATATATATATATGTAAAATTTATATATATATGTAAAATTAATTAATTAATTAATGTAATATATATATGTATATATATATGTAAAATTATATATATATGTAAAATTTATATATATATATATATATATATATATATATATATATATATAAATTTTTCTTTAAAGGACTATTTCATTTCATCCTACAAAATGTAATGTTGCATTTTAATTTTCATTTAGTTCAAAATATTTTTAAACATTTACCCTGTTATTTATTCACTAATTCTTGTGTTATTTGGAAGTGAACTCTTTAATTGCCAAGTATTGAGATTTTCCAGCTATACTTCTGTTATTGACTTCTACTTTGATTCCATTGCAGTCTAAGAACAATCCTCATATTTCTATTGTTTTTAAATTGTTATGGGGTATTTTTTAGCCCAGAATGTAATCTAATTGAGTGAATGTTCTAAGTGAACTTGAGAATAATGTATATCCTGCTTTTATTCGATGAAGTAGTCTCTAGATGTCAATTAAATCTGGTTGATTGATGGTGTTGTTCAATTCTATTAATAATAGAAGGATGTTAGAGTCTACAACAATAGTAGTGTATTAATCTATTTCTCCTTGCATTCTATCAGTTTATTCCTCACATCTTTTGAGGTTCTGTTGTTGGTAAGTGCATGCACATTAAGAATTATTAAATCTTCTTATTGAATCAATGATGTAATGCCCCTCTATATTTTAGATAATATTCTTTGCTATAAGAATATGTATTAAATTTGTGTCAATTTACCTTAAAATTAATATAGTTATTCCTGCTCTCTTTTGATTAGAGTTAACCATGGTTTATCATTTTCAAACCTTTTACTCTTAATCCACCTAAGTCTTTAGAATTAAAATGGAATTCTTGAAGACGACATTTTGTAAAGACATGACTTTTAATCCACTCTGTTGTCTCTGACTTGCAATTTTTTGTATTTAGACCATTGGATATTAAAGCAATTGTTGATATAATTGGACTATTAGATAACATATTTGCTATTGTTTCTTGTTTGATGCCTTTGGTCATTGTTTCTTTTTTGTGTTCCACTATTATCTGTCTTCTCTTGCTTTCTGAATACAATTCAGCATTTTGTCTTATTCCAGTTTTTTTCCCAGTATTTGTATATCAATGATACTTTTACTTTTTAAATGGTTGCTCATGAGTTTGTTATATGCATATACTACAATCCAAATATTCTTTACAAATAACACTTTTAATTTCCTGGGTGGTGCATGTACTTTATGATAGAATATTTCCTGCCTTCAAATCTTATAACATTACTGTACTTCATTTTCCTTATCCACATGTGATAATTACCAACTTTATTGTTATTCTTATTATTTTGAGCAAGCTATTATTATTAGATCAATTGCAAATGAGAAAAGTAAAGGCTTTTTTTCATTTTATTATTTTTCTTTCGTTTGTTTCTATTTTTATGTGGTGCTGAGGATCAAACCCAGTGCCTCACCCATGCTAGGTAAGCTATAGTCCCAGCCCTCGATCTATTATTTTTCTAATATTCCTCCTTTCTTTTTTTTTTTTTTTTTTTTTAATTTTTTATTGTTGGCTGTTCAAAACATTACATAGTTCTTGATATATCATATTTCACAATTTGATTCAAGTGGGTTATGAGCTCCCATTTTTACCCCATATACAGATTGCAGAATCACGTCAGTTACACATCCATTGATTTACATATTGCCATACTAGTGTCTGTTGTATTCTGCTGTCTTTCCTATCCTCTACTATCCCCCCTCCCCTCCCCTCCCCTCCCCTCCCCTCTTCTCTCTCTGCCCCCTCTACTGACATTCGTTTGTCCCCCTTGTATTATTTTTCCCCTTCCCCTCACTTCCTCTTGTATGTACTTTTGTATACCTCTGAGGGTCTCCTTCCATTTCCATGCATTTTCCCTTCTCTCTCCCTTTCCCTCCCACCTCTCATCCCTGTTTAATGTTAATCTTCTTCTCATGCTCTTCGACCCTACTCTGTTCTTAGCTACTCTCCTTATATCAAAGAAGACATTAGACATTTGTTTTTTAGGGATTGGCTAGCTTCACTTAGCATAATCTGCTCTAATGCCATCCATTTCCCTGTAAATTCTATGATTTTGTCATTTTTTAATGCAGAGTAATACTCCATTGTGTATAAATGCCACATTTTTTTTATCCATTCATCCATTGAAGGGCATCTAGGTTGGTTCCACAGTCTAGCTATTGTGAATTGTGCTGCTATGAACATCGATGTAGCAGTGTCCCTGTTGCATGCTCTTTTTAGGTCTTTAGGGAATAGACCGAGAAGGGGAATAGCTGGGTCAAATGGTGGCTCCATTCCCAGCTTTCCAAGAAATCTCCATACTGCTTTCCAAATTGGCCGCACCAATTTGCAGTCCCACCAGCAATGTACAAGTGTACCCTTTTCCCCACATCCTCGCCAGCACTTGTTGTTGTTTGACTTCATAATGGCTGCCAATCTAACTGGAGTGAGATGGTATCTTAGGGTGGTTTTGATTTGCATTTCTCTGACTGCTAGAGATGGTGAGCATTTTTTCATGTACTTGTTGATTGACTGTATGTCCTCCTCTGAGAAGTGTCTGTTCAGGTCCTTGGCCCATTTGTTGATTGGGTTGTTTGTTCTCTTATTGTCTAATTTTTTGAGCTCTTTGTATACTCTGGATATTAGGGCTCTATCTGAGGTGTGAGGAGTAAAGATTTGTTCCCAGGATGTAGGCTCTCTATTTACCTCTCTTATTGTATCTTTTGCTGAGAAAAAACTTTTTAGTTTGAGTAAGTCCCATTTGTTGATTCTAGTTATTAACTTTTGTGCTATGGGTGTCCTATTGAGGAATTTGGAGCCCGACCCCACCGACTGTAGATCGTAGCCAACTTTCTCTTCTATCAGACGGCGCGTCTCTGATTTGATATCAAGCTCCTTGATCCATTTTGAATTAACTTTTGTGCATGGCGAGAGAAAGGGATTCAGTTTCATTTTGTTGCATATGGATTTCCAGTTTTCCCAGCACCATTTGTTGAAGATGCTATCCTTCCTCCATTGCATGCTTTTAGACCCTTTATCAAATATAAGATAGTTGTAGTTTTGTGGATTGGTTTCTGTGTCCTCTATTCTGTACCATTGGTCCACCCACCTGTTTTGGTACCAGTACCATGCTGTTTTTGTTACTATTGCTCTGTAATATAGTTTGAAGTCTGGTATCGCTATACCGCCTGATTCACACTTCCTGCTTAGCATTGTTTTTGCTATTCTGGGTCTTTTATTTTTCCATATGAATTTCATGATTGCTTTCTCTATTTCTACAAGAAATGCCGTTGGGATTTTGATTGGCATTGCATTAAACCTATAGAGAACTTTTGGTAATATCACCATTTTGATGATGTTAGTTCTGCCTATCCATGAACAGGGTATATTTTTCCATCTTCTAAGATCTTCTTCTATTTCTCTCTTAAGGGTTCTGTAGTTTTCATTGTATAAGTCTTTCACCTCTTTTGTTAGGTTGATTCCCAAGTATTTTATTTTTTTTGAAGATATTGTGAATGGAGTGGTTGTCCTCATTTCCATTTCAGAGGATTTGTCGCTGATATACAGGAATGCCTTTGATTTATGCGTGTTGATTTTATATCCTGCCACTTTGCTGAATTCATTTATTAGCTCTAATAGTTTCTTTGTAGACCCTTTTGGGTCTGCTAGGTATAGAATCATGTCATCTGCAAATAGTGATAATTTAAGTTCTTCTTTTCCTATTTTGATGCCTTTAATTTCTTTCGTCTGTCTAATTGCTCTGGCCAGTGTTTCGAGAACTATGTTGAACAGAAGTGGTGAGAGAGGGCATCCCTGTCTTGTTCCAGATTTTAGAGGGAATGCCTTCAATTTTTCTCCATTCAGAATGATGCTAGCCTGAGGCTTAGCATAGATTGCTTTTACAATATTGAGGTATGTTCCTGTTATCCCTAGTTTTTCTAGAGTTTTGAACATAAAGGGATGCTGTACTTTGTCGAATGCTTTTTCCGCATCTATCGAGATGATCATATGGTTCTTATTTTTAAGTCTATTGATGTGGTGAATAACATTTATTGATTTCCTTATATTGAACCAGCCTTGCATCCCAGGGATGAATCCTACTTGATCATGGTGCACAATTTTTTTGATGTGCCTTTGTATCCGAGTGGCCAGAATTTTATTGAGGATTTTTGCATCTAGGTTCATTAGAGATATTGGTCTGTAGTTTTCTTTCTTTGAAGTGTCTTTGTCTGGTTTAGGTATCAGGGTGATGTTGGCCTCGTAGAATGAATTTGGAAGTTCTCCCTCTTTTTCTATTTCCCGAAGTAGCTTGAAAAGTATTGGTATTAGTTCCTCTTTAAAGGTTTTGTAAAACTCTGCTGTATACCCATCCGGTCCTGGGCTTTTCTTAGTTGGTAGTCTTTTGATGGTTTCTTCTATTTCCTCAATTGATATTGGTCTGTTTAGGTTGTCTATATCCTCCTGACTCAATCTGGGCAGATCATATGACTTAAGAAATTTATCTATGCCTTCACTATCTTCTAATTTATTGGAGTATAAGGATTCAAAATAATTTTTGATTATCTTCTGTATTTCTGAAGTGTCTGTTGTGATATTGCCTCTTTCATCCCGTATGTTAGTGATTTGAGTTCTCTCTCTTCTTCTCTTCACTAGCATGGCTAAGGGTCTGTCGATTTTGTTTATTTTTTCAAAGAACCAACTTTTAGTTTTGTCAATTTTTTCAATTGTTTCTTTTGTTTCGATTTCATTGATTTCAGCTCTGATTTTAATTATTTCTTGCCTTCTACTTCTTTTGCTGTTGTTTTGCTCTTCTTTTTCTAGGATTTTGAGATGAAGTATGAGATCATTTATTTGTTGGTTTTTTCTTTTTTTAAGGAATGAACTCCAAGCAATGAATTTTCCTCTTAGAACTGCTTTCAATGTGTCCCATAGATTCCGATATGTTGTGTCTGTGTTTTCATTAATCTCTAAGAATTTTTTAATTTCCTCCTTGATGTCTTCTATAACCCATTGATCATTCAGTAACCTATTGTTCATTCTCCAAGTGATATATTCTTTTTCCTTCCTTCTTTTATCGTTGATTTTCAGTTCCATTCCATTATGATCAGATAGGATGCATGGTATTATCTCTACTCCTTTGTATTGTCTAAGAGTTTCCCTGTGACATAATATATGATCTATTTTTGAGAAGGATCCATGTGCTGCTGAGAAAAAAGTGTAACTGTTTGATGTTGGGTGGTATATTCTATATATGTCAATTAAATCTAGGTTATTAATTGTGTTATTGAGTTCTATAGTTTCCTTATTCAACTTTTGTTTGGAAGATCTGTCCAGTGGTGAGAGAGGTGTGTTGAAGTCTCCCATGATTATTGTATGGTGGTCTATTAGACTCTTGAACTTGAGAAGAATTTGTTTGATGAACATAGCTGCACCATTGTTTGGGGCATAAATATTTATGATTGTTATGTCTTGTTGGTGTATGGTTCCCTTGAGCAGTATGTAGTGTCCCTCTTTATCCCTTTTGATTAACTTTGGCTTAAAATCTATTTTATTTGATATGAGTATGGATACTCCTGCTTGTTTCCGAAGTCCATATGAGTGATATGATTTTTCCCAACCTTTCACCTTCAGCCTATGTATGTCTTTTCCTATCAAATGCGTCTCCTGTAGGCAGCATATTGTTGGGTCTTGTTTTGTGATCCATTCTACTAGCCTGTGTCTCTTAATTGGTGAGTTTAAGCCATTAACATTTAGGGTTATTATTGAGATATGGGTTGTTCTTCCAGCCATATTTGTTTATTTATGTTACTAAACATGGTTTGTTTTCCACTTTGATTATTTTCCCCCCTTTAGTGTCCTACCTCCCACTGTTGGTTTTCATTGTTATTTTCCATTTCCTCTTCCTGTAATGTTTTGCCAAGGATGTTTTGAAGAGATGGTTTTCTAGCTGCAAATTCTTTTAACTTTTGTTTATCGTGGAAGGTTTTAATTTCATCTTCCATCCTGAAGCTTAATTTCGCTGGAAACACAATTCTTGGTTGGAACCCATTTTCTTTCAGTGTTTGAAATATGTTATTCCAGGATCTTCTAGCTTTCAGAGTCTGTGTTGAAAGATCAGCTGTTATCCTGATTGGCTTACCCCTAAATGTGATCTGCTTCCTTTCTCTTGTAGCTTTTAAAATTCTCTCCTTGTTCTGTATGTTGGGCATCTTCATTATAATGTGTCTAGGTGTGGGTCTCTTATGATTTTGCACATTCGGCGTCCTGTAGGCTTCTAGGATTTGGGGTTCTGTCTCATTCTTCAAATCTGGGAAGTTTTCTCGAATTATTTCATTGAATAGATTGCTCATTCCTTTGGTTTGAAACTCTGTTCCTTCCTATATCCCAATGACTCTTAAATTTGGTCTCTTGATGTTATCCCATATTTCTTGGATGTTCTGCTCATGGTTTCTTAACAGTCTTGCTGAGCTGTCTATGTTCTTTTCAAGTTGATATACTTTATCTTCATTGTCTGATGTTCTGTCTTCTAAGTGTTCTACTCTGCTGGTAGTATTCTCAATTGAGTTTTTAAGTTGGCTTATTGCTTCCTGCATTTCTAGGATTTCTGTTTGTTTGTTTTTTATAACCTCTATTTCCCTGTATAGTTGATCTTTTGCTTCTTGGATTTGTTTATGTAATTCATTGTTGAAGTGATCTTTCATTGTCTGATTTTGCTGTCTGATGTCTTCCTTGAGACTCCAGATCATCTGAAGCATGTATATCCTGAATTCTTTATCTGACATTCCATCAGCTGCAGCTATTACCTCTTCTAAAGTTGAGTTGACCTGCAATGCTTGTGGTCCTTTCTTTCCTTGTCTCTTCATACTGTTCGCGTTCCTTTCTTCTTGGTGAAACTGTTGTGCTATTGAATTTTCCCCCTATATATTTATATTGGTCTTGTATAGTTGCAAAGTCTCCCTCGCAGGCACGGGCGGCGGCTCTGCCCCTCCGCCAATTGGGGCAATGTGCCTACCACGCCGGCAGGCCGCTGGGCCTGCTCTGCCAGTCGGTAGCAGGTCCGCCGTCCTTGCAGGCGCGGGCGGCGGCTCTGTCCCTCTGCGGGCCGCTAGGCTTGTTCTGTCGGTGGTCGCAGTTCTGCCTACTTTGCAGGCGCAGGCAGCGGCACTGCCCCTCTGCAGGCCTCTGGGGCTGTACTGCCAGTGGGTCGCAGGTCCGCCTACTTTGCAGGCGTGTGGGGGGGGGCGGCTCTACCCTTCCTCAGGCCACTGGGCCTGTTCTGTCTCTCGGTTGCAGGTCTGACCTGTTCTGATGGTGGTCTCAGTTCCGACTACCTTGCAGGCGCGGGGGGGAGGGGGCGGCTCTGCCTCCCAGCAGGCCGCTGCTCCTCTTCTGCCGTTGGGTCGCAGGCCCGCCTACCTTGCAGGAGTGATTGGAAGCTCTGTCCCGCCGCGGGCCACTGGGCCTTTTCTGTCGGTGGTCACCCTTCCCCTACCTGGCAGGCGAGGGGGGTGGGGGGCGGCTCTGCCCCTCAGCAGGCCGCTGGGCCTGCTCTGTGTTTGGTCCCAGTTCCCTCTACTATGCCGGCGCAGGGGGAGGGGGCGGCTCAGCCTCTCAGCAGGCGGCTGCTCCTCTTCTGCCAGTGGGTCGCAGGCCCGCCTACCTTGCAGGAGTGATTGGAAGCTCTGTCCCGCCCTGGGCCACTGGGCCCTCCTTTCTTTACATACAATGAAGCTGCTGATTTATATCTTTATCCTTCCTACTGAAGAATTTCTTTAAATATTTCTTTCAAGTCAGGTTTACTAGTGACAAATTATCTCAATTTTTGTTTACCTGAGTAGGTCTTTATTGCTCATTCATATTTTTTTAAAAATTAATATATTCTAATAAGTTATACATGATAGCAGAATGCATTTTGACACATTATATACAAAGAGAGCACAAGATCTCTTTCCAAAGAAAATGTGGTATATCTACACAATGGAATACTACTCAGCCTTATAGAAGAATGAAATTATGGCATTTGCAGGTACATGGATGGAGCTGGAGAATATCTTGCTGGAGAAATAAGTCAAACCCCAAAAAACAAAGTCCAAATGTTTTCTCTGATAAGTGGTTGCTGATCCTAGTGGGGGTTGGGGGTAGGGAAGAATGAAGGAACTTTTTATTGGGCAGAGGGAAGAAAAAGGGAAATTAGGTGGGAAAGATAGTGGAATGAGATAGACATTTTTACCCTGTATGATTACTTTGCACCATGTACATCCAGAGGGATGGGAGTTGTGCTCATTAACTTTTGAAGGATGATTTTGCTAGATACAGCATCCTGATTAGATTATTCATTTCCAAACTTTAAATATTTCACTTCCTGTCTTCTTGGTTGCATAATTTCTAAAACTAAAATTGATTTGATTCATATTGCTCTTCTGTAGGTAATAGTTTTGTCCCTCTGCCTTCTCTGAATTTTTTTCTCTTTCATTTTCTTCAGCTTGAACAAAGTATTCCTTAATGTGGATTGTTTTTACTATTTATCTCACTACTCTCTCAGATTCTTGTGCTTTGGTGTCACTCATTAATTTGGGGAAATTTTAAATCATTATTGCTTCAGATTTATTTTATGTTGTTTCTATTTTTGTTCTTATGTTATTTCCACTATATCTATGCTATTCCTTTTATAATTGTCCCACAATTCCTGAATACTCTGTTCTGTATCTTTTATTCTATTTTTCTCCTTGCATTTCCCCTTTGGAATTTGTTTTGACATGTCTCAAAACTTGATTCTTTCCTTGACTTTGTTCCATGTATGGATGAGCACTTCTAAACCATTCTTCCCTTCTTTGGCGATGATTTTTATTTCACACATTTCCTTTTCATTTTCTTGTAGAGTTTACTTCTTCTGCTTCCAATGCCCATCTGTTGCTCACTTTTCCCATTAGGGTCCTCAGCTGATTAGTCACCATCATTTTAAATGTCCTCTCTGATAATTCAGAAATCACTTCCATGATTATGTCAGGTGCTGTGTTCATCCGCTTTATGTCATTACACCAATCCTTATGATAATTATTTTTGGAGAGAAAAGATGTATTTATTTTGTTTCATGGTTTTGGAGGTCCCAGCTTATGATTGTGAGGACCCATCATGTTTAGGTTCATGGTGGAAGACCTGCTGGAACAAAGCCACTCATTTTATGTCCAGGAAGTGAGAAAGAGAACAAAGAAGAGGCCAGGGGCCCAGAGTTCCCTTCAGGGCACACTTCCAATGACCTAAGATCTTTATGAGGTCCCTTATCTTAAAGGCTCCACCTCCTTTTACTGTAGGTACCCTTCTCAGAAGGAAGCTTTTAATACATGGGCCTTGAGACTTATTTAAGAACTATAGCAAGTTCTTAGACTTAATCAGCTTCTTCTTCTTCTTTGTCTTTTACTAAGTCTTGTAACTTTTTTGCTGAAATCTGGATATGATGCACTTACTAGGTTAAAAGAGTTGAAATCTAAAGGCCGTTGTATTTCATCTGGTCAAGAGTAGACTGCATTTGCTGCTTACATAGCTATCAGTGTTCCCTCTAATGTCCTTGCTTTGTCTTTCCTGTTGTCTTTGGATCTCCCTAGAGACATCCTAAATAGCATCTGGCAGTTCTTTCTGTTGCACCCCTCTGTTATTACTTATGTGGTTGTTTAGTGTGTGGTGGTGACAAAGCATTTTATAGTCCTGTAACTCAGTCTCTTAATGAGTTTGCTCCCATGGGCTGTGAATTTCATGAGTGTTCTTTGATTTTATTTTTGGTTTTCTGTTTTTGTTTTTTGTTGTTGTTGTTGTTGTTGTTTTTTCTTTCTCAGTTGAAACTGGAGCAGGTTGGATGCAGGTATTTCACTTCCCCAGTAGGATAGACTTCAGTAACAGAGTTTCTCAGAATTCAAGGCTTATTAAGAATAGAATTCTATGAGTAGACTTCAAAATAGCTACCTTTCCCCTCCCCCATAAAAACACAAGGGCTTTTTTCTCTGATCTCCACTGTGAGAACCTGCCTCGAAGGCCAAACTCCTTAGTGTCAGTGTCTTTCCCTGTTTATAGGACCTTTAGGTTTTTAACTTTAATCTTTTTGTCCCTGAGCCTGCAAAAATTCACTGGTGACATTCTCTTACTCTGGAATTTGTTTCTGTGATGATTTCTGCTCTCAGTGTCTTGTGTCAGTAAGTACTGATTTTTTTTGTATCCGCCTCTCTCTTTAAATTGGGGAGAGCCTCGGTTCTCTGATGTATCTACAAAGAGTGGTTGATTGCACTCGATTCAGTTTTTCTCATTGTTTGGACAGGAGCAATGATTTCCAGGTTCCTTACATGTCAAACCAGTAACCAGAAGTCTTGATGTATTCCTTTAATGCAGGAAAAAGATAAGAATATCTGCTAGCTACTAAAGTTATGAGTAATACAGCAAATCCAGCAAAACATGTAAGAATTTGAAAAGATTTTTAAAATAAAATGTTCACTATTCATATACTTTTTAAAACAAATGTAAAAACACATCCAGATTTTAAAACCCTACTTGGAAAAAAGGAGAGTATGCATTTGCTAGCTCAATTTTTTACATTCACAAAAGCAAATAATAACCATATATTGAAAAACTAATTTCACACAGAAAGTAGACTACCCCACAAAGAAATTTCTTCAAGCCTAATTAGATTACAAAAAAGAAAAATTCATTATTTAAACCCAAATTAATCCATAAAATTATAATTTAATGAAATTACATTAAAACTCAGGTATTTAATAAGATTATTTTAAAATTTACATGAAAGAGAAAAGATTCATGAATAGCTAAATTTGTGTCAAGAAAATAAAAGAGGACAAATGGAAGATGGCGGCGAAGGGAGAGCATTACCCCCGTGTACCGCGTCACTGTGCAGGAGAATGACGAGTTAGAACGGCTAAAAGCTATCTTGTTAGGAATTTCCAGCAAAATTGGGGTGCTCCAAAACCTAGAGGAAGGATTTCCATCGCACGAGGATCAGCTACAGGGGCTCAAACGCGAGATATTTGTCCGCATGGAGGGTCACACTGCTTATTCAGCAAATCGCCCCGCGGCTAGAGTCCGGCAGTGCGTGCTGGGAAATGAGGAGATAGCAACACAAAGATACAGTGCTGCAGTTTCTGCGGGCTTCTGCCAGCTGTGCAATCACCGTACTCAGTGCTGAATTCTGGGTTTGAGACGGGGGAAGGAAGCGGTCCAATTCGGTTCTCCACACCGGTCAGACCACAGAGGAAGCCAGGGGCCACCATCTTGGAGAGCTGACGTCACCATCCCTGTTATCGACTGATTACAGCTCATTCAGCCATAGAACAGGTAATTTCAGGCTGCCATTCGCCTGCGGCTCACAGACAAATTACTCAGGCTCAGTGCTAAATAACCCGTGGAAACTGCTTCTTGGAGCCTGCTTCTATCAGAACATACACCGAGCACGGAGCGGCCGAATTCCGGCTCCCAGAACTGCTCTGGCCCAGGGATAAAGAACCCGCGGAAACTGCTTCTCGGTCCGGGTCCTGCTGAATACTGTGGAGGTAAATACCAACCAAGCCTTCATAGGCAGTGGCAACAGGACTGAGACGGGGCTTGTGAGGGCCGGTCAGGACTCACCCGTTGCTTTGGTCACCTGGCAAAGGGAACCAAATGCTGCCATTTGCATGGGATACTAACATGGCAGAGATCTGATGTCATCAGAAAGCGGCGGAGGAGAGAACTTCATCGATACCAGCGGCGACAGAAACAGTGGGTCTTCTGGTAAAGAAAGTGAGTCACACACACCCGAGTCTCTCTCAATTTGTCATCAAGCCAGAGGGGCAGAGCAGAGCCACCGCCCGCGCCCGGAACAGGCGCAGCGGCCCGCCGGCATGGTAGGAGGGGCAGGGCAGAGCCGCCGCCCGCGCCTGCAAGGTAGGCAGACCTGCGACCGACCAGCAGAACAGGCCCAGGGGTCCACGGGCATGGTAGACACGTCACACCAATTGGAGGAGGGGCAGAGCAGAGCCGCCGCCAGCACCTGCAAGATAGGCAGACCGCCGCCCGACCCTGCAAGAGAGACTTTTCAACTATACAAGAGCAATATAAATATATAGGGGGAAAAATTTTTCAAAAACACAACAGTTTCACCAAGCAGAAAGAAACGCAAGCAGTATGAAAAGACAAGGAAAGAAAGGACCACAAGCAATGCAGTTCAACTCAACTTTAGAAGAGGTAACAGCTGCAGCAGATGGAAAGTCAGATAAAGAATTCAGGATATACATGCTTCAGATGATCTGGAGTCTCAAGGAAGACATTAGACAGCAAAATCAGACAATGAAAGATCACTTCGACAATGAATTACACAAACAAATCCAGGAAGCAAAAGATCAGAGCCCTAATATCCAGAGTATACAAAGAACTCAAAAGATTAAACAATAAGATAACAAATAACAAATAACCCAATCAACAAATGGGCCAAGGACCTGAACAGACACTTCTCAGAGGAGGACATACAATCAATCAACAAGTACATGAAAAAATGCTCACCATCTCTAGCAGTCAGAGAAATGCAAATCAAAACCACCCTAAGATACCATCTCACTCCAGTAAGATTGGCAACCATTATGAAGTCAAACAACAACAAGTGCTGGCGAGGATGTGGGGAAAAGGGTACACTTGTACATTGCTGGTGGGACTGCAAATTGGTGCGGCCAATTTGGAAAGCAGTATGGAGATTTCTTGGAAAGCTGGGAATGGAACCACCATTTGACCCAGCTATTCCCCTTCTCCGTCTATTCCCTAAAGACCTAAAAAGAGCATACTACAGGGACACTGCTACATCGATGTTCATAGAAGCACAATTCACAATAGCAAGACTGTGGAACCAACCTAGATGTCCTTCAATAGATGAATGGATAAAAAAAAATGTGGCATTTATACACAATGGAGTATTACTCTGCATTAAAAAATGACAAAATCATAGAATTTGAAGGGAAATGGATGGCATTAGAGCAGATTATGCTAAGTGAAGCTAGCCAATCCCTAAAAAACAAATGCCAAATGTCTTCTTTGATATAATGAGAGTAACTAAGAACAGAGTAGGGACGAAGAGCAGGAGAAGAAGATTAACATTAAACTGGGATGAAAGGTGGGAGGGAAATGGAGAGAGAAGGGAAATTGCATGGAAATGGAAGGAGACCCTCAGGGTTATACAAAATTTCATACAAGAGGAAGTGAGGGGAAAGGGGAAAATAATACAAGCGGGAGAAATGAATGACAGTAGAGGGGGTAGAGAGAGAAGAGGGGAGGGGAGGGGAGGGGGATAGTAGAGGATAGGAAAGGCAGCAGAATACAACAGACACTAGTATGGCAATATGTAAATCAATGGATGTGTAACTGATGTGATTCTGCAATTTGTATACGGAGTAAAAATGGGAGTTCATAACCCATTTGAATCAAAGTGTGAAATATGATATATCAAGAACTATGTAATGTTTTGAACAACCAACAATAAAAAAAAAATTTTTAAAAAGAAAAAACACAAATGGTTAAAATAAAAAAAAGAAAAGAAAAGAGAAAATTGCATAAGAATTTTAGATACATTATACTATAATAATACTATTAATGTTAATAATAAAACTCCCTGATACTGTTGTACCAATCAAAGTATAGGCTTTTAAAAAATAAAATCATAATTTCATAAATAAAACCTCATAAAACAGACATAACTTGATATGTAATAATATGACATAAATAAATAACAAAAAGGTTTTTTGTTTTTGTATTTGTTCTTGTTTTTGGTGTCAGCAATTGAACAAAGGGGTGTTTTACCACTGAGTCCCATCCCCAGCCCTTTTCTTTTTATTTTGAGTCAGGGTCTCCCTATGTTGCCGAAGCTGGCTTTGAACTTGTGATCCTCCTGCCTTGGCCTCCTGAGTTCTGGGATTACAGGCATATGCTGGCTGGCTTTGGGATACTGTCACCTTATATGAAAAAAGAAAAGTGGGATTTATATCATACATTAATTACAAAAGGGTGAAATATTAAAGACTTAAAAGTGAAAGAACATAAACTTAGATATGAAAATACAACATAATATATTTGTGAACTAGATATATCAAATTCTCTGCAAGCAACATTAAATATCACAAACCATTAAGATTAAAGAAGTTAACTGGAACTTACAGAATTAAAATTTAAAGTATCTGTTCAACCATAATATATAAGATGATAGATTGGGAAAGGATAAATGAAATGTAAAAATTTGACAACGATTGATATTTAGAAAAAATAAAAGACTTCTGAAAATAAAAACACATACAAAAATCAAAGTACAAAGACAGAAAATAGGCCAAATAATAAAAGGAAAACTCAGAAAGCTACCCAGTTAGGAAAGATGCTTAAATCCATTGGTAGACAGACAATTTCCAAGGAAAAATAAGGTAAGATGTAAAATAAAACTCTATAATGATCAGGTTAATTTAGACAAGAAAAGTAATTGTAAGTTTTATGGGAAATGGGACCATCTTGATACTTTGGTAGGAATGTCATCATGGGCAGCACTTGTGAAAAGCAAGTCGTAAGTTGAATAATGTATTCATATGACTGAGGATTTATAAATCCCTGTCCTGAGCATGCCCCACAAAAGGAATTCATAAGTCTATGATGTCACATTTTCTTGACATCAATATTTGCTCTAAATGCTCATCCATAAGAAAATAGGCAAATAGAATATAATGATTCCATAACTCAATACAAAAATCACAAGCAATATATCAAATCCACAGATTAAAAACATTGATGGCCTTAAAAGCTGAGAAATGTGCTTTTAAAATAGATAAATATGCTTTTAAAATAGATATTGCACAATATCATTTATAAAACTGTAAACCACATAACAACCAATACAAATTCATTCAATAAAATATTGACTAACTATTAGGGATCACATCCTGTTTTAGAGGCCGGGGTTCATCAGGAGCAAAAAAGTAGCAATATCCTTGTTCTGACACAGCATACATGGCAGTGAGTGCAAATCAACAATAAACTAATTTACATAATGACAGACAGAAAACATCTCTGGGAAATAATAAAGTAGGAAAGAGCTGAGCGAACAAAGGAGATTAAGAAGCAGCAGCCAGTGAGACCAGAGGAAACTCGGGAATTAGAGCTTTTCCAGAAAGAGTATGTGATGCACAGTTTGAACAGAAAACTAGATGAGAAGCAGGAGGTCGGTTAACATGATGTCATTAGGATCATATCGGCATGTTTACTGGAGCTATGGAGACTATGCTCCAGAGAAGGGAACTGTGATGTAATAAGAATGGGCAACTCTTCAAGAAGATTTTCAGGGAGAGAAGCAAAGGAGTAAGGTGATGGCTGGTGAGGAACCTGCTTAGAGGAATTGAGGTGTGACTGCAGAAGAAGTGAGAAAAACAGCAGGTGCAAAATATTCCAAAAGAGTCAGGCATGGAGTTCAGGAGTTCTGTCCCAGACCTGAATACAGGAATAGGTCTCTGGAGAAATGCTACTTTGAACATGATAATAAGACAGAAGGCACAAGGTGTGGATACTCATACAGTGGGATTGGTAGGTTCAGAGCAAGAAAATGAGGATATTCCCATCCATCTCTTTTGTCTTGTCAAATGGCACAGAATTTTTGGAAAGGCAAATGAAATTTATTTTACTCTTTTGAGATGTGAAACACAACAATCTGGGCCTAATATTCAGACAAAGTAAGACATATTCAAACTTCATTTTTTCCAACCATACACCAGAACCAAATACCCAAATACTTAGGGCCAGCAAGAGAAATCTGTCAATACATGGCTGATGAACCTTTCTTCACAAGGACTCAGAAATGACAGGCCTTTCTCATTCTGCAGAGAAAGGAAAAAAAATTCTAATTATGACAGAAAAAGAAAATCTTCAAAAAAGTAAAGGAAGAAGAGGAAATTTCCAAAGCCCCTAAATTGCATAAGTTCCTTACAGAATCATTTTTAGTAGGTCATTATTCTACCTATGAGGGCAATACATTAGCAGATTGTGATACCAACACAGTGAACTGAGATTAACATTTAAAATTGATGGCAATGGAGGAGAAGAGTAGAGCTTGGGGGAAAATGTGTGTATCAGAGTGCATCTCCTGGAGACACATCTATGCATGTATACCATGGGTGGTCAGGTGGATCCACTGTCACTTGTTCAAAAAATACTGCTGTAGGATATAAAAGATTTAGAGAAATAGATCCTACATTCTGAGGAAAATAATATAATGGCTAGAATACTAAATTAGGAGCTTGGTATAGTGGTGCTCACCTATAATCCTAGTTACTCAGAAAGCAGGAGGATTACAAGTTTAAAGATAGACTAGGAGAGAGAGAGGAAGATGGCGGCCAATGGAGTGCACCACCCCCGTGTACCACGTCATGGCGCGGGTGAATAACGAGTTAGAACGGCCAAAAACTATCTTGTTAGGAATTTCCAGCAAAATTGGGGTGCACCAAAACCTAGAGGAAGGATTTCCTTCGCCCGAGGATTGGTTACTGGGGCTCAACCGCGAGTAAACTGTCCACCCGGAGATTCAAGCTGTTTGTTTGGCGGCCCGCTCCACTGCTAAAGACTGCGGCATGCTGGGAAATGGCGTGCTAGCAACGCAGAGGAACGGTACTGCAGATTCTGTGGGCTCCTGCCGGCTGTGCCCTCGCTGTGCTCCAGGCTGAGTTCTAGGTTTGAGACGGGGGAAGGAAGCGGTCCAGTTCTCACCTCCACACCGGACAGCCCACCGAGGAAGCCAGCGGCCACCACCTTGGAGAGCTGACGTCACCATCACCAGTTTCCAACAGATTGCAGCTCATTCAGCGATAGAACAGGTGTGTGTCATTTAGACCATCTCCCATACAGTGGGGAAATCGCATAAAATCTCTCCCCGGCTTTCTGGGAGCATGATTAACAGAGTGAGCGTGAATAGAGGCATGGGGAAAGGTAAAGGCACCTGACCTCCAACTCCCTCCTCCCACCAGTAGCGAAAACGAAACCTGTCTCGCCAGCTCTCAGAGAAGGGGCTAGCAGAGGGAATCAAAACAATAAGGTCTGGTTTCCAACAGCCGCGCTCCATGACCAGGAAACTGCAGGCCCGGAGTGTAGCTTGAACTGCCAAGAGGTATCACACTGGGAAAGGCCTGGCTGGCAGGAGAAGCGAGGGGACTAGAGACCAGGAATAAACCTAAGCTAACAGGTTTTGAGAGACACGGGGGGGGGTGGGGGTGGAGAGGAGGGAGCGGCCTCACACAGATTGTTTCCTACAGCCTGAGGGCAAAATCTTGGCCGGGAACCAGCACCACCTACTGGAAGCGAAGAAAATAGAAGCCTAACAGTGCCCCCCGTTTTTTTTTTTTTAATTTTTTTAATTTTAATTTTTTTCTTTTTTTATTATATTATTATTTTTTAATTGTAATTTTTATTTTACTGCATTTTATTATTATTTTTTTATTATCATTTCTTTTTCTTTTCCATTCTTTTCTCTTTCTTTCCTCTCTCCCTCTCTCTTTCTTGGTTTGCTTCCTTACCTTTTCCCCATCTTTCCTCTTAAGCATGACCACCCAGATTACGTACAACTTACTAAATGCAAATAGATGAATACTACGAATCGGGCTATAGTCCGCATAAGCCCTTAACTACCCCCAAGTACTCCTGTCTATTCTCTTGTTAATATCCGCCTGCATTTGAGCAACCCCCCAAAGAAGCTAACATATACTAACCTCCATACCATCAAATCGCCTGACCTCAACATAAAATCCTAAGTTCAAACCTCAATTCTATATTGCCATCAAAATCTGTAGGCGTTTAATGAAACTAATGAATTTACCTTAAATCACAATTAAATTCAACATCTCTAAACATTGTCTCCCAACACAAAGGAGAGATATTGGAACTATAAAACCCAAAACAAATTTAAAGAATGAAACAGAAACACAGCAGCCAAACAGAGTTGGAAAGTAACGTGAGCACCATGAAAAAACAAGGGAAAAATGTATTACAAACAATGCAGGACAACGTAAATTCACAGGAGAAACTATAGGCATCAGAAAAATGGACAGAGAAAGAACTCAAGGCATACCTAACTCAGATGGAATGGAATCTTAGAGAAGACTTTAGACAGCAAGTCCAAACAAGGAAAGTATACTTTGAAAACGAATTACATAAGCAAATTCAAATGGCAAAGAATGAGCTCTACCAGGAGATAGAGATTTTTTAAAAATATCAAACAGTAATCCTAGAAATGCAGGAAACCATAAACCAAATTAAAAACTCAAACAAGAATATTACAAATAGACTAGATCAAATAGAAGTCAGAACATCAGATAATGAAGACAAAGTTTATCATCTTGAAAAGAATATAGTCAACACAGTAAGGATCCTAAGAAATCACAAGCAATCCATCCAAGAGATATGGGATGTCATAAAAAAACCTAACTTGAGAGTCATTGGGATAGAAGAAGGTGTAGAGGTTCAAACCAAAGGAATGAACAATCTATTGAATGAAATAATCTTAGAAAACTTCCCAGATATGAAGGATGGAATGGATTGTCAAATCCTGGAAGCCTACAGGACCCCAAACATAAAAAACCGTAATAGACCAACTCCAAGACACATAATTATGAAGATATCCAACATACAGAACAAGGAGAGAATACTAAAAGCTATGAGAGAAAGGAAGCAGATTATATTCAGTGGTAAACCAATTAGGTTAACAGCTGATTTTTCATCACAGACATTGAAAGCGAGAAGACCCTGGAACAACGTATTTCAAATGCTGAAAAATAATGGATTCCAGCCAAGAATACTGTATCCAGCAAAATTAAGCTTCAGATTTGACAATGAAATTAAAATATTTCATGATAAACAAAAGTTAAAAGAATTCGCAGCCAGAAAACCAGCACTGCAAGGCATTTTGAGCAAAACACTACAAGAAGAGGAAAGAAAAACAGCACCCAAAACTAACAGTGGGAGGTAACTCAGTAAAGGGAAGAAAAAAAATAACCAAAAAGGAAAAACTAGCCAAATTAAAATAAATAAATAAGCATGACTGGAAGCACAAACCATATATCAATAGTAACCTTAAACGTTAATGGCTTAAATTCACCAATCAAGAGACATAGGCTAGTAACCTGGATTAAAAAAACAAATCCAACAATATGCTGCCTTCAGGAGACTCATATGATAGGAAAAGACATACACAGGCTGAAGGTGAAAGGTTGGAGAAAATCATACCACTCACATGGTCCTCGGAAGCAAGCAGGAGTGGCCATACTCATATCAAATAAAATCAACTTCAAAGCTAGGTTAATCAAAAGGGATAAAGAAGGATACTATATACTGTTAAAAGGAACCATCCACCAACAAGACATAACAATTATCAGTATGTATGCACCAAACAATGGTGCTGCAACGTTCATAAAACAAACTCTTCTCAAGTTCAAGAGTCAAATAGACCAAAACACAATAATTATGGGTGACTTCAACACACTGCTCTCTCCATTGGACAGATAGATCCTCCAGACAAAAGCTGAATAAAGAAACTATAGAACTCAATAACACAATCAATAATCTAGACTTAACCGACATATATAGAATATATCAACCATCATCAAGTGGATACACTTTCTTCTCAGAAGCACATGGATCCTTCTCAAAGTTACCATAGGGCATCTCTTAGTAAATATAAAGGTGTGGAGATAATACCATGCATCTTATCTGATCATAACGGAATGAAACTGGAAATCAATGATAAAAGAAGGAATGAAAAATCCTGCATCACCTGGAAAATGAATAATATGTTACTAAATGATCAATGGGTTACAGAAGACATAAAGGGGGAAATCAAAAATTCTTAGAGATAAATGAAAATACAGACACAACATGTTGGAATCTATGGGACACAATGAAAGCAGTTTAAAGAAGGAAATTCATTGCCTAGAGTTCATTCCTCAAAAAAAGAAAAAAACCAACAAATAAATGAACTCACACTTTATCTCAAAACCCTAGAAGAGGAAGAGCAAAACAACAGCTAAGGTAGTAGAAGGCAAGAAATAATTAAAATCAGAGTGGAAATCAATGAAATTGAAACAAACAAACAAAAAAAAAACATTGAAAAAATTGATAAAACTAAAAGTTGGTTCTTTGAAAAAATAAATAAGATTGACAGACCCTTAGCCATGCTAAAGAAGAGAAGAAGAGAGAGAACTCAAATTACTAACATACGGGATGAAAAAGGCAATATCACAACAGACACTACAGAAATACAGAAGATAATTAGGAATTATTTTGAAACCCTATATTCCAATAAAATAGAAGATAGTGAAGATAACGATAAATTTCTTAAGTCATATGATTTGCCCAGATTGAGTGAGGAAGATACACTCAATTTAAACAGACCAATAACAAAGGAGGAAATAGAAGAAGCCATCAAAAGACTACCAACCAAGAAAAGCCCTGGACCGGATGGATATACAGTGGAGTTTTACAAAACCTTCAAAGAAGAATTAAGACCAATACTTTTCAAGTTATTTCAAGAAATAGAAAAAGAAGGAGCTTTTCCAAATTCATTCTATGAGGCCAACATCACCCTGACCCCGAAACCAGACAAAGACACTTCAAAGAAAGAAAACTGCAGACCAATATCTCTAATGAACTTAGATGCAAAAATCCTCAATAAAATCCTGGCGAATCGAATACAAAAGCATATCAAAAAAAATGTGCACCGTGATCAAGTAGGATTCATCCCTGGGAAGCAAGGCTGGTTCAATATACGGAAATCAATAAATGTTATTCACCACATCAATAGACTTAATGATAAGAACTACATGATCATCTCGATAGATGCAGAAAAAGCATTCAACAAAGTACAGCATCCCTTTATTTTCAAAACACTAGAAAAACTAGGGATAAGAGGAACTTACCTCAACATTGTAAAAGCTATATATGCTAAGCCTCAGGCTAGCATCATCCTGAATGGAGAAAAACTGAAGGCATTCCCTCTAAAATCTGGAACAAGACAGGGATGCCCTCTCTCACCACTTCTATTCAATTTAGTTCTCGAAATACTAGCCAGAGCAATTAGACAGACAAAAGAAATTAAAGGCATAAAAATAGGAAAAGAAGAACTTAAATTATCACTATTTGCGGATGATATGATACTATATCTAACAGACCCAAAAGGGTCTACAAAGAAACTACTAGAGCTAATAAATGAATTCAGCAAAGTGGCAAGATATAAAATCAACATGCATAAATCAAAGGCATTCCTGTATATCAGTGACAAATCTTCTGAAATCAAAATGAGGACTACTACCCCATTCACAACATCCTCAAAAAAAAAAAATAAAATACTTGGGAATCAACCTAACAAAAGAGGTGAAAGATTTATATAATGAAAACCCTAAAGAGAGAAATAGAAGAAGACCTTAGAAGATGGAAAAATATACCCTGTTTATGGATAGGAAGAACTAACATCATCAAAATGGCGATATTACCCAAAGTTCTCTATAGGTTTAATGCTATGCCAATCAAAATCCCAACGGCATTTCTTGTAGAAATAGATAAAGCAATCATGAAATTCATATGGAAAAACAAAAGACCCAGAATAGCAAAAACAATGCTAAGCAGGAAGTGTGAATCAGGCAGTATAGTGATACCAGATTTCAAACTATATTACAGAGCAATAGTAACAAAAACAGCATGGTACTGGTACCAAAACAGGCGGGTGGATCAATGGTACAGAAGAGAGGACACAGAGACTAATCCACAAAACTACAACTTTCTTATTTTTGATAAAGTGGCTAAAAGCATGTATTGGAGGAAGGATAGCATCTTCAACAAATGGTGCTGGGAAAACTGGAAATCCATATGCAACAAAATGAAACTGAATCCCTTTCTCTCGCCATGCACAAAAGTTAACTCAAAATGGATCAAAGAGCTTGATATCAAATCAGAGACTCTGCATCTGATAGAAAAAAATATTGGCTCCCATCTACATATTGTGGGGTCGGGCTCCAAATTCCTTAATAGGACGCCCATAGCACAAGAGTTAATAAGTAGAATCAACAAATGGGACTTACTCAAACTAAAAAGTTTTTTCTCAGAAAGAGAAACAATAAGAGAGGTAAATAGGGAGCCTACATCCTGGGAACAAATTTTTACTCCTCATACTTTAGATAGAGCCCTAATATCCAGAGTATACAAAGAACTCAAAAAATTAAACAATAAGATAACAAATAACCCAAACAACAAATGGGCCAAAGACCTGAACAGACACTTCTCAGAGGAGGACATACAATCAATCAACAAGTACATGAAAAAATGCTCACCATCTCTAGCAGTCAGAGAAATGCAAATCAAAACCACCCTAAGATACCATCTCACTCCAGTAAGATTGGCAGCCATTATGAAGTCAAACAACAACAAGTGCTGGCGAGGATGTGGGGAAAAGGGTACTCTTGTACATTGCTGGTGGGACTGTAAATTGGTGCGGCCAATTTGGAAAGCAGTATGGAGATTCCTGGGAAAGCTGGAAATGGAACCACCATTTGCCCCAGCTATTGCCCTTCTCGGACTATTCCCTGAAGACCTTAAAAGAGCGTACTACAGGGATACTGCCACATCGATGTTCATAGCAGCACAATTCACAATAGCTAGACTGTGGAACCAACCCAGATGCCCTTCAATAGACGAATGGATAAAAAAAATGTGGCATTTATACACCATGGCATATTACACAGCACTAAAAAATGACAAAATCATGGAATTTGCAGGGAAATGGATGGCATTAGAGCAGATTTTGCTAAGTGAAGCTAGCCAATCCCTAAAGAACAAATGCCAAATGTCTTCTTTGATATAATGAGAGCAACTAAGAACAGAGCAGGGAGGAAGAGCAGGAGGAAAAGATTAACATTGAACAGAGACATGAGGTGGGAGGGAAAGGTAGAGAAAAGGGAAATTGCATGGAAATGGAAGGAGACCCTCATTGTTATACAAAATTACATATAAGAGGTTATGAGGGGAATGGGAAAAAAAAAACAAGGAAAGAAATGAATTACAGTAGATGGGGTATAGAGAGAAGATGGGGGGGGAGGGGAGGGGGGATAGTAGAGGATAGGAAAGGTAGCAGAATACAACAGTTACTAATATGGCATTATGTAAAAATGTGGATGTGTAACCGATGTGATTCTGCAATCTGTATGTGGGGTAAAAATGGGAGTTCATAACCCACTTGAATCTAAAGTATGAAATATGATATGTCAAGAGCTATGTAATGTTTTGAACAACCAATAAAATAAATAAATTTAAAAAAAGGATAGACTAGGCAACTTAGTGACATCTGTCTCAAAATTAAAAATGTAGTAAAAGGCTATGGGTATAGGTCAGTGGTAAAGTGCTTGCCTAACATATGGGTTTAATATTCCCATACAAGATAGATAGATGATAGATAGATAGATAGATAGATAGATAGATAGATAGATAGATAGAAAAGAGTACTAATTTGGGTATACACTGAGATAGTGCATCCTCTGGAAAACCCCCTTTATTCTCACTTCCAAAATATTCCCTACAAGTTTAAATTTTATTTCATATCTCTAAATGCCTGTAGCAGTTGTTTGTGTACCTTATTTTATAAATGCTACCATTTTCAGTTTTTATAATCCCCTTATAAATTTTATTCTGAATGCCATTTTATGATGAGCACATTCTACTAGAAAAACAGCATCTCAGAGTTTTAAAAAAATTATTTCTTGTTGCAGATATTAGCTATCAGAATCAGCTTGTACAAGCTCTGATGGGTGGAAGAAAACAGCAGAGACAGTATTGTTTGGCGCTATCTTTAGGAAATTCTGGGCTAGTTTTATTTCTGTCATTGCAATATTGTATTCAATATTGTATTTGTACTTCGCTATCTTTCAAACCACATAGAAAAATCTTTTGTGTAAGTCTGAATTGAAATGGTTATATTCAGAAACTAGATTCAGAAATAAAAAAAATGTACAACAAAATGAGCACATATTTTAAACACTTTTTGCCACTCTAAATATTTCATCAGCAAAGTGATAGCAGTTTAACCATTATTTCTTCCCTTTTCCAAAGTGATCATATTTTCCAGAGAATCATTACCTTTCCTTACATTTACACACACATATTTTCCACAAGGAACACAGTAGAAATCCACATATTGAATGTCATTTATTATTTTCATGAATTGCATCTCTGCATTTTCTTCCATTTTTTTTTTGAAGCAAAAAATTCAGTAGCTGTATTGCTTACTACCTACTTATGCAAATATCAAGCTTCTTTCTCCATTCCAGATTTTTTCCTTTTATAAAGCATACTGATCACCATTATTAATTCTAAATCTACCTTAAAAGTGTACCACACAGAATTTTTTTCTCCATTCTTCAAGTATCACAGTCCAAGCAAATAATTCCAGCAATTTATCCATTCCCAAAACCCCAGCCCCAAAGTGGCTATTCCCAGAGATGGTGTCTTATTTGTAACCCTGTGTAAATGTCACAGTCAGCTGTGGGACATTTTCTGGCTCATGGCAGACACCTATTACTACCGCTATCTGAACCAACTTCAGACCTAGATACAATCGGAAACTTCCAAGGCAGCAATGTGACTCTTGAAACCAGAAAATACATACTGAATCGAAAGGAAGGAAACAAACATATAGATATATATATTTTTTAAATTTTTTAATGGCAGCAATGCTACTGGGAGACAGATAAGGAGGGATTCCTTCAAAAGAACAATGTGTTCTGAAGGCTTCCGGTAGAGGAGATGGTCACAATCTCTTCAAATGCACTCTCTTTTCCTCAACTTGACTGAGAGAGGTCTTTCCCCCTGGAGAAAGGGATTACATAAAGCAGAGGGAGCTCTTTCCTCACGGATCTTCACATTTGAGTCAATAAGGGCAACTGAAGAGGCGTGTATTTTCCTGGTTCACTTGTATTTGTGTGATACACTTTTTCTCCTTTCCTGAATCTCCTAATGTAAGAATATATAGATTCTGATTCTCTGACCACCCCTCACTCCTCACAACTCCATTCATGAAGAGTCATGGATCCAAGTTCACAGCTACCTCTTTGCTTCACCCCTACAATTAATCCAGAAGATGTCAATGTCTCTGCAAATTTGCCATCCATTTCATTTGATCATGATTCCTTAAGATTCTCAATCTCATGATTCATAGTTAGTTATCACCTACTAGCAATCCACACTTTAAATCCAAACCCTGCACTTCCATTATGCTCTCCTCCTTCCACCTCAGTGACTCTGGGTCCATTAATCCTTCCAACACCTGGGCTCTGCAATGTTAGCAGTTGAGCCAACACTCTTGACCTCACCTTTTAATTAACATCTTCAATCATCACATGAATCATCTTTTGGTGAACACCTTTAATTTCCTTTTCGTTTGTCTCTTTTCAACATGCCTTCATTTTCAATCATTAAATTATCTACTTTTTTTTTACCAGTTTCTCAATTTCCTAGCCACAGAGAGATGCAACACAAACTATAAGTGCCATAAAATATCCTTTTGTTTAAAATTCAGACGTGGCTATAATTCCATTTGCGTCTTCCTAAGAAGGTTTCATTTCCTTCTTTGACTCATGATCTTCCTTTCTCTTTCTACCCTTTACTCTCAATAGGAGATTGACATTTTTTATGTCAAAAATAAAACAGAGCTCTCCAGGAAGTTTAAGTCTAGGAGTATAGCATGTACACTGAACCAAGAAAACTGGCCACTGGGACAGTACAGGACTTCCTCAATTTGTATAATTTGCTCGAAAGAAAAGAAAGTCCTTTTGGCAGTTGATCCACATTCAGGAGATGCCCTGAATTTTTCAGTGATTCATGCAATTACACCAGGCATTAATGTCTTCTCACTTCTCCCCAGCTCATGCATGCATATACACACTTGCACAAACACATACAAAAATATTTTTAAAAGTTATTCCCAGCTACACTTGATTATTTTTTTTAATCTCAGTGAAGGTCAAACTTCTCCACTTTTTCAGGCTTATCCCCACATGTGTTCTATACCTCATCCCTTTGACCCTTCTCTGGAATCTCGCCCAAAAAGTTTGCCTCTTTCTGTTCTAGATCTTCAGGCTTTGCAGCATGGCTCCTTTCCAAAATAATAGAGGATAAGATTTAAAAGATAATTTTTGCGCAAGAATAAATTCTTGAGCTAGGGGTTTTGTATCGCAACCTCTAGGTTAGGAAAGTTAAAACTAAGTTGAGAGGGATACAAGAAATACATCATCAACTTCCTCTAAAACTTCTTCAATATAAAGTGGGGGTGATGATCACGAACTGAAATCCAGTTCCATGCATGTATGAGTTTGTCGTGATGAACCTATCTTCTGTGTATAACTATAAAGTTCTAATAAAAATAATTTTAAAAATTCTTCAACAAAATTGTCATAAGATCATGCAAATGGTTTGTGACCTCCAAGTGTGAAAAAGCAAGATGAACCAGAAGAGTAAGGTGCCTCCTGGTTTCATAATCATTGGCATTGCCTCTGGAGTGATTTTCATCTTTGTTTAGAGATATTAGAGGAGTGTATAAAGACTCTGAACTTGCACGAGGCACATGCCTCTGTGTGTGTGTGTGTCTGTGTGTGTGTGTGCACATGGGCCCAGGATTTTAAACACAGATAACTAATAAATTCCTGGTTCCAAAATCTGCTGGCCTTTTCTCAGCTTTTCATCTGTTTTAATCTGTCTGTAGCATCTTCTTTTAACATTATGTGTTCCTTTTCTCTTTCTTTCAGGAACCACTGTCCCTCCTATCCACCAAACCTCCCCTCTCACCCCCACCGCTCCCTTCCCTGTCATGTCTCCAGCATGGATATCACCCAGCCATCAGCCTCAGTCTCCACCCTCAGTTCCCTGCACTGTCCCTTAACCATCATTGCCCACCACAGGCCTCCACTGGCACTCTGCATGGTTGAATACATCCGTTGTCCTACATCTATTGTCCTGCAAATGTTCTGGAGATCCACTTCTGTATGGCAGTCACAGTTTTACTTCTATTAACAGATCAAGTCATCCAGCTTGGTTTCATTCCAGTAAAGGTCTCCCTGCCTTGATCCAGTATGAGATCCCCACCTCTACTCTAGATTACTTACCTTTTGACAGTCTTCCTCAGGCAGGGCTCCTGTTCCTTGTAAAGAAATCCCTGGTTCTTAATATGCCCCTGCTAGCCCCATTGCTGTAACTCTGCATACCATTTTCTCTAAACTCTATGTCTAGTCCCCTTGTCCTAATAGAATATGCAGTCTAGGAACTGCACTGACCCCTGTTCTGGGCCACAGAATTGTCTGATTTCAGCTAAGACCAAGTGGACTTTCTGTTGCCACCTGAGCTCATGCAGTTCCCTCAGATGTAGCCTAACTCACCTTGCTGCCCACAAGGTGGGGTATCTCCCACAGACCCTTCCACCTCACAGTGGCCTACAGCAAGGGCCTACTTAATACCCCTTTTCTTTAATCTCCTGAGATAAAATTTTATTGTTTTCCCTACCCCAAGGATGTCTCTGATCAGAGAAACATCCAGTCCACCGATAGGTTATGGTGAAAATTCTCTGGAAGGTTACCTAGTTTGAGAGTAAGTTCTTATTTTCTAAAATTTCCTCTTTCCCTAATCTACACACAGATGTGGTATTTCTTTTCTTTCTCCATAATAACCTCCCCCCTGCACCACACTTGATTGGAAAAGGCATAAATACATGTGTTAATCCACATCAGTTCTCCCTGTGAATTTTGAATAGTCAAAGAGGATGCTGGGTCCATCCTTCTGGGTGGCTAGATCTGCAGCACAGATGCTCAAGTCAGCTGAAAACTGAGTGATATTTCCCATCTTGTGCTGCTCAAAGAAATATTTAGGGATAATTGTGGAATAGTATTGGCATGATGGGCATCTCTAGTTCTTGGCTCTGTGCTTCTAAAATGATTTAACAATAGGACTATTTCTTTCTTTTTTTTAAGTAATCTTCAGGTTGTGCCACTTATGTAGACACAGCAGAGAGCACTTCTGTCACTTCAGTATCTGTTTGGACATTCAGTGAGGTAGGAAGCACCCAACAACTGGTGCCTACTTGCTAAGGACTTATATTGTTCAAGGAACTATGGGAACACAGAGAAACATGGGACAAGGATTTTATGCACAAGAAGCTGGCAATGCAGAAGTGGGGTGATAGAATGAACATCCACATCAAATTCTATTACCTTTGACATCTGAGTTCTTCAAAGAACAATGAATTTTCCTGGGGGAAATGTGTCAAAAAGAAGTTGCATTTTCATAATCCTTACTTATCTGATATCTTTGAACAGTTGTTGTTGTTGTTGTTGTTAATGACACAAAGAGACAAAAGTAAAAGCAAAATTTGTCACTAGCATTTTGTTCTGTTGATAGAAAACTATTCAACAGTATCTCCAAAGTGTCGGCAAGATCACTTTCATCTGAAACTTTTAAAAATGTAAATAATTTCAATCATCTAGCGTTTCTTTCTTCATCTGATATATGTGTGTATCTACTATGGACCCAACTGAAGAAGAGGGCTGAAATGTTATAGATTTATCTACCAAGATAGTCCCATATTTTCTTACAGCTCTGAAAACTCTGACCTACTTCCTCCAACCCCTATCTCAAGAGAAGTAGGCACCAAAACAAAGGGGAGACCTCCCCATCTGGAGACAAAGCAATGTCTGGAATGGAAAACTTAAAATTCATGATCAAACTAATTATTGCTTCCAACACTGATCCTTTAAGGTGAATAAGAGAGATTTTCTTTCCTTTGTATTTGCTAGCTCCTTACCAGCCCAATATTATTTAACTGTCTCAGTAAACACAGCACTGGCTTTTTGAAAGTGAAAAGGGGATCCATGTAGACTTTGGTTCCTGGTATTTTATCTCCCAAAAGACTAGCTAGAGAGGGAATTCTGCAATACAGTGCTAAACATCACTGTGGTCTGTTTTAAAAAAAAAAACAGAATATAGACACTTCATAATGGATAGAGTCTCACATGTCTCAAGGTGTTCACTCCCAGGACCCTGGAAAGAGTCCATGCTTGTTTTAGAATGCAAGAGAAGGCTGCATGTCTCATTCTACCCCAGAAACTCCTGCAATGGATGATAGCAGATGGAACACATGGCAATAATGGGCACAGCTGTGGCACGGCCAGCACAAAAGAAGAAATCATTACATTCCAAGTAAGCATTTCTAATTGTCTGTTTCTTTTTAATATGAGAAATGGTGGTTGCATCTCGGCCTTCTGAATATTGAATACAAAGCACATTTATTTTCAGTTAGGACTTCAAGATGCTATCCATCCCATGCAAAAGACCCCCCATTTTCTAGTATTATTGGTATATTAATATCATTACAATGTGCAAGATTTCTAGAACATATAGTCTAAATGTACCTTATTATAGCCATTCTTCTTCTAAAGCTTTTATTCTATGGATGAAACAGAAATAGAACTTCGAAGGAAACTATAATTTTTCCAGATAATTTTCTTTTTGTTCCTTTTATTTGGTACCATTAATTCTATCATTGAATAAAAGTAGGGTAACGGGGCGGGGGGAATAAGAAAATTGTGGTTTTTTTAAGCCCAGTTCTGCCATATAATATTGAAGGGTATTTATTAACTTCTCTGAGATGTAATTTGAAAAAATAATAAAGAAATGATTTTAACTTTCATAAAAATTTACTTTGTAGATTTAAGTACAATTATGATTTTTTGTTAAGCTGCTAATGGTGATACAGTTAACAAATCCTTGATAACTATTTGTCAAATATCAAAACCAATACTTTTGTATTATTGTGATAACTTTTATTATCTCTATTTGTACTAAGAATATTTTAAGAAATGGGCAAGGCTATTTCTTCCTTGCATTTATTCTTTCCCCTTTTTGAATCTGAGACATGGTATCAGGATAGAGTGTATGGCTGAGCTGGACCTCAATGCAGTGATTTCTGGCGTATGAAGGCAGAGCAGGAACTTAAGGCACCACCCTGCCTTCCCTTTAATATTTGGCTACCCTGAATTCTAAGCTAATAGAGAGATACCCTTGACTAATTTGGGTAGGATATCATAATGGAAAGAATGCTCTCTTTAGAGTCAAAGGAATCTGGCTAAAAACCATGGCTATGTTACTTTCTGCATAATCTCCTCTTTACAGCTTCAACACTTTCAATTCCAGTTTCCTTAGCCACTGCATGGTATTATGGGAACTCCCATCAGACATGCTTGATGCATAATCTACCTGCAAATTCTAACCTAGTACCTGGTCTTTGAGTCCTCAATCAATGCCAGCTGTTGTTATTATTAAGTATCTCTAGGCTTGACTAATTCAGTGCCCAAGAATGTCAGCTTTACCTGATGTCTACGTCATCTGAATCTGTAGATATACAACACACACAAAATACAAACAACATGTACACATAACACACACCACAGATATAATACACAACACACACATTGCATGATACATACTATATATATATATATAAAAACACAACACATACAATATACATCACAAGGCAAATTCAACATGCATAATATACAATACACATACATGTAATACGTGAAACAAAGAACACATCATATACCAAACATACATACCATACCCCAACATATGTGCAACACACACATGCATATATGCCATATATGACACAGTATAAGGCAACTTCTCCATATTGAGCCTTCACTGATGTGCTTGTAGAAAGAGTAATTATGTCAGACTACATGTCTAGCTCTTCCCAGGAGTTTCTATGTCACATGATTGCAATTCCCCATGAGCCAGGTGGAGATATGATGATTCCTGGCAAGAATGTCAAGGGAATGAAGAACTGATGGACCAAGATAACATATCCATTTTCCTTTGTTTCCAAGAAGGATTCACAATCCAGATGAGAAAGGAGGAAACTGGAAATAAACAGGTTTGTAAGGATGGTGTTATTAAAAAGACTGATGCTTCAGATACAGAAAGAAATTGCCTCTGATGGGGCAGGCATCTCCCTAAATTATGGAAATTTGATCAAGTGGATTAAAATGAAACTGGAGGGCGGGAGCAATAATAAAACAACAAATTCAAATGAAACACATTTCATCTGCTTAGAAATATAAGTAAGATGTGAGAGATGCCAAGAATTTTAGACAGGAAAGAGTTGTGACAGAGGACCCCAAGGGTCTGTGTACTGCTATACAATGAAGGACCTCATAGTGAGGCAATGCAACCTCATAGAAAGCACCAAAGCACAATCAGAGAAGGCTGATAAGTGGAAAGAGCTATGGGGCTGAAGAGGACTGAGGGAGATATATTTTATTCAAAGTCACAGCCCTGAAGGAAGGAAGCAAATTGGTTTCCTACACCAAGTAATACATGAGCATGAAAATGCATGCCCTGATAATGTCTCCCTTAGTAGGCAGACATGAAAGCAGAGGAGGCTGTAATAAATGGTGGGCTCCACAGACTGACCCAAAGATTGCTCAAGAATCCAGAGATGGCCCTTAGAGAGATGAATTAATATAACCCCCTTCAGCTGGCTTAATGCTGAGCAACTACAGGCCCTTCACCGGTACCACTCATTACTCCATTTTCATGCTAGAATCAGGTAATTTCTATACTGAGAAGAGTGTGTGCCAAGGGAATAGGAAACAGAAAAACGTTTTCCTTTGCATTCTGCCCAAATATCTAGCATCTAAGTGAGATTTTATTTTTAATGTTAGTTTTATCTTTCTGGTTTAATGTGGCACACGAAATGCTTTGACTCTCCCTTGTTCATTATGTGTGGATGCCATAGAAACCCATCATTATTTCTATCCACCGGATCTTCCACCTTCCTCTCTCTCAGGTTATGAGATTCATCCTCCATGAGTGCCCTGAAGTTCTGCAACCCTCCAGGGAAGAAGCAATCAAAGGCCAGACACTCCTGTGGAAAGCTCTGCAGGGGTGCATTTCTTTAGCCTCGCATCCAGATGGACTAGAATATTCACCAGAGGGGGGGAAAAAAACAGAATGAAAACCATTAGAAGAGAACAGATTGAGAAGTCTCAGGAGTGCCTCAAAGGAAACCAAAGGCCTAAATACATTTGAAAACTAAAGTGCAGTGTAAATCAATACATTTGAGCTTGTGGACCAAGGTTATTCATTCAGCTAAAACCTCTTGTACATTTCAAGTTTCTTTAAGTTCAAAGAGTTCACGCATTTGAAATTTGGGGAAGAAAAGGTCAAACATTACATTTTCACAGAAGGTGGCGTGTCTTTGGAGTAATCATTATTTGAGATTACGTGTTTTGTACCATTTGTTCAGAAGACTTTATTTTCATTCTACTTTGTCCCAAAATTGGTACAAAGATTGGAATGTTTCACTGTGATTCAGAGCTCATAATGGTGATGCATATTAGTCTCTTTGGGATCCTTGAATACAGCGTTTCTTGTAATAAGTCAAATCTTAAGTCATCTGCTCTATTTGATTCACTTTGACTTGTTCTTTTAAGTGAAAGTTGTCTTGAGGACATAGGCAGAATAAATGACCTTCACTGGATAAATACAAAGACTCTCCAGGCCTGAAAGCTGCCTCCACCCCGCCCACACACACAGCTTTTCTGATAAATGGAAAACCATTTTCTAAGATGATCGTATACTAGCATATTTCATGCAGTGACATCTCAGCACAGATGAGGTTATCAGAATAACAATCACCAAAACAAGAACCTTCCTATAATGAGACCACAAGAGGTTTCTCTTAAACAGAGGGCCAGGGAGTAGGTTGGGTCTTGAATGACTGCTGGAGACAGTGAACTGGGCAGGAATAGAGCATAGTAGGTTTCTTCCAAGAAGCAGAGGGGTGATGTCAGGGCTAGGCTCTGGAGTTCTTCTGGCTACAAATCTTGCTGAAATCTCTTTGCCTCAGTTATCTGTAAGCTGAGAGTTGGAAGTTCTCTTTCTTACAAAATTGTTTGGAGGAATTGCTAAGTGGCAAAGAACTGAGGGCAGTAATAGGCACCTAAAAGGCCACCTGAATATTTCCATCATCCCATCATCCTACTTATCTCATCCTTATTCTCATCAAAACCAGTTGAGGGGGAGAGGAAAAAACCAGTTGAGGCACTATATATTAAGATGATATTTAATGTGGATTTAAAAATCTAGGAAATTAGGTACTTCAGAATCCCAAAGGCAGTCAAAGGAAAATGACAATCACCCAAGAGGAATAAGATTATTAGAAAGTAACTGGAGGCAAAAGTACCACTTCAAAGAGGATTTTTATTTAGCTTGAAAAACCACTAGATGGATTGGGAATGACCCCAGTTTGATGCATAGCAATGGTATAACTCTCAATCCCCCTTCCTCAATGGGTTCATCTTTAAAAGGCCTTCCTGACTCAGAATTGCTCCAAGGATTTAAAAGTATAATAAGTGGAAATAACTCTAAAACATATAAAACACTATGGAAATGATTATAATAGTCACTATTTATTGTGAGATTAGTTTCCTAAGAACCTGGTAATTTTCCAAACTCTCTCTCATATTAATAAATTTAATATTCACAACATCTCCATGCCATGACATTATCACTCTCCCTAATAACAGATGATTCCTGAGTTAAATGTCCAAGGCCATGTAGATCACAAGGCTGCCAACTAGCATTCCAATGCAAATAGTGTGTCTTCAGGAAATAGACTCTACCCACTATGCAACACCACCTCTCAGGGTCTCATGGATAATTGAGTCCAAACAAAAATATGTTCTAAGCTCATATGATGGCCAGACTGAGCACTGGAGATTTCATCATTGAACATGTCATGAGCACTGGAGAGTCATCATTGAACATGAACAACAACATAGATGACAAAGTTGCACTGCAGGATTCTAAGACCTTCCACAGGTCCTGTAACCAATCCCCAATGGATAACAATGAATGGTTATACATGAAAAAATAATTTACTAGCCAAACTACTCATTGTACCAGAATGGAAGCCAGTCAGAGAGAAGTTAATTATTAGAAACACTCAGTACCAGGTTATTGTCTAATGATCACCAAATCACCACTCAGATTGCAATTATGCTTTCCCAGGTGAACAGTATTCACCAATATAACTATCCCCCTCAGTGGAATTACATTATTCAAACAGTTATACACATGCATTAATAAAACAGGGATTCAAGCTGTGATAAAACTTTTAACATCACATTTATAGAAATATTCAGAGGTGATCAGATGACTTATAGTTTGTTAGTAAATTAAACTTTTTTTCAGTTTTCTAATGTGTATAGTTGTCAAGTTAGAATAGCCCATAATTTATCAAAGACCCAGATAATGTTTCCTATAAAATTGATTTACCTTCTCAATAAGAAAGGTCAGCGTCCTTGGATTCTAACATCTGAAAGTATCCATCTAATTAGACCTTAAAAATCTATGAGAAGAATTCATTTTACCTACCTGTCATCTGAGTTTCGATTGTAGAACTTTCTAACAAATGAAAAGCAATTGATGAAGTTACTCAGCAAACAAAACAAACATAATGCCAAATGCTGAATCCATCACTTAGAAGCAAGCAGAAAGTAACAACCAATATTTATGCATCAATAAAATTCAGCTGCATTATTCAGTAGTGTCCTCTGGGATTTAACTCTGCAAGGAATGTTTTCATCTTAGAACTTTGACACTAGCTCTGTGGACAATTTTGCATTTCAGGACCCAAGTAGAATAGGACTTTACTTTATGTTCACATTTGCTATATAATGACAGACACATGTTCAAAAAAGAACTTCCTAGCAAGGTGTCTCCAACACAATTTCAGTGTAGATTGTTTCTACTAAAGGAGAGGGAGAAAGGAAAACATGTTGGGTAGAGGGTGGAAACTGTCATTATATAATGATGATTTCTGACTACCCTCTTTGTGTGTAGTAATTTGGTAGGTAGTCCAGTAAAGTAGGCTCCCAAGATAAAGGGGACATTGAGGCTTTGAAGTGCTCCAACTCCTTCCTCCATGTCCTACATCAGTGTTTGTTTGTGCGTTGGTTCAAAGAAATGGAAGTGATGTTGAAAGAGTTCCACTAATCTTTCCATTGTTATTGCTCCCAAGATTCCAGTACAAGGTAGTGTTCTGACCTTAAGAGCCAGAACAGACTGGGTTCAAATCCCCAGTTTATCCCTTCTGAGCAATGACTGTGGGCATATTGTAGAAACCCTTTGTGTCACCTCTTTCCTAACTACAAAGCGATGAGTATGAATAAGAAGCTTCATGGAGATGTTGGAAAAATTTAATTATAAATTACTCAAATTACTTCTAGCACACAAGGCGTGCTAAGTGAAACAATTATTATAATGCAAAATAAACTGCAGGTATGTCATAAAAGAGATAGTGACAAATCCTTATCAGTGAAAATGAATAATATCATTTTCCAGAGGAAGGTTATAGAAATGTCTTCAAAGAGGGAGCAACATTTAAGCTGAACTTTAAAGGAGGACCTGATGAACATCAATAACAGGGTAATCCAGGTAATTGTAAATAGAAGAAGGTCTTGAATGTAAAAATATAGGGTGTACTTGACATAGAACTCACCTGGCTTGACTCAATTGTAGAATTTGTAAATATAACATTAAGTAAAATTGCCATGGTATGTAAAAGGAATTTCTAACTGCCCTACATATATTAATTATCAAAATGCCCTGTGATATAGGTAACATTCTTAACTCTGTTTTAAACATGAAGAGTTGGGACACCGGGGAATTTAGTAAATCACCAAAGTTTCCAGCTAAGAACTGGCAGAGCTGGAATCCAATCATGATTGTCTGTATCTTAACATTTCCATCCTTTAGCACTAAACACCATTATCTGTGAAACAGTAAATGACAACACTGAAATTGTTTGGAATGGGCATCTGCTGATAATTTGTATATCAGGAGCATTGTATCCAGGATAGGCAAGAAAAGAGTACTAAAGAATCCCTTTGAAATTTTTTTGTGTGTTTTATCCAATTATGTTCATTTTAAACTCTGAAGTGAGCTTTTGACTCTTTCATGATTTCACCTTTCTTCTTAATAAAAATCAGTGCTGCATAAAATGATTATTAATGAATGTTGAATGTCATCTATCATTGGTTCTTGTATCCCTGAGGTTATATTACTCTGTTCAAATTGAGTATTTGAAAACCATTGGAAGGTCTCTAGCTGAGCTATGAGGTTCACACAGGTTCAACGTCCTCTCACCCAAGACATGGACTTGCTGAATAGACCACCTAGCTGTGCTGCAACAGTACCTACCCTCTGGATTTTGTGATTGTATCCTGAAGTAATTTACCTTGTTCTCCAACCTTTTTATCTATATATTGTAGACTGAAAGATAAATGTAAGCCTTGACCAGATCAGGTTATATATTTTAGAAAGAAATCTTCACAGGAGGTGTCAAATACTGAATTTGCATCACACCAGGAGGCCTATAAGTGTCAGGAGGCCTCTACAAGAGATGCTAAGATTAGTCTCTGGTTGAACCGGGACTGGCAGATGTCTCCATTGATGTGGCTTTTCATCCCTCAGGAGTGATCTGTACAATAATAACCTCACACAACCTGAATATTTCATTTTATGACAAATTCAAGTGATGACTACATCATTTTTCAATGATGATTGCTCAAATTTATTATCACATTAGGGTATATAAAATGATCATGATCAAAATCAATAATTCCTATATATGTGTACAAAGAGTTTTTGCTTAATAAATAGACCATCTTGTTCACCTTTAAAAAGTTGCATTGGAAAAGCAGCTTAATACTCATTCCTTTACTTTAAATTATCAATTTTCAAAGAAAAGAATCAGTGTGATAGTCACCCCCAATAGTGTTAAATATATATATATATATATATATATATATATATATATATATATATATATATATATATCTTGAATTGTGTGTGAGTGTGCCATTCTATCTTGTGAATGTAGAAGTCAAATTCAGAAATGGTCACACAGAGAAATATTTTTTTATTATGCATCCATTAATTACAGTCATCCTTTTTTTTTTTTTTTTTTTGGTAGTCTCTTTATTGTCCTAACTTGTTCCATAGAATCTCGTCCAAGCTGCTCCTGTGACCTTTTGTCCATACTCTATTCAATTTTGAATGTTTCCTTTTCACACTTCAGCAAGATTCTTCTATGAATTAAAAAAGATAAAATAATCTCATTTCCAGAAAGATGAAGCAGTCATATTTTTTCCTATTTCTCCTTCACAACTAAAGTCAGACTCAACTAATTTTAAGGACAACTAAGATTCTCTCTCATTATATATCAAACAAACATGGACAGATCTGAAAGGTACAGGGAAGAAATCAAGCTGATTAGACTATTCATGGATCTTGTGACCCAAGCAACTGGATGAAGCATGGAGTCAAATTCTCTGAATTTTTTGATTTTCATGTTGAGTGGGTTTGTTTTGTTTTGTTTTTCTTATATCCAAAGCTTGACCACAACAAGTTTGTAAACCAGAAATTCCAAGGATCATAAGCAAAGCTCCAATAAAAAACCCTTCTCTTTGTTTTCTCGAAGGTGCAGGCAAAGAAAAGTAGAGCATGGGAAGAAACCTTTGCTTACTAAACACAGAAACTGGGGGAAAACTAGGGGCCCACCCCCATCCATGCTGTAAAGGCTGAGTGGAGAATTCAGATTTCACCCCTCATAAAGCTAGTGAGGTACCAGTACCCAATATCATGCCAAGGAGGAGTCAGAGAAGGCCAATTAGAGAGCCAGGCTTTTCACCCTCACCTGTAGAAAATAAGGCATTCTACCTTAAGATGTTGGTGGAGATCACATGGGGAAGCTGGATTCTCTCAGAAGAGATCTAGTGTCAATTCTGAACTTTCACAATCATTCTGCAGTAACAAGGCCCCCTCCAATGCAATCTGAGTGACTACTACATGGAGAGTAAGGGTTCTCATTCAGCAATAATGAGATCTTCCCTCAGAAAACAAGGGAAGCTGAATACAGAACCCAGACATCTATGTCCATGTGGTGGTAATGAGGCAGTGTTGCCTTTCTCCTGTAGTACAAGAGAATACCATCTGAAACAGGTTTAAGTGAGACTCAGTCTCCTAACATAATGTGAAAGTGTCGAAGTTTCAATTAGAAATCACATTTCATGCCATGAAACAGAAGATCTCAAACTGAACTCCCTCTCTCTATATCTATCTGTCTATATACATATATATGTATGTATGTATGTATATATACATATACATATATAAAACATCAATATGACAGAAAATTTAGAACTATCTGACAAAGTTCTATCTATCAGCATCATAAATCTGCTTCAACAAAAATTTACAAGCAGACCTAAATAGTTTTTTAAAATACAAAACCTCAGTAAATAAATAGAATGTATTTTAAAATGCAACTTTTAGAACTGAAAGTGCAATAAGTAAAATAAAATTAAAAGCTCAGTAGGTGTACTCAACAGCAGAAAGGAGTGCACAGAGGGAAATGATCAGTAAACTTAAAAACAGAGTAACAGAAATTATCCAGTAAACAACAGAGGGAAATATATTGCAAGAAAATAAATTAAATAAATAAGAAGAGAGTCTAAGGACCTCTAGGATTCAATGTTACAAGATTAGGTAAAATGTGTCTAGGTAAAATGTTACCAAAAATTTAGCTTTTGCATTATCAGGGTTTCTGAAAGAGAGAAGAAAGAGATGAGCCTTTAAAAATATTCAAATAAATTATGGCTAAAAACTCCCAAATTTTGGAAGAGTCATAAACCTACATATTCAATAATCTATGTAATCCCCAAGTAAAATCAATCCAAAAAGATCAACACCAAGACACAAAACAAACTTCTGAAAATCAAAGATGAAGAAAACCTTAAAAGCAGTTAGAAAATATGTAGTATTTTTTAACAAGTAAAAATTATTGAAGTGATTATGAATTGCTTAAAGAAACCATGTTCAGAAATCCACAAATTTTTTTGAATATGAAAAGAACTTACATATGGTAAAAAAAAATTTCTAGAATGATGAGGAAATCAGAACATTCTCAAGTGAAGAAAAATTAAGAAAATTTGTCACCAGCAGAGCTACATAAATAGGTAAAGTAGGGAAATGGTAATAGGAGGAAATTTGGGAATCAGAACAGAAGAAAGATCATGGGAGACAAAATAATCAGTAATTACAATAGGCTTTCCTTCTTTTGAGTTTCTGAATTATGCTTAACAGTTGAAGCAAAAACACAATATCATCTATAATAGTTTTAAAAGTTTATAATAGAAATATTTAAAATAATTTAAAATGAAAGAGCATAGAGGAACATAAAGTAAAAATGATTTCTTCACTTCAACTAGTAAATTGTGATAAATTTTGCATAAATAATTCTATATCTAAAGCAACAAGTACAAATGTTATATGAGGGGTTGTGGCTCAGAGGCAGAGCACTTGCCTCGCACATGTGAGGCACTGGGTTCGATCTTCAGCACCACATGAAAATAAATAAACAAAACAAAGATATTAAAAAATAATAATAAAAATTAAAAAGATATTTGCATAGTAATGGGGTGTAGGAAAAAAAATCAAATTCTAATTAGTGGCCATGTAATTTATAAGAAGTAAATAAAAGGACCCTGAGTTCAATCCAAATGCTACAAAAGTTTAAAATAAATTTTTAAAAAGCAAGCAAACTATAGAGAAAAATAGAAAACAACCTATAATGGGAAACTGAAACTATCATATCAATAATTATACTAAAGATAAACGGTCTAAATGTACAATCAAAATACAAAGTTTAGCAGAAAATATTATAAAATCTGACCCCATTGTGTGCTTTTTCGAGAACCTGACTTCAAATATAGCAATTGGAACAGTTTGAAAGTAAAAGCATGAAAAATGATGGATCAGGTGAACATTACTTAAAAGAAAGCAGGATTAATATCAGATAATCCAGAGAAAACATTTACCAGAGATAGTGAGCGACATATATGATGTAAATAAGGTTGATATACAAAGAAGTACTAATAATCTGAAATATATGTGCACCAAGCAAAGAGTTTCAAAATACATGATGCAAAACTGATAGAACAGAAAGGAGAAGTAGATTAATCCACAACCACAGCTGGAGATCTCAATTTGTCTTTCTAAAGAATCAATAGCATGGACTAGGGGTGTGGTTCAGTGGCAGAGCACTTGCCTAGCATGTGTGAGGCACTGGGTTCCATTCTCAGCACCACATATTAATAAATAAAATGAAGATCCTTTGACAACTGAAATTTTTTAAAAAAATTAATAGCATAGCTTAAAAAAAATGAAGAACTCAAGAACACCACCAACCAACAGGACTTAAACAAAAGAGATGTGCTATGATTTATTTTTAAATATTTCTGCAAAGCTTTTATATTTATGAAAATGTTAGCAATTATCACATCTACATATGAGTATGTTATTATATTATTTTCCTATATGCTTGAAAATATTCCTAATAAATATCAAAAGATAAATAGTAATAAATGCAATTTCCTCTGTAACTAGTCAGTTGTTCTTATTAGGGTAACCTCCTTTTGATTATTACAAAATTTTATGTGAACCCAGTAGTTATTTTTAAAAACTTCAATAAAAATAGAGATAGTCCTTGAGTTTTTCAACATAGAGACTCACAGAATCTTGTTTTTTTTGTTGTTGTTTGTTTGTTTGTTTGTTTTTTACCTCATTCTTCTCTTCAACAGCTAACATTTATTGAGTTCTGTTTGGACATCATGAAAATGATCAAGAGGTTTCTCCTATATGATATCATATTCCAATTGTTTTGAGAAGAATATTAGAATGAATATGTAAATATACTGTTATTCTTTAAACACATATGTACAATATATGATAAGTACAGAGGGAGGATGGAGATTAACATGCTTCAAGGGAATGGGAATAGATCCTACAGCATCTCATACCCTATATTTGAACTAAGTTTTGATTTACACAATGAAGTACTCACCAGATATAAAAGAGAAGGTATGTTATTCAAATAGAAAAGCACGAGAAAGGACATGTGGCAAAGAAAAATTAATAAACACCAGGGACTTTTAGACAATATTTATATCGCTAAAAGAAAAGGCCGAGTACCTGGAAATAGTAGAAGTAAATTTAATCATATCATGGAAGAACTCATATATCATATTGTGATCAACTCCTGAAATCAACAGTCGTCCTTTTGTATTCCTAGGAGGAAGACCAGGGCAGTCTTCTGATCCTATTTGCATGATGACAAGGATAAACTTAGTACCTCCTGAGACATACATGGCAAAGCCATGAGAGTGTTAGGCAACAGAGGGAGTTTCAAAGTTCCTGAATCCTTGAGACCAATAACTATGAAATGTCTAATAAATGCCTTGTGATACAGGATCAGTACCAACTATTTTAGCAAGGTGCTGCATTGTCATGGGCAGCTGTGAGAAATGCCAATTTATTTCTTGTGAGATTGTAGACCCCATCTGGCAATGCAGATTTTCACAGAGAACACCCAAATGTGCATATTTCCCTGCATTGTCTGTTTTTCATTGTTGAAAAAGAAAGTATATTGGACCTCAAATTATAAAACTGAAATGCTGCTATCAATTAGTACAAAATCCAACTTAATGACTTTATCCTGGGTAGAATAGGAAACCATAGAAAATGACTAAAAGCAATCAAAAACAAATTTTAGAAAACCTACCTGGTTAGTTATGTAAAAAAGGTCTTTAAGATAGCTGAGGCAATGGAATTATGTAAGTGATTAATGGTAAGACACTGGGTCAGGACAGGAAGAATAAAATACATGTTTTAAAAACAGTAGAATAAATGAGATTCCCCCCAGACAGAATGCATAGGAGATCAATGGCTTCCACTAGTTGAAAACACTAGTTGGGACTGCCATTTCTTTTATTTAGGATAAAGGATATGGGTAAAAAAATAGTATTGAGGGGCGCCAGGCATAGTGGTTCATCCCTGTAATCCCAGTAGCTAAGAGGATCTCAAGTTCAAAGCCAGCCTCAGCAACTTAGCAAGGCACTTAGCAACTTAGTGAGACACTGACTCTAAATAAAATACAAAATAGGGCTGGAGATGTGGCTCAGTGGTTAAGTACCCCTGGGTTCAACCCTCAATACCAAAAAAAAAAAAAAGTACTGAGGGGCAAAATTGAGAATTCATTTTTATGGGCTTATTTATGAGTTAGGAAAATATAGGTTGAGTTATGTAGCATGTGGTACTCAGAAAAAAATGGTCTAAATTAAAGGCTTACCTTCTTGAAGTATTGGGAATGCGGGGAAAAATGAATACTTGGCAGCGGACTCAGTGGGAAAAATGAAGACTAAAAATACATCCACAGTACAGATGTTTAGTTGGGGAAAGAAAAAGAAGAAGAAACATAAATCAGCATACACTGTATTTTTTTTTAAAATGTCAATAAGAAAACAGAAACTGATTCTTCTCAACAAAAGAAGCAATCAGTGAAGTGAAGAAAAAGCCTACAGAATGGGAGCAAATTTTTTTTTTAATTTTTTATTGTTGGCTGTTCAAAACATTACATAGTTCTTGATATATCATATTTCACACTTTGATTCAAGTGGGTTATGAGCTCCCATTTTTACCCCATATACAGATTGCAGAATCACATCAGCTACACATCCATTGATTTACATATTGCCATACTAGTGTCTGTTGTGTTCTGCTGCCTTTCCTATCCTCTACTATCCCCCCTCCCCTCCCCTCCCCTCCCCTCCCCTCCCCTCCCCTCCCCTCCCCTCCCCTCTTCTCTCTCTGCCCCCTCTACTGACATTCATTTGTCCCCCTTGTATTATTTTTCCCTTTCCCCTCACTTCCTCTTGTATATGTACTTTTGTATAACTCTGAGGGTCTCCTTCCATTTCCATGCAATTTCCCTTCTCTCTCCCTTTCCCTCCCACCTCTCATCCCTGTTTAATGTTAATCTTCTTCTCATGCTCTTCGACCCTACTCTGTTCTTAGTTACTCTCCTTATATCAAAGAAGACATTTGGCATTTGTTTTTTAGGGATTGGCTAGCTTCACTTAGCATAATCTGCTCTACTGCCATCCATTTCCCTGTAAATTCTATGATTTTGTCATTTTTTAATGCAGAGTAATACTCCATTGTGTATAAATGCCACATTTTTTTATCCATTCATCTATTGAAGGGCATCTAGGTTGGTTCCACAGTCTTGCTATTGTGAATTGTGCTGCTATGAACATCGATGTAGCAGTGTCCCTGTAGCATGCTCTTTTTAGGTCTTTAGGGAATAGACCGAGAAGGGGAATAGCTGGGTCAAATGGTGGCTCCATTCCCAGCTTTCCAAGAAATCTCCATACTGCTTTCCAAATTGGCCGCACCAATTTGCAGTCCCACCAGCAATGTACAAGTGTACCCTTTTCCCCACATCCTCGCCAGCACTTGTTGTTGTTTGACTTCATAATGGCTGCCAATCTAACTGGAGTGAGATGGTATCTTAGGGTGGTTTTGATTTGCATTTCTCTGACTGCTAGAGATGGTGAGCATTTTTTCATGTACTTGTTGATTGATTGTATGTCCTCCTCTGAGAAGTGTCTGTTCAGGTCCTTGGCCCATTTGTTGATTGGGTTGTTTGTTCTCTTATTGTCTAATTTTTTGAGTTCTTTGTATACTCTGGATATTAGGGCTCTATCTGAAGTGTGAGGAGTAAAGATTTGTTCCCAGGATGTAGGCTCTCTATTTACCTCTCTTATTGTTTCTTTTGCTGAGAAAAAACTTTTTAGTTTGAGTAAGTCCCATTTGTTGATTCTAGTTATTAACTTTTGTGCTATGGGTGTCCTATTGAGGAATTTGGAGCCCGACCCCACAGTATGTAGATCGTAGCCAACTTTTTCTTCTATCAGATGGCGTGTCTCTGATTTGATATCAAGCTCCTTGATCCATTTTGAATTCACTTTTGTGCATGGCGAGAGAAAGGGATTCAGTTTCATTTTGTTGCATATGGATTTCCAGTTTTCCCAGCACCATTTGTTGAAGATGCTATCCTTCCTCCATTGCATGCTTTTAGCCCCTTTATCAAATATAAGGTAGTTGTAGTTTTATGGATTGGTTTCTGTGTCCTCTATTCTGTACCATTGGTCCACCCGCCTGTTTTGGTACCAGTACCATGCTGTTTTTGTTACTATTGCTCTGTAGTATAGTTTGAAGTCTGGTATCGCTATACCGCCTGATTCACACTTCCTGCTTAGAGTTGTTTTTGGGGAGCAAATTTTTACCAAACACACATCAGATAGAGCACTAATCTCTAGGATATATAAAGAACTCAAAAACTTAACACCAAAAAAACAAATAACCCAATCAATAAGTGAGCCAAGGAACTACAGAGACTTCTCAGAAAAGGATATACAATCAATCAACAAATATATGAAAAAATGCTCAACATCTCTAGCAATTACAGAAATGCAAATCAAAACTACTCTAAGATTTCATCTCACTCTAGTCAGAATGACAGCTATCAAGAATACAAATAACAACAAGTATTGGCGAGAATGTGGGGGGAAAGGAACACTTATACATTGTTGATGGAACTGCAAATTGGTGCAGCCAATCTGGAAAGCAATATGGAAATTGCTTGGAAACCTGGGACTGGAACCACCATTTGACCCAGCTATCCCTCTCCTCAGTCTATACCCAAAGGACTTAAAAACAGCATACTACAGGGACACAGCCACATCAATGTTTATAGAAGCACAATTTACAATAGCTAAACTATGGAACCAACCTAGATGCCCTTCAGTAGATGAATAGGTAAAGAAAATGTGGTATATTTACACAATGGAATATTACTTACCATCAAAAGAGAATAAAATCATGGCATTTGCAGGTAAATGGATGGAGTTAGAGAATATAATGCTAAGTGAAGTAAGCCAATCTCAAAAACCCAAATGCCCAAAGTTTCTTCTGATATGTGAATTCATATCAGAATGAGGATGTTTGGGGAGAGCATGGGAGGAATAGCCAAACTTTAGATAGGGCAAAGGGGAGGGAGGGGTCATAAGAGTAGGAGAGACAGTAGAATGAGATAAACATCATTACCCTATGTACATGTATGAAGACACGAATGGTGTGACTCTACGTTGTGTACAACCAGAGATATGAAAATTTGTGCTATATATGTGTAATATGAATTAAATTGCATTCTGCTATAATATAAAAAGAAAAGAAAAGAAATGAAATAGAGCAGATACTGATGGGCACAAAACTGAGGTTCAAAACAAACACTCCTGGAAGGTAGGTGGATTGATGAGAGGCAAGATTGAAGAGCCCTAAATAAGTCTGCTTTGTTCTCCTTATTTTGGAGAAATTAAAAAGCTTGGAGGCAAAATTTAAAAAAAAAGAAGGAAAAAGAAAGAAAGAAAAGAAAACAGAAGACTGGTTTAGTGGCACATGCCTGTAATTCCAGTGGCTCTGGAGGGTGAGGCAGGAGGGTCACAAGTTCAAAGCCAGCCTCAGCAAAAAGCAAGGCACTAAGCAACTCAGTGAGACCGGGTCTCTGAATAAAATACAAAATAGGGCTGGGGATGTGGCTCAGAGTTCAGTGCCCCTGACTTCAATCCCTATTACCCCCTCCAAAATTTAAAAAAAAAAGTAAAATAATATACACTGTTTACAACAGCATCATAAATGTATAGTAGCTAAAAAGAAATTTAACAGGAATTATGAAATCCCTTTTAGAAGGAACATGCCTTTTTCGGACAGATTAGATTAAGTTATATGGTGGTTATAAACAATCTCTAAACTCCCAATGACTTGTAGAAGCAGAACATGTATATCTTTTTGTGCTACATGTATGTGAAGGAGCAACTGGGATATTGATCTGCTGATCTTTATCTGAGGGTCCAGCTACAAGAATAGAGCCTGTGGAGATATTTCCAACACCACAGAAGGAGAAAAGAGAACCTGGCAGAACCGCAGGATGACTTAAAACTTCTGCTAGAATGTGACAGTGTCATTTTCAATCACATTCCTTAGTCAAATGGCCAGAGGTTTGCTATTCTTATGCAGATTTCAAATAATTATCATTCACACCTGACTCATTTTTAAGTGGCTTAGATTAAATTTTATAATAGAAAAAGTGACATACAGGAAAAATAATAATAACTGGCATACCAACAAAGTGGACATTGATTTCCTAAGGTTACAACACACATAGTCACCACTCAATGCTCCTTACTTAGGTATAGGACATCTACATTATTCTGCCCTGTTCCCTGCTATTTTCCCTTAGATGACAACTAACTAGGCACAAAGCAAATATGTCTGTATTCTTAATTCACCTCAAAATCATTATTGGGCCTCTGTATAATGATAACATCACACCATTATGCTTCTCTATACATATTTGTTGTTATTATTGCAATTAGTATATTTTTCACCACAAAAGTAATGGTTCTAAAATTGCAAGAAAATCATCAACACTCCGATAGATAGATGGGTAGTCATTATGAGTGGAACCATCAGAAATTAGAAAATAGAAACAATAATGAAACACATGGAAAATGTCCAAGAACATTTGTAATGAATGCACAGAAATTTAAGCAACAATGAAATTCAATTTTACACCTATTAAATTAACATAAATCTAAATACATGTTAGGACTTAATCCAAAATGAGACACACAGGATCACATTAATTCCTTCTGAATAACATTGTAAATTGGTACAATTTTGGAAAACATAATGGGAATAAATTTCAAGAGCTAAGAGAAATTTATTAATCTTTGACCCATTAATCCAACTCCCGGGTATTTATTCCTGAGAAATAATTCAACATAAGAAGTCCCCTGGGAGCTCACATTCTGTTACCAATAATTGGAATCTAGCTCTCCCATGACAACCATTTCCCTCTGAAGGGAAGCTGTTCATTCACCAGTTTAGCCTACAGGTGGGCTGGGATCAGCATGAGTCCCTCCCTATTGCTCCCTCCTCCTCCTGTCTGGGACAGTGAGCTCTCAATAACTACTTGAATGATTTAATTAAAGACCTGATCACAAAGAAATTTTCTTAAGGCTAAAAAAGTAGCATCCAAGAATGTTACATGTAACATAATTGGCCAAACCAACGAGTTTGAAAAGTAAAAGGTTAGCTAAATAAAGGGCTGTTTGAAAGGTCAAACTCTTTATCATTCAGCTAAGCAATCACTGAGAAATATTTTCCTGTTCAAAAGAAGAGACACTGATGTTGAGGTTGTGGCTTAGTGGTAGAGTGCTCGCCTGGCATGCATGAGGCATTGGGTTCGATCCTCAGCACCACATAAAAATATATAAATAAAATAAAGATATTGTGTCCATCTACAACTAAAAAAAAAGAGAAAAACACACACACAAGTGCCTACACACACAGCACACACTGTTTAAAACTCTGCATAATGTAAGGGAAACATCTCTAATGTAGGATGTTGTCAGTCTTTTTCTGAATGTTTTCCTGGGGCGTTTTGTAGGACCCTGGGATGACAGAAGTGTAGATATTCTTCAGCATTTCTGTACGTCCATTCTAGATGTGAACTGAATTCACCATCAGTACCTGCTGACCGGAGCCTTGGAATTATTCCACTTTAAATTCTTGTTTTATTATAGTCAAACTCCATATTGAACTATCAATTGATTTAAATTCCAAATATCATCAGCCCAATTTTTTAAGAAGTCACACTACTATTGCTACTCTGCTATTTTTCATTTTCTGCATTTAGTGAAACGTGATTTCTTATCAGAAATGAGCTCCACTCTCAGCTCCTATAGTTAATTCTTTCCTCTTAACTTCTTCATTAGCTCCTACATACACAGTAGCGTGTGATAAATCTCTCAGTGTAAATGGTTCCTCCTTCAGGCCTCCCCATCAGACTGCCCACGGATTGATAAATTTCTAGAGAGAATGCCTACATGATCCACTCTTTCTAAATTTGCTTTAAGAGAGCTCTTTGTGTCTTTTTGTTTCCCATTTTCTCAAATGGTAGTTAGATTGTGAGACACAGGAGCCACACAATGGAATTTTACTCCATAAGTCCATTGAGTGTCTTTCTAGAAGGAATCATCAGAGGAGGTATTTCAGATTGTGAGAAAACAAAAACTAAACATAAACAATTAACTCAGGTATTATCCTCAAATAATACCATCTTACTGAAAGCTTTTAAAAATGTTATACTAAAACATAGTTTGTGCTATTAGAAGAGCATAGTTACTATTTGTTTAAGCTAACTTTAGATTATTGATATTTTGGATTTTTATATTTAATTGTCTACAGGATTTTTTGTTTGTTTTTGATTTCTGTCTTTCCTGGAATCCCTCACTTTTTCTTTTTTTTTAATTAATTAATCTTTAGTTTTTTTTAATTTGTTTTAAATAGTTATACATGACAATAGAATGCATTTATGCACTTTGAAATATCATACATAGATGGGATATAATTTCTCCTCATTTTTTTGTTAAATCTTTTTTCATAGCTTCTTCCCTACCATCAGTGATTTTATTTCAGAATGCCAATTTGTTTAATAAATCATATTAAACAAAATGAAGAAGTAGCTATCTTAGTCTGCTTCCTATTGTTTTACGTCAATACCATAGATTGGGAAAGAAAGAAAGAAAGGAAGGAAGGAAGGAAGGAAGGAAGGAAGGAAGGAAGGAAGGAAGGAAGGAAGGCTCATTCAGTTCAATGTTCTGAAAGTTGGGATGTTCAGGATGGGGCAGCTGCATCTGGTGAGGTCTTTCTTGCTGTTGGGGACTCTCTGCAGACTCCCAAAGTAACAGAGGGCATCACATGGCCAGAAAGTGTCCTGCTTTGGGCTTCTCCTCCTCCTCTTACAAAGCCATAGTCCCACTGGATTGTGGACCCAAATTTATGACCTCAGTTAGACTGAAGAACCTGCCAAGTGTATCACCTCCAAACACCATAGCTGGATTAAGTTTCCACCTTCTTATTGACTACAATGGGATTAAATTTCAACAGGTATTTTGAAATTTAATGGGATTAAATTTCAACAGGTCTAGATATTCAAGACCATACAATTTGCCACTGATAAAATTTATTATGACAATATTTATGGAACAGTTGTATTTTCTCACATGTAAAAATTTGCCAATTCTTGAGTACATGGAGTGACTTGAAGGAATACCTCTTTCATAAGGGATCTCAAGTTCTGACTTCTACTCACTGGCAAGGATGAACAAGAAGGCAAGTAGCAAATTTTGGTAGGTCCTCCTGAAATGCATGCCCAAATCTGATTAAATATGCAAGAAGGGAGGTCACTCCTTGTCAATGCATCTAAGGGCTCAAAATTTTTAACATCCTTAGACTTTGCCAAGATACTAGAATTGCTTTCCTGCTCCAGCCACACTCCATCAGAATGAGATGTACAAAGGAATGTTAAAACCAAGAATGAGAAATTAAAGAAAATGAGCACCCTTATTTTATGACTACTCTGTCTAGGAAGAGTTATTCAGAGTGAAGTGGAAAAACACCGTAATGGAAAACAGGAACAACAGAGATTGTAATAAAAATTGAACTTGGAGGGGAGCAATATAAAAAATCCCAAATGTTTATGGAACACCACGATTGCTATGAGATCTATAAATATAAGAAGTACCGATATTTTCATTTTGGTGGCTTTATATATTTCATGTAATGAACATTATGCCATGAGAAATAATATTTGTTCTTCTAAGATTACAGAATGAAAATGTATCCATTGAATGCTATTCAGTACTCCTTCTTTTACTAGGTAGCTTGCCATATACTCTCACAATAAAGAGCATTAAAAAGTCTTAGTTACGAAAACTAAGGTTTGAAAAGCACATGTGGCTTGTGCACCACATGAATGAAGAGAATTGTTTATGTAGCTCTGCCTGACTCATCACCCCACCCTCTATTGTGCCAGGCAGGATTCTGCTTTTCATCACTTTAGGAGGAAGAGCCACCTGATGAAGGCGTATTACGAGAATTCATACATTTTTGAATGGTAGCTAATTTCCATCCAGGGAATAATTTTGGTGTTGAGAAAAATGTAGAGCTAACTGTCATAACTAGTGGTGATTTCTTTAAATGTTTTCTTCTTTTGTTCCTTCCCTCTCCTAATATTTATTAATATTTTATATCTCTATGATTGGGATGTAAGCAAAGATTAATTTTGCATTCTTCTCACACTGTAGTCACAAACCAGTTTGTTCTGTGGCTTCACCCAGGCTCTGTTTCCACAGGGCTCTGGCATTTAAAAGCTAGTACCTCAGTAATTTTTTTTTTTTTTTTAGGAATTTAGCTGTTTACAGTTTAGAGGCAGTTTCACATACATTACCACAGCAGATCTTTATTCCATCCTGTGAGATAATCTGGTATTAGCATTTCCATTTAGCAAGTGAAAATACAGACTAACTTAAGAAGATAAATATGGACCAGAAATTCATAAATTCAAGTATGAATCTTAAAACAAATTCCTGAGCTTTGTCTGCTTCTGATTTATTCAAGATGTTACAAATGAAATTTCCCTAAAGGATGACTGCCACAAGATTCTCAGGTGAGAAAATGTAGCCTTCAGCTCCTGGTTTTCAAACTGTGACTCCTAGGCCAGTGATATGTGCCATTTCTGGAAACCTGATACACATGCAAATCCACTGCCCTCCCACACCTGCTATATTGGAGGTTCTGGGAAGCATCTGTGTTTTAACAAGCCTTCCAGATGATTCTCAGGCTTGCTAGACAAAGACTGGTTTAACAAAAGGAATTAGTAAGAAGTTAGCAGTTCAAAAATCAGATCACTCTTTTGAAGCCTCTCCTACCCCTAAGATCTGTAAATATGAAAGATTACACTGTGACCCCATTTGCTCTAGTTATTCAAAGTAGGAAAACTGCACTTCCATTGGAGGAAGGAAACCTTGGCCACCCACAGGTCTCCTTCTATGTGCTCATAGGTGCAGGGCTTAAACTTGCTAAGCCAGTGTTTTCTGAAAGTCACCTCTGAGAATCTGACTCAAGTGAATCACTACATGTTTTCTGAGTCTGACTTTAGAAAATCAGGAATTCAGCTCAGTTCTTTAAATGCATGCAATATGATGTGCACAGAATTCTGTATGAAGCATTGCTGCCCAAAATTGAAATCTGAATCTAGACAAGACTTTGAGACATAATAAGCAGTTATGAAAGGATAGAAAAACAAGTGAGAGACACCATGGAGAAGCACTTGAACAATTGCAGGGTAGAGGTGGGGACATGTACAAATGCCACATCCCTAAAATTTGATTTCTTAAAATTAAGATGTAGGGTAGCTATGCTAGAATAAACAGGATTAAAGAAATCTATGAACAGAGAATGTAATGAAGTTACATTGAAGTTCTTAGTTCAAAGGGCTCTGTGAAAATAAGCAGGTACATGGAAACAGTTTGAGAGAAATATACATACAGAGCAATTTTTGTAAAATATCTATGATCACTGAATCTAGATGAGTTCATTTTTGTATTCATTGCAAATGTTTATGTTTGAATTTTTTTTCAAAATTAAATGTTGATGAAAATAATAAAACTAAGAGAGTCGTGAAGAAGAAAAGATAAAAGCCTTTCATACATCTCTCTCTCTCCCATCATTCTATGAACACACTTTGCTGCCTGACTGCTTCATGGTCTCTTGATCCCTCCCCTCCCCTGAGCCTCTGTTCCCCATGATTTTCTTCTTGGACACTAAAATATGAATGGAGAACAGAGCTGAAGGGTTTCTGAATATTGTAATAGGTATGAAAGCACACATGTTCACACAAGCACATACATGGACACACCCATCTGAAAAGAGATTAGAGCAGGAAGATGTCAGCCTTCTCAAAAAGTTTGGCAAAATAAAATTAAATTGATTGTAAAGTTTTGACAAACAAAAATCTTCTGTCACATTCAGAAATCCTCTTTTCCCAAATGGAAACAAATATTTTGTGATTTTGTTCATAGAGAAACAATTTCAACTAAAACATAATAAAGCCTCCTCTAGTCGCTGATACCACTTCTCTGAACATATTGTTCTGTTTTGGTTTTGGATCCTTTAAATGAATCTTGCATTAAAATGTAGATTATGACACCTTGCTTATGTATTCACAACATTCTCTCTAATTCTACCTTTTCTGTATGTCACTATAAAAATTAAAAAATTGTATGAAATGAAACAAAGCTTTTGCACATGTATATATATATATATAGAGAGAGAGCAAGACAGGGATGTCTGTGTATCCCAAGACAAAATAACTGCCTTCATTTATGAGTGTATGTCTGTGCAACACACAGGGGTGTGTGTGTGTGTGTGTGTGTGTGACTAAAATCTTGTTTCATCAGTTGTTGCTGTTTGTAATGAAAGTTTTGAGGAGAGATTCACATAGTGCCAAAGGCCTTGGATCATCTTATTATTTTACTTCCTCTCTTTTCTGTAATTTTCCCACATGCATTTATTATTTCACTGAAATGGAGCAGATGAAGATGGCAAAATCTCCAGATACTGTAACACAGCTTCATAAAATAACAGGGTACAGCTGCCTGGGCTTTGTCCCCGCAAGGGAGAGAAAATAACAGTCTTGAGATGAAAGCACAGAGAGTTGTTAATCACTTTCTAATATTCCGTGCACAGAAATACTTATGAGTTGTCTGAAACCAGACCCACAGGCCTGGGGTTCTGCTTTGGCATATTAGTGAAATAGCAACTGCTGTGTGAGTGCTCAGCCAGGCGGGGCCCTGTGAGTCCACCTCTCCCTTTCCTAATGCACGTTTTGATCTAATCTTCCAGAGAATCAGTTCCCTGAGATTGTTCCAGATTTTAAGTTTTTGCTTTTAAAATGTGCTTCTCTCTCGTGTGTGTTTATACTGTGTCTTCTTAAAAATATTCCAGGGAGGGTTACTTTGAAAAGGCACACAGATCATGCTTATAGCAACTTTACTTTGGGGGATAACGCAAATCCTACTAAGCACGTATCCCTGTGTGTTTTGTCTCAAATTGGGATGAGACTCTAAAAGCATCCCCTAAGAGCGGAGAAACTATGGTCACTTTTACTAGATGAAGTAATGTCATATGTGGTTTGTTAATGGTGGAAAAGGTAGTTTAACCATACTTTCTTTGCTGAGAAGTTTGATCTACAAGAAACCCTAATATATTGTTATTATAAGATAGTCCATGTTTATAAAAATTGATTTTAGAATGGGATAGTTTAAGAACTTAAAATACAGGGCAATTTCTGATCCAGATAATGAATTATATTATTCCACATTTGTTGGAAAATATAAATTTTCATTTCATTTCTTCTTATAAAATAGAAGACTCCAAAAATTGGGTTAACTATTTTTGTTATTGTCATCCAGAATCCTACATACTTTTTTGTTGGATGAATTAATCACTGGAGTTGACAGTTCAGTGATACCAAACTGTAGTAACCCTACTACGTGTTTTTAAAAAATTATCAAAATAATTGAAGAGGCACTAAATGTAAGATAATACATAAAAATTAAAAGCTCTATTGCATTGGTTTCACCAAAACAGTAATTTGCAAGCATAAATAATATTCTAATAATCACCAGCATTCATTTTCAGACTTAAGTATACCACCTCCATAAATAAGTTATTTTCAACATTTTCTCAATCAATTCTGAAACTTACAAGATAATTTTTGGTTTTATATATAAATAAAAACAGTATAGAATTATCAGTGTGATGCAACTTGCCAGTTGAAGAATAATTATTTAAAGACTGGATCAGTCTTGCTAACTTAGTTACTAGAATTTTACACACTAAACTAAAATGGTTCTAATAGCAATCTAAAACCTAAGAATAATATTCAAACTATTGCTAGAATCTACATAAAATTTCTATAAACGTCAAGATATATGAATCTTAAGCCAGGAGGAGTGGTACTCTCTTGTAATCCCAGTGGCTCTGGAGGCTGAGGCAGGAGGATGACAAGTTCAAGGCTAGCCTCAGCAACTTAGCAAGGCCCTAAGCAATTTATTGAGATTCTGTCTCAAAATTTTAAAATAATAATAATAACAAACAAAGAGCTGGGGATGTGGCTCAGTGGCTAAGTGCCCCTGGGTTTAATCTCTGGGGAGATATATATATATATATATATATATATATATATATATATATATATACATACATATACATACACACACATATATATATATATATATATATATATATATATATATATATTTATGACATTTATCATAGAATATCTTTTATATATATATATATATATATATATATATATATATATATATTTATACACACACACACACATGTAGTTTAAGTACAAAACATTGCGATTTCAATTTATACAGACAATTGTTCTTCTAGATAGAGGAGAACAAAGCCTTGCCCAGAAGAATGATAATTTGATTTATGTCTCACCCTCACCTCCCCAAACCACCAAACCAAAGAAACTGCACCTCAAATCAACCAGCACTTAAACGTTACTCTTACAATTTTCAGATTCTGTATCCTTTTGCTGCTATAAGTCCTTTAACTTTATACATCAGTTATTCATAGTGAAATCCCAATATATGGGACAACTCCAGAGATACAAGTAGATATGAAGGTTTTAGAGATCATCAAAAAGATATTCTATGATAAATAAATGTCATAAATTTTGTAGCCTGTGGATTGCAGTTGTCCATTCACTCTTTTCTACATAGAAAATAATAAGGATACATTAATATTCTCAAAGAATGAGTCACCCACCTTCCTGTAAGGCCAAAGAGAACTCTGTTCTTGCTTCAGCTCTCACATGAAATATATGAAAGAGAGAGATCAGGGATTTGACCTTGAGCCAGCATCATCAACAGATTTCAACATTAAATTTAAAATCAGAATTCTATCAACAATCAGGAGAAAATGAAAATATGGTCTCTTCATCTACGTACAAGCACTGAAGTATACGGATAGCTCATCTTTCAGAAAAGTTTAGTAGTAGGTGAGGGTAGACAGGGATACTCTGCACCTGTAGAAACAATAAACTTAATCTCCATGACAAACATACATTGTTCTTCAAACCATAAAGTTATGTATGAAATAACATTCATTTCACATTTTCAAAAATAAAGTATCAATCCTGAAACATGATTGAAAATGAGAGGTGGCATATCCACAGACAAATCTAAGCTCACTGAACCTGCACACAAGTGGCCCCAGCGAGACACTAAGGAGAACAGATGCACCCAAGCCCACTGCAATGTGTAGGGGAAGAGAAAGGGGGAGGTGAACAATCAGACATTCCACAAGGTTTTGCATTTATGTAATTAATCTAAGTTAGACTCCCACTCTTATTTGCCAATGAGTTTGAAATTTAGTGGTGAATTCACAATTTTGAAAGATGGTCTTTGTCGCATTGGTAGACCAACTTGTCTGCATTGACTTAAAAATTTTATCAACCACTTACTTGGTGCCAGTTTACTGTTTCTAAGGCCATAGATATGGAATACAAGAGACAGAAGTACTAGTTGCAAATTTTAAAACAGATTTCATCCTGCAAGGAGATATTAGAGAAAGAATGGAAAGGGTTTACTGAGAAGCAATCTTTGCCAGTGTCTGGAGGAGATCATCCCAGGTAGAAGAAACGGTAAAGTTTGGATGAGGGGCTGCTTGTCAGGTATAAGAAAGCACACACACAAACCAGAGTGGTTGCAGAGGGGTAAGCAAAGGTGATTACAGCAGGAGATATAATGAGAGAAGAGGAAGCAAGACAGCTGGTCTCATTCAGTCCATAGCAAAGTCTTTGGATATCTCAGGGAGTAAAGTGAGAAGGCACCAGAAGCTTAAAGTAGAGGAGTGACATTTCCTGAGGTTCATTTTTACAAGAAATTAAATGACTGCTATGCTAAGAATAGACTAAAACAAAGGGAGAGAGCAAGGACAGAAGTATAATTGACCAGTTGAGAGATTATTTTTAGTTATTATAACTCAATTGATCAATGGAGAGATTATACAATATCCCAGTTAAGGGATTTTATTGTATTATAACGAGGATGTAAAGACATCAGTTGAGAAATGGCCAAATTCTGGAGAAGACTTGAAGGTAGAGTATTTGTTTATAATATTGGAAATGGAGTATAAAAAAGTTATTTCAAATCATTTGGTCAAATCAAATAAAGATGTAGCTGCTGCTGCAAAGAGGAAGAAGATGGAGGTAGGGTCACACATATGGACTGGAAATATTTAGAAAATTTTTCTGGCCATAGCAAAGGTAAGATGCCCAACTGTCCATTTCTTATGGTTTAGATATTAGGTATTCCCCAAAAGCTCAGATATGAGATACTGCAAGAGAGTTTAGAGGTGAAATGACTGGGTTGTGAGATCCTTGACCTAATCAGTGTATTAATCCCCACTAGGGATTAACTGGGTGGTAACTGTAGGCAGGTTGGGTGTGACTGTGGAGGTGGGTCACTGGAAACACGCCTTTGAGATATGTAGTTTGTCCCTGGAGTGTGGAGCTCTTTCTCTTTCTGCTTCCTGGTGCCATGTCCTGAGCTGCTTTCCTAACCACACTCTTCTGCCCTCATGTTCTGACTTACCTGGGCCCAGGGCAATGGATCAAGCTATCTATGGACAGGGACCTCTGAAACCATGAGTGCTAAATAAACTCTTCCTCCTTTCTAAAACTGTTCTTGTCAGATCTCTTGGTCACAGCAGTTTTCACTAAATAAAATACCATTCAATTGAGATGTCAACTGCATAATTGATCTGAGTCTGCCATAATGTCAGGTTTCATGGATGGAGGGATGAGGCATTCTAATGTTAAAAGTTTAGAGAGATTAGAACACAGCAAGGTATACAGAAAATATAAATGGAAAAAAAAGAGATGAATGAAGTAGGAAGGAAATCAGTAGATCATGGTGTTCTAGAAACCATGTGATAAGAGATTTCAGCATGGAAGGGGCCATTAGCTGTGTCCAATGATGAATTGCATGTAATGAAGATGAAGCTCAGACTTGACCATCGGAGCTACTTGGCAAATGGCATGAGGTTGTGGTGGGGGCTAGGAATGTTACATTGCAGGAAGTTCAGAGAGAAGTGGAGGAAAGGGTTTAGAGTTAATAGATATAGATATATACTCTATAATAGATATATACTCTATCAAGGAACTGGTGGTAAAATGTAGGAGACAAATGAGGAGTAAAGTGGAGAGTTAAGAGACATAATCTATTAGAGGGAAAATGCTGACACCAGAAGGTGAGAGTGGAATTGTTGGAAATAAAGTTTTTGTTCTGGTCAGAGAGGATCCACTGGAAGGTTCTGGTGAGATCATGATGAATGCATTACTTGTGGCACAACCCTGTAATCTCAGTGGCTCAGGAGGCTGAGACAAAGGATCATAAGTTCAAAGCCAGCCCAAACAATTTAGCAAGCCCCTAAGCAACTTGATGAGACCCTGTAACAAAATAATATAGGAAAAGGGACTGGAGATAAGGCTCAATGGTTGAGCACCCCTTGGTTCAATTCCCAGTATTAAAAAAAAAAAAATCCTTCATGATATTGATGCATAGGTGTTCCAAGTTAGAAAGGAAACTGTGGGTACAATGACAATGACCAAAGGATACCAACTTAGAGATAGGTAGGAGTAAGAATTTCTGATGTGTTGTTGCAGAAGTAGGTTATTGTTACATGGCTATTCTAGGTAACAATAATGCACTCATATTTCAAAAAGCTAGAAGAAAAAAATATGAATGTTTTTACCACAAAGAAATGGTGTTTGAAGAGATAGATATGAATGATATGCAGTGATTTGAGCATTGTACAATGCATACATATATTAAAACATCACATGATACTCTGTAAATATACATAATTTTATTTTTAAATTAAAAATAAATAAGTAATTTAAAATAAAAAATAGTCTAAAGAATACCTACGTTTATAGAAACTTGAACCAATTAAAAATCTTGAGAATGTTATGTTCCAATATAAAATGAATAACAGTGATCCTTACAAAAAGCTTAAATACCTACCAAGTAATTTATTATTTGGTTATGCTTTTAAGCAATTAAAAGTGATTGTTAAAAGACACACAATTAAACATTAATAACTATCATCTCATCTTGTACCAATAATTACCCATGAGAGATGTAAGAAGGTAAATTTATCTTACATTATGTATTATAGACATATTTCTTTGTTAAGTCTAATGGTTTCTAAAACATAAGCTAAATCACATCTCTTCGTTAGTAGATAATACTAGTAAGTTTTATTTGAAAATGTCTTTTAAGTAGCTTAGAACATAATTTAAAAGAGGATCTATACTTTCCACACATCAAGAAAAAAATAAATAAGTAAATACACAGAAGCAGAGAGAAAACAAAATAGAACTAAAAGAAAAAAATGAAAGCCAAAATATGGCAGAAATGGTACCCTATGCATTTGTGTTTTGTTAAAAATCCCCAAATGTGACTCTACCATTTAAAAAAAAAAAGTGTTTAAAAGAGATATAATGTCATGGAGGAAAATGTTCTCATATGAAGTAACTGTCAAATATATTTCAAAACACCATATAAAATTTATAAATATGTACACATTTACACTATAAGAACAAAGTGTTCTTCTTGTCAGAGGGAGTTATACTTATTTTTTTTCTTTCTTTGTTATTAAAATTTAATTCACTGAGCATGCAACAATTTTTGTATTCAGGAAAAAAATGTCATTTTGTCAAACTTGTTTGTCTTTTCTTCCCCCTGAAAAGAACAAAATTCTAGTTATAATTGTTTAATAATAATTTAGAAATGATGTGTGAGTTTCACTGTAAAATTAAAATGAAAAGATTTATACAAAATTTTTCTTTGTGTCATACATAGTGATAGAAAAATAGATATTTTAACTCAGAGATAAGTGAACATTTCTCTGGGTGGCACAGGAAATGTCTAAATTTGTAATGTTGTGAGGTGAAATTTGAACTGATTTTAAACTAACTGGCATTGGTACACTTTTAACTGTGAATAAATAGCATTTTATTTTTATTTTCCTTCCCATTCTTGTATCTCACTTATAAAGGAGAAAATAAAATCTATAGCAGGAAATGCTTTCTGTAAACATCACAATCTTGAAGACAAAAACATAGTCCATTGTACCAAACTGTTAAAGCAATTTGTGCAACTCAGACTCTGAAAGCAAGAGTGTCGATCCGACATAAAGTCAAGTAGCCAGAAATGTAGGGCTAAATAAGCAAATTAATGACAGTGCAGGGCATTCATGGAAACATTAGAAAATTCAAGCATACTTCTCTTGTCTTCAAAATCAATTGAATCAGATTCTTCTGCAAGTGGAGAGGGTGACACTGATAAGATGACTCCATTCTCAGAGTTTTCAGCTTACAAGAAGTGAATTACCATAACTCAGGGAAGACGCATCAAAGAAACCAGACTGTTGTTCGAAATCTTCAAATCTCCTCAAATTAATAGCACTAAAGGCTCTTCACCTGTGTCTGAACTAACATTTGAGTCTATGAAGTTTAAACTCTTGAAGAGAGGGGAGATGCCTCTGAATATTTAGAAGAGAATCCTAATATAAAGGCTGACTGGCCACTGCTTATAAGAATTTTAGTAGCGCTCCATATGACAACTGTATTAATCAGCTTTCTGTCACAATAACAAAATACAAAAGATAATCAACTTATAAGGAGGAAAGATTTATTTTAACTTATAGTCTCTGGTCACTTGGCTTCATTGCTTTGGGCCCATGGGGAGGCAGAATATCATGGCAAGGAGTTTTGTGGAACAAAGCAGCTCACCTCATGATGTTTGGGAAACAAACAGAGAAAGACAAAGAGGCCACAGTCCCAAAACCCTTTTTGAGTTACCGCTCTCATACTTCCCAAAAGTTCCACCACCTCCCACCAGCACCACAGGCTGGAGACCAAGCCTTTAAAACATAAGCCTTAGAGGGACATTTAAGAGCTAGACCATAACAACCATCATTTAAGAAAATATGTTGATGATGTGTTGAAACAAAATTATCCCCTCTAAGCAGACAAACAGTTGCAGCAAGTTATGTGCAGATTTGGACTATAAATTGGTTTCCAACTGGACTAGCAACATTTAAATACAGAGCCTATGGTTGGGTGTTTGAAAAAATTGTGAAATGAAGGCTTGTATTTTGTGAAATAAATAGAAAAGCTATATATTGGGAGATTTTTAATTTAAGGTAAAAACACACAAAAAAAATGGACAAAGAATGCATTCCTCTTGCTCTTTTCCTCTCCACTTCTTATGATGAGATAATACTCCAGAAACCTTCAAGATTCACTCTCCTCACTGGAGAAGCCTTCATTTCAAGCATTTTTCTAGACACCAGGTGAATTTCATCATTCTAAATTTCCAATTCAGTTTTCTGCCTGATAATTTCTTCAGGAAAATAGGCAAAATGTTTATCGTGGGGATGTCATCACTTAGAAAGCATTTGACGTTTTACTTTCTTTTTTTTTATATAAATTCTGCCTTAAAATATATGCCAGTGTAAATACATTTCCAAGAGCCCAGCTGTGTAAATACATTTGAAATTTAATGGAAGAGACCTTCCAATGTATTTATACTGCAAGGTGAAACTGTGACAAAAATAGTGTCAGTCTTCCCAATAATATTTCACAGCCGTTGGAAGAGCAGTCCCAATTCTGTTTCTACTTATCTTAGCCTCTTTAATATAAAACAGAGAAGAAAGCAGTAATTCTGCATCACACTAGCAAAAATATTGCCGTTCCTCTAGCACTGCACAATGAAGAAAAATGTTGCCCTTGTTTTACTCTCTTTTTTTCCCCTTGTTGTATCTATGTTTGCATTGCAATTATTTCTTCAAATATATATTCTAAAATGACTACCGTGTAGTCTAGATAAAAAATGAGCATGGCGTAAGCCTTGAAAAGCCGTGTTCCATCTTTCCTTCTCCTCCTCTTTCTATTTCCGGGTGCATCTGTATCTGTACCATTTCAAAGAGAACTTGAGGTAATTGAATTCATGATTACAGCGAAGAGATAAGGGAGAGAAAACAGGATGAAGAGGAATGGGGAAGGCAGAAGAACATGGGGAAACTGACGCAGGAGAATTCCAACTGCAGATAAAGGTTTTTCTGTGGCCACGTGGGAAAACAAAAGCATTTACTCCCTCAATATGATATTTGTCTGTTTTGCATTCTAATAATTCTAATAATAAATAAAATCATTTACTCCCTCAATATGATGTTTTTCTGTTTTGCATTCTAAGCACACTGAAGGCAGGGATCACACAGTCCACTGTCATTTTTATCAGGAATCACTACACAGAGGTGACATTGGAGTGCTCAGTGAGCCATTCAGGGACTAGCTCAGGGGTCAGCAACCAGCCATTAGCCCACTCCATTTTTCACACTTCACCTCTGGTGAAGAAACCAGTGCAGAATAGAAAAAGCCAGATTCAAACTGCCGCACATCCTACCTGTCTCAAACCATGCCTTCTACAACACCTAATGTCAAATGTAAAAAGGAAAAACTAAAGCCTGAGACATTGATGAGAACTTTGTTCCCCCAATTCCCATCCAAACTTGGAGTTGCTTTTCCTATTTCTAAAAGACAGTTCTGAGCTTCACTGGAATCCTAAGCAAGAGGATCAGATATGTGTGCTTCTAAACCAGATTGGATATTTTTCATTATAAAAATAAATTTTATTGCATGTATTTGAGGTTTACAACATGATGCTAGATAATATAAACAGTAAAATGGTTAATATAATGAAATAGACTAATATATTTATTATCTCACATACTTTCTTTTTTGTTGTGACAAAAGTAGCTGTAGTCTAATTATTTTACAAAAATCCTAAATACAATACCTTTATGAACTATAGTTTTGATATTGTGTATGTTCATCCTACATATCTGCTACGTTGTTCCTTTGACTTACAGCTTCCCATTCCCCTGTCCCAACCCTCCACCCTTAGTAACAATTGTTTAATTCTCTATTTCTGTGCATTTGAGAATATATATATATATATATATATATATATATATATATATATATATACATACACACATCTATGTGCACACAAATGTATTTGTCTGTGTGCATATAGATGTGTGTGTGTATGTATGTATGTATGTATGTATCTATCTATCTATCTATCTATCTATCTATATGTTTTTGCATAATTGTGACCAAAATACCTGATGAGAACAATTTAAGGGAGGAAATGTTTATCTGGGTTCAAAGGTTCAGAGTTATCAGTGCATATTCAGCTGATTCCATTGCTGTGGGACCAAAGAGAGGCAAAACACCATGCAGAAGGGCATGATAGAGGAAAGGTGCTCAACTCAAAGCAGTTGAAAGAGGCGGTGGAGAAAGAGAGAGAGAGCAAGATGGGGAGGGAGGGAGAGAGAGAGAAGTGGTGTGAGAGGGCAAAGAAGCCAGGGATAAAAAAATAATCCCCAAGGATATGCTCCCAGTGACCTACTTCGACCAGCCATGCTCCACCTACCTGTAGTTACCACCCAGTGATCTATTCAAATTATTAATCCATCAAGTGGATTAATACCTGTTGAGATTACAGCTCTCATAATGTAATCATTTCATCTCTGAACATTCTTTGCATTGCCTAATGCATGAGTTTTTGTGGGGATACCTCATACACCATATGTCTGGGTGTGTGGTGTATGTATGTATTTCTACACATGTTAGTTAGCTTTTTATTACTATAACAGATGTCAAAAATAATAAAAATGAGGAAATGTTTATTTTAGCTCAGTTTTGAAAGTTTCAGTTCATGGTTTGTTGGCCCTGTTCCTTTGGGGCCTGTGGTGAGGAGGCAGATCATGGCAGGGGGCATGTGGTTGAAGAAGCTGCTAACCTTATGACAGCCAGGAAGTGAAACAGAGAGGAAGGGGAGTGACCCAGGTTCCAATAACCACTTCAAGGCACACCCCCAAGGCCTTAACTTGTTCACATCAGGCTTTACCTCCCAATAGCACTATGGGCTAGGGACCAAACTTTTAACCTCAGGCTGAGGACCTTTGGGGAACATTAAATATTTAAACTACAGCAACATATAAAGTGAAATCATATAATATTTTTCCTTATTTCATTCACTATAATTTCCTCCAGATCTATCCATGTTGTGCCAAATGGAAGGAGTCAGTATCTCCTCTTTATTTAAGCTTGGATAAAACTCCTGTGGGTGTGTGAGTGTGTGTGTGTGTGTGTGTGTGTGCGCACACATGTATCCCACATTTTCATTACCCAGTCATTCCTCAATGGACATGTAGGTTGTTTCAATTTATTTGCTATTTTAAGCATTGCTATAATGAACATAAGAGTGAAAATAGCCTCGTGAGGTAGTCATTTCATCTTTTTATATGAAGTTTCCCAAACCAAAGACTAAGGAAATACATTCTTGGGATGCAGGCTCGATTACATGTCACACAGATGCAAGAAGCAATGTCTGCAGCAAGTTACATATCTATTTCTCTGAGCATGGATTCATAAAAGGTCTAGGACTACAACTGGCTTTTTTAATGGTTGGCACAGACGCTGAGCTTGGTAAGAATGCCCTCCACCATGTCCTTCCATCCTCTGGCAGGGTGGTTTCTTGTTTCTTTTGCGGAGTTTCCCTATTCCATTCCCTTTCTTGGCTCCTTAGACACATTGATCACTATACACCAGTCCCCTGCATTGAATTTCCTGTGCTTTTTATATATTAAGGGTCTCAATGGGAAAACACTGACATCTTCCTGAGACAAAACTTATTTTGATTTTTTTTCCATCATCACTAGAGCATAGATTCACAAACTAAGGTTTGTGAATGAGGCTCAAAGATTGTCTTTGCAGATAAAATTTTATTAGAACCTAGCCACACAGAACTATTTAAGTGTTGTCCATAGCCACTTTTGACCTACAATAAAAAAAAACTAGAGTAGTTGTAATAGAGATTGTACAGCCCATAAAACCTAAAGTACTAATGATCCAGTCCATAATGTGAAAAGTTCCTTGGCTTCTGCCCTAGAGTAATGTTCTCATTCTTCCCATGAGGAGTGGCTTACTGGCACATTCACGTCTGAATCTTAGGATGGATGATGGAGGAAGAGAAGTACTTCTTTTAAGTACATGCTACAGAAGCTGCAATCTTGTAGACCGGACCTTAGTCAATTGGTTACTCTTAGCTATAAGGGATACTAGGGAATTTTTTTTTTTTCATCTGTAGTGATGGACTCAACAAAAAATCTGAGAGCTCTATTACTTCATGAGAAGGTGAGAATTGCAACTCTCAGGAAGAGAGCGAAGGCGATCCTCATTTTTATTCCAGCAAGGACACTCAATGTCTTGCATGTTTCTGAGGCTAAACAAATGTTTTCATTAAAAAGTGACAGTGATCCGTTTAAAAGTCAGCACCTGACACAGTTTTCTTGAGCCCTGACATTTTATGATTGTACACAGTGCCTACTATGAGTTGTTTACTGAATTTTTATTACTTTACAATTATACTAGAATCATATCTGTGGAGCTTAAGGCAATAAAAATCCCCAAAGCATTCAGAACATAAGGAAAAAGCTGCTGAAATACCTACATTTCAGCCAATAGTGAGGCCATATCCTCAGTCCTGGCTTACATACTTAAAGTGATCCTTTCCATCCCAGTTTGTTTAACATCAGTTTTTCATGATGAACCTATCGCAGCCAGAATATTTTAAATTTTGGAAAATGGATGATTATAAGAAATCAGATTCTATTATAGCAGCACAAGTAGCCTAAGTATTTTTGTGTACTGCATTTTTCTTTTTCTTGTGCAGATATCTCTCTGTTGTTCATGATTGCAGTCAGAGTTTTTGGACATACATAAAATTGAATACAAGTAATAGTCTCATTGCTATATATTTACAGCTTGTACTGGTATCCTCTTTGAGTTCTGAGATGCCCAAGTTAGTAGAGTCTAAAGAGATAATATTCAAAAATGGTAGTCCATGCCATGAGAATTAGGCAAGAGAATGACTATATAATAATCCCTCCACTGCTAACTCTATTCCCATCTCATCAGAACACCAGAATTGCCCATCTCCATATGACTAAATTTTCAGCATGTCCATCGAAATGGTCATTCAAAAGATAAGACAATGAAATGACTTTCAGACAAAAACTGGGAGACTTTTGTACTTTCAAGCCTGTGATGTCAAAGCCACTAAACAGTATCATGCCAAGCCACAGTGGGGATGGAATAAACAAAAATGTGCACCTTGATAAACACTTAATTAAATATATGTCTGTACTTAGAACCAAGTAGAAAAGTTATTAAAATGCCTACAAGTAAAAGACAGGAATCCACAGAAAGCCCAGGTTGCTCAGCCTCTCCTACTCTGGTTCATACCTCACCCTCAGCTTTCAAGAACCATCTGCAAGGCCTCATGAGACAAAGACCAGGGAAACACCTGTCACTGCTCCACTGCCAAGCAGGGTCATGAGACGAACAGTCGTCTTTTTTTATTTACAATTTTGACAATGGGCAGCATGATTTTTTTTTTTGGTATTAATTGTGGGTTTTTTTGATATGTTGAATGGATATAATATTTATCTTGATTTCCTTAGGAAATAAACATCTAAGTATAATTTCTGAGTTAAAATCAATATACACATAATGGCTTTTGACCTATGCTGGCAAATTGCTGTCCCAAAGGTCTGCAGGGATCTGTATTGTCACCAGCACTCTGTGAATGCCAGTTTCCTTGCATCGTTGCCAGCACTGGGCATCATCTTTCTTAAGCATGGCTTAAGTACTCATCTTTCTAAATCACAACGAATCATTACAGATAAACAATCTATATAAGGCTCACAGCCAACCTCTGGTTCTGAGGTCTCAATAAAGAGCCCATTTTCTTAAAGAAGTTCAGACACATCTATCTTCCTTTTCTTTCTCTTTGCCTTATCCTCAGTCCCCCCTTCCCAGCTTGTATTCTCTATAAACTACATTTCAGTCTGATATCAATTGTTTGCCTACCATTTTTTCTTCCCAACCAGATAAATCTTCCCAAAGATTGGGTCTTTTTCCTCTAGAAAATGGCAAAGATATCACACTCAATAAATATTTGTAGTTGGGAAGTAGCTTGTTTTGTCTGCAGACCATATTTTTATTCTCTGTGTGTGTTTGTGTGTTTGTGTGTGTGTGTAGGTGTGTGTGTGTATACCTTTATTTGTTTTCATATATAAGATGTGGAAGGAATGTCATACATCCCAACTAAAATTTGAAGGACTAATTGGCCATCTCTTGAGAAACTGATTCAAGCTTCTACCAGAAATTTCTCAATTTCCAATTCCACAATATTTCTTCCTGAAAAAAAAATGTTATTTTTTTTCTACTTGACAAGAAAATGACCAAAAGAGCTGTATTGTCCATTTTCTCTTCAGGATACTGAGTGATGCTGGGAGCAGATCTTTTCCTAAAGGTTAAGTCACAGGTGGTTCCTTGAGGTTTTCAGTCTCCTCATTCCTTGTCCCTGTCCTTACAGGGCATACAGCCTGGATGTTCTTCTTAGTGGCTGCTGTTAGGAGGACAGTGTCCAACCCAAGCAGTCTCCCAGGTTCCACACCTGGTTGGGTGGTGCTCTCCAATATCCTCTCACAGCTCCTGACAAGTGGACACATGAACTCTTGGAGAGGGAAAAGCTACCTAGAATCACCAGAGGACAGCATAACTAAACAGGGCCCCAGTTGGCTGCATTTCTCCCAGCCAGCAAGCTCTGTGCCCTGGGCTCCTTCCCTTCCCAAGGCATTCCTGTGGCAGACAGAATGCTCCAACTTGCTTGCTCGTAGGTAGGTCGCTTAGAATAAAATAGCATTCTCCACTATTATCATCCTTCCCTTCTGCTAATGCCTGAACACAGATAGCTCTGTAGCCACCACAGCCTGGAAGGTTTGGTCAGTGCAGGAGAACACTCCTGTTCAGAAATGAAGGACACATTCAGTGCCACTTGATACCTAAGACTTTCCAAAAGAAAGGGGAAAACTAACTGCAGTCATAAAGATCATTACCCAATGTTTTAAGTAGTAGTAAAATTCAGCACCAAGATTTGAGAACAGTTAATGACATTTACCTTTTATCTTTTTTAGCTCCCTGGATGAAGCTTCTTATTTGATTGATGTCTGGCTGTCTGTAATGGGACTGTAGACTTTGATACATCCTAGGATGTTAGGATATATTAAGAAACAATGCTCTTTATTGAATACCCACTAAGGTATAGGCATTGTTTTTCAATTGTGCTCATAGACATTCTCTCTCTAAACTGTCCAACAACAATCTTTTGTTTCTAAGAAAAGGAAAATAAGATTCTGCAAAGTTAAGTAGCTTGCTAATCTTAGCTTATAAGTGAAATAACAGAATTGAAAGCATGATGACCAAAGAAGGCCATGTTTGGGGACAAGCAGGAAGAAGTGTGAATGCTAAACTAATTGTGATCTGAGAAATGACAGAGGTTTGGGAGAAACTTGGCTGCTCATATCAGGCAAAGCCATGGTACAAAGATGAGACTCACATGTAAGGATGGACACTCTTCACACTGACCCCACCTCCCTGCCAAGGGGGAAGTGAAGCTGAAAGTTAATCTACCTGGAGAACCCCCTTTGCTTGCTTCAGACCCCATCTACACTGCACATGTTCCTGGAACCAGATTTCATCCTCATTAGGTAGCAAGAATTTGCACTGAAGTGAAATGGATATTGGGACTTGAAGACTGGGCTGGTGGGTCTCAATTAATCAGAACCAAGACTTCAGAGTCTGAGAAAACTGTGTGACATTATCAAAGTCTACAGTCCCATGACAGACAGCCAGACATCAATCAAATAAGAAGCTTCATCCAGGGAGCTAAAAAAGATAAAAGGTAAATGTCATCCAACCTTTTTACTCAGCTTAAATGTTCATCATGTTTGAGACAAAAATTTCTTTGTTGTTGTTGTTATTCTGCATATTCACAATCAAATCAGCTTGTGAAATATGTGTGCTTGTGTTTTTCCAGTGTGCACACATTATGCCCCCACTAATTCCCATGAATAAGCAAGTAAATAATCTCAGAATGCCTCCTCTGTTGCCTCATCAAATTGGAATTGATCTTTCCTTCTCAGTCTGGATGCCGAAAACTCAATTTATAACAATGCTCTGTAGAAACAATCCTAGGATTTTTCAAAGGCCTCAGGAAAAGCAGATTTATTTCATGGAGCTGGAGACTCTAGATATATAATTCCGTGATAACAGTGACCATTGCACAGATACTGGTGGTTTGGAAACTATGAAATATAAAAACCTGGAAGTTATCAACACTGAAGAGGGAATCGTGAAGATATGCTGGCTGAACAGGGAGCTGGGAGAGCTGTGGCATTGCCAGGGTCATACTGCTCATACATGGCTCTCATTTGAATACTTATGAATATCATTAAACTTGTTTGTGAATGAGGAAATTGAGGGCCAGAGAGAAGTCCCAGAGGTAACAGGTGTGAACTGCAGAAAAGAACTGCAACAGAAAAGAACTTCAACCCCCAGTGAGCAAATATAATGTAAGCGCACCCCATGTTTCTTTTCTAAGCAGAACATAAATAAGTGTTGGTGACTGTAGCCCAATAGACACTGTCATTTTTATTAGTCATCAACCATAAAATGAAGATGATAGAGTAGAAACCTTTTGTTATGTGTAATTTTAAGCAAATCCCTTTCACTGAGTTTTCTCATATATAAAAACTAAGGATCTTTTTTAAAATTATGCAACATGCTAAAGTTGACTGTGAATGGACTGCACATATTTGTGGATGTATTGAGACCCACTAAATTGTGCACAGTAGAAGAATTGTATGCTCTGTGAATTATATCCCAATAAAACCGATAAAAAGAATTAAAATTTTGGAGATATTAAAAAAATCTATACTCCTTCCAGCCACATAAGAAAGACCAAAAGCATACTACAGTATGAGATTTAAGTTAAGAAGTTTAAATTTTGATCTCAAATGGGCTTCCTTCTAGTTGTGTGCCATTGGAAAAATTATCTATCCCAGCTGGGCCTCAATTTCTTTATCATTTAAAATAAGTTGTTATAAATAACACTAGGCCATAGGGTTCCAGTGAGTATATGTGACAATGCCTAACATTTAACAACATGTAAATTTTCTTTATTCTTATTATAATTCTAAATGCCTAGGGAGTTAGCTACAATGATATTTAACAGTCAAGTACACTACGAACAGGACTCTTGCTATTCACAGTACACCCACAAGGAATAATGTTATACACAGAATTGTAGATATTTTCCTCAAGATTCAGGCTGTCTGTAACTCTGTTTATTCCATAAAATATTAAGATGTGCATCACCCAGCAAATAATTATGATCATACAACAGAACACTTCTCAGTTGTTCCTGTCAGTCTACATAGAAATCGACATGGCAGGACACTAGTGAACTTGACTTCAGTCTGCTTACATCAACAAGGCCCTCCTGTGGCCTTGGGTGGAAGGAGAACTGAACTGCTTTGAAATCCATGATTGCTTCCTGTCTCTTCACTGTCAGGCAAGTTTCCTAATCACACTGAGGCTCACAAGACTTGTTAGTAAAATGCTCATAATGCTACATACATTATATAACTATAGTAAAACATATGATATAAATATTGTGCAGCACTATGTCATGGGTCTATCTGTATCAGCTTTCTTTCCTCTCATTAAAAATGTAAAAGTTGCTCAATATGGATGTGACATGAAAATGCACAGATCCATGTGGAATTAAATGGACAAAAATTCTCTTATGCGTAACTGGTTTTGCTCTGCACCCATATGTGCGAGTTCCAATTTTTAGTCTGTTTACCTGAAAAGTATCGTATGGATAGTGGAAAAACAAAAATCACTGTTCTTGAGAAATTCATGGACATGATCAGGGGAGCTAGCTAGGACATTCACAGACCCTGCTAGGTATCCAGTCTTGTTGAATGTCCACCGAGTCAAGCATACACTAAATTTAGCAAAGAATTGCAATTGCCATTCCAGGCATCTCTGCCCTTTGGCTTTAGTTTTCTTAAATTCTCAGGGGAAGAAAACATAAAAACTCCCCAAACCTTCAAATCTTTATATTTTTTACTGAGGGTGCTAAACTGTCCTCTCTTTTTTCTGTGTAGATATGAAAAAGATATGGTCTTGCCTCTGGTGATATTTGCTCTGTGGGAGAGAAGCTGAAATAACATTCTGGACGCAAATAGACTACAAATGACTTGAGACCTTTGAAAATCACTCTTTCAGTATTGATTCACTCCAGGAATGAAAGCCAGCCCTAGGCAGACACAGACCCAGGGCTACAGAGTTCCACAGGAGAAGCTGGAGTAGTCTGAGAAATTGGAGCTGCCAAGGGCACTTAGCAACATGCCCACCAGCGAAGCGTGCTTCAACTTCGTGCCAGCCTTTGAAAGACTTTCAATTTATTCTGGACACACTCTCTGTCATTTTCAGGTGACAGTTTGGAAAGAATTATGAGAGCATTACTTAATATCATAGCTGTGATCAGCAAAGATATTATAACACTTTGCTTTTTAATGATCAATGTTCTTGACTAAACATGATCATAGTTGAAGCCTCCTACAAACGTGTTTCTTTATTGAGCTGAGAATCACTCTATAAGAAGAAACAGATTCTGGAACCCTAAGGAGAGTTGTCAATAAGGGAACTTGGACTTGGGTAGAGTCAGGAGTCAGGATTTGATTCCCTCTTCTTATACACCTGCTTAGTTTTATTGTAACTCATCATCACTTTTTCCCCCCCATGGTACTGGGAATTGAACCCAGGGGCACTTAACCACTGAGTCACAACCCGAGCAGGCTTTTTTTTAATATATTTTATTTAGTTTTATTTAGAGTCAGGTTCGGGCTGAGTTGCTTAGGGCCTTTCTAAGTTGCTGAGACTGGCTTTGAACTTGCAAATCCGCCTGACTCAGCCTCCCAAGCTGCTAGGATTACAGGTAAGCACCACTGTGCCTAGCTCATCGTCAACTTTTGAGGCTTCCTGTAAAATCAGGCATGTAGGGATAGTTAATAAGTTATATTAACAATACATAATGGTCAAGTGCAGTGGTGCACGCCTGTAATTCAAGCAGCTTGGGAAACTGAAGCAGGAGGATCCCAAGTTCAAAGCCAGCTTTAGCAACTTAACAAGGTCCTAAGCAATTTAGCAAGACCCTGTCTCAAAATAAAAAATAAAAAAGAACTGGGGATGTAACTTAATGGTTAATCACTCCTGGGTTCAATTCCTGATATTAAAAAAAAAAAACCTACATATTGGAGAATCATGCAAACATTTGCAAGAATAAGATAGAATATATCAATGACAATGGGAAAAGTATCTACAAACCTCTTGTGAAAGAGAAAATCAAACAGCAATCAATAAAACGAGGAGCATGATTCAGTTTCAGTTTGGGAAACTATTTCTGTGTATCAAATGTTTTTGCAAGGAGATCTTTAAGGATGTTCACAAACCCTGAAATGAATATGCGATTCCCTTTGGTGTAAGAAGCTTGACTGTTTTGGGGAGATTCGGGGTGGAGGAATAGTTAGCAGCTTTGATTTTTTTTCAAGTGATGAAATAATAGTACTAAGTCCTTTGTGCTCCTATGCTTTAATGTAACCAGACAGTGCAATCTGAGTTAAGGAGCCTTGTTATTCCTCGCAGTGTGTTTGTCAAGTAATGATAAATTTTAAATAATTGAAACTACTTTTGTTGATCCAGGCAGGGTGCTGAGAGTTCTAAAGCATTAGCATTTTTGTTCTTTGCCACTACTCTATAAAAGAGGAACTAATATAGGAAATGATAGCTTTTCTGAATAAATTCTGGGCAAAAAGGAGAGCAAGACCCACACATTTATAGGTTCTACTAAATTCAGGAGCTGACATTGAGTGTGTACAGTAGACCAGGTCCTTACACTGAAAACAGGGATCATCCTCCCATTTTACAGAAAGAAAATGGAGGCTCAGCAAAGAAGTCCCCAGGTCCCCCATCCAGCTGCTATGTTAAGCTTCACGTTAATCAGAACCTAAATCCAGATCTGACACCATTGTCCACATTCTGGCTCAACTGTGGAGACGAGTGCTCATGTAAAGGGGAATATTTATGGAAAGAAAGACCCTAAAGCAGAACCCTGCTTATCAGATGAGAGAACACAGAAAAGACCTGCAACAATGAATTGCTCCAACTCCAGGAGAAAGCTATCCTCTAGTAGCCTCTGCAACCCAATCTCAATTCTTGGGGCATAGTAGTGGTTGCCTATTTTTTCTTCTGTTCCTTCAATGGTCAGATGCACTGTGCGTAAGCCTTCTTTGGGGCCACCCAGCTTGGGATGTCTTTTATAAAGAAACTGTCCACCTTATGAATCTAAGGTAGAAGCAGAGAACACCTTCCACTTTGAACAGCCCATAATGCCAGACACTTTCTTTCCCAAAGCAAAGATAAGAGGCACAAGTTTATCACTCAAATTCTGTGCCCTGGATAAAACTCAAAAGGAAGGAACCCACAGGCACAGAGTGATTACAAAATAACTCTGAGGCAAGGAATTACAGTGGTAGTGCAGCCTCCCTTCTTCCAGGGACTACAGTGGAGGTGGGTCTAGCAGCTGCATCCTCTGCCCAGTGTTTGGGGTATTGGTGGTTCAGGCCACATACTTGAAATCATGAAGGGCATGAATCAGCAGCATTATAAAATCAGATTGTCAATCTGAAGCTCTTCTGGAAATTGTCACCTAACATCCTACAATATATTATTCTTCTGATGAGATTAGGCAATGCCTATTGCTGTAGTTCCAGATCACATTGGTTCTTTCCTTTGTTTTCCCTTTATTTTTTTTAATTATATATTTGTATTTATAGTAAATATCCAGACAGAAGGCAGTGGTTGCCAGGAGATAGGGAAAGAGGGAACAGGAGTGACAGCTGATAAGTTCATGGTTTCCCTGGGGGTGGAGTGGGGGCGGGACTGTTTTTTTAAATATATTTTTATTTTGAATTGATACAATAATTGTACACATTTGTGGGATACAGTGTGATATTTCAGTGTGTCATGATTAGATCAAAGTGGTTAGCATAGCATCGTCTCAAAGATTTATCTATCATTTCTTTGTGTTGAGAACAATCACAATCCTCCCTACTAGTTATTTCAGAATATACAAATAATTGTTGTCAACCATAGTTATCCACTATGCTACAGAACATTATGAGTTATTCCTCCTATCCAGCTGCACCCTATAACCATTAACCATCCTTTCTCCATTCTCCCACTTTCTCACGCTTTGCTGCATATCATACACTATTCTACTTTCTGCCTCTATGAGATCAGCATCATTAGCTTCTACAAATGGGGAGTGTACAGTGTTTGTCTTTTACTGCCTGGCTTATTTCACTTAAAATAATATCCTCCAGTCTCATCCAGGTTGCTTCAAATGACAGGATTTCATTCTTGGTTGTGGTTGGATAATATTCCATGGTGTATATATGCCACACTTTCTTTTATCCATTAAATAGTTGATGGACACAGGCTGATTCCATATCTTGGCTCTTTTGAATAATGCTTTAATAAACATATGAGTGCTGACATGTCTTCTACATAGTAATTTGCCTTCCTTTGGATATATAACAAGTAATGTGATTGCTGAATCATGTAGTAGTTCTGTTTCTTGATTTTTGCAGAATCCTCACAATGTTATCCATAATGGCTGCACAGGAGGCCAGAGAGGTAGCCATCTTGCTTACTGTTCCAGCACCTCTAGCTCCCAGCACGGTTTGACTGCTGCTTGCAAGTTTGTTAAGTGATAAATATGAATTAATGGTTAATTTCCAAGCTCTTCTTAATTTTTCTACCCCTTGCCCATGTCAAATCAAATGTATGTGAACATAGAGGCATGTTTATAATTTTTATCCATTTCTCCTTCCAATCAAGAGCATAAAATAATTCTGAAATTTCCAGTACTGTTGCCCACTGGTTTAAAACAGTATTTCTGACAAAAACCTACTTCAACGTATGTATTACTATGTCAAGTCCTTTTTTTCATTCTTCCATTTTTCTTGTTAGGGTTTCAGGTTTCACTAAGGCAACCACAGCAAGGGAGAGGTGCCACAGTCCGGCTGCAGCAGAATAACCGGGGGGTGACGAGCAACTTGTGTAGATTGATGCAGCAGGAGTGGAAGCCGTTTATTGTAGGACAACAGAGGTATTTATACATTACCCACAGCTTATCTAATTAACATAAACTAGATACAGCAGTCAACCAATAAGGAATCTCCACACTTAATGGCTCGCTGGCCGTTACTTCACAAACCACTCCCTCTGGCAAAATGCCAGGCGCCATCCAGACTTGTTTACAGACTCTAACATTGGGAATTTTCTTAGCTTTGGGCACAATTTGGTGGAATCCTGAGAAGTTCTCTATCCTCTCTTCTTCTTATCCAGGAGCTGACACAGAATAGCTGTGGAGGTCTGTCCCCACACATTAGCTTTCTGATGCTGGATCTATTATGTAGTGCAAAGGACCATCACATGATATTACATGATAGCTGGGCTCCAAATACAGTCTCCTGGAATGCACCATTCTGAGATTAGCTGAGCACATTCCTCACAGATTCTGCTCAATGAGTCCTTTCACATTTACCACACACTTCATATGGCCCATGAGAAAGTTCAGCTAACAAGGACAGCTGACCCTTCTAATGATACCCCAGACCTAATAAAACCACAGAAACCAAAGGTATCAGTCAGTTGTCTGGACACAGATACGATGCTCACTCTCTTCACTTGATGATAGAATTTTGCTCTTTCTCCACCATTCTATAATCCTGGTGCTTACAGACTCCACAGGAGACTTGGATGCAAGTCTTTTTCACTCAGAATCCTGGTTAAACCTCCAAAATGATTCTCTGAGTCCACTTGCCTCTACTTCTGCAGCAACAACGGAGAGTGAGAGCTGGCAACATAAATCACTGGTGTTCAAAGTGTGACTCTGGGACCAGCAGTATTTTCATCATCCGGGCTCTTGTTAGAAATGCAAATCCTGTTCCTCACCCAGACCTATGAAATGTGAAACTCAAGGGTGAGCCCAGCAGTCCCCATTATAACAAGCCCTGCAGGGGCTGCTGCTCTCCCCAGACTGAGACTCACAGGTATAAATCATCGTTAACCTGCTTCTCTAACATCTGTTCCCCAACAGAGATTTGCTTCTGTCATGAAGCTTCTTTTCCAATTTCAATCTTGCCTAAGTGAAAAATTACTTCCTCTCCTTGAATCTCAGTGATGAGAGAGAATGGATCCTTGGATTTGGCTCCACTTGAACCAGGTTATGTGGAATATTCAGCACCTGCGCGCACATGTGTGAAGTGTGTGTACTTATACACAATGTGCATATTGTATAGAGCTGAGAAGATAGGGAAGCAAACTCATTGCCTCAAGCTCTTGCTATAAGTTAACCCTTTCCATCTCCCCCAATAGCACTAAGAAGTCCTGCTTTTCCTACTTATAGCCTCTCCCCTCCCCCCTTCTCTCTCTTAGTTTTTTTAATAGTTCTGGGGATTGAACCCAGGGCCTTGTGCATGTGAGGCAAGTTCTCTACCAACTGAGCTATATCCCCAGTCCTACTTTTATCCTCTCAACTTGACCCATGTCATTTCATATTATAGAAACTGGATACTCAGGATGCTCTCTGAGCCCTCCTGAGGACAGTATCCAGGACCTGAACAGCATTCTCTCTACACCTTCCTCTCCAGGTTCCTTAAGCAATGTCTACTCCTTTCTGTTGCAGAATTAGGGGATGTATGAATAGTTTGGAATGTGAAACTGATAAAGAACTCTCAGCATCTTTATACAGGCATGCCTGCTGGAAGAAAGGGAATCTATTGAAGAAGTTATGGAGTGAGTCCTTTGCTTCCGTTGCAGGAGCAACCCCCTTTGGAGGAGCTGGTCATGAGGTAGAATGAGAGGGCAGAGTGGATACATCTCATGACAAGGCACACAAGTAAAGGGAGCAGGGCTCAGGTTAAATTCATTAGATATGTGTAGGTGGAAGTCAGAGTGGCCGACATAAGTCACTGAAGTCCTCAAGTTTGAGATTTCATCTGGTAAATGCCCTTGGTTTTGTCCTCAGGGTTCTGTGTGCACCCAAGACTAACTTAAATTGCAACACAATTCAATAGTTGAAACAGAGAAACTTGAAATAAGCCTTTTGGAATTTGTAGCTGCACAAAGCCATTGTACATGGAAAGTACAGAGAAAAACAATTGGAATCATTTCAGGCTTTGAAAACTTATAATTACAGGTGAGTGGCTATTATGTTATTGGAACAGCCATTATAACTGAAAGGTACAATTTGAGATAATATATGTGAGGACATTAATACACCATCAGATTTTTACAGCATGAGCATCACAATGCATCCAATTTCAAATTAAAGGTTACCTTCCTGGGTTTTTTCTTGATTTTCTGCCTCTATTTTTAAGTAGAGCATTCATGTGAGATAATGGAATCATTTCAAAAAAGATCACAATAATTTTTGGTTGTGCACTTTTCACTATCATTTAAAAGTCTCTAGGTCTCCAACATTTTTAGGAAAATAACAAAAATCAAAATTACTCATCGGTACATTCTCTACATGACTGTCACCTTTAAGATGCTTATACTAATTGAATAGAGCAATAGCATGAATAATCCAGATGGAGTAAAATCTAGAAATCATTTTATTTATATTTAAATGCAAAGGTACTTGGTACTTTTGGAGGTCTATAGAAACTGGATCAAGAACTACAACAAGGACTGCATCCAAGTAAGAAAACATGAGCAACAGAAAATACCAACAAAATCTGGTCATTGAAAATACACAATTGTCATATATGTCATTTCAATAACCATGAGCCTTTTCACTCTTATAAGTCATATCTACCCTTTGATTATTTCAAGAATTATCATGGTAGAATAAAAGTCCTATAGAAACCAAGGTGAAAGACCAGGAGGGGACACAATGATACCTCTTTGGAGCACTTTCTCCAAAAGGAAAGCATCCTTTGACCACATACGCAGGCCTATGCCATGTTGTTCATGGTCTGTAAATGACTGAAGATTTTAATATAAGATTCCATGAGAAACTCTCTTTGCTTTTCCTAAAGAGTAATTCATTTTTCTGGCCCTTCTCAACCATCCTAAAATCTATGACTATGTAATTACTTGTCCAGTCTTGGGAAGAACTGAAAAATGAATAATAGTGACTCAATAGTTATCTGAATAATTATTCTAAGTTTGCATGAATTCTCAGTAAATTTCCAAGTCCTTATGAAAAAAATATAGCTCAGCTCAATGCTTTACATGCTACCTATTCTTAATACATGTTAGTTTCATCATTTAAGAAGATTGTAAATGTACCCACTCTCCAACTTCCTTGGTCAAAATTCCAACAAAATAACATATGAGCCTGCATGATTCTGTAAACATTGGCCTGAATGAAGCTATCTTCTACTTTAAATTTATTTTGCATGTTTTCTTATATTGATTGAAGTACTGAACACTTTGCTCGTGGATGGATTTCTCGGAGATACTAACGGACTATAGATTTTGGAAAGATGAAAGAGAATTATGTTAACAACAGATTTCATTACTTAAGTGACAGTGATATGAAACTGACCTAAATAAAAGTGGGGGATTAAGATTAATACTGATTATGGATGACTGAAGACTGAATAGCCTTTGTCTTTTTAAGATGAAAGTATATTAAAATACATAGTGTTTTATGACTAACATTAAATACAAAAGGCCCAATTTTATTTATGATAATATAAATTTTCTTTCTGAAAAAACCATCTCCTGTCTAGCTATGTAAAATAATTCTGAAAACAATATTCAAATTGTATTGTAGATAAATTTTTAACTATATGAAGTATCCAATAGTGATACCTCTCATGAGTCAAGAAAACTTAGCTATAGCAACAGGTGAAAGTAAAATTCAGAAATAATAATAACCTTAAAGGTGACTTAGGAAACTTCCATCAAAATTTTATTGTAGATCCTGGCTACAGAGAACAAGAGACGTTGGAGGCATGTATCCATGAGCATGTTTGCTATTTGATATATAAGAATTTTTTGTGAACAGTCAATGATATTTTTATTTCAAAATAACTGTGTATTAGGTTGCAATAGATACCTGTAGAGATTCTGGTACTCATTTGTTCATCCCTGTCTTTTCAAACCTTCTCTGAGTCAGGTGCTGTGGGATGGACACACAGAAACCCATCAGTACAATGCCTGTCCTCAGGAATAGAGCCATCGAATTCTCCCTTGTCCCTCCCACTTCTCTCACTCACTCTCCACTCCTGCTCACTCCTAGGAACAATTCCTTAACTAATGTAAATAATTAAAGGGCACTTATTAAGATAACCCTAAAAATGTTAAAGTTGGTAACTTATAATAAAAGCATACATTCAAAATGCAATATTGCTATAGAATTAAGAAATCGTACTCTCCTCCAAAAACACAGTGGAGAGAAATTTTTTCCCTCGGTATCCTTAAATGTTTATACAGTTTCCATAAACCCATTTAAAAGGTGAGCCTATTTTCTATCCACAGTAATATAAAAATATTCGTAAAAGTGGCAATGATTGTTCACAAGGTCCCATGGTCTCAATTTACATACTCTTCAAACGTGGACTTAACATTCACACAGGGCATTCCATATTCAGAACGCATTTAATAGGCAATATGGCAAAGTTACAGAAATACTTTCAAAGCATGTGCACTCATAATGTACAAATAACTATGGTGTAAATTAGCTGAATTATTCATCAAGTTGCAGTGCCAAACAACATTATCTAGTCTTGAATTCCTAACAGGTTGAGTTCATTTTTCAAAAACGAAAATTGACAGTTCTTTATGATGCCTGAGTGCACACCACATCCGTGTTTATATAATGCTAAAGCATTTGTGGGAAAAATAAAATATTCAGCCAGTCATCCTCAACGTTTCTCTAACTGAGGCCAAGCACAGCTGGATGAAGACTTCAGACAAAAACATCCATTTGATTGACTATAATGTTAAGGTGAAACCTGGAAAATAGGATCAATTTTTGACAGTTTTACAGAATATAAGTCAAAACCTTTGGTCATATATGTGAGAAAAGAGTTCAAAAGAGGACAAACAACTAACCCAGGCAAATCCCTTCTCTGATGACTTGAAGAGCCAGGTGCTGCCAGGCAAGGGGTCCAGTTAGAGACCCGAGTGTCCTTACACACAGATTGCTCCCTTTGGTCACTTCAGGTCTTCTTTGTAAAAGGAAAATCCTGGTTTAAGATAAGGAATATTGTCAAAGTTAAAAATATTTTAAAAATTCAATGAACTATTTGCAAATAGTGTTTCCTATGGTCCAGAGAAGAAACATCCAGTAAAGATTCATGTGATGACAGCGGCAGAAAGTAATAGGGCTCAGTTCTCATACTGGTTTTTTTTTCTGTGTGTGTGTGTGTGTGTGTGTGTGTGTGTGTGAGAGAGAGAGAGAGAGAGAGAGAGAGAGACAGAGACAGAGACAGAGACAGAGACGTATAAAGGCTTCATACATACCCAGCCATAACACCTTCAATCTTGGCCCTCACTCTGGGAATTAGGGGCTTACAAGACTCAGTAAAGGTATTCTAGAGGAATCTCAAAATTAGACTGGAGTATGGTTAGATTCTCTTTGAAGATGGTCTCCGGCATTTGCTCCCTGCCTGTATGTACATGTTGCCCTCCCATCATGAAATGATGTCTATTCCCTCCTCTTGATTCTGGGCTGACTCTGTGATTTCTTTGTCAAGATACCGGTTTTAGTTATACTCCTTAAGCATCCTGGTAGGTTTTGCTTTTATTCTCTTGGATCCAGTCACCTGGCTCCAAGAAAACTAGTTAAGAACTCTGGAGAAAGAGCCATCTTTTAAGCAGCATCAACTGCTAGGCATGTGTGTGAGGTCATTTGAAAGTTCTAGACACTAGTAAACCTTCTGATGTTTGAAAGCCTGAGCAACCTCAGCCAACACAAGGGGGTGGCGGGCCGAAGAACTGCTCAGGTGAACTCAGCAAATCCACAAAACACTATTGTCCTAATCCACAATTTTTGATGTTGTTTTTATGATTGTTGTAGCAATAGGAAACTGAAAAAAAGAAGCCTCCAAGATTAAGAGGGTAGCATATGTGTACCATTTAAGGCTATCATAAGAGCTCATTTTTACTTCAGGCTTTCTTATTTAGATTTGCCATGTCACATGAAGAACAGAACCAGGGAGTCCTCAATGTATACAACAACCCCTCTGAGACCATGAAAAAGTAAAGCCATCTCCTACAAGCAAGGATGGTCCCTCATGTACTAAAGATGGGCTAGGGCTTTTGTGGAAAATATGGAAAACAGAAAAGCCTAATGAAACAACTGCAGGTACACTTGGTTTCTATCCTTGTGATGCTACAGATAATCCCAAGTCAATGAAAACTTACGGTTGGCTCCCTGTTTTTCACCTTCCAACACTAGGAAGTGACTATTCCAGGTATCAAAATCTGTTATGTGTATTTTTTGGAGTTTGACCCCAGGGCTGAGAAACAGATCACCAGTTCATATGTTAATATCATCCTCATGAAAAATACAGACTTGCATGCTTGCTTCCCCCACCTTGTTTTCCTTGGCCAGTTCTAAAGGACAAGGCTGGAAAGAGGGTTGGGCTTGTCATACAAATAAATAAAGTAAGATTGTCATGCACACTTCTGTGCTTTCATATGTTCAGTATTGTATGTCCCCAGAATATGTCATGGAACCGATGACAGATCCTTCTTCTGTGGTGTCCTTTCCAATTCACTCAATACATAAGAGACAAAATTTTACAGTGTTTACTTATGCCAATTTCAGATAACTAGGGATGATATTGAAATCTACATCTGCATATTAATGTTCTATTTCATAGAAATTTTAAATGAGAAAAATATATGCCTATAGTCCCAATAATCTTGAAATTCAACTATCTTATTAATACATTGAAATTTCATAAACAATCATCAAAGGAACTCAAAAAATAATAATCTCAGAGATTATCAGGGCTAAAATTTCCCTTCTTCAACATAATCATCAATGGAAACACCATTGGTCCTTCTTAATTCAGGAGATGCAAGAAAAACAGAAGACACGCGGGCATGGTCAAAGAATTCTTTGAGTAAAGAAACTAACAGGGCTGAGATCAACTCTTTGAGTCATTAAATTCTTATTGATTGTCTACATTATTTTATATGTGATGGTCAGGGCAGAGGGAGACCAACAATGAGAAATCTACTTATTGAATACCTCCTTACCTGGAAACTTTTATAAATTGGGGTTTGTAATTTATCATCTAACAATAAAAGGATTCAATTCAGAAAGCAGGTTCTTCCCAATTATGCAATCAGTTTTATTAAAAGTAATATGAACAATTGCAAGGTAACAAAGTTATTCACCTAGATGAAATGGATAGGTTATTAGAGACACAAAACCTACCAAGATTGAATCAGGAAGAAATAGAAATCTTGACTACAGCAATAACTAGTAATACAATAGAATAAAGAATCAATAATCTCAAAAAAAAAGAAAAAAATGAAAGTCTTGGACTTATAGGCTTCACTTGTTGGTTCTACCAAACATTTAATGAATAGCCCAAACAAATCCTTTGCAACGATTTTTTTTATTCTATAAAGAAATAAACAAATAAAGAGAAAGAACTCTACCTTACTCATTTTATAAATTCATAATGTCACTGAAACCAAAGCCAAAGACTCTCTCTCTCTCTCTCTCTCTCTCTCTCTCTCTATATATATATATATATATATATATATATATATATATATATATACTACAGAATAAGAGCCCTTATGACACTGATGCAAAAATCCCCAACAAAATAGTAGCAAACCAAGTTGAACAGCATTTTAACAAGATTGCACATCATGACCAAAGGATTTGTATTCTTCCAATGTAAAGATGTCTCACCACATGAAAATCAAATAATGTAGGACAAGACATTAATAGAATGAAAGATTATTTAAATTGACATGCAAAAAATCATTGACTAAAAAGTAATTGGGTTTTTTTGATCATTTTTTACTTGTTCTAATTAGTTATACACGATAGTAGGATTCACTTTGACATATCATACATAAATGGAGTATAATTTCTCATTCTTCTGATTGTACATGATGTAGAATCACACTGGTTGTGTAGTGACATATGCACATAGGGTAATAATATTCAATTCATTCTACTATCCTTCCTACCCCCTCTGCCTTCCCCTACCTCACTTTCCTCTGTCTAATCCAAACTAACTATTCTTTCTTACCACCACCACTACCATCACCACTACTCATCCACCCCCCAAATTGTGAATTAGCATCCACAGATCAGAGAAAATATTTGGCCTTTGGTTTTTTGGGATTGGCTTATTTCACTTAACATGATATTCTCCAGCTTCATCCATTTACTGGCAAAAGCCATCATTTCATTATTTTTTTAAGGCTGAGTAATATTACACTGTGTATATATGCCACATTTTCTTTATCCTTTCATCTGTTGAAGGACACCTAGGTTGGTTCCATAGTTTAGCTATTGTGAGTTGAGTTGCCATATACATTGTTGTGGCTGTTTTTATTCTATTTCCTAGGAATAAAGGAAAATACTTCAACATAATGAAATCCACATATGAAAACCCATGGTAAATATCACACTCAATGGTCAGTGACTGAAAGCTTTCCTCCTAGATAGGACTAGGCAAGGATATTTACTTTTGTCACTTCTATTTATCATACTACAGAAAGTGCTAGCCAGAATGATCAAATAAGAAAAAGAAATAAAATGCATCCAAGTTGTAAAGATAGAAGTAAAATTATCTCTGTTGCTGATAACATGATCTTATGTGTAGAAAACCCCCAAAGATTCTGCAAATCTTATTCTGTAACTAGCACATTCAGCTAAGTAACGGGATATAAATTGATTACCAAAAAATCAGCTGTATTTATGTACACTAACAATATATAATCTGAAAAGTAAATTAAATATCAATATAATTTACAGTAATATCAAAAAGAATAAACATTTGGCAATTAACGAAGGATACAAAAGATTTATAAAATGAAAAGTATAAAACATTGTTAAATTTTAAAAAGAAAGAAATTAAAATATATCTATTCTCATAAATTCAAACTCTTAATATTATTAAGATGTCAATGTAACCCAAAGTGATCTACAAATTTAGTGCCATCACTATCAACATTCCAAGGACTTTTTTTAGATAGAAAATCCATCCCAAAATTCACATAGAATCTCAAGGATCCCTGAATAGCCAAATAAACATTGGGAAAAATAATAGCTGGAGTACAAACATATTGTGATTTTGAAATTTCCTACAAGTTATAGTAATCAAAACAATGTGGTCCTGACATCAAAATAGACATCGAGACCAACAGAACAAAAAAGAGGACCAGAAATAAACCCTCATGTACATTTTTTCCCAAATGAATTTCAACAAAAGTGCCAAGACTGTTTAATAGGGAAAGAACATTTAATTTTTTTTTCAGCTAACAGTGCTGGAAAAATTGTACATTCACATGAAAAGAAGGAAGTTGGGCCTATATGAAACACCATATAAAAAAAATTAACCTTAAATGTAAGGTTTTAAATGTAAGGTTTTCTTTCTCTAAAGGAAAAAAAAAGCTTCATGATATTGGATTTTGCAAAGATTTCTTGGATGACATCAAAGGGAAAGCAAATAAAATTTTAAAAAGACAAATTGCACTTGAAGAAAGTAAATAGTTTGTGCATTGAAAACCCTAATGTTGTTATCAGTTTTTTGCTTCTGTGACTAACAGACCTGACAAGAACAATTTTAAAGGAGGGCAAGTTTATTGGGGAGGTTCATGGTTTCAGAGGTCTCAATTCTTAGACAGCAGACTCCCTTCTTTAGGCTCAAGGTAAAGTAGAACATCATGGTGGAAGAGTATGGCAAAAGGAAGCAGCTCCCATGCTGATTAGACAGCAGAGAGAGAGAGAGATTCCACTCCCCAGATACAAAATAAATACCCCAATGGCATGCCCAGTGACCCATCCCCTCCAGCCACACCCAATCCACCTTCAGTTACCAATCAGTCAATCCCTCCAAGGGATTAATTCAGTGCTTGGGTTAAGGCTTTCATAACCCAATTATTTCTTCTCTAAACCGTCTTGCATTGTCTCACACATGAGCTTTTGGGGGAACACCTCACATCCAAACCATGACAGCTTTACAATATCATAACACCTTTAAAATACAGTAAAAATGCAATCCATAGAATGGGGGGAAACATTAGCAAACCATATATTTAATAAGTAATTAATATCCAGAACATATAAATAATACTTAAGACTGAGCAACAACAGCAAGAAAATATTCTTATTCAAATATGGAAAAAAGACTTGAGGGGAAATTTCTCTGACTAGATATACAAAATGGTTGGTTGGCACATGGAAAAAATTGTCAGGATAACCAATGAAAAAGATAAAGCAAACCAGGAAGATATACCACCTCACATTTATTAGGATGCTTGCAGGAAGGAAGGAAGGAAGGAAAGAAGGAGAGAAATATTGATTTTAATAACAGAAAGTAATAAGCATTAGTAATGATGCAAAGAAATTAGACCCCTGTGCTCTCTTGGTGGAAATGTAAAATAGTATAGCAGCTGCTAAAACAGTCCAGCAGTCCTCAAAAAAAAATAAGTATATAATATAATCCAGTAATTCCACTTCTGTGTATATGCTGAAAAGAAAGGAAAGCAAGGACTTGCATAGATATCTTGTGCATTCATGTTAGTAACAGCATTATCTATAATAGCCAAAACATGGAAGCAACCTTAGTGTCTGTTGGTGGACATTGGTAAGCAAAATTATATGTAGATATGTGGCAGAATTTGGGTAATTTACAATGAACAGAAATGCCTTTCTCTCCATTCTGGAGGCTGGTAAATCCAAGGTCAAGATTCCAGCAGTGTCACTGTCTGGCAAGAGCTGCTCTCTGCTTCCAAGATGGCGCATTCATTATTCATGGCTGAATCCTATGGAGGGAAGAAGTGCTGCTTCTTCACAAACTCCCTCCACCAAATCTATTGATAAGGACAACTAATTCCAATCACAAGGGCAGAGGCCTTATGGCCTAGTCACCTTTTAATGCTCTCACTTGGCAGCACATAAATTTTGGAAGAAACACATTCAAAACATAGCAACATGCTGCAACTATGGGTGAACCTTGAGACATCATGCTAAGTGAAATGAGCCACCTGCTGGGAGACAAATGTTATAATTTCTACTTATATGAAGCATCTAGGGTACTCAAATCCCAAGACAGAAAGTTGGATGGTGATGGCAGATGCTGAGGGAAGGGATAAATGGGACTTTGTTTAATTTGCACAGAATTTCAGTTTTAAAAGATGAAAAGAATTCTGGAAATGGATGGTGGATGTTTCCAAAACAATATGAATGAACCTAAAGCTACTGAATATAGTTGATGATAAATTTTGTTATGTGTATTTTACCACAGTGAAAAATATGTCATAGCCTGGTGCCGGTAATCCCAGAGACTTGCAAGTCTGAGGCAGAAGGATCACAAACTTAAGGGCCAGCCTTGGAAACTTAGTGAGGCCCTAAGCAACTTGATGAGAACCTGTCTCAAGATAAAATAAAATAAAAAGGGTTAGGGCTGGGGATATAGCTCAGTGATAAAGTGCTTCTTGGTTCAATCCCCAGTACCAAAAACAAACAAACAAACAAAATATAAAAACAATGTTGTGAAAGGGAAGCAAAATAAACCATAAAGAAATTTTTAAAAATTAAAAATAAAAAAACAAGATTATTTCTTTTTGTTTTATTTTTAGGAAAATCACTTAGCATCATGGGCAGTAGATTTAAAGGAGCTAAAACAGAAAATATTGAGGTAAGACAAAAATAAAGACCTGAACCAAGGTCATACATTTTTGGAAAAGGAGATGGTACACTTCAGAGACCCTTACATGATATAGCTGACAGGAATGGTGATCAAGCTGAGAGATGAGAAAGTGCGTTGGAGATGGAAAACCATCAAGATCTGTTCTCAGAACCTAAACTGAAGGAAGCAACGTGATCATGGTGAAGAACAGAGGGTCTGACAAACTGGATGTGAGCTCAGACATTTAAATGAGCCTGAAGAGAAATCCCCAATTTAAATTCTCTCTTGGAGTGCTGGGTACAGACACGTAGGAAGTTGATGCTGTGGACTGAATGTTCATGGCCCCTACAAATTCAAATGGTGAAGCCAGTGTGATGGTTTAGGAGACCAGGCTTCCAAAGTGATTAGGTCATGAAGGTGGAACCCTGGTGAGGGAATTAATGTGTTCAGAGGAAGATATTCAAGAGCTAGTTCCCATAGCTTTCCTCTTCTCACCTTTTCTCTCTATCTCTCATGTACTCAGTGAGAAATCATCCATCAACTATACAAAAGGCAGAGTATCACAAGACACCAAATCTGCTGGTCCTTTGCTCTTGGACACTCCAGACTTTCTATAAAAGTGAGACAGGTGTGGTGGCGCATGTCTGTAATCCCAGCAGTTTGGGAGGCTGAGGCAGGAGGACCAGCATCAGCAAAAGTAAGGTGGTAAGCATCTCAGTGAGACCCTGTCTCTAAGTAAAATACAAAACAGGGCTGGGGATGTTACTCAGTGGTCAAGTGCCCCTGAGTTCAATCCCTGGTATAGCCCCCCCCCACACCCCTACTCCCCCCAAAAACGAATGGTTGTTGTTTACGTCTTTGGTAATTTGCTAGAGCAGCTTGGGTTGACAAAGACAGTCTTTTGTGTTCAAAAAAAAATATCTCTGCAAGAAAAAAAAATATGAATTTGTATGAAAATGGATGGATCATCTGGTTAAGTGAAATGAGCCAGACTCAATGACAGGTATGACATGGTTTCCCTCATCTGTGGAATCTGGTAGGGGGATTGGGGGACATGAAAGTAGGAAGGAGGCCTTTAGAGAAGAATAAAGAGGTTAGGAAGAGTGAAGACAAGGTAAGAGGAGTAACGAGGAATGGGTGGATCAAAATATACTATATATGTATTCAAATATGCCATAATGAGAGTAATATTCTGCATAATTAAAATACACTAATTGAAATATATATATACATACATACATACATATACATAATCTTGATTTGAAAAGTAGGTTTTAAATCACAAACACACAGATAACAAAGACTTTAAAGTGTGAAGAATGATCCAGAGACCCAATGACCCACCTGTGGTAACACTCAAAGCCAAAAGACCTGTGTCATCTCTGGAAAACAAGTCCTCAGTAAAAAGTCTTTCTTTTATATTCAGTTAGACCAAATCTTCACTCTTGTGTGAAACGATGACTATTACTTTCCTTGGAATTATCATTTTTAGTACTACAAATCTGCAAGTCATAACAGTATTCGACAAGAAAACAAAGCTTTTAAGGAGCAAGCATTATAACCTCAATTTTAAAAGGAAAATATTCTATTAACCTCTATGTATATTGCATATTCGGGGGTAGTTCAAAAATCTCATGGCATACACCCTTAGGAAATACAGACTTGGATAATTTTCTTACAGGAGTTCAGAATTTACTGGCTATAACATTCACTTATTGGTAATACCTAATTCTATTAAAAGGATAGGAACCAGTAGAATCTTAGCTGTATCTATGATGAAGGAGTTTAAGCTGCCTTGAGGCATAGTTATTATGGAATATATTTCTCATCCAAAAAAAAAAAACCTTTTGGTTTCTGAATATCAGAGCTGAGATTTGGCATGTGTTTCTCATCAAAAACTATGACCTAGTAAGCAGTCAGTGAATGCTCACAGATGATGCTAAAATGGGAAAACGCTTATTTTCAAATTCCATGACAAGGAAATGTTGCTCTTGTCCAGATAGGAGCTAGTTGCTGAGCAGCTGCAGAATACTCTTGGTGTCAACCTGTAGAGAGACATAATTAAATAAGAAAGACATGGCCATCTCAACATGGTCAGCTCAGGCTTCTGCAGATAAGAGAAGACAATGGGAGTGAAGAAGAGAATCCTCTCTGAGCCTTGGAGTACAGAATTGATATTTCAAAAGAGCAAATACTATCAAGGGGTTGAAAGGTGTTCTACTACTGCAGTTTTTAGCTGGGTTTTAATCCATGAATAAGGATGGCATTGCGGCTACTTCCCAAAGAAAAGACATATGTAGCAGAAGTGTCCACAGGAAAGGTTGAAGGAACATGGGTATGAGGAGTGAAAGAGAGGGTCGTCCACTTCAAGTACAGTTTGAGCACTCAAAGTTCTGCAGATAGAGAGCAGCTCTCCCCTGGACCACTCAAATGCAGCCAGGGCATCTCTTTGCAGACTCTGATTGTGCTTGAGTCTTTCCAGGGCATCCCTAGAAGTCAGTCCAGCCCTTTTTTCTACTAACATTTTTGAAACAATATTAATGCATCTTCTTCCAAGGTTTTCAAAGAGAACCTAAAACTACAACTTTTTTTTTTAAGTCAACATTTGTGGTAGAAACTGATTTGGTGATTGCAATCAACAAATATTTAAAGTTGAGAAACTTTAATATTTTAAACTTCAAATTTCCTATGTCCCTGAGACAGAAGATGTTTTATGAGGAATATCATGCTTGGAATCTTATGATATAAATTCCAATTATAGCTTTCTATAATTTCTTTTCTTCTGTGGGACCTAAAGTATAGTCTCATAACTTTATTATTTGGGAATAATTCTTCATAACTTGACTAGCATATAAAAGCTAAGAGTTATAAAAGTAAAAAGCATTAGCCTAAAATATGAAAGGATAGGCAAAAATTAAACAGCTCCTCCAATGTACATGGCATTGAAAAAAACTATGTGAGTCACTTGTGCAAAAGCTCATATTTTAAACAAATACATGCTGTGCTGACTATGGGGATTTTATTCACAGGTCTTGGAAACAAAAGAGGCCAGGAAAGCAATGTTTTCAAAAATATACACTTAGTAATGTACAATTGGAGAAAAATCTGGATGAGTATTCATTTTAGTATCAAGGAATCCCAGATCCAGTATACAAAATTTCAGTGAAAAAGAAAAAAAAAGTATGAAGTCTTTCTTCTCTTTAAGAAGTGGAACTTTTAAATGAGTGGAATCCAACCAGGAAACATGAAGATGCAGGGTTTGGGGCCTGAGGTTGTTATTATTCAGTGGTTGTTCAGGATTTATACACAAGATGAAACCTGGAACACCGACCAGCACTGTTGCATTTACCTTGATTGGAATTTAGCATCCTTGGAAGAGATGCATTGCTCCCAAAGTCTCCTGGATAACATAAAGCCACACAGGGAGTTGTGGAAGAAAACTTACACTCGGATTCTAAGAAAAGAACTAAGGAACCATTACTGAAAATACCTTTCACACAGGCAGAAAGGAGGTACTGGCTAGAGGCCTTCATTGTATGCAAAATATTGTAGGATAATTAAGAGAGATCCATGTAGAAAAACTATGGAAGCATAAAATAGAGTGAGCAAGTCCAGTGTTTAGATGAATAGAGCTCCAGAGATTTCATTTTCTTGAAACAAAGTGCAATAAATGCAAAATAAAAAAGTTAGAATTCCATGCCAATTGGCTAAAAGTTTTCGTAAGTTTCTCATTTTTTAAATATTGCTTTTTATATCTTCCAACTTGAATTTATATACATTTATTGCATACAAAGCAAATGGTGTGAATCTCTTTCATCTTGTTTTAACACTGAATAAAGTTTGGCAATGGAGTCTCAAGTATATCACTGTCATTTGGCACTAGACATGACAAATTTCAGGCACCAAGCTCCTGGAGACTTCTAATTTCTAAGGGTTTTGCCCTGCCATTCAGCCTATTATTTGCATCATGAGAATCTTTTATAGCCATATCTCTTTCATAGCAGGTATGACTTCCTACCTCATGGTATTCATTTACTCATCAGGCAATCTCCAACAGGCTAGACACTGAGATAGAAAATAAAAGATAAGGAAGATGTGCTTTTTCCCTCACCAACAGTGCAGAGGTAGAGAGGAATTTGTACGAATATAATTAAAATTCTAGTGTGGAAAATCCTATGGCGTTTAAGATGATAATTTTTGTGCTATGAGAGCACAAAAGATGAGAGATCTAACTTTTCAAAGTAGGGGTACTAAGAGCAAATTTGAGATGGTAACAGGGAGAATGATGAGAAACAAGTGGGGTTCGTCAGACACCTGGAAGGAAAAGCTGTCTAGGGGGAGAGCTGACAGAACATAGCCTGTTTGCTCTCACTGGGGCCTCTCATGTGATTTGAGCTAACTGGATATTATCAAGAACAATAGATATAAATACTGAAATAAATAGAGAAATATACCATGTACATGTACTGCAGTTCAACTAAAAGCAGGCATGTGTGTGTGAGAGAGAAAATATATATATATATATATATATATATATTTGTGTGTGTCTAAAATAAACAAAAAATTTTTCTTCTAAACTCATATTAGCAATTTCCCTTCTGTCTCACACAGCTAGTACATGATAGATTTGTAATCTTAACACTAATTTATTAGTACCCATTCCCCTAGTACTTGATATTACCTTTCTGTATCTTCTTCACATGCTTAAATTATTACCTGATTTCTAAGAACATCTAACTCATTGAACTGGAAAAGAATAATTAACTGGTCATGGAAGAAATTAGGTAGCTTATTTATTTAAAGTCCATTTTATCCAATTTAAATATAGTTACTCCTGCTCTCTTTTGTTTTCCACTAGATTAGAATATCTTATTCCATTCCTTTACTTTCTCTGTGTGTGTGTGTGTGTGTGTGTGTGTATGCACACATATATCTTTAAAGGTGAAGTGAGTCTCTTACAGGCAGCATATAGTTGGGTCTTGTTTTTTAAATTACATTCAGCCACTTGAGTCTTTTTATTAAAGAATTAAATCACTTTTATTTAAATTATTGAAAGGTAAGGACTTGCTGCTGACTTTTATTGTGATTGCTTGACTAAATATTCAAATAAAAATGCAGATATTGTCAGATTAGCTCAAAAAGCTAAGCAAACTGTATTTTTTCTAGATACAAAATATGCAATAGATTGAAAATAAGTATTTACAGTGAAAAAAATAATTATACTAATTTTAATTATACTACAATGCAGTAGTAATTAAAACGGCATGGTATTTAAATTAAAACAGACATATAGCTCTCTGTTTTCTGGCTATCACATCTGAGATGCTTTCCTCTGCCATTCTCTTCCACCAGATACCTTCTGCCCTTGCTGATTTTAATCTGTATCCTTTCACTAATAAACCACAAGTGTAATAGTTTCTGAGTTCTTTCCAGCACATCACTATAGTTGATCTTGGGCACCCTCTGAAAACCTCAAATAAAAGACTAAAAAAAAAAAAGAACAATAGGTATAAAACAAAGCTAGAAGCATGAGTTATGCACAGAGCTAAGAAGATTAGAAATGGTGAGTAAGGAAGGCATGCTCTGCAGAATACTGTACTTGAAGACTAGTGTTTTAGGAAGATAACCCTTTAAAATTGTGCCAACAATGAATTGAAGAATTGCATACTTAGAGGAAAATAAACCAAACAGGAAACGACTGCACTGCTTTGGGTGAAACTCAGAGACATTGTCAGTCAGGGAGGAGTGCATGGATTTGATAGACATGATGTGAAGAATTTTAAAGAGTTGGGAGCAGGAAGAAGGCAGGGAAAGTTTCTGAGTTTCTAAATAGACAGTTTGATGTGGATTCCTATGCAAGGAGATCAGGACTAGGGTTAGGTGAGACAATGATCGGACTACAAAATTCAGTAAGCAAGGTTATATAATATTTTTTAAAATCAATATCAATGCTAAAGTCCATAGAAAATACATTAGAATTATTCTGAGAAATAAGACTAATAGAATGAATATGTGTGTATATTATACACCCATGTTATACACATATACAAGAGATAAATTATATAGAAGATTATATGGAATTTTTTCAGATTATTTTGGAGATTAACTAACTAGTCCCAGGATATGCTAAATTTCTGATAGTACAGTTGCAGTCTATATCAAAAAGCCAGAGAACCACGAGAACTGATAATGTAAGTTCCAATGGAAAGGCCGGCAGGATCAAGACCCAGAGACAACCATTGTTTCAGCAGAAGCTCAAAGGAAGGTGAAAAGATGATGTACCATCCCGAAGGCTTAACCTTTTTGTTCTAATCAAGTCTTCAACTGATTGAATGAAGCCCACTCAAAATCTAACAACTTAAATGTTAATCTCATCCAAAAATTGAAACTCCCAGAGAGGTGCTTGACCACATATCTGAACACCTCATGGCCCAGTCAACTGGATACATGGAAAACAACCATCACAGAAAATAAAACACAAAATTTTAAAAAGGAGATAGAATCAATGTAATTGAATTTTCTCTTTCCTCAGCCTTTGATGTGACTTTGCATGGCACTGCTCCTCTGTCTTGAACCTCCCACTTGCAAAGGCAAGAACCACACAAGGTCAACTCTCCTCCCCCAGTGTTTGCAATGTGCCATATGCAGAGAAAGAGCTCAATAAGTGTACATTTACGCATAGCGATGCAAGTTAATTTGTGCGCTACAAGAATTACACTCTAGGATAATGAAAAAAAGAATTCCAGCAGATTAGTGCACATCTTATGGCATGCAAAAGATTGTTACAATGCTTCAGAAATTAAAAAATGAGAGTTCAAGGAGTTTAATTAGTTCAGTCTTCGTTGCATGCTCAGTGAGCAGTGGTAACATGATATTACCACGGTTCTATCCAACTCCTAACCTTATGACATTTTCATTACTATCTCCATGATGATCCTCTAAATATTTGAAACAGGAGGAAACCATCCAGTATTGATTCCTTGAGGTGTAAATATATATTTACTTTTCAGAACTCTAAAACGGTAAATAACTAATTTCTAGTTATGATTTGCATTACCTATGCCAAAATGCAATAGAGATAATGATTTAAAAGATGCACCTGGATGCAAATCAGTTTCCTTTCCCCAATAAATTGTTACCTGAAGTCGACTTAAAATAACCAACTCTTCAACCGTATTGTTCCAATCTGGAAAAGTAACCATGGCAACATAATTATCAACTTACACAGTTCCTCACCCTTCCATTTTGCTTCTGAAAAGGCAATTTGTTTGAATTGCTTGTTTATGTATTTTTGTACAGCCTGGCTTTCTATTGATATTAGCTTCTTGTTCAAGGCAGATCCTTTTTCCCCAACAACATATGTTCCAAAGTGAAATCTAAATATCAACTCCTTCTCAAATGTGTCCTCTCACTTCCCTACAGCTCTTCCTGCCTGACATATTTTGATAAGGGGTGCCTCTTCACATGAAAATATGGGGATGAATGTATCAGTATAAAATTTTAAAAGATTAACTGACATGTTTTTTTGAGGCTTGCATGTACCCTCTAGCCACAGCTATTGGACAACTAGATCAGGAAGTAAGGCTCACTTCACAGAAATGCCTTTACAAAATGAATGATAAAGTATAAAATAAAACACGAAAATATTGGCTTCAAAGGTTTTAAAGCTGAGACCCTTGCAGAAGAGATAATGGTCTAGATGTGACATCTGGGCATCATCTTCCAGGAACTGAAAAGGAGCCAGAATGACTAAGAGGATTTCAGCTCCAAAATAAAGATTATAATGTCCCTGTACCACCACCAACACCACTATGTAAACCTTAAGCATATCCTCTGCTAATGGCTGTGGTGGAGAATGGAAAGGAGTTCATTTACCTGAAATTACTCAATTTACTGAAATTTCATCTCCAGGACTAGTGAAAGGAGATTCTAAATATTTTGAAAATAAATGCAAAGAACAAATAAAGTTGTATTACATACTTAAGCATAACTAAGCTCAGGGCATAAGCTTGGTAACTGTATAATAATAATGATAATACTCCTAGGGTTATTGTGAAGATAAAGTGAGATAATATTAAGACATCTCTAGTTCTTGAGCAGATGTCCACCATTTTGGCTCCCACCATAGTTTCATTTTACAGTTGAATCTACCTCTTTGTTCGTTCTTGGTTCTAGACTTATACGTCACATACAAGGCCCAGTGTCACATTTCTATAATGCAAAAACTGTATTACTCTCTTCTTTAAGATCACTCAAGATAAAAAAAAGACTACTGTGTTTCTATCCAGCATCATTACCTGACATTTGTCCATGCTCAAAGCATGAGTCAAGACACTGTATTTCTTGCCATCACCCTAAAACCACAACTTGACACCTGTCTAACTTGATACATACCACCCTCTGACTGCTTTGCACCCACCATATACACAAAACCCTCATTCACCTGATACCTCTCTTTTGGGCCTTAATCTTTCTCTCAAATACCATAATAGTCAGTGAAGAACACCCTATTCCCTAGGATGGACCTTGACCAGTTTCTCTGTAGTGCTCTTTAGGGTCTTCTACCATAAGCTCTTCACACACTGTCTTGTAGGTTTCTTTTTCCTACTTTAATGATTATTTTACAAGATTGCAAGCTTCATGAGATAAAACAAAATTTTAAACTTTGAGAAACCCCCTGTAACTAGCACAATGTCAGAACATGATTAAGTTCTCAGACAAAAAATGCTTTTAAAAATCAATTCCAATAAATGTATGGAATAAAACAGAAAAATGTACCTATTTCATATGCTAGATTTTTATGTTTTTCTTAGCTCATTAGAATTATACTTAATATTGGGGTTCATTTTTTAAATAATCATAAAAGCATGGGATATAATTGGCTCCTCTGCAGTCTCCAGAACTTCCCCTTTCTCTCTCTTCTCTTCTCCCCCTTTTCACCTTTCTCTACTCTACTGGTCTTCCTTGTATTTATTTATAGTTTTTAAAATTAGCCCCTTAGAGATACACATAAAGGTGAAATTTACTGTGGTATATTCATATATGTATATATCATAACTTGGGCAATTTCATTCCAATGTTCCTCTCATTTCTCCCCTCAATGCTCTTGTTTTCTCAATACTCTCAATGCTCTTTCTCTTCTCAGCTGATCTTCCTTCTATTTTCATAGGATACTCCCCCACACTTTTCTTCCTTATTTTGATTTCTTCATATGAGAGAAAACATTCTATCCTTGACATTCTGAGCCTGGTTTATTTCACTTAGCATGATATTCTCCAATTTCATCCATTTACCAGCAAATGCCATAAATTCATTCTTCTTTGTATCTATGTAAAACTCTGTCATGTGTAAATATCAATTGGCAACTGCTAGAAGAAAATATAGACTCAAAACTCCAATATATTGGCACAGGTACCAACTTCCTTAAAAAGACTCCTAAAGCACAAAAAAAAATAAAACTAAGAATCAATAAATGGGATGGCATCAGATTTGAAAGCTTCTACCCAGCAAAGAAAATAAGAATATGAAAAGAGAGGCTAGGCTGCAGAATGGGGCATCTTTGCAGATGCTCCTCTAATAGGAGATTAATACCCAGAATATTAATATTAAACAGTCACAAAACAAACAAATAACCCAATAAATAAGTGAGAAAAAATAACTGAAAAGATACTTCTCAAAGGAAGAAATGGAATGGCCGAGAAATTTATTTTTTAAAAAAATTCAGTATCCCCAGCAATCAGGGAAATGCAAATCAAAACTACATTGAGATTTCATCTCCAGTCAGATTGGCAATTATCAAGAATACAAATAATAATAACAAATGCTGGTAAGGCTTTGGGGGAAAAAGCACACTCATACATCATTGGTATGACTGCAAATTATACAACAACTCGCGAAAGCAGTATAGTGATTCCTCAAAAAAAAAAAAAAAACTAGAAATGAAAGCACCATATGACTCAGCTCTCCTATTCGGTAGTATTTACTCAAAATAACTAAAACCAGCATATTATGGTGATACAGTCATATCAATGTTTATAGCAGCACAACTCACAATAACCAAGTTATGAAATCAGCCTACATGCCTATCAAAAAATGAAAGGATAGACTTTTTTTTAATCAGGTGGTATTTTGAAAAATAATAATAACTGTTAGAATAATATAAAATAATAAACTCAGAAATATTTTCACAATTTTTGTGATTCTAGGACTCTCAAGAGTTATCCTTAAGCCAGATGTAGGGGCACACACCTAAATACCAGTTACTCAATTGACAGAGGCAGGACGACAACAAGTTCAAGACTAGCCTGGGAAATTTGGAGAGACCCTGCCTCAAAATAAAAAATAAATAAAAAGAATTAGGAGACACATAAGTGGTAACTGCTCCTGAGTTCAATCTCTAATACCACACATACAAAAAGTCATCCTCAGTTGAATTTACTCATTTCCCTAGTATTTAAGTTAAAATATATATCACTCTGAATTTTCAACTTCATTCAATTCTTGTCTGAGAATCCTTCCATTCTCACTCCTCCCCATCTTCCAAACCCTAGTCTCTTTCTATATGCATTCTAGCAGGGTCCCCGTTGTAACACATACACACACACACACATACACACAAAAAGAAAAAAAAAAACTCAGACATTCAAGGTTTTTGATTCTACATGTGACTTCATCATTGAAGCAAATTTCTAAAAAGTAGGACCTTTTTTGGCTGTAGCTACAAAGTTCTAATTCATTCAAATCCTTTATGATCCTATTATTTAGTTTCTGCCGCTCTGATCTTCCATTTGATTTATTCGCCTTCACCCTAAAAAAAAAAATTCTTTAATGTGTCAAACAGTAACAAATTACGTAAGTCTTTGTTTTCCTTATTTTCCTTCTCCCATGATTTTGGAAAGATATCTGCACTGCCTGTGAAATTCTAGTTTGAGTTTCCTTTCTGTACCTGAAATATATGTACCCTCATCATATTTTGCTGCATATTATTACTATTCTAACGTAGACTTTAAGATACCATTGCTCTGTTGCACTTTTGAATTTTTTTCTTTCTCTTTGTAAAAACCTTCTTTTTTGCTTTTGTTCTTGGCAGTTTTTCTTTGATGTACCTGATGTACCTCATGTTTTGTTTTGTCTTATTGTTTTGTTTTCAATCTGTCATGGATTCTACAAAATTTATTGGATATATGAGCTGATATATTTCTGCAGTTTTGGAAATTACTCAGTCTGCATCTCTTCAAATATTGCCTTTGCTATCTGAGACTCCAATTATACTTTTTGTGAACATCATAATGAGGTTCATTTATTTCATACACTCTTTTTTTGCATTTTCCAAGCTTCTGTTTAGGTATTTTCTAATGCCCTATCTACCAGGTGGTTTTTTTTAATCCTCTCTTCATCTTCATTTAATATCTTATAAAAATGCTTTGTTTCTAATTTCAGTTTTTATATGATTATATTCTATAATTCTTTTTGTTTAATACCAGAATTGAACCCAGGGGCACTTAACCACTGAGCCACATCTCCAGCCCTTTTTATTTTATTTTTTTTTTTTATTTTGGATCCAGGATCTCTCTAAGTTGCTTAGGACCTGCCTAACTTACTGAGGCTGGCTTGAACTTGTGATCCTCCTGTCACAGCCTCCCAAGTTGCTGTGATTATAGGCATGTGCCACTATACCTGGGTAGAATTCACATTTTCTTTTACAGATTTCAGATATCTAAATATACTACCCATATTTTATACTATACTTCTTACATATTATTCAGTTATTTTGAAATCTCTATCTCATGTCATATTTGAATCACCATTGGGTTTCATTCTGTTGCAGAATCTTTATTATGGTCCTATCTGTAGACTTTTTCTAAAATACCAGACATTGTGTATGGAAAATACATAGAGCTCACTGGTTACTGGATGACAATGAAGGATGTGATATTCTCTGTTTTGCAACTAAATTATTGTACTGAGTTGAAGAATATTATTGTCCTCCAAAGAGCATTCTTTATATTCCTGGGTGGCAACCAATGTCAAGGCAGAGAGCCTTAATCCTACCGAGACAGCCTTGGTCTAAAGTTAGTTTTCAGATTTCTGAAGGCTACTTCTGCTTTATCCTCACTCAGAAGGCAAAGCCCTCCAGGGATCCTAAGTGTTTCAGCTATGTGCTAGGGCACTTCTTCCCTAGGTTAGCACTAAAATCTAATTTTATCTTCTTAGAATTATGAGATTTTCAAAAGCTCTAGTAAAACTGTTAGCAGCTCTCTGCTCAGTTTCTTAGTTTCTCCATCTATATAGATTAGTAATTAACAAATCTATGTCCAGAAAACCAATTCCTAAGATGTCAACTGTACTCAAATAGAGAAAAATACATTAAATCATCAAAACTGCCTAAATCTGAAAAAAAAAAAATCCTATGGTGAAACAGATATGGTCATATGTTGCATAATGTGTTGGACTTCCTAGAGGATATCTTGGCAACAACTGCACCATACCCTTGCACACAGACACACAGACACCCCTTGAACCAGTAGTCATGATTCTGGAATCTAGCCGATAGTAAATTGTATAAATATGAAGCACTGTATGAATAAGGTTAGCTATGCTTTGTCAAGGTTTACAAAGCAGAAGACAAGAAATAACTCAAAGTTTTTGGATTAAAGGACTGCTTACATTTATGTTATGTTCACACAACAGTATATTATTCCTTTGTAAGAAAAATTAAACAAATCTCCAAAACAATGACAGAGTGCCTGGTGCGGTGGTGCACATCTGTAATCCCAGTGGCTTGGGAGGCTGAGACAGAGGATCACAAGTTCAAAGCCAGCCTCAGCAAAAAGTTAAGCGCTAAGCAGCTCAGTGATACCCTGTCTATAAATAAAATACAAAATAGGGCTGAGGATGTGGCTCAGTGGTTGAGTGCCCCTGAGTTCAATCCCCTCAATCCCCAGTACCAAAAAAAAAAAAAAAAAAAAAAGAGAGAGAGAGAGAAATTCCCAGGATTTTTTAAAGTAAAAAATCCAGGTGCACAACAATACCATTGGCAACTGTCAACAACAAGAAATGTTGAGATGTACTCAAGCCTGGCTCAGAGAATCCCACTTGGAATCCTCATAACTGTAACTATTAAAAAGAAAGTCAAATCAAGCAATGTCCTAGTTCTTCAAAAACTCAGTTCTCATATCGGAAATTTCTCAATTTCATGTGAGACACATTATGCAGATAGTTCAAGTACAGCAGTGAATAAAGATCTGAAGTCTATGCACAGTCACAAGCAGCACACAAAGCTTCCCTAGTTGAATGTTTGTTTCCCCAAAGAAAGACCTCTACTTTTGCAGGAATGCAGACTTTTGGACAAATGATGCTTGCTGCAAGAACTCAAAAAAATAAAATCAGTTCTTCTTGATAAACATAATTGCCATTGAAAATTCAGAGATCTAATAAATTTTGACCTTGTTTTACAGTAACAGCCCTTCCTTCCTGCAGTGTCATGGACATAGCTATAACTTTGTTCATGTTTTTTGCCAGGATATGTGAAATTTTATTGCTATGTTTCCTCTCAGGTTAACCACTTTGCATTTTTCCAACTCATTTCCCACTAATTTATTTGAATGCTTTCTTTGTACTTTAGTCCTACAGGTTGTTTGTAAGATGGTCTCTTGTAATAGAAGATAAGAAACAGAAAGAACAAGCAGAAAAATATTCAATGAAAAGCTAAATAGTTATTTCCCATGTTTGCTTATTTCTGTTCAAAGAAACACACATGAAAAAAAAAAAGTGTTAAAGTTCCACTCTTTAAAAAACATGGTGCTGGTATCTTTATTTTTTTTTTTTTTAAGTAGTCAGAATACACCAGTGACATCTGTGGATCTGGGATATTCTTTTTTTTTTTTTTAATTTTTAAAAATTTTTTTTTATTATTTGTTGTTCAAAGCATTACAAAGCTCTTGACATATCATATTTCATACATTTGATTCACGCGGATTAAGAACTCCCATTTTTACCCCTATACATATTGCAGATTCACATTGGTTACACAACCACTTTTTTACATACTGCCATACTAGTGTATGTTGTATTCTGTGGCCTTTCCTATCCTCTACTATCCCCCCTCCTCTTCCCTACCCTCCCATCTTCTCTCTCTACCCCATCTACTGTAATTCATTTCTTTCTCTTATTTTTTTCCCTTTTCCCCTCACTTCCTCTTATATGTAATTTTGTATAACAATGAGGGTCTCCTTCCTTTACCATGCAATTTCCCTTCTCTCTCCTTCCCCCCACCTCTCGTCCCTGTTTAATGGTGATCTTCTTCTCATGCTCTTCCTCCCTGCTCTGTTCTTAGTTGCTCTCCTTATATCAAAGATGACATTTGGCATTTGTTTTTTAGGGATTGGCTAGCTTCACTTAGCATAATCTGCTCTAGTGCCATCCATTTCCCTGCAAATGCCATGATTTTGTCATTTTTTAGTGCTGAGTAGTACTCCATTGTGTATAAATGCCACATTTTTTTAACCATTCATCTATTGAAGGGCATCTAGGTGGGTTCCACAGTCTAGCTATTGTGAATTGTGCTGCTATGAACATCGTTGTAGCAGTATCCCTATAGTGCGCTCTTTTAAGGTCTTTAGGGAATAGTCCAAGAAGGGGAATAGCTGGGTCAAATGGTGGTTCCATTCCCAGCTTTCCCAGGAATCTCCATACTGCTTTCCAAATTGGCCACACCAATTTGCAGTCCCACCAGCAATGTACAAGTGTACCCTTTTCCCCACATCCTTGCCAGCACTTGTTGTTGTTTGACTTCATAATGGCTGCTAATCTTACTGGAGTGAGATGGTATCTTAGGGTGGTTTTGATTTGCATTTCTCTAACTGCTAGAGATGGTGAGCATTTGGTGCTGGTATCTTATGCCTAAAAGAAGAAGAGGAAGTGTGGGGTCTATCCTCCACTTACAGCTACACAATAGTAGATAAAATAGGGAGATGGCAGATAGATGATGATAGCTGGATGGATGGATGGATACATGGATGGTAGATGGATGAACAGGAGAAAAGATAAGAATTCAATACAAGATTACAAACAAGCCCTAGAAATCAAGGGAGAAACATATTAACTCAATGAGGAGTCAATTATGAAAGACCTTTAAGATATTTTTTGCCTACTTGCATTAAATTTTCAAGATTTATCCTATAGAGATACTTATGAGCATAAAGATGAAAAATGTGAATAGGAGATGTGTTTCTAAAATGCCCAGAGGCATTTGATATTTCAGGTAAATCTTGTTCTAGGTCACAGTCATATTCCAATTGGAGAATTACAAAACATTGCATAAAATTCAAAAATTGCATAAAAACAGTAACAAAAAATAAGATATCATTACTAATTTGTAAATACCAATGCATTTATTCAGAGCAATGAGTTAAAGTGAAGACTTTTTGTCTAGTTTTGTTTTGCCTTGTTATTTAATGATCATAACTCAACTTCAAATATATAAAAAGAAATTATGTCTAATTCCCGTAAGAGGGCCCAACGAACTGTGAAATTCAGTACTGAAACTAAAAATGCCAGATGTTCAAACTTAGGTTTCAGGGACCTTTTTTGGTTTCAAGGTTGACTTGGTTCTCACTGTATCATTCCCCCTAGTTGCCTATTAAAATTTGGATCTGCAATGTTCACCCCAGGTTTCTTTGTTAAAGGCTTGCTCCAAATTCAGCAATGTTTTGAGGTGAGGCTTTGGGATGTAATTAGATCATGAGGTAACTGACCTTATTCGTGGATTAATATTTTGATGACATTTGCAGGTGGCAGTGAAAACAGATGGAGGTGAAACCTAGTGGGAGAGAGTGGTCCTTGGTGATGTGCCCTTGGGGACTGTGTCTTGTCCTCAGCCCCTTCCTCTCTTTTTTCTGCTTCCTGGATTCGCAAGGTGAACAAATTTCCTCTGCTTCACCCTTCTGCCATGATTTTCTGCTTCACTACAAGCCAAGCAGCAATGAACCCAGCTGACCATGGACTGACGTTGTGAGCCAAAGTGTTCCTCTTACTTTAAGTTGTTTTTCTGAGGTGTTTATCACAGTATTAAAAAGCTGATTAACACCCGCCACCACCACGGAGCATTCAGATTCTGGAGACAATGCGGGTCATGTTGGAAAGAGTTAAGGAGAATCAATTGTATTGCATTTAAAAATGTGGTAATGAATCAATTTTATCTTTTACCTCACTCCTCAAAAGTGACTTTCAAAGAGGTAGCAACTGAAAACTTAAGAGGATAACAAATTCTGAGATATGAACGCAGCTGTAAATATGTCTGGTAGCCTCAGAGAGTAAGGGCAAAGTCAGACAAAGAATAATTGGGGCAGAGAAGCAGAGTAAGTCCAATAAGCTATGACTAGAAAAGAATCATTCCTTCATTACAAAACAAAGCACAACTGTAATCCCAGCAGCACTGGAAGCTGAGGCAGGAGGATCATGAATCCAAAGCCAGCAACTTAACAAGGCCCTAAGCAACTTAGAGAGACACTGTCTCAAAATAAATAAAATATTAAAAAGGACTGGGAATGTGGCTCAGTGGTTAAAGGACCCTGTATTCCATTTCCCGTATCAAAAAAAAAAAAAGTCATTAATAACAAAATAGTAAAAAGTGACAAGTTTTTTAATGCCTATTTAGTTCCAGCTACTATTCCTTAATCCTTCAAGGAAAATGTTATCAAACTCATGGTCCATATAGGAAACACTGAGGTGTAAAGAATTTGTGTGACATGCCCAGTCTCTGAGGCAGGGAAAGTAGAACAAGGATTACACCTCAAAAGTGACTCCACATGATTGTTTTTTTCTCCTGTGAAACTCTGAAACCTAAGAAATTATATGCAAGTGTGAATACGTGTATATGTAGGTATGTTCATGTCCATTTGTATTAATTTAACTATGCATTCATATTTATTTCAATTAGTACTATTATGTGAAAAATCAAAACAATGCTAGAGATAGGCTTAAATAGCAATTGAATAATCAGAAAGAGAGCAAGAAACAAGCTTTAGCCAAACTATGTTTTATACTATTTATAGTATTTATAAATTAAAGCTACTTATTTACTGTACTGTCTTGGAGAAGTCATTTAAATTCTCTGTGACTTACTTTTATACTTGCAAACTGAGGATAATATTAGTATTAATCTCACCTTTATATTTATAATTAATTTATATTAATTGTATTTAATAATAAATTATTGATTTATATTAATTATGAATATATGCATATTTATAATAAAGCATGTATACTTGTATAAATTATAAATATATTTAAATGAAATTTAAGCATGATCATGAACTTATTGATAATAAATATATGAATTTTTATATATTTTTAAATTTTGTTTATTTATTCTAATTTGTTACATATGACAGCAGAATGCATTTCATTTCATAGTAAAATTATTTTATATATTTAATGTGCTTAGAATATCCCCTTGACCATTATAATGGTTATAAAGTTGCTATTGTTAATGTCATTGTTACTACTGATATGTTGCATTTAAAACTGGTTTTCAGTTGTATTTCTTCTTAGTTTTTTATTATTTCATTGTTTGTATTTAGTTTTCCACTTTAGATTAGGAACCTCCAGCAGGATTTTTAAATCAAATTTATCTAAAGCAATAAAAGACTCAACTATCTCCCAAAATGGGAATCTCTGTATTGCCCAGAAAAAGACCTCTTCACAGTTGACAGACACCCCAAATAGAGTTATACAACTGACATAGCACTATCAAGATATGCTGTTGGGGATTTGTTTTTCACTCAGCCAAAACCCGAGTGGTGGTCTAAAGAGTAGGAGGGTCTGTCTATGCTATGTCCATAGTGGTCATCTCAGCACATGTACTCAGAATATATTCCCAGGCCTTGGTCAGAGTCACAAGTGACCCATAGCAGTCACAGACCATTGAATTGTGTTTGAACAATACAAATTCTATCCTATGAATGGAGAATGGTTCCAGAATTTAGTTTTTAAACTTTTCTACCCAGTTCATAAAATCTTGCCAAACCTATTTTCTACTCAATTAACTATTTATTATTTTCAGTTTCCCAATAATCCAACACATCTTCACAACCTATTCTCAATATTTTTCCACATGTGCATTCATACAGCAGATCCCTGGCAATCTGAAAAGGATTTACTGAAAACTCTTAATAAATTGATTCCAGCTTTCTGCATTAAAATAAATCTCAACCACCAGAAAACAATATTCTGAGCAAAAGTAAGTTTTGTGATTTTCAGAATGAAAACCGTTTTCACATGGAGCAAACAGATCCATGTGTTCAGAAGAGTGCCATAAAATCACTGAGCAAATCACAATGCAAATAAATGCAATTAGTTCAGATAGGTTGCCCAGCTTAAATCATGAAGCTCAACCACCTTGCTATGGTTTGATATAAGGTGTCTCCCAAAAGCTCCTGTGTTAATGCAGGAATGTTTGAGGGTAGAATGATTGGATTGGGAACCTGTAACCTAATCAGTCCATCCTACTTTGAATGGACAAGGTACGAACTGTAGACAGGTGTAGCATGGCTGGAGGAGGTAGGTCACTGGGGACATACCCTGGAAGAGTGGATCTTCCTTGTGGCCCCTCCCCAACCTGCTTCCTGATCCCACCATGAGCTGAGCAGTGCTCCTCAGCTGAATGCTTCCACCATTATGTGCTGACTCACCTTGGGCCCAAGCAATGAACTCAGCCCATCATGAACTGAACTTCTGATACCATGGGTCAAAATAAATTTTTTCTCCTGTAAGTTGTTTTTGTCCGGTATTTTTATCACAGTGATGCAAAATCTGATTAAAATATACCCTTTGTCTTTGGAAAGACTGAATCATTGTCCTCTGCATGCAATGAGTGTATGGTGCCCTGGACATGTTAGAAGTTCATTCATAACTTGACTCATTTGTGGAGTCAATACATGCACACATACTTTGTGCACACATAAAGACATATTCATTAAACATGCATGCATGCACACTCATGTATACACATCTAAAAAGGCACAGAAGCATCACCCCTGCGCTAACAATGATTTTCCAGAACCTGATGCCCATAGTAATTCGATTGTTTCCTCAAGTCACCTCTTCCTCTTCCCATCTCTTTGGTAGCAGTTGTATAAAAGTCTCCAAGTTCATTTCACATCTTTCTTTGGGGTGAACATTATTAGTAGATCAGACCATATAAAGTGCTATTTTCAGAACTAAAAGTGGTTGAAAATAAGCAACTTAATAAGGTTTAAACTATAAGGTTGCTTATTTTCATTTATTGAAATACAGTTTGCAGACAGTAACATGCATAGCTCAAGAGCATATAGTTTGATGAGTTGAACAAATGTATCATCTGGCAATTAAAATACAGTCAATACATAAAACATTACCATAATTTAGATAATTTCTTCATCCTTTTTTCAGTCAACCCCCCACCATTCACAAACATCAACATATATATGAGCACCAGGAGTGCTTAAGCATGGAGCAACATCCCCACTACTTTTTATTTTGAGGCAGGATCTCGCTAAGTTTGCTTAGGGCCTTGCTAAGTTGTTGAGGCTGGCTTTGAACTTGCAATATTCCTGCCTCAGCCTTGAAAGTTGCTGGCAGAACAGGCAAGTACCATCATGCCTATCCCACCAATATTTTTATCATGATAGATTAACTTTGCTTATTCTAGGACTTTTGAAAAATTGAATTGAGATTCTTTTGTGTCTAATTTCTTCCATTGTACATATTTCTAAGACTTGTTAATGCTGTTGTATGTGTTAGTAGTTATTCTTCTACACTGCTGAGCAACGTTCCATGCAGCAAATTAACCATACTTTCTTTCTTCCCCATCCATGGCCATCTAGATTTTTCAGTTTCAGATTCTTAGGCAGAAAAAGAAAAAAGGTGCTATGTCTGAACATTCTTAAATAAATCTTTATGGAGGCATAGGCAATGCAGGTTTAAAATTGTTAAGTTTATAAGCAACTGCCTGCTGACCAAAGGAGCTCATCAGTTTTCCAGATTTGTTCTCTATTCTCACTAGCACTATATTCTAGCTGCAATTGATGCACATCTTCATCAACATCAATTATTATCAACTTTCATAGTGCAATTTTAGTCATTTTAGTGGGTATGAAGTGGTATCTAATTGCCTTTTCTCCATAAATAATGATGTTGAAAACTACTCTTGTGTATAGTGGGCATCTCTATTTTCTCTGATATTTGAAATTCATAATATAGTTAATTGGTTTCTGTATGTGACTAAACCAGTAATATGAAAATTCAGGAAGCAAGAGTAGAAGAATCTGTATGTTCACACATAAACTGAACATATTCAAAGGAGGTCCACAGAGCACAAAGAGTAAAGCAGAAATAAGGTAGGAAAATAGTGTTATCAAGATGCCGATTTTCTCAGTGATGCGTTAGATTCTACTCTTGAGTTTCAATTGTTTGCCTCAATGTGTTTTCTGGCCTCAGTGCACTTCCTTTTCTTGCTTAAACAGACTCAAATTTGTTTCTACTATTATTCTATTTTAGAAGTTAAAATTTGGCACATAAGTTATGCCAAAATTTATTGACTATCATTTTTTTTTCTGGTTGTATACAAAGTATACTCACACCAATTCCTGTCTTCATACATGTACTTTGGATAATGATGTCCATCACATTCCACCATCATTGCTAACCCTGTGCTCCCTCCCTTGTCCTCCCATCCCTCTGCCCTATCTAGAATTCATCTATTCCTCCCACGCTCCTGCTCCCTACCCCACTATGAATCAGCCTCCTTATATCAGAGAAAACATTCCTCATTTGGGTTTTTGGGATTGGCTAATTCACAAAGCATTATCTTCCCAACGCCATCCAATTATCTGCAAATGCCATGATTTTATTCTCTTTTATTGCTGAGTAATATTCCATTGTGTATATCTGCCACATTTTTTTAATCCATTCATCTATTAAAGGGCATCTAGGTTGGTTCCACAGTTTAGCTATTGTGAATTGTGCTGCTATAAACATTGATGTGGCTGTGTCCCTGTAGTATGCTGTTTTTAAGCTTTTTATAAGCATTGGGATTTGAAGAAAGAGTCTATCCCCAAATATTTACCTCTCCTAATAGGACAACAGTCTCCATTTATTTAAAGAAACCCACATGTGTAAACACACACTCACATTGACACCATAGCAGCATTCCTGTTATTTGGGTGCGGGGGTGGGGGGTAACAAGGGATTGAATCCAGAGACATTTAACCATTTAAGCACATTTTCAGTCCTTTTTAATGTTTTATTTATTTTGATAGAGTGTCTCTCTAAGTTGCTTTGAGCTTTGCTAAATTGTTGAGGCTAGCTTCGAACTTGTGATCCTCCTGCCTTGGCCTCCCAAGATGCTGGGATTATAGGTATGAGCCACCACATCCAGCCACTCCTATTATTTTTAAGGAAATATTAAAAGGTATCTCCTTGGTCTTTTGTTTCAGAAAAACATTGTTGATCTATAGAAAAATAGAATAAAATTTAGTAGACTGAAAATATTTAGTTACTGTATGTGTGTCTGAATGTGTGTGTATGTGTGTTTTATTAATGTTTTATAAGGGATTGGTAATTTTATTATGCTATGTACACTTCTGCAAACTTTATTTTATTATTTTATCTGCTTTTAGTCATCCATCAAAAAGTCAGTTTTATTTCTTCCTTCCCAATCTGTAGGCTTTTCATTTTCTTTTCTTCTCATATTACCTTAAATAAGATTTCCAGTGTGACACTGAGTAGGAGTTGTAAGAAACTTTGATCTTGTTCCCAGTCTTAGTGGAGAATCATCTTCTTTCTCATCACTGAGTAAAATGTTAGTTGAGGAAATTCAAATTAAGGAAGCTTGACTTTATTTTTATTTGTTAAGAGTTTTGGTTTTAATATTTTCTCCATGAATGGGTGTTGGATCTTATCAAATGTTATTTTCTGCATTTCTTTTTTTCTTTTTTTTTTTCATTTCTTAAAATTTGTTCCAATTAGTCATACATGACAGTAGAATGCATTTTGACACACTGTACATAAATGGGGCACATCTCATTCCTCTGGCTGTACATGGTACAGAGTCAGACCAGTAGATGTCTTTTCTTCTTTAGTCTGCTGATGGTGATAAATAACAATCACTGGTTTTCAAACCTTGAGCCTGTGTTGCAATCCTGGAAAACAAAATTCCAATTGGTCATAGGGTATAGTTCTTTATACATATCACTGGATTCAGTTTAGGAAATTACAGAGATGGTCCACCATACACAGCACATTTCATATTATTTACTCCACACACTTCTTATTTGCATTGTTTCCAAGAAGATGTTCAATTTAATCTGTTTCCTTGTTCCTTTATAGGTAAAGAATCTCTCCAACCCCAGCTTCTTTCACGATTTTTTTCTCCATTTATATTACTAAAATTGAATATGGCATACAGAGGTGCAGAGTTTTGCCATTTATCCCATATAGTGTTCTCTGAGTTTCCTAGACATGTAGTTTGGTGTCTGGCATTTATTCTGGAAAAAACTCAGCAATTGTTGCTTCGAGTATTTTTTCTATTATTTTCTTATTAAATACATCACAGATATATGTTACATTTATTGTAAGTGCCAAACCACTTTTGGATATTCTTCTTTTATCCCACTGGTTTCTTGGTTGTTGTTTTTTCTTTTTTTTCATCACTTTGCATTTCAGTTTTGAAAATTTCTCTTTGACATATCTTCATGCTGATTCTCTTCCTGACTGCTCTTCTACATTGTCCACTTTCACAGTAGAACCCTAAAGATAATAATCATAATTATTTCATAGTCCTGGTCTTATAATTCCAAAATCTCTACTATATCTGAATTTTATTCTGGTGCTTATTATATGAATTTTCTATGCACTTTCCCCTGCATTGAGCATGTCCTGCATTTTTTTTTATACAAAGCTGTATGTGATTTATCAGTTAATGGGAACTGAGGTACATAAGGTTTTTGGATAGGTCTGGCTAGGACTTGAGCTGTGTTTCCTATTGTCTGTAGCTGTGTTTTCGGAGGCTAAATTTTTCTCTTGAGTTCTTATTTTTGTCATGGTATTGATCTCTTTTCTATTCCTACATCTAGTATCTAAATCTTACACCTTGATCATTATGCTGAGATGCTGGATCAAATGAAAATGTCAGTAGAATAACTGATTTATCTTTGATCAATCAGCACATGACTTCAGGATGCTGTTTTATACAAGACACGGAGTTATGTCTGATCTGGTAGAAAGATTACTAAGTAAAATTAAAATGATGTCTTCAGCCCTTTCAGACAGGCCAAAACAGATGGGGGAGACTGGTATGATAAAGAATCCTCCTAAAGGGTTATATCCACAAAATTAGGATGGATGGATCATTGGTTCATATGTCATAAAATAGTTATTTCCTGATGACAAATCCTAAATCACTCATCATTCTATATGTAATTTTTCTCAAAAGTGAAGGTCATATCTCTCTTAGTCATTGTTGTATTCTCTGTACTTAGTATATGGAATGGCATGAATCAGGTGTTCATAACTGTGAATCAGATAAGTAGGGTACTCTATTTAATCCAATCAGAATCACATGAATATTAGCCTGATGGCAGAGGCACAGAATTCAAGAAGTCATAGCAGAATGTTGTCACCTATGTTCCTACAGCCACTTCATTTGGAAGGAAAAAAAAAATAGAAGGGGATAAATCGAAGCAATTAATTGTAATTAGTCATAGTCATAGGATGTCCCAGCGTCCATGATCAGGTTTTTAGTAGAGTAGAAAGGGTATTGATAGATTTATCAATCTGAGGAGTTAGGAAAGAATGAAATCTATGAATCCCCCTAGCTAACATATGCCTATCAGTCATCGTGAGCTGAAGCAGATGAACACAGTATGTATTCTCCACTCTCAGAGACCTCGCTCACTTATTCTGGGATCATGGATAAGCTTCAGGGGATCCTTGAGCCCCCAGATACTTTGTGCACGTATATTTATGCAAGAAGAGCCATGGCTTTCATTAGCTGCTACCATAATTATGTAATGTGGAAGAGTATAAGAAGCAAGTAAATGACCTAATATCTTGGCTCTATTTGCAAAAGTTTTCAGTTAGCAAATAAAAAATATATACAATGAGTAAGAAAGAAAGACAGACAGAGAGAAAGAGCACTGACCTGACTCCTGGGGAGGAAGTAGGATAGACCCAATCATTATCACGTAAAAGTTTTAGCTGTAAATTTCTTTAAACTGTATCACCAGGTCCTATTTATATAACACAAAGATAATTGATCCTTACATTTTTGTTTTGACATAAAGTATCTACTTAATGTATTAAATTATCAACTAATGTGTAATCATTGTCTTTAAGCACCTGCATCCAAGAAATAATAAAAAATATTCACATTCTATAGTATTTTCATTTTTAAATCACAGTCAACTTAGGAACTTAATGCAGATCCTAACACTGGCATTTTAAATAACATTTCATGGAAGTTGATTTCTCCCTGCTTTCTAGCTTTCAGACAATTTTTCCCACCACTCTCTCTTTCTTCACCTTTACTTACACTCTGGAGCAAAAAAAAAAAAAGAAAGAAATCTGAGCAGGGGGAAACCAAAATCTCTTGATCCCCTTCTTTTAGAAAAGGGTGAGACTGCAAAAAGAATCAACTATTACAGACTTTAAGCCTACAATTCAAGGCACCAGGAGAGAGCGTGTTTTACAAAGTCAGAGAGAGGTGGAAAATCATCATGAAGGAAAGGTCAGCAACTTCCCTGACCGTGGCAGCGGAGTGCTGCTCACTAATTGGACCATTTACCTCCCAGAACTGTGACAGGGCTGCTCACCACAGTTCTCAGACCTTTAAACACCTCCACTGATCCGGTGGGTTATACAAACAGAAAGATTCTGTTAATTAGTGCTAATTGATTCTACCTGGTATGACTTTCCACTTAACCATCTACAGGATACCCTTCCTCTTGGGAAGTTGGGAACATTTTGTATATTTTGTAAACAGCAAAAAGGCCTGAAGTCATTAGGAAAAAATACATAATTTTAAAAGGAAAAAACAATGACCCCTAGGCTTTTGTGTGATGCTCTGACTCCTTGAATTTCACAGCCACTCATTTATTGGGACAGTTTCTCCATGCAAGATCCTTCGAAGTTGCTAAGCGAAAAGCCAGGGAAGGGTAACCACAGAGTTTGTAAGAAGCTTCTACCACCTATGATCTTCACTTAGTAGACAATGTTGTTTTCTGGGAAAGTAAGAGGCACATGCTATACATACCATATGCTATTATGCATTATATTTCTCTGACTTAGAACACAGTATTTTTAAATCAATAGTTTAATGGATGTTATAAAACTCCTGTTAATTATAATCCTAGTTTCTCCTTCATATGTGACTGAAGGCACAAGTGCCGAATTCTATTATTCTTGTTCTCATTCTCACATTCATTAGCAGTACTTTTGCCCCCAGCAAGACATCACATTAGCAGGATGAATTTCATGTATTTGGCAAAGGCATCCCTGTAGCATGACTAGAAGTACTTGAAGGGAACATAATAAGTGAATAGCATTTGAATAGACATTCTAGAGAAAATTAATATGGAAACAAGTTTCTGTACCTACAACATTAAAAGAACTTAAAAGCTCATTAGGGAGCTAACAATTTGTCAAAAAAAAAAATCCACTCAGATGTAATTTCTATCTCACTATTCTATCATGTGGGTGATAAGTGTCTCAGGTGTCAAAAATGACTATAAATCCATAGGGTGTGTAGTCTTCATCTTAGTTATTTTGCATTGAGTTCATGTACAGGTGCATCATATGTTAATTTGGGGGATTTTCTTTTTTTAATAATGCCCAATTATTTTAAAAATTTGTAGATAGCACTTGCCTAAATATGTTCTAAGAATAAATTGGTACATTTTTCTATAAGGCAATTGAAAGCAAAATGCAGGTGTTTACATGTTATAAAAACAGAAAGATTCTGTTAATTAGTGCTAATTGATACTTATATAGATATTATACACACTATAATATGCATCATAAACACATGAAAAATGTATGTCTGTATACTTTTTGATCTGGTGTAACTGCTTTGACAAATATTTCCTATAATAGTGCTATTATAGTATTATAGATCCTACTGGATATGTGTCCCCTGAAAGGTTCATGTGTTAAACTTTGATCCCCACCCTGTGTTTCTCTTAGAAGATGGTGGACTCTTTAAAATGAAATGTTTTGGTAGTGTGCTCGCCTGGCATATGAGGGGTGCTGGGTTTGATCCTCAGCACCACATAAAAATAAAGATGTTGTTTCCACTGAAAACTAAAAATAAATATTTTAAAAAATTGGAAAAAAAAATGAAATGTTTAATGTTCTTGCTCACAAATATAATAGTGAGACATTGGTCCCTTCTTCATTTTCCCCCCTTTTTAGTGTATTATAGTTATAAATAGGGTTCATTTTGACAAAATCATACATGCATGGAATTTGATGTACTCCATTTCAGTCCCTGGTGCTCTCCCCCTTTCACTCCCTTCTTCCCACCCCATTCTCCTTCTTCTACTCTACCAATCTTTTTTTTCACTTATTTATCTTTTTTGATTGGTGCTTTATATATATATGCATAAAGGTGAAATTCACTGTGGTATATTTATACATGTGTATAGCATAATTTTGTTGAATTCATTCCACAATTCCTCCCCTTTTCTGTCCCTCTAAAAATAATCCCAAATAACCCAATCAATAAATGGACAAAAAAGCTAAACAGACCCTTCTCAAGAGATACAGATTGTCAACAAATATATGAAAAAAATGTTTAACATTTCTAGCAATCAGGATAATGTAAATCAAAACTTCACTAAGCTTTCATCTCACTCCAGTCAGAATATTAATCATAAGAATACAAATAACTATAAATTCTGGTGAGAATGTGGGGAAAAAGTATGCCCATAGCTTGTTGATAGAACTGCAAATTAATACAACCACTGTGGAAAGCACTATGGAGATTTCTTTAAAAACTAGGATTGGAATCACCATATGGCTCAGCTATCTCACTCTTTGGTATTTATCCAAAAGAACTAAAATCAGCATATTATAGTGATACAGCCATATCAATGTTTATAGCAGCACAATTCACAGTAGCCAAATTATGGAACCGTCCAGATAACCATCAAGAGATGAACGGTTTAAGAAAATGTGATATATATACACAATGCAGTTTTACTCAGCCAAACAGAAGAATGAAATTATGGCTTTTTTTTTTTTTTTTTTTTTTTTTTGGTAAATAGATGGAACTGGAGAACATCACACTAAGTGAAATAAGCCACCTTAGAATGTCAAGGGTCAAAGGTTTTTCTCTCATATGTGAAAACTTCTTTTCTTTTTCTTTGCTTCCTGGCCATGAAGTAAGTCGTTTTGCATCACCACATGCTCCCTGCCATCGTGGTCCTGCTCACAACTGGTTGTTAGAAGCAACTAATCATGTACTGGAAGAAATTTGTGTTTCTTCTTTTGAGAAGTGTCTATAATCTCTATAAGTTGATTATCTCAAGTGTTTCTTGTAGGGATGGAAAGTAAATATTATTGGTACAACTATTGGACAAATATACCCACACTGACATAAGAAGAAGTGTATTTAAGCTATTGTATAATCCCAAGCAATGGAAACCTAGTTTTCATCAATAAAATAAATTAAGGAAATTAATGAGTCATGGCAATCCATCCAAAAGAATATGTTTCATCTAGCAAAGATGATGATGCAAACTTATTTATCCACATAAGGAGACATCTGGAAATTTTGCTTGTAAAGAATAAGATAATTTAAAAATCACTATTTACAATATTGTGTTTGCTGTATATGTTGAGGGAGAAAAATAGAAAAATACATCTGAAAGAAACATTGTCAAAATGGCAATCACTGAAAGGAGATTGCTTTACTACTGACAGCTAATATTTTAAATTTTAATTTATCATTTTAAGTAAAACATTAAATCTCATTCTAGAGAGGAAAGTCCACATGTAAGAAGCATGCACAGCTCAAAACAGTAAAATAATAAAAAATAACAGGTCTATGGAAGATTCAAAATGTTATCCACGCTCAGATCCTGCAGTCTAGCAGCATGACATGCACAAAGGTCTTTCATTCCTGCTCAAGCCGGACTAACCACAATCAGTTGCTTTATACTCTGTTTGGAGCAGTCAGCTCCCTCCAGAGCTGTCCAAGCATTGAATCTTTCTTTCAGGTTTGCAGTTTGGCAACCACTGTAGGCAGTGATCTGCTCCTTCACATTTCACCTGTGTCTAATGACTCATTTAAACACCTGAGAAATGTTCTATCCATATAGAAATTATATACACTCAAATAAATAGATGGATTAGGATAAAGAATCTCCAAGGTAAGGTGGCCGAGTAGGCACAAGTCTAATTTCTATCTTCCCAGATACCCATTGAGAAAACAGAAAACGAAGTTATTCTCTGCCCTCCAATAAGCCTGGAAACTGGGGAAGTGAGATGGTCAGTAAAAGGAAACATAAGAAATGTTTACTGCAAATGAAAGATGGCTAAACTGAAGAGAGGAGAAAATATCTTTTCTAAGAAGGAAATAAAGCCCATCAATATTCCCACTTGGAGGAGACTTGAATTGGAAGTAAAGGGTCTACACAGCACATCTGGACTCACAGGTGACTCAAAGCATTCAGTCTGGACCTCATGGATATGACCCTGGAGGGGCAGTGGTACTTCCAGGTCACACATTATTCTGAGGACTAGAGAACATGCCTCTACCCACCTTTGTGTGACTATAGCAAAGATGCAAAAGCAGCTCACTGAAATGAAAAGTCAAGGAAACCCTCAATGTTATACGAAATCACATATAAGAGGTTGTGAGAGGAAAGGCGGGAGGGGGGGAAACAAGGGAGAGAACTGAACAACAACAGATGAGGTAGAGAGGGAAGATGGGAGGGGAGAGGAGGGGGGATAGTAGGGGATAAAAAAAAAAAAGAAAATGAAATTTACATTAAATGTGACCCTGTCCCTACCAATAACCAATCTGGGCAGAATCATTCTGAATCAGCTTTTTCAAAGCATTGGCTTTCTTCTCTGTAATGTACATTAAAAAGGGCTACCTATGAAATAGAAGCAACTTGGAAAAATCAATACAGAGAGCGATATAGATTTTCTTTTTAACAAGAGGTGTTTCATGACAAATGCTTGAGTAACATCTTCTGCAGAATTCAAGTATGTGTGATACATGTTGAGGCCATCAAAGAAAACCATAAAGATAAAACAGTCTGAGGTCAAGAAAGATCAAATGGAAACAAAAAGTTTAGCTGCCTAATTTAAAGTTGTAATAGACACAAAGAATATGTAACTGCATTGCCAGTTGCTGAAATAGGAAAGTAGAACACAAATGAAAGAAATCAGAAATCTTCTTATAGCATAGAAGAATAAAATAAGCTTAATATGCAAAATTAAAAACAAAAAAACACATGAAATAAATTGAATATATTCCATGCTTGTATAATTAGTCAAAGTGGATTCTACTATTGTTTTGGTCAGCTTTTTAGTTGCTGCAAGTAAAGGACCTGACCAGAACAATTGTAAAGGAGAAAAGGTTTATTTACAGACTCATGGTTTCAGAGGTCTAGTCCATAGAAGGCAGGCTCCACTCCTCAGGGTTCAAGGTAAGGCAGGACATCATGACCAAAGAGTGTAGAGGGAAGCAGCTCACATCGTGATAAGGAAGGAGGCAGGGAGGGAGGGAGGGAAGGAGGGAGGAAGGGAGGAAGACTCCATGCTCCAGATACAAAATATATACCCCCAAACCACACTCCCAATGAACCACTTCCTCCAGCCACACCCACCCACCAATTACCACTTATTTAATCCAATCAGGGATTAATTCACTGATTAGGTTAAGGCTATAACTCAATCATTTCTCCTCTGAACCTCTTGCATTGTCTCACATATGACCTTTTGGGGGATATGTCACATCCAAACCATAACAACTGTCATGTATAAAACTAAAAATAACCAATAAATAAATGAAAGAGAAGGCTAAAAGAGCTATTCTATTTAAATTACATATTCAAGAAGTTAAAAAGGAAAAGAGACAATAATCTCTCAATAATTTCTCAGAGACAATAATCGATTGATAATCAAAGGAAAGATAGTTCAACTCTCTTAATCCAAGGCCATCCACTGGTTTTTCTTCTCATTTGAGTAAAATCAAAACTCCTGAGCCAGCCCACAAGAGCATCCAAAATGCAGCTGCTGCTTCCTCTTTGACTTGTCTTAATATCTCACACTCTCACTTCCATTTCAGTACCCAGCCTGCTCCTTAGCAAATCCCCTCACCCACATGCTCACTCCCTCTTGGTTTCTGCCAGACTCTGAGCCCTCATTGGTACACACGTTCCTGCTCCTCCATGACCCTCTTGTTCTCCTGTTCTTTTCTTCCTGTCTCCAGAGCATGACTTTTCAGAGAACACATCATTGTATTAAAATATTTGCTTATTTTATGTTTCTTCTCAGTTGCTCCCCAAGGTCAGGGACATTGTGTTTTACTCTCTAATGGAGTGCTTCTCTACTAGCATATTTTTTCTTTCAAAGAGGCATTAGGCGATGTCTGGAACATTTTTTAGTTGATATAATTTTGGAAAAGAAAAGGTGGTATTGACAATTTAGGAGATGGGGGCCAGAAATACAGCTAACATCCTACAATAGCCATGACAGTTTCCCTCAACAATGAATTAGCCATTCCAAATGTCCATATTACTAGTGTTGAGATACCCTGATGGAACCTCCAGCAACCAAGCAACCAGATCTCCAGCATCGTGTGTGAGTGTGTGTGTGTGTGTGTGTCTGTGCACATGCACGTGTGTGCACATGCATACACATATGCATGACTTGAAATACCTTATACATTAGAAATAAACCTCCAGAAAAAAAAATTTGTAAGAAGTTGAGCATCTCAGAGGAAGGCTAAATAGAAGAAATAAATGCACACATAAATTCAAATGGCTAATAAATATTCTTAAAGTGCTCAACATCTATGAGTAAGAATTATGCTATTTTCCTATGCTATTTTTCCTACATAAGTAAAAACTTTTATAACAATTGAAATAATAATTATTCTCCATTTCATAGAGTACACAGAAATATAAATAGGCACTCTCAAATTCTTGTAGTGAAAAAGTAACTGAGTTCAAACTACCTAAAGGGTAATTAGGCAGCACAAGGAGAAAGCTTCAAAAAATAGTGTATACTTTGATAAAGGGGTTTTATTTCTAGCAATGTGTCCTAAGGAATCAATCACAGATGTTTAAAAAGATGCATGTGCAATGCTGTTCTTTACAGCATGATTTATAATAGTGAAAAATTGGAAACAATCTAAAGAGCTGCCAATAAGAAATTAGTTTTTAAAATATGGAACATATAAACTGTGATGAAATTCAAGAGAGTGATTAGCAGACATGCAAGAATACCAAATGAAAAAGGGAAAATGATCAGAGGGGAAAATAGACTCAAATTAATATACAATGTGACCTAAATTTGGTTAGAATATGTAAAAATAGGATGATAATTTATATACATATATATAGGCAAAGAAAATATATGCAAAGAAAAGGGGTAAAGTTCAAAGTAAAATTATATTAATGTAGACTAAGTCAATATTGCAAAACGAGATCAAAAGGAACAAACTTTCCTTGACAGATGTTAGGACATATTACAAAGTGGTGGTAAAATAATACATCTATTGGCCTCAAGAACAATCTAATAGAACAAAGAAACAGGATGGATATACCAGAAATAGACTTATATGTACACAAAAATTCCATATTAATTAAAGATGCCACTAGAGTTAAGTGAAGAAAGGATGGGTAGTTTATTAATATAGTGCAGTGAAAATGGATTCATTGAATAGAGAAAACTAAAGGGCATTGCTTACTAAATATCATGTATAAAAGTGAACGCTGGGTAAATTGAATAAGTATATGTAAAATTGTATTTTCAAAGTTAGTAGGAAATACTGTTGATGAAATTTTTCTGACATAAATAGGAAAAGGACTAAAACAAAATGTCAAAAGTATAGAATGCAACCAAAACAATGGTTAATTTGATAGAGTTTAAAATTTAACATGTTTTGTCTATTCTTTAACAGCTTTATTGGCATATAATTGATATACAAAGAACTGCACATATTCAATGTATGTGGTTTAGTACATTTGGACAATTGCACATATCCTGTAATAGTATCACCACAATGAAGATGATAAACATACCCTATAACTCCCTAATTTACCTTGAGTTCCTCAAATGTTTTTGTTTTTGCAATCAGAACACTTTACATGAGAACTACCCACTTACAAATTTTGAAGTGCACTATACCATATTTTCAAATAGAGGCTCTTTGCTGTATAATAAACCTCTAGCTTTTACTCATATAAGGATACCCATTCAACAAAGTTTATAGAAAAAAATTCAGATTGCAAGAGGATATATATAATATTCCAAATAAAGAATTAATAGAATAAGCCCTAGAATTTTGGGAAAAAAAATTGCTAAAAATTGTACTAATCTAAAAAACAGTTAAAGGAAGGAAGATAATCCAGATAAGAAAACCTAAAAGTCAAACAAAATAGGAAAAAATGATCAAATTAAATAGTACACTCAGTCATTAAAATTCAGGGATTCCACATCCAGGGATTTTAACTAAACATAGATCAAAAATGCTATTTAAATAATCACATATCTGCTAACCAGGTAAAGATATTATTTTATTTTATTTTTATTATTCCCATGCAACACAGCAAAACAACTATTTACACATCACTTAAATTATAATAGATATTATAAGTTACCTAGAGATGGTATAAGAATACAGGAGGATGTACACAGAGGTTATGTGCAAATATCATGCCATTTTGTAGAAGGGAACAATTTTGGACTTTGATATCTGCTGTTGGGAAGAGTGGCAGAAGAGGGGATGTCCAGGAACAAATCATCTGAGAATGTCAAAGGAAGACTGTAATTAGAGAAATAGAAATTACAGCAAATTGTACACCAGGATATATAAATTATATTTACAAAATTTAGAAATCTGGAAAATGCCAAGTGTCAGCAAATCCATTTGCATGACTGGTGAGAATATTGACACCCAACTGCAATTTGGTAGTATTGAATCAAATTTAAAATATTTGTGATAAAAATATTCAAAGTTTTTTACTGTTGGGTATAGTTCCTAAAGATATTGTCAAACAAACAAATAAGAAAATAGTTAAATAAAGCTACAGAAGTGATTTCACAACTGGCCAAGGGGACTTAATAAATTTGGTACCCAAACATGCAAACTGAAGGTAAAATGATAGGGAAATATTTAGGTAAATATAACCTTAAGGATCCTCCTACAGCAATGGTAATATCAAATTGAAGAGAACTCAAGACAAAGTGCATTTCTAAACATAAGGTGTTAGTACATAAGGAGAAAAGCTTCATAAAATACTTAGATACGTGACGGCAAACTTGTTGCATGGAAGAATATGTCATCAAAACATAAAACCAACAATGACAAACTATGAGAAGGAGTTAAACTAGAAGGGAAGAAAATTTTAACACAACTTTCTTGGTATTTTATAAATCAAATAAACAAACAAGAACAACAACAAAAAAAAAAAGAGGGTTTTTTTTGATTAGAAAAACCTTAGCACCTTTTATGTAACACAAGTATTTAGGAGTATCCATCACTTAAAGAATACACATTATTTTCAGTCACATCTGCAATATTTCTGCAAACACGACCAAACATAATATTTTATATAAATCAAATTGATATAAATCAAATTACTCAAAATAATCCCAAAGAACATAAAGGGGAAAATGAGTAAAATGAAAGAAAAAAATAAATAATATAGAATATCTTAAACTAGAATAGATAGATTTTATAATATTTTATGTAGAAAACATACAGAATATATTACATAGTAATATCAAATATATAGCAAACATTATATAATTGTAAAATTTATAATAAAAACTTTATGTAATGTAATAGAATATCTAACTTTATAGAGAATATTACAAAGGATCAAAAGATATAATATGTTCTTTGAAATAGGAGTATTAAATTCTGGCTATAATGAGTAAGCAAAATTCTTCAGCAGAAATAAACAGTATTATGAAGGAAAGAAAAACTATAGATGCTACAATGATTAAGATTAAGAGGAAAGAGTGAAATAGCATATCTGCTCTTCTCAGTTCTTGCTTTTCTCTATGGTATCCTGGCATTGTCACTTGGTGAAGATAATTCTTGATATGTTCAGAAATTTAGCGATTAGCATGTTACTCTGTATGCCCAAGTCAGTGACCAGATTGTATTCAACTGCCAGCTTCGTTTAAAAAAGAAAATCTAGGCAGTGTACCTTGTTTGCGGTTAACATCATAATTGGTCACACAGCTACATAAGACATTTTGAGAACTCTAGACTACAAAACATAAATGGGATTCCCTGAAGGAGAATATCTTTTGCCCATCTCTGGGATTTTTAGCCAAAGAGACCATGTAACTCTCACAGAAGGGAGGACCTGGAAGCCTGAATCTGACCTTCGATTCCTTATTTTATGTACATTTTCCCTCCTATTCCTACACTGTATCTTTTGTTTTAATAATCCTATTTGTGAGCATAACTTTATGTGGAAGTTCATGAGCCCTTCCAGTAAATCACTGAACTAGAAGATGGTCATGGGACCCTTGAAAAAATTATATATATATATATATATATATATATATATATATATATATACACACACATATACATGTATGCACATATATATACACATACATAGACAGTTTTATGACAATAAATATGAAAATCTGAAGAAGTAAATTTGTAAACATTGCAGCTTAGAAAAACTAACAGAGAGAGAGAGAGAAACAACCAGAATAGTTATACAATTGTTAAAAAAAAATAACTCTTTAAATATCCCAAAAAATAAAACATTAACGCAAATATTTTTACAAGTGATTTTACCAAAGCTTCAAAGAACAGATAAATTCAGATTTTACTAGAAAAGTGAGAATATTCCAAATTATTTCAGGTTATATGGATACAGTGCCAACCAGACCTAGGTTCAATTTCTAAATCTGCCAAATTGCAATTCTGGAGTAATTATCCTAGACTGTACAAATCCTTCATCATCTATACAACAAATATTTATTTGGCACCAAATATTTATTTGGCACCTACTATGTGCCAACCACGTTTCTAAGTACTGGGCATATATTGGAGAACAAAACAGATGAAAACCTTTATTTTCAAGGAATTGGTGAGGGAGAATCATGTGGAATGAGGATCCAGGTAACAGACACATGTGTGAAAGCCCGGGGAGAGGAGCCAGGCAGGAGCAAGCATGATTGTGAAAGGGAATAACAAGAGAATATTCAGAGTCAATGTCTTGTGATGTTTAGCTTTGTAGGTCATTTGGTCTTTCACTTGTATATAAATGTAATTATCATCTACTGGAGAGTTTTGAGCACACAAATAGGATGACCTGGTTTGTTTTGCAACAGGATCATGTGGGTGTCTGTGTTTTGGGCAGACTGCAGGGGGAAAAGCATGGAAGCAGAGAGGCCAGTGGTCCAAGCAGGTAACTGTAGTGGTTTGGAGGTGGGTGAGAGCAGAGCAGGTAGCAAAGTCTCTTAGGTTCTGAATATATTTACACAGTGTGGCTGACTAGATTCAGTGGTGGATCACTTGTTTGGTAGGTAAGGAGTTCTTGATGACCCCAATGTTTATAGCATGTACATTGGAGTTGTTTTTAAATGATGAAGAAGAGAATGGAGTAATTTAGTGAAAATGCTCTGGATGTGAATATTTTGAGATGTCTAATGCACATGCAAGTGGAGGTCTAAGTAGCTGTTGGTTATAGAATTCTAATGTAAATTTGAAAAGTCACTTATAAATAGCATGTATAGTTGGTTCTTCTTTTGGTTCTTTTTAGTTATATATAACAGTATTTTATATATAACATTTTTATTAAATTATACAAGCATGGACTATATCTTATTCTAATTAGGCTCCCATTCTTGTGGATGTACATGACAGTGGGTTTTACTTAGCTATTTTCATATATGTATACAGGAAAATTATAAAGGCATGAGGCTGTATGAGATTATTGAGAAGGTAAAGATAATCAATTAGAGAAAGAATCTAAGAAATAAGCCCTAGGATACTCCAGCATTTAGAAGTCTATAAGTAGAAACAGCTAATTTGATCCTGATAGAAGAGACCACTGAGGTAGGAAGAAAAACACATGTAAAGGTAAAAAATATAATAATGCATTTTTAAAGTATGATGTTATCTAATTTGAGGCATTATGAAAACTCTAAGACATGTAAAGTATATAATGAGCTTCCCTTTTTCTTTTACTTGTTTTATTTCACTTACATGTCCATACAGAGATTATGTAGTACATATATATGCATACATACATGTTTGTATACATGCATAATATATATATATATGAGTATTTAAAGAAAGAGCAATAATAAATATACAAAGTTATATGTAATGAGAGGAAAGGTAAGTACAGTTCAAAATTTTTTTAAAAATTATTATGATTCATTGGCAGTATATATCTCTATTTATTTATCTTTATGTGGTGCTGAGGATCAAACCCAGGGCCTCACACATACTAGGCGAGTGCTCTACCACTGAGCCACAGCCACAGCCCTACTAGTACTTATCTAGAAAAACAAAATAAGTCACGCATTTGCACAATTCATTATGCTTCTCAGAAGTGATTCATATTATGGAGAATAATGAAATGGACAATATCCTCCTCTATTTTTTATATATTTTAGGCAAACAAGACTAAGTGACCAAACATAAAGGAATGCTTAAATGAATGAAAGATATATACTCACTCTAATTAAGATGTATATTTGTAAAGATTATACCATATAAGGAAAACTTATTTAATAGAAAATATTAAAACCCTGAAAATATAGATAAAATTGGCATGATGACTACATAAATTGGTATGAGCACTACATTAAAAAAAAAGAGAAGAAGTTTCTTGGAAAGATATTGAATGATGCTTAGGTCAAATGTCAGGAAAGTCTACAAGAGTGATGCAAATATAGACGTCCTCTCATGCTTCACTCTCCTTTAGTAACATACCCAGCTGTATTTTTATAACTGATACACAATCACAGGATTTTCAAAATTAAATTCATTATTAGTTCAAAAATATAAATGTAGGCATATGACATGTTTTCAGTGATGATGTAGTATAACAATGGGAACCTAGCTTATATCTTGGGAAAAGCTGTGTAATTCAGTCATTGAGTATAATATGAATGTACTTTGCTCATAAGTCAGTATGAAGGATGTACAATGGTTCTGAAATTCTACAAAAAAAAAAATTTAACAATACACTCAAAGCACTAAAGTCTCAAAGTATATAACAGCTGGTACCTGCATCACACCTGAGGACTCATGTCCCTGGAGGTGCTCAGTCTCCATGATGACAAATTGCTCTGTTGCCTCCAACCCAACTGAAAGCTTGAATGAAATGGCTATGACTTGTATTTCCAATGTAAAATCAAATGGACATAAAATGTTAACATAGTTTTATCTAAATTAAGCATGGTAATCTTGATTTACACAAATAACTCAAAATGTAATAAGGCCAAGAATGAGAGAAAAGATTGAAACAGAAATAAAAACAGAAAAAAGTGAACCAGTTTCACACGGAGTGTTCTCAAAGCTTACAACCTCCCAGTAGATCTTTATTGACAGAACTTCCCCTCCTATAACTGAAAATAGCAACACTAAAAAGTGTGAGACGCATTTCATTGAAAATACAGGAGAGTTCGTGTATGGCTTGAAATCTATCAGTACAGAAATAACTGATTGTTCTTGTGACACCCACAGTTTACACTCCGCCTTAGTGAAGTTATTTGATGAAATAAGAGTTTGAATAAGAAACAGGAAGAAGTAGATAATAAGTGCATATCCTAGAAGCAAGTTTTCCAGAATCACTTTTATTTCATATTTTAAAATGATTACCACTGTAAATTCCCCTAGAATGTTTTATGACTCAGTTTCCTATTCCCAGAACTCCTCTTCTTTCCACTTAATTGTCCAGGAATGGAAGGCTAAATTAATGACAAATCAAAGAAATTACAATAAATGACTTCAAGAAGGCTAACATTGAATTTTTAAATAAAGGAAAACTAAAGCTTCCCCACTAACTGGTAAAGAAAACCATTATTCAAGCATGGTAAATAACATTTTACATTAGTAGGAAAGAATTTTAGAATAGGTTTTGATGATCAAACTCCTGAATCATGCTTAGAGTAATCAGGAAAAAAAAAAAGATTCTGGCTAATGTAAATCAAAAAGGAAATTTTTAAAGGATACAAACAGAATCACCATGGATAGAAAACAGGATCACAGGAACAGAAATCAGGGTAGCTTCAGGGGTCTTGAGACTACTCATTTAATAATAATGTTAATACTAGTAACAACCAATACATTAATAACAATAGATTTCTCCATTAAGAGAATCTTGGCTTTAATCTGCTAAGGGAACACTGCTTCCCAGCCGCCACGGTAAACACTGCTAGGTACTGAGTTATTTCATGCTCACAATACCTAGGAGGTAGTTATTATAAGAAAAATAAGATACAATAAGAAACGCTCCAAAATTCAAGTGGAATGTGGCAGGAAATCTCACTACAGAGATACAATTAACCATAATGACTCAATTCCCCTTGATGGTACCAGCCAAGGGATGGATGAGTTCCAGCCATTTTTTGCATTTTAAGTTCAAAGTACCAGGAAACACTGGAACCAGAAGTCCAAGAATTACTCCTATTTTCATCTCTCCCTCTGAAGGTTATACTAACTATGAAACACAGATGATTATTTCTGTGTATTTAAATACATGATTATACACACAATTATACATACATGTTTTTTCATTTAGTTATAATAACATATTCATGAGTTCCAGATAATAGAGTGATTCACTGAAGAAATTAGGTACACACACACACACACACACACACACACACACACACATTATGCACAGCTGGGTATGAGGTACGCACCAATCCCTAACCCCATCTAGGGAAGCCTGGAATGTCCCTCAGAATAGGTAAACCAGAGTTAAGGAAGGATAAAGCAAAGTTTAGAGGGCACCTTGTATGCCAAGCCCTGGGCATTGTGCTTTAAAGACATTTTCTTTGTGTGTTCAAAATACACCCTTGTTCTTGGTATGAGTCTCTCCTTTTTATGGCTGAGGACATCCTATTGAAAGCACTTCAGAAGCTGCCCAGGACTGCACAACCAGTCAGTGACTACAGCAGCAGTTCCACCTGGTGTTCTCTGGTTCCAAAGACCCCTGTCCTGTTCCCCAAGGTTCGCTGCATGTGCAACTATCAACAGAGAAAAATCAAGGCTACACATTGTTGGTGGGGCAATCAGGTCATTGTCTCGAAAAAAAGCTGACATTGCAATTCTGCTCTGTTGCTTCCATCTCTCTGACAGAGAGGAGGTAGTGAAGCCATCACAGAGGCACAATGCACTGATGAATCCACACGGTTCCAAAGAAGAAGTCAGAAAAACTGAGGAGAATAAGCAAATTGGAGCCAACCCTTTTAAAGGAAAAACAACAGTTCTGTAACTCTCTTTCTCCAGTCCCCTGTCCTTTCTTCTGGTGCAGAACATTTGTTTTTATCACATTGATTACTTCTGAGACTTCTGGGTTGTATTTAAATTTCTCTCTCAATTCTATTTTCGGTATTGCTTTTAGATTACATGAGGTTGACACAGATGCAAAGTGAAAATCAAAATTCAAACCAAAATTTTTTTTTTTTTTTTTTGCATGTGAGGTTTCAGAAGCAACAAAGATCATACTGAGGTAAAGTGGAATGTACAGTTAAGGATCTAATTCAAAAGGTAAATCCAGCCAAGAGTAAAGAAGAGACTGCAGAGGAGGTGTGAGAGGGGATTTCCACATGATCAACAATAAAAGCAAAGGGAGCCAAAGCCAGCACTTGGGAGAAGGAAACCCACCTTAAGCCAATCTAGGAAAGAAAGTGGCAATCAAATGTTTAAAACTGTAGAAGTAAACATTCAAATTGAACTTATAAACCAAACTGCGTCAGGTCTAAAGTATATCTTTTTCTCACTTCCCAATTTCAGTTTCCCACTGGACTTCAAGCTGGGTTTTTAAAATTTAACCATAATTGGATATTTTCACTGCTTTTTTTTTTCTGTAATCTATTTTTTCTACTGTTCTTTAGAAGCTCCTCTAAGAGGAAGAAAAAAAAAATCACATGTAGTTTAAAGAGAAAGCCGCACAATCTCTTCCCCATACTGACTCCACGATCTCCCAGGCAACATGCCAATTGTCTCAGTGGGACTCACAGATGCTCACCTGCAGGGTCAGGAAAGTGAAACTTCTGTAGGAAAGCACCCCTGGAATTAAAAACATGGGCCCTGGGATTGTCTCTGTGAGGGATGATGCCCCATTTGGGACCTCTCTCCACCTATTTGGTACTCCTTATATGTGACCAACTCATTCATTCTCAAGGTAAACCTGACCCCAAGCCAGAGCACTACACACACACAGTGTTGCATCCTCCCTGCATGACAAATACACTGACCACGGCCCTCACTTTTAGCTCCCTCCAGTTCAGTAGGAGAAAACATATTGCCTCTCCATGTATAGCAATGCCATCCCCCAGGTAGTCAATGAAACTGCAGTAAGACCCTCTCTCCAGTGAGGGGATATGTTCTAAGACCCCAAGTGAATAATAGAAAATCCTAAACTTTCATACCTTTTCCTTCTTAACTAAGGCCTTATCACACACTGTGACTATAACTTTTGCAATTTGAAATGTGACAATGAAACTAACATACATTTTGTATTCTTTCTTTACATTCTCTCAGAGACATGAAGTGCCTAGCAGTCTCAGCATATGATTATTTTTCTTTCCTTACTGAGAATTTTCACCTTTTCATTTAAAGGAAATATTTTCATGGATTCTCTTTCATATATCTGAATTGCCAGCATCATTGTGCTTGCATTTGGGAGTGACAAAATAAAATAAACATTACTTGAATACAAGTACACCAATACCATGACAGTTCATTTGATAACCCCGAAGGCCACAAAGTGACTATCAGGCAGGCGTTGTCTACTGTGGGGATTCAATGGACCCAGGAACAATTCAAATCTAGGGTATGATCAAATGGGATGGTGCCAAATTTCATCACACTATCCACAGTTTTGCACAATCTAAAACTTATGAATCATTTGTGGAATTTTCCAGAAAATTCTGACTGTGGTTAAGCATGAATAGCAAAACTTTGGAAAGCAAAACCATAGATAAGGAGGAACTGCTGTTTTTGTGAGCATTTTTCCAATTATTCCTTGACGTATCTTTTTTTAGTTCTTTGAGGAATCTTTATACTGCTTTCTATAACGGTTGTACCAATTTATATTCTCAGGTTCCCTCTTCTCCACTCCCTCACCAAAAACTGTTATCTCTTATCTTTTTGATAATCGCCTTACTAACAGGTGATATCTCATTCTGATTTTGATTTGTGCCCTGAGGATCTGCAGTGTTGATCACCTTTTCATGATCCTGTTGGTCAGTTGCATGTCTTTTTTGGAAAAGAAAAATTATTATTTGAACTCTTCTCCTATTTTTAATGAATTAATTAATCAATTTTTGCTATTTAGTTGTATAAATTCCTTACACACTTTGAACAGTAACTCCTAGAACACATTAGACAGTAACCCCTTATCAGACCTTATCAGATATGTATCCTGGAAACATTTTCTTCCTTCCAATCCATAAGCTAACATTACATTTTGTTTATTTTTCTTTTACTGTGCAAAAATTTTCAGTTTGATGTCATCCCTCTTATTCTCTTTTGCTTTTCTTATCTTGCACTTTTGGTGTCACATTCAAAAGATCATGGCCAAGACCAATATCATAGAGCTTTCCTCCTGTGCTTTCTTCTACAAATTATATGGTTTCATATCTTTAAGTCCTGAGTTGATTTTTGTGTATGTTATAAGGGTCTGGTTTCCTTCTTTTTAAAGTGGATATCCAGTTTTCCCAACATCAAATAATGAACAGGTTTCCTTTTCTCACTGTGTGTTCTTATTGTCCTGGGAATGGGGTTATGTCTGGGTTCTATTCTGTTCCCTTGGTCTATGTACCTTTTCTATAACAATGGCAGATTGTTTTGATTGTGATTGCTTTGTAATAAATTTGAAATCAGGAAGTATGATGCCTCCAGCTATATTCTTTTTTGCTTTGGATATTTAAGATGTTTTACAGTTGCATAAATTTCAGAATCCTTTTTGCTTTTTCTATAAAAAATGTCATTGAGTTTTAGATAGAGATTACACAGAATCTGTAGATCTTTGTAAGTAGTATGGACATTTTTTCCCCTTTAAATTTTTATTTTTAATTGTCAAACAATAATTGTATATATTTATGGGGTACAATGTGATGTTTTGATCATACATACATTGTGGAAAGATTAAACCAAGGTAATTGAACATTCTATCACTTCGTATACTTATCTTTTTCATGTGGTAAAAACATTAAATCTACTTTTTAGTAATTATTGTGTGCAAAGGACAATTGAAACTTTTTCCTACTCTCTACCTGAAACTTTTTGCCCTTTAATCAATATCTCTTATTTTCCATCTACTCCCCATTCCCCACATCTGGTAACCACCATTTTATTCTCTACTTCTATGAGTTTTACTTATTTATTTTTCATATTTTAAATGGTGCATTATATTTGTGCATAATGGACATTTTAACAAAATAACTTATTCCAATCCATGAATAAATTATTTTGTCTTTTTTAATTTTTTTCATCAGTGTTTTATAGTTTTCAAGGTAATATTTTTTATCTCTTTGATTAAATTTATTCTGAAGTATTTTATTTTGATGCTGTAGTAAGTGGAATTGTCTTCTTAATTTGTTTTTCAGCTAATTTGTTATTAATGTAAGAAAAAGCAACTAATTTTTGTAAATTAATTTTTTAGCCTTTAACTCTGATGAAATCATTTATTAGTTTTTAAGAGTTTTATTTTTATTTAGGGTTTCTGCACATAGGGTCTTTTCATCCACAAATAGATACTTCTATTTCTTGATTTCTGATTTGGATGCCTTATATTTCTTTTGCTTATTGATTGCACTTTCTAGTATTTCCAGCACTAAGTTATTAGAGTGGACAGTTTTTCCCTGTACCAGATCCTAGAGGAAAAACTTTCAGTTCTTTCACATTGATCATGTTATCTGTAGGCTTTTCATAAATGGTCTTTCTAACATTGAGGAACTTTCTTCTACATCCATTTTGCTGAGAGTTTTTCTTTTCTTTTTTAACCACAATGGATTTTGAACTTGTTCATTTTTTCCTGAATTCATTAGGTGATAATGGCTTTCATCTTTCATTCTAGTAATGTGATACATCTCATTGCTTGTTTTTCATGTATAAAAATCACCCCTGGGGTAAATCCCACTAAGTTCTAGTGGTTGAACTTTCTAATGTGGTGTCAAATTCAATATGCTAGTGTTTTATTGTGAATTTTTGCATACTTGTTTATTAGAAATATTAGCCTTCAGTTTTCCTTTCTTGTTAGAAAGAAAACTAACAAAAAACACTGTGTTTTTGGACTGGCGTTGTTAGAGTGATGCTGGCTTCATATTCCTTCTGTCTTTTGAACAATTAAAGAATTTGTATTAATTTTTCTTTGCCTATTTGACCAAATTCAAATATGAAGCCATCTGGTGCTGATAAGAGGTTCTTAATTACTAATTCAATCTTCTCATTTGTTATTAAACTATTCAGGTATTCTATTTCTTCTTGGTTCAGATAGTAAGTTGTATGTTTCTAGGAATTCATTCATTCCTTCTATATTATCTAATTTTTGGTATATTATTGTTGATAATAGTCTTTCATAATCCTTTATATTTCTGAGGCATCTGTTTTAGTCTATTCTATTTCAATTTCTGAATTTATTTATATAAGTAAATGCTTCTGACTAAATGGTATCTCTATAAGGTCCCTAATAGCCAGCCCTCTTCTCAGCATTTGATGTGCTTTTATTCAGCTTACCAAATGGGTTTCCTTGTGTTCTCAGTGTCTTGAGTGTCTGATACATAATTGTTCAAGAAACAGTTTTGGAATTAATCAATAATTCAATAGATAATATCATGAATCGACATAATATACTTAAGATAATTCTCTTTTGTTTCTTATAAGATATTCATCAATAAAATGTTTCATGCACAAATATTACTTAGATATAATTTTGGCAATGCACACTTGCAAATTTGACAAATCAGAGCAGGTGATTCTGGTTCCATATGACTCAAACCAGCAAGTTATCTGTGCCAAGACCTAAGGACGCTGAAGTATCTGTTTTAGTCGGCTTTTTTGCTGCTGTGACTAAAGGACCTAACAAGAACAATTGTAGAGGAGGAAGAGTTTATTTAAGGGCTCACGTTCTCAGAGGTCTCTATCCATAGACACCCAGCACCATTCCTCAGGCTCAAACATCATGGCAAAAGAGTGTGGCAGAGAGAAGCAGTTCACATGGTAATCAGGAAGCAGATAGAGAGACTCCACTTGCCAGATTCAAATATATATCCCAAAGCCACGCCCCCAATGAACCACTTTCTCCAGCCATACCCCACCTGCCTCCATTTACCACTCCGTTAATCCCATGAGAGATTAATTTACTGATCAAGTTAAGGCTATAACCCAGTCATTTCTCCTCCAAACCTTCTTGCATTGTCTCACCCGTGAGCTTTTGGGGAACACCTCACATCCAAACCATAACAGTATCTAAAGTGTAGTAAGGGACAAACAGATAGCAGTTGTTAGTGGTGCATTTAGAGGAAGTCCATTTTGCCCAAACACAGAGGTTAATCATACAACACCCTCTCAAAAAGTGTCCTTATCTCTCGCTAGATCATCTAGAAGTTGTAAAACATCTCCAAGTCAATTTCAAGGCCTCTGTTTTCTGACCTCAGCTCTGTGGTCAGGCATGATACATTGAATATCTACTGTGCAAAATGCTAAAGTTGCTGTTTCCAGATTTGCCTTCAGGCTCAACAGCCAACTCAGGAGTCAATCAGAAGGTAAGATGTGCTCATATTTGAAAGGTTTAGGTATGAAACTATTTTTCCACTTAAAGATTAAACATATTTGTATAGTAGATATGTCACAAAGCATATTATATTACATATTTATGGTATGTTTGTAAAATAAACACACATTATTATATATGTGAATACGTATCTAGAATATATTCTTCAAAAAACAGGATCAGCTATTAAATTCTTGTAATTCCATGTTTATTCCTGTTTTCAGAATTAGCTGGTCCTTTTGACACTAGCAGGGGTCCTAATAACTGCTATTTTAAAGAAGCTAGAAACAGGAAAATCTGATTTTATCACACTATGATTTAATCTCTCACAAAGATTCTATTGATTTTTAGTGTATGCAGTGAACTGAACAATTCTAATACTCAGCTGATAGTGAAAGCACTGAAGACATATATAGCAAAAGTTTGATCAGTTTAAAACAAAAAGCTAAGAATAAAAGATAACTGTTGTAAAATCAGAGTGGGGGATATGATTCTTTCCCTTTGAGGGATAGACCAGGCCAGGGAAGGTGTCTATTTTTTTAAGAGTTCAATTTGTAAATCAAAATAAAGATATGTTTCTTATTCTCTATTATCATATTTGATTGTGACCAAAAACAGCAATATTATCCACATTAGGATGTAGGGAGTGAGAGAGCTTGAGAAAATCATGTGGGGGAAAAATACAGGAAATAACAAAGAGATGGGAGAAAAGAAAAGACAGAAGGAAGATTTCAGCAAGAAGAAACTGCATATTTCAGTCTCAATAAAATACTGGGTGGTAGTAACTTTTAAGAAAATAAAAAAATATGTTGATACATTTAGGACAAAAGATTATAAACTGTGATACATCTTTGCAGTTGAATGTGGCTCAGTATGATGCTAGTTTAAAAGAAAATGGGGGAGAAAATGTATTTTTATCCTTAAGATGTGCTTTAATTCTTTCAATTAATTGATTTGAATGATAGTCGTACATAACTAATGAGCTGCAGATGTCCAACTCCAAAACTGCAAGCAAGAAAAATATGGTTTATCAGTTCTTTCCCAGAAAAGATAGGAGTTTATCTCCTCTTCTTTTCTCATAAGCTCTGCTGTCTTTGTGAAATATCTCTGGCTCCATCTTCAGAGAAGTAATGTGTGTGCAGCCTTGAAAAAGAGGCTGATCTATAAAAGCAGAGACCAGTTTATCAAAGCAATTCTGCACACAGCCTTCCTTTGCAACGTAGACCAGATTTCCTGGATTGCCTCGACACAGAGAGACAGACTTGATTTCCTAACCATGGTTTTCAATGCTGAAATTATTCTTGCAAGTTGATAATATATTTGCTTCCAAGATAAATGTATAAGCTGTTTGGAAAGAACTCTTATAGTGGAAGATACTGTTAGACAATGTGCATACTGCCAGATTTTACTGGAATGTTTGAGAAGAGGACAAACAATAGCACCCAGGCTACAGTGATTACACAGTGAGCTTAAAGGGCTAACCATGCCTTTGAATCGTTATTAATCATCTTGGTAAGCTGAAGCTGAACATTCTGGATTCCACTTCTGTTCAGAATTAAATTGTATCATTCTAGTATCCTAGCCAAGCAAAGAATACACCATAGCCTGCCCAGTGGCTGCTGAAGCCCTGAGTGCCCAGTGTGGACCATAAGGGAACCTCAGTCATCACACCTAACATAGTTTGGCTGACACATTGACAGCTTGCTGCCTTCAGCTAGTTCTGCAAACTATGTAGAGTTCTATCCCCATGATTCAGTTTTTCAGACAAGAAGTAAGGTGTCGTTAAAGGTTAAAGAATACAAGAGAATAGAAACCTAGATTTGCTTTTTCCCTCATGAGACCAACACTGAAACAGATTTAAACTGTTAAGTTCACAATTACGAGGCTAGCATGGCTTTTAGTGGTACCTCATATAACAGACCAGGGAATCTTTATAGGATATCTTTAAAAAGCCATCCCACGGTGATTCACCAGACACAGGCGATAATGAAAGTGCCTGCATGCCTTACTATTTCCAATAACCAAAATTTAAATCCAAGCGAGTCAATACTTACATTATTTATGCTTTTCAATAAAAACTAATTAAAGCTACTTAAGTTTTTAGTGATAGTCCGGGAAATGTAATTGAGCAAGTTCAGATTTATCAGGCGATTAATTGAGTTTTCGATAAGGATCTGAATGAAGAACGAATCAATTGCTTCAGAATTCAAGCTCATTTGTCCTCCCCACCCACCCACCCCCCCCCCACACACACACAGCCTGCAAGGAGGAAAACCTAGATTCCATCTTCTCTCTGTCTTCTTATCTCTACATCTCTGGAAAAAAAAAGAAAGAAAAGAAAAAAATTAAAGCATTGTTAGAAACCCTCAGAGATGGTGCTTGAGATGAGGTCTGCTTTTAATTTTTCAGGTGGATCAAGATTTCTTGAAAATGTAAAAGGTGGCAAATGCCCACCTTGGAACATGAAAGGAAGAAAGAATTAGTCACAAGATGTTTAGGACACTTTTAGCTCCCAACCTTTTTTTTTTTTCCCCCTAAAGCTGCCTAGAAAACACTCTTGTTCTATTTTTAAAATGTCTTTGCATTCACAAAAGGCTACGGCACATGCTTTCTGCTGGCTGCTGTGAAGGAACATTCAAATTCTGGCAAACTGCTGCTTTCATCTGGTCCTTGAACAATGAAGCTATTTTGAAATTCTGATGGCATCTTGGGGAAAATAAGACATACCCCAAAATTTATTTTAAAAAGTTTAGTTTAGTACCTAAATAAGTCTGGATGTGCAATGGCTAATATCCCCAGGGATAAGGTAGAGTCCTGGAGGCAGCCCAACATTCCAGAATTAAGATGATACTGTGTGGCTAGTACAGGAAACCATGTTGTGACTAAGATCAGATTTCTCCAGTGCTCAACAGTTCAACACAATGCTGTGAGGAAGAGGGACATCGATTAAATTCACAAAAGCATAGTTCAGGTTTGCTTCTCAGGAATTTTTGCCCTTCAACCAAGTTATCTTCTCTTACAGAAAACATGCTATTGAATTCAGATCAAAATCATCATTCATTCCTAATTGTCCGTTTTTACTCCCACTCCACAAACAATCCCACTGAAGCCACATATTGTATTGATTACACTCAACTCTTCCTCAGCCCAAAAGAACCTCTCTGTTCATCTCAATTTACTGGAATCTCTCATGTCTTTCATCTGGAAGAACCATGTGATGGCTTATGATAGTCCTTCTATGGCCTTTATGATGGGTTAGCATTACGCAAAGCTAAGTACTTCCTCACCTGCACACAGTTCCAGATTCAATGGTCATCTGCTCTCATGGAATAGAAACACAACACGGCAAGAGATTATGTAGGCGAGGAATGATGATATCACACCCACCAAAATCTAGAGCATTTCAGGAAAGCAAACAATATGTTTCATTTTTAGAGGAGTAAATCATGACAATGTTTTGTGGTTTTTTTCCCCCTCCGTGGTTAGATTACAATATCCTTAAGACTGATAACTGTGTAGTAGCTTATATAATTTTGTGTGAGTCTTCCAAATCAATTCATAATATTATGTACCAAAAAGTGATATTGATTGGATATTTAATTGAAATGATCTCCCCAAGAGATTCTTCAATTTTCGTTTCCATAGGGGTTATTCCAATACATTAGTTTCTGGCATTACCAATTCCCTATCTGGGTTAGTTTACTTTTTATCCCTGTGATCAAAATACCTGACGAGAACAACTTAGAGTCCATTTGGGGGCTTATGGTTTCAGAGGTTCACCCCATGGTCAGCCAACTTCCTTACTCTGAGCCTAAAAAGAGGCAGAATATCATGATGGAAGAGCATGGTAAAGGAAAGCCAATCAGGTCACTGGCAGTCAGGAAGCAGAAAGTGCAATGACTTAGGGACAAGAGAAAATCCCCAAGGGCACACCCCCAGTGACTTACTTTCTCCAATCACATCCAATCTGTCTACAGTTCCCTGCAGAAATCCATTCAATTGTTTAATTCATCAAACAGATTTATCTACTGATGAGATTAGAGCCCTCATAATCTAGAAGTCCCACCTCTAAACTTTCTGCATTGGGGACCATACTTCTAAAACATGAACTTTTCGGGAGACATTTTTAGTTCCAAACCATAGCATTCCCTTTGGAAGTTACCCTAATGGTCCACAGTATTTGCAATGTGAAATATTGTTAAAGCCTCAATTTGATTTCAGTATCTGAGAAGCAGAGAGCAACTCAGCATCTACACCACAACAGGTCTTCCTTTTTTATTTGATGTAGGTTCTCATCCAATCATCAAAAAAAAAAAAAAAAAAAAAAAAAAAAATGCAGAGAGTACAAACTAAGTAGAATGAATCTGCAAGTCGGTTCGTTCAAGAAAGTCAACCTTCTGGTTCAGTTTCCTCTCATGTAACTAGAGGCAAAAACTATTTTTCAGTGTTTATAGCTGTTTCCTGATTGAATTGTATTATTTTGCTCATTTTTGAAGGACATGAAATGTTACACACATGTAGTCATAGTATCACATGTAGACTAAAATAGAGTGTAGGTGTCTGCTGCTGCACACCATTAAATAGATAAATCCACTGGAAATAAAATCCCTAAGGCTTATTAATGTATATCCTAGTCACTAACGGAAAGTTAGATAATTCTGATATTATCTGGCTGACAGACTTTAGGGCAGGATTTCTAAACTTGTCATTTGATCTTTGGGGCCAAATAATTTTTGGTTACAGCGTCTGACATATCCACTGTGCAACATTTAGCAGCATCTCTGGCCAATAGCCACTAGATGCCAGTAGCACCATCCCACTGCGACAACTAAAAATATCTCCAAAGATTGCCACCTGTGCCCCAGGTGGGAGCACCAAAATCGCCCTGCTTAAGAACCATTTTAGTGCTATTGTGAAAATAGAAGTCTTAACAAACTATGGCACTGATACACTGATGTCACCTGATTCCAGGTAGTCCCCCAAGAAATTTTCTTCCAAAACAATTATAACAAATAGTAACAAAGTTACAATTTCAATAGTCCATAATTAAGACTTTTTTACTGAGGGCACTAGAATTCTCCACATACATGTTATCTTGTGTTATGCACTTGACAGAAGTAACTTTATTTCTCAGAAATCTTAACAAAGAAATAATACAGTTCTGTGTTTATAAACGTGGGATAAAAAGCTTGGTAATAGTAAGGATTTGTCCTGGTTTGCACAGCCAGGGATTTCAGTTTCTGCCTTTCCATTTCACATCTGTGATACGTTACTATAATTCCAGTTTAGCAAACTGCAGGGATACAGATGCCTTGACATGAGACTAAGAATCTGCTGGTGGAAACCAAGGTATGTGGCAGGCCCAGGGCAGTGCCATCTCTCCTTAACTCAGCTTGCTCTTCCTTCAACTTCTGCTTATCCTCTGGTGGATTCAGACATAACAGCCCTGTTTTTACAGCTTTCCATTGCTGTGACCAAAATAGCTGACAAGAACAACTTGGAGGAGGAAAAGTTGATTTTGAGCTCATTATTTCAGAGGGTCAGCCCATGGTTAGCCAACTCCATCTCTGGGCCCAAGAAGAGGTAGAACATTGTGGCAGAATGGCATGACAGAGGAAAGCTTCTTTGTACGTGAGAGCCAGCAAGCAGAAAAAAAGAACAAATTACCAGAGACAAAATATAAACCCCCAAGACACTCCTGTAGTGAGTGACCTACCTTCTCCAGCCACACCCTTCCTGCCTACTATACTCACCACCCAGTACAGTAGTCCTTTCAAATTATTAATCTGTCAAGTGAATTAATCCACTGGAATCATCTTGATCTATGGAGTTAAGAGTAAAGGCAGGATTTTCTTATTAGAATAAGGTCAGATATCTTGCCTCTGTCCCCTATTGAAGGGACCATATTGATCTTCATAGTATGGAGTCAGTACTGGCTGTTACCTCCCTGGAACCTGGTGCCCCACCTGAAAGTGAGGGGGCTGGGCCCCATCTACTCAAAGTCCTTTCCAGCTCTGAAACTCTGTCTGCAGCTCATCATTGTGCTAATTAGAGTAAGCAGCCGACACAATCTGTCTGGCTAATGATGTTCTGTGAGATGGACAGAGAAATCAGGCCATGAGTGGGCTTATTAGTGATCATTAGCATATGTGCCTGCAGCTGTTTACCTGCTTCAGTTGAAGGCATCCCCTATTAATGCTTCTCTCTCCATTACCTGAGCACTGGGCCACGCAGAGTCCCATCAGCAATGAGCATGAGCAAGCACTCACACTGCCGAACATATGTACTCCTGTCCTTACACTATAATCTGAATAGTTTATACAAATCTTTCTCCTCATCCTATGACTGTTCTTCAGAGCATGTAGGCCCTTGCTGCTCAGGGTGGGCCTTGCTCTGAAGCTTGTTAGTAATATGACTCCCAGGCATTATTCCAGACCCATTGCATCAGATTCTGCATTTTAAGAAGAACCTTCTGGTCAATTCATGGTTATTTTAATATTTGAGAAGGGATGGTTTTGGCTAGAAGACAAGCACCTTGTGATAAAGTGTTACCATCTTTGTTTGAGAGCTTTTGGGGGTCTTAATAAAATTTAATTCCCATTGGAAATATTTGTTATGGGTTAAACACCACCCCTCCTACTATAAGACAAATTTATTTGATAAAGTCTTCATATTCAATATCTAAGAATGTGACCTTATTTGGAAATAGTGTCATTTTTGCAGATATAATTAATTTACATGAGGTTATACTGGGGGAAAGGTAGACCCTTAATCCAATATGACTGGGAAATATGGACATGAGGGGGTACAAAGGAAGAACTTCACATGAACATAAAGGCAGAGGCCATGGAACTGCATCTACAAATCAAGAAACAAATCAAGGAAGTTAGCAGAGAAGCCCGGAACAGATTCTCCACAGTCTCGGAAAGAACCAACACTGCCAACACTTGGATCTTGGTCTTTCGGTCTCAAGGACTGTAAGATCATAGATTTCTGTTACCTACGCTACCCATTTTTCAATACTGTGTTATAGAAAACTAATGCAGTTACCTGATGATATGGATTCCAGAAGTCAGAGATAGTTGACACATGTAAAGTTTTTCTCAGAGGTGCTACACTCCATAAGTGTCAGAAAGAAAATAAGGAAATCTATTCACCAAAAGAAAAGAAAAAAAAAGTATTCTTTCTGTTACATGTTCTGAGAGAACTGTTCGGGGCCTTGCAGGGTCAGACGACATCCCACAGAGGTGCTTATCTCTGTCCCCTAACAACTCCTTTGATTTCCTGGAAGTTGTACACAAGTTCTATCTGTATTTGTTTTTTCTAAGTTAGCCCAGTTGTCATAAAGACTTATTGCTGTCTAAGCAGAATGGAGCCAGGGATGCACTGATACCTGTAATAGAAATGACAATTTAAAGACGTAACTTTAAAGTGCAAGACAAACTGGGAGAAACCAGGTTGTATTAAAATAGTAAGTACAGCATGTTTAAGAAACTTTACGTTTCCCCCACCCACCCGCTACCACTCCACCAGGTATGTAGTTCTTACTGGTCTCTCTTTTAACAGTGAAAGATTGTTTACATGGCTTGAAAGTTTTTTGCTACTTAAAAAAAAAAAAAATTGTGACATAGCAACATTGTGCTGGAAACTTTAAATACATGGAAAAAAAAAACTCCTCAGACCCCACATTTTTATACACATTTACAACATGAAGAATTTAAGATAAATAAATTATCTAGAGTCTCAGAGCAAGTATTGAAAACTTTTTGTTCAATTTTTCTTTCTGTACTCTGTATTCATAACAACTGTTTTGCATATGTTTATCCACATCCTAGAACCATTCTTGCCCACAGAAGAAATCCAATAATAATGAATAGTGGTGAATAGAAATCAAAGTATGAGGCTTAAAGATTAAATCTCCTATCTTTTCATCTCTTCTGAGCCCTAGCACTGATAAGCTCTCATGTGAGAATAGAAAGGAATCTGGTGGCTAAGATGGAAGCAAATGTGACATCTGGACCACCCGCAGCAGTCAGTCTCCAGGGCGTTGCATTTGGGTCATTTTAGAAAGTAACAGTGAGAGCTTAGACTGGACATGGTAGAGAAGTGTTGTAGAATCTGGAAGCCAGTCCTCCATTTTAGAGCTATGGCCTCTCAGCCAGACCCTTCCAAGACACTGTGGAGCAAGGTGGGGGAATAAAAGCTATAGTCATTTGCAGTCCATGCCTGGGTCAGCCTCTTTCCTCCTCTGAACCTATTTCCTCATGTATAAAATGGAGTTACAATGGTATCTACATGTCAAGAGCCCAAGGTTCTCATGACTATCAAATGAGATGCAGGTACTTGGCATTGGCAGTCAGGCCCTACATTGTCCCACTTGGAGGTCTGACAGAGATGCTTGGTATCAGTAGTCCATTTTTATGGAGCTCTGTCAGAATATGATAGTGTGGTGGTCCCAGGCCATGAAAAATGACCCTCCAAGAGCCTTTCTTGCAAGCCTTTACATAGCATAGACTAAAGGTCCCACTCTATCTACTCCCTTATGGAAAAGACTTTAAGAAATTCTCATTAGAAATTCAGCATTTGGTTGATTTATATATAATGGTGATCATTTTCCCAGAGATCTCAGGGACCCAACCTCCTAAAATCCTGGATTATGGGGTTTGGCTGCCTCTCCTGCCTGGCTTCATTAGGTCCAGCTAGTGCCACAGGCTATACTTACATGGCTGTGCTTGCTGCTTGTAATTTCAAATGACCAAACAGTTGCCTTAAGGTGTGTTCCATAACTGAAATGTACAAAGAAAAGCATGACTTATTGATATGCATAGTTCATAAATTACCATAAGTTCAATTTCCCATAGTCTTGGTTGTATTTGTTAGCAATCAGGAAAACCATTCCTGTCTTTCTCTACTATTTCATATGCTAAAATAGGTGATGGGAGCAAGTCCATGCCAGCTTTGCAGGAGCCTTGGGTATGTGTCCTGCAGGTAGGATTTGACCCTTAATTCTTGATTGTTGAGGAGAAATGGGCATTTATTTCTTGAGAAAACCAACATAATTTGCAGCATTGTTCTTGAGACTAGATTTAAATCCAACCAAAAATGTTGTATTCTCCTGAATTCCTAAATCATTAGGTATCCAGGCACGCTTTAGCTCATATTTATTAGTTCAAATATATTTATACATGTTTTTTTTAAACATACCATTTTAAGAGAAAAAATAAAGAAAATTCAATGTCAGGATAGGATTTTCCTAGTTAAGCACTCTATTACATTTTTTATGAAACTCATTTACCTAGCACAGGGACAACTGTTGAGGCACAAAGATACTTTCTGAGTAAAATGACAAAAAGGAGCTTGAATCAAAATAGCCTTGAATGTGTGTGGTCTTTTATCCAGGCAGGTTGGAACATGTTTTTTCTTCATTGAATACATTTAAGTTTGTCAGCAGAAGGATACCAGTCACACTAGCCATCTTTGAGTTTTCCAAGTAGACAATGATTTCAGCAATGCCAAAATTTATATCCTTTGACTCAACCCTAAGTGATCTGCAAAGTCCTTGTGGGAAGAATAGTGGCCCATGATGCCAGATGTTCCTCTGGAATGATCACCTGGGATAGGCAGCCTGTTTCCACAATCAGTAGAAGTCTGTTCCTCACACCATGTTTGGAATCCTCCCCCACAGAAGGAGCTGCTTGGCCCCATGTTCTGGATATCTTTTCTTCCCCAAAATCTCTTAGACTTGCTCAGAAAGGATTCTCTGTAGACAAACACAGTTTTTTTTTTTCATGACTGCATTCATTTACACAACCCCAATCCCAAAATTTAACAAAATTTATCTCTTAATTTAACTCTTAATTTATCTCTTTCCTAGACCTTAAGCAGGTATAAAATCTTCTCCCACCCCTGATTGGCTCTTGAACTTTTTCTTCCCTTTTCCTCATCTTCATCTTTAGCCCATCATATGCTTTCTGATATTTTCTATTCTTATTCTATTTTTTACAGTTTTTTCATTCTAAAATTCCAACAATTACAAAAATTAAACGGGAAACATGACCTGAAAGATACAATGTCATTGGTTAAGCTTGCCAGATTAGACAATAAAGCTAAAAGGGCCTCCCAAGGACTCCAGCACTTAGAGAGTTGTTGCTCTCTTAACTCAGAATAACTTGGGCTCAACCAAGTCATTATGTACCAAGAGGAAATCCTTTGTTAGACAAACCTACTCTCAGTTGACTGACCTCCAGAATCCATGTTATGGATTATACATAATATATACATCATTTTAATATATCACACAAGTATCAAAAACCCTTTTAAATATAATGTACTTGCATAAAGCTCATATACCTAAGTAATATTTATGAGTGTAGAGCTATATATGTATATTGGGTATACCATCCCATGACATTATGAATATTGTCCTTCCATGACTAGAGGGAATGACTACAAACAAATAAAAATTTATAAATCATCCAAGATAAATGATATGTTTAGTCAGGTTTCTAAATTTGACTTTAAAATACTATTGATGTGAAATGCCCCACTACCTTTGAAAAATTACTGGTAGTCACCAAACTGCATCCAAAAGAGGTGAGCTTAAAGCTTGCAATTTTATAAGTTCTAGCTTCCTGTGAGGGAAATGCCTTACAAATGTAGTGTGCATTCTCTGACCTAAATTCCAGGCTGAGTCACGTAATTAAGATGTAAGCTTAACATTTCTACAGAATTTTTTGCAAGTCTAGAGATTGAGACGAATGATTAATGTTTTGAATTAACAGCTCAGAGGATAGAGACATCTGTCAAGTTTTAACAACAGCTTTCTGAAATAAAATGCTTTACTCGGGGACAATAACTAATAAATGTCAGATTCTGTCTCTGTGTCTTTCTTCACCTGGACCTATGGCTGCCTCAAGGCATGTGACATTTAAAATCAGCTCTGCCTCCCCTCTTTAAGAAAAAAAAAAAAGTATCCAATGAAAGAGATACAGGTCCATTCAAAGATTTCATATTTAACAATTATTTTTAATTATTTTTTCTTTAACTTGTATGTTTATAATAAATACATTAGATGATTTTACCAAATCTACAAAACTGTACATATACAGGCAAAATTTTCGACAGATTGACATAAAATATCTGTAAATATGATGTTCAAGAACTTACAATGTCAAATCTTTGAGGAAAGCATAACCAGTCCTGAGTGAAAGGCCTCCCTCACTCTCAAGGCAACCTTCCATATATAAAGCACCTTCAGGGAAATGTCACAACTGTTCCTTAGACCTGAAACTCAATGCTGGAAAAAAAAAAAAAAAAAAAAAACAGTGACATGCCTTTTTAGCTCTAATGCCTGATGGGCATATGACCTCCTGGTTAAAAGCAAGGGCTCCCAACAAGGCAGATGTAGATTAAAATTCCTTACTCTCTGTATGAACTTGTACACATATTTTAAATATTTGAGTTTTTCTTTCCTCATAAGTAAATGAACATAATATAAAATATCAATACCTAGTTACCAGGTCTCAATACATAGTCGTTATTCCCAAGATTATCTGCATCCCCTGAATGCTCTGTGAAGGGATGTAACAAGTCTAGACTATGCTCTGTGAGGACATATGTTTGGCCTCTTCCCACCTGCCTCCTCCTCTATCGAAAGTCCCACACGTGGAGAAGAGCTTCTCAGCTCCTTTCCACAGGTTCTCACTGTGATCAACCAGATGCTCTAGAGTGGATAGAATTTTCCCATTTTCCACAGTATTTGTTTTCCTGAGAAGCATCAGCACAGACCCTGAGAATGAAAGTTTCTTTGTTGACATATAAATTATTGCAAACACCAAAGCTTCTCAAAATGGCCAATCATAGCAAAATTTCAGCCAGATCTGAGGCATCCAATATCCAGTGAGGAATGAAGCCTTGAACTGGGCCATCTTTAGCTCCCAGAGACTTCAGTCATTTTGAATTCTGAACTTTGCGACATCAATTAACAACACAGCAAACATTTTAATGTATTCTCACATGCCACATTACTTACAATTTATGTAGAGTTATATAGAAGTTGTGTTTAAGTTGACCCATTGTGAAATTTTAGAGATAATGAAAAGTTTGTTAATTTTTAGTTTTGAATTTTTTTTTCATATTTTGGCCATTTTATAAAGTATTTTTATAGGTTTTAGGTCTCTGGAAAGACAGCATGTATGTTGTGCCTTTGACCAATGTTAAGAAAGGACTGCCTGCAATGTGTGATGAGGAACTTGTGCCAGAATACAAATCTACATACTGCTTCCTTCATAGAAAAAGTTTTGTTTTTTTAGAAAATATATTCAATAATTTTTAAAGTAGTGTTAGATAAATGGTTTATATTCTGATACACATTCCTCATGGCAAACTTTTAATAAACAGCTCCCAGAAGCCATGTTGAGTCACAATGCTGTAGACATTACGGTTTTCCTCACTAGATCAACTCATAAATGCTCTATGGTAACTCAAAAAAACTGGTGCTATTACAGCCTACTTTATTCCACATATCCATATTTTATCCATTACTTATACCACATATCCATAAACACACATAACACTAAAACCCTTATCAATACTCCTCAAAATTGTCTGAACCTAAAAAGCATTTGGAGAGCTTGTTTATCATGTAGATTCCAGGACCTCATCCTCTTAGATTCAGTAGGGTTGTTACAGGACTCAGAAATTTGTATTTTTAACAAGTATACTAAGTCCTTCTAATAATTTTGATCCATGAGAAATACTGCCCTGCAGGATTGTTATGGTTTGGATGTGAGGTGTCCCCCTAAAAATCACATGTGAGACAATGGAAGAAAGTTTGAGGAGAAATGATTGGGTATAGCCTTAGCCTAATCAGTGAGTTGATCCCTGATGGGATTAAGTGAAGTAGTAGGGTGTAGCTGGAGCAGGTGAGTTTTGAGGCATGGCTTTGGATACATATTTGTATCTGGAGAGTGGAGTTTCTCTCTCTGCTTCTTGATCACCATGATGTGAGCCGCTTCCTCTGCCACATACTCTGCCATGAGGTTTTGCCTCACCTTGAACACTGAAGAATGGAGCCAGCCTTTTATGGACTAAGACCTCTGAAACCATGAGCCCTCAAAATTTCCTTCTCTATAGTTGTTCTGATCAGATCCTTTACTCACAGCAGTGAAAAAAAAAAGTTGACTAAAACATGAATATTCTGTCAATAGTACTTCTGATACCTTATTATGGACATGTCTTCCTTGTCACATGCAGAAGAACAAAGGAAATTGTTAAAGAATAACAAAGAGAGGTTGGGAAGATAACAGAGTGGAACTAGGCACAAATCTCAACTCCTCCACAGAGAGAAGACAGCTGATCAGAGAGACACATGTGTCAGAGGAAATGCACTAAGGCATAACATAGGCCAAACTGGACAATCACAGACTTGGAGGGACTCAGAAACACTGGAATAGAATACAGAAAAGAATTTGTTAACCCTAATCATTGACCAGAGAGGGTCAGTGGGGAGAAGTAACAAAGAGCAAGAGGGAGAAGCAAAGCTGACAAGCTTATTTTGCTAACTGTGGTAGAAAAGAAAGTCAGAATAGGTTAAACTAATGCAGAATCTGCAAAGCCACTTAATGAGGGAAAAGTGCCCAACTCATCTAATATTACTGGGCAAAAATTGTGTCCAGCAGCATCCCATAGAGACCATACCTAAGTCTACCTCTCTAGTAAGAATTAAATCTACATTGCTTTATCCCATCAACAAACATCAAAATATACTATAATAATGAATGCCTTTGAAATGCTGCTAGGTGAAGCTCCCTTTCCTCACTACTGACAGTGTGGTACATGAACTCTTAGTAATAAAAAAGAGAAAATAAGTGACTGTGATCAGAATATATGAGAATTCTGGGACAACATGAAAAGACAAAATTTAAGAATCACTGGAACAAAAAAAAGAGATCTTAGATTAAAAAACAAACAACAACAAAAAAAAACTAAAGGCATGAATAATCTTTTCTGCAAAATAATTTCTGAAAATTCTCTAATTCTTGGGAATGAGGTGCTTCAAGATAGAGTAAATGAGGATGTATTGAGAACACCAAATAGATGAGATCAGATAGAACCTCTTCACCACATATTATCATTAAAATACCTAACATACATACAAAAACAAGAGAGAATTTTAGAAGCCTCTAGAGAAAATCATCAGATCATATTTAGAGGTAAACTAATCAAAATTATTTTCATTTTTCAGCAAAGCCTCTAAAAGCCCAGAGGACCTGGAATACCTCATTCCAAAAATAATTTCCAAGGGAGGTTTCTATATCCAGCAAAGTTTTCCTTCATAACTGAACTTGTAATAAAAATCGTTCAAGATAAGCATAAGCAAAGATTCATGACTACTAAGTCAGAATTACAGAAAACACTTAAAGAAACAGTTCATACAGAAGTTAATAAACAAACTTAAGAGATCCCAAAAGGATGAATCTCATTAGAAAAGTAGCTAAGCAAATGAGAATTAAGATTGAATTAAACATTAGAAATAATTCAAAAAGGCAGGAAATAATAAACATAATAATACTGCATATGAATTCTCTCAATTCTCCAAATAAAAGAAGTAGTTTTCAGATTGAATTAAAAAGCAAGACTTTATTTTGGCCTCAAAGCAAGTATTAGCAAATACAAATATCAGTTGAAATAATGTATTGAATCTTATCAGATCATAATTAAATAAAATTTGAAATTAACAGCAAGAAAAACTACTGAAATTACACAAACACATGGAGATTGAATAATATACTTCCGAATAATGAGTGGGTCACAGAAGATCACAGAGGAAAAATTTAAAAAATCTTAGAACCAAATGAGAATAGAGATACAATATATCAAAAATCTCTGGGACATTATGAAAGTGCTTCTAAGTTGAAAGTTTATAGCTGTAAATGCCTACATTTAAAAAAATCTAAAAATATCGAATAAGCAACATAATGATGCATCTCAAGTTCCTAAAAAGAAAACAAACAAATTCCAAAACCAGTAAAAGAAAACAAATAGTAAAGGTCAGTGCTGAAATCAATGAAATAGAGAATAAATATTTTTTTAAAAAAAAATAATCAATATAATGAAGAAAAGTTTCTGTGAAAAGATAAGCAAGATTGTTAAACCCTTAGCCAAATTACCCCCCCCAAAAAAGAGAAAAACAGATGGAAAGTAATAAAATTAGTGATAAAGAAGGAGCTATCACCACTATCATCATTGAAGCCCAAAGGATCATTAGGGAATATTTTGAAAACATACAATAAAATGGAAAATGTATGAAAAAATGGATAAAACACTAGGCACATAATGACCTACCAAAACTAAAACAAGAGAATATAGAAGTCCTAAACAGATGGATAACAAGCAATGAAATTGAAGCAGAAATAAAATGCTTTCCAACATAGAAAAGCCCAGAACCAGATCCAGATGAATTGTAAGCTGAATTTCACCAGACCTTTACAGAAGAATATAATGCACCTCAAATTACTCCAAGAAATAGGAAGGAGGAGAAGAGGAGCATGTTCAAATTTATTCTATAAAGCTCTTATCACCCTGGTACCAAAACCAGACAAGGACACATCAAGAAAGCAAACTACAGACCAATATCCTCAATGGACACAAATGCAAAAATCCTTAATAAAATATTAGCAAACCGGGCTGGTGCTGGTATGTAGCTTGGTAGCAAAGCACTGGCCTTGCATACATGAAGCCCTGGGTTCTATCCCCAGTTCCAACAACAAAAATTCTCCACCAAAAAAATCACAAACCATATTCAACAAGGCATTAAGAGGATTATACATCATGATGAAGTTGGTTTCCTTCCAGGGATGCAGAGTGTTTCAAAATATGCAAGTCAATAAGTGTAATTCATCACATAAATAGAATCAAGGACAAAAATCATATGACCATCTTAATAGATGCAGAAAAAAAAACTCTGATAAAATTTAGCACCCATTCTAAAAACATTAGAGAAAGTAAGAATACAAAGAACTTACTTCAATTTTATAAAGGTTATACATATAACAATTCAAAAGTCAACATCATACTGAATGGGGAAAAAACACTCTCACCACTCCTATTCAATATAGTTTCTTGAAATTCTAGTCAGAGAAATCAGGCAAGAGAAGGAAATAAAAAGGATTCAAACAGGAAAGTAAAAATTCAAATTGTTTTGCAGATGATGATTTTACACTTAAACAGTTCAAAAAGCCCCACCATAAGATTTCTAGAGCTGATAAACAAATTCAGCAAAATAGCAGGATACAAAATCAACATACAAAAATTAATAGCTTTTTTATTCACCAATAGCAAATCTGCTGAAAAAGAAATAAGAAACACAATTCCATTGACAGTAGCTTTCAAAAAAACAAAATAACATAAAATACTTGAGAATGAGTCTAATCAAAGAGATGAAAGACCTCTACCTTGAAAATTACAGAAAACTGAAAAAAAAGAAATGGAAGAAGACACTACAAGATGTAGACCTTCCATGTTTATGGATGGGTAGAATTAATATTATTAAAATGGCCATATTACCAAAAGTGAAGCAAGCCCCTTCAAAATACCAACAACATTCTTCTTCACAGAATTAGAAAAAAAAAAAAAAAACAATCCTAAAACTCATAAGGAGGAATAAAAGACCCAGAATAGCCAAAAGCAATTCTGAGCAAAAAGAAGAGTAATACTGGAGGCATTACAACACCCAACTTCAAACTATAGTGCAAGTCCCTACTATCAAAAACTACATGGTACTGTCATAAAAACAGACACACAAACCAATCAAATAAAATAGAAAATGCAGAGACAAATCCACGAGATGCAGTCATCTGATCCTTAAGAAAGGTGCCAAAAACATATGTTGGAGGAAAGCCTATTTAACAAATAGTGCCGGGGATATTGGATATCCACATGTAAAAGAATGAAAGAAGATCTTTATCTCTTACCAGAAACAAAGGTTAACTCAATGTGGATCAAAGACCTCAGAATTAGATCAGAAATTCTGCAACTAACAGAAGAAAACAGGAAAAACACTCCAGCACACAGGTGCAGGCAATAACTCCCTCAATAGGACTCCGAAAGCTCAGGAAATTAAACCAAGTAGTAATCGATGAGATGGCATCAAATTTCAGAACTTTTGCACAGCAAAAGAAACATTTAAGAGCAGAAAGAGACAGCCTACAGAAGGGGAGAAAAATATTTTCTAGCTACTCATCTGACAGAGGATCCTTTGTTACAAATATCTGCAGGAAATTAATCTCAATTTTAATTTTAAAAAAAAATCAGTGGAGGAATCAGGGAAAGCACACATACCAGAAGGAGACCTACAGACAAAGTGGACCATCAGCAGTAGGTTCCCCCACCCTCACTTGTAAACAAGACACCTGTGTAGGCTGAAGATGTGTATAAGAGATGAATTTTAGATGATCTCTAAGATTCTTTGCCAGTCTAATATTCAACCATGTGCTACTCTTTCTTTAAATGAAAGCACACTGAGTCACTTTGAGTGAACTTCGAAAACTAGTATACTTTATTTTCTGATGTTTTATTCTGTGCACCAGATAAGGAAAATGATGACCCGAAATGTGGCGAGAACAGTAATTAAGGATGCTACAAGAATTTCCCCAGTTGTACAAGTACAGATAGCTTGATTTAGAGTATTTTTCACAATAATTCCCTTGGAAATACATGCAGTCTTGTGATCTCTGCAGATGCCTCTAGGCAGCTCTACCTTAATTTTGAGTATGATTTCCTAGGAGAAATTTGAAGCCGCTTTGAACAAAGTTTAAAAACTTCTGCCGCTACCAGGAAAAGTATCAAATTTTAAAAATAAATGCTATATATTACCATACTGCATATATTCCATATATTATGCTTTATATTTGAAAATGAAAATGTTTAAAGACTTTCTTAGCATGATTAAGAAGAAGCAAGCAATAAAAAGCATTGTATAAAAACTAGCCTCGTTTCGTAAAGAAGATATTTTCTTGTAATGACTTTCTGACAAAATTAACTAATGCCTGGGCCAGTGCATTAAGAAATAATATAATTCTCACTGCAATACTTTCCAACCAGGACATAACATTTCACATGGCCTTCCCTATGGGGAGATAAAATTTACTGGTTGAAATATGTGGGCAGATATATTTTTCATTTCATAACAATTAAAATTATTTTTATTTCTTCACAAAGAATCAATGGCATTTTTATTACATTTAAGTCTTGAAAATAAAAGAGGAAGAAACTACTTTTTTTTTTTTTACTAAATCCTAGGTGCAATCAGCCTCAAAATTTCCTTGGGTGTTCACAGATCCCCATGGTCAACTTGTAAAAAAAATAATAAATGGCCCAACATCAATCTCCTCCTTATGGAACCTACATAGGTTTGTAAAGGCAGGAGCAAGAAGATAGGATTCAATAGTATATCTCCAATAACACCCCAAGGCAGGTGATCTATCAAAGTTATTCCAAAATAGGAAAAACTGACAGTTCAATTTCACATCAAACTCCTTGGGGGAAAACTGATTGAATGATAGCAAATACTACCTGCTTTTATTGTATGTGTAATCAATATGCTGTGCGCCTTTCATAATAGCCATAAGGTTATATTAAATATGAGTACATCACAGCTCTGCATGGTTAGCATTCACTGGTTATATGGTAATTGAGCCAAGGTTGAATTCTAGTCCTTTTGTGTTATGATTTCAGTCTGGAATGTACCCCAAAATCTTACCTGTTGAAGACTCGGTCCTCGATGCAGCAATGTTCAGAGGTGGGGCTTTTAAGAAACAGTTGACTCATAAGAGCTCTAATCTCATCTGTGGATTAATCCAGTGGAATAGATTAATAATTTGAATAGACTACTGGCATAAGGTGAAAGGGGTAGGCAGGTAGGGCATGGCTGAATGAAATAGGTCACTGGATACATGCCCTTGTGGACTACACCTTGCCCCTGGTCCCTTCCTCTCCACCTCTCTCTCTCCCCTCATCTGGCTGCCATGAGTTGACCAGCTTTCCTCCACCATGATGTTTTGCCTCCCCTCAAGCCCAATGCAATGGAGCCAACAAACCATAGCCCAAGACCTCTGAAACCATGAGCCAAAATAAAACTTTTCTTCTCTAAGTTGTTCATGTCAGGTATTTTGGTCACAGCAATGCAAAGCTGACTTACATACCATACTTCTCTGCATATCTTTCTGGTTTGCTCATGTTGCCTCCCAGTTCAGAGGTAAAGAGACGCGACACAAACTCCATATACAAAAGACGGCATAGAGAGGAGAGAACCATGCAACAGATACATGCTGGAGATAAAAATACATGGCAAAAATCTAACAATGGCCTAGCAAGATTGCCTCAAAGGGGCCTGAGAGGTCTTCTAAGGGTCATTCTGAACCTTGGGGTCCAGGTCCAGGGGTGTTTTGGCAAGCCTTGGAGCACAAGCTGAGTGGCCAGAAACCTGAATCAGGTGCATCTGATCTTAAAAGCCCCAAATGACAAGCCACTGCTATCTTCTTCTGAGTTTTAAGCTAGGGGTTATGAACTCACACAGGAGTTAGTTAGGTTAACAAGAAGGGGGAAAGAAGTAGCAGTTCTAAACACTAATCAGTTATTGGAGCAGATTTTACAATTGGTGAGACCTTCATCTTTCGGAGTGGGGAAGTCTCTTCTTCCCTGAAGTTGAGAGCAATTACTAGCTGCACGGCCACGAGTCTGTTCTGAGTATGTCAGGTTTCACATATAAAAAGCCCATTTTTCAAATTCTTTTATCAGACCCCCTACTAGATTACTCTCCTCACACATTAAAAGGAAGAAGATTGAAATGTGGAATGCTTTGAGGTCAGAAGAGCCAGCAATGAACAGCAAGGTAAGAAAGATGATTTCTGGCTCAGGTCCCTTGAAACAGGAACCCTTTTACATGATTTCTTTTTAAACTAAAAATAATACTTCCTTTTTTCTCTCTTTTTCATTGAAACAAAAGCAATAAATATTCATTAAAGGATTATAAAGCATGGAGAATCCAAAAGAATGGCAGAAATCCACATTTGGACTACTCAGATCTATAATTGTTATAGTTATTATTTTGCCTTTGCAGATGTTTATTTCTGAAAAAGGTGTATGTGTGTGAGGAAATCTTCAAGAAAGCTTTGTTTCGAAGCAAGAGAGTGTGAATCTGGGCTGTAAGTTTGGAAAAGTTCATTTTCTTTTCTGAACTTCACAGCTTTGTAAATTGGAGCTAGCCATATATAGCCACTCATGCCAAGGGTGAGTACATATGTAAACTAAGGGCCAAAGGGACTGAGCCCAGTGCTTAAAGGAGGTTGGTAACTCACAAACATGAATTCCCATCACTCCCATGGGTAGCACCTTCACGGGACTTCACTAACATCCATTTGGCTCCCACCAGTGTTCTTGTAAGTGTTATTTCTCACATAGTAATTTGCTGGTGTGAACTTTCTAGACTTATATGTTATCTCCTTTGGATCAGCTACTCTGTGCCTTGCAATATGGAAATATCCTAGTTTAATGTGTTTGACTGCAAAACTATACCAGTGATAGAAGCCTTAAGCAAAACTTCAGGATTTCCTAACCATGCTCCCCGCCCCACCCTGCTTGGACTGTCCTTTCATTCACTATCAAATTCTACACTTGGTAATATCTAGACATGCTGGAACCAATTCAGAGGAAACACTACAGGAAGAGGAAATTCCAGTTGTGCTACATGTGAAAGAGTTGAAGGATTTTTTTTTTCTAAGGAGGCAAGAAAAATAAAGATTCAGGAAATTATTTAATCATTGTCTTCAAGGAGTTTATTTTATTTATAGCATTTAACATTCAGTAACTTCTCACAGGTCTGTAGTGACTATGTTCTTTAACACTGCATTATGGATTTGATGGAGGACTTTGGAAGCCATTCCCTCAGCTGTGCACCCAAGAGAACTACAGCTGCTGTCTCCCTGACTTGAAAGCCCCGAGGTTCTAAGAACTGGAGAGATTTTGAACCATGACCAATGAAAAATATTGACAATGTCCAAGAATCCATGTGTTGACATTATGGTAGCCTGTGACCTAAAGGAAACTGACCTGTCTGCAGAGGTACCTGTGTCAGGTCACAGAAATGGCAGTTTATTTTATTCCATATTCTCTCATTTTAATTTGACCTTCAAATAAACAAGTCTAAGGCAGATAAATATATATATATATATATATATATATATATATATATATATATATATATACACACACACACACACACATTAAACTGTTACTCTCTGTTCTCTCCTCTCCCAGCCCCGGCAACTTGGAATTTGCTTTAATGTTCTCAGGACATACCTATTCTAGATATTTCAAATAAAAGGAATTGTGTAGTATGTCCCTTTTTTTCTTTTTCTTGGTAATGGCAGTTGAGTCCAGGGGTACTTGAGCACTGAGCTATATATATCCTAAGCCCTTTTTCAAAAATTTCATTTTTTGATAGGGTCTTGCTAAGTTGTCCAAGCTACCCTTGAACTTGAGATCCTCCTGCCTCAGCTTCAGAGTAGTTGGGATGTGTACTGTGCCTTGGCTCAATATGTTACCATTTTGTGTGCATGTAGGTATTTTAAAATACACTCACAGGTTGGGAATGTTGCTCAGTGTGAGAGCACTTGCCTAACATGCTCAAGGCCCTGAGTTGGATTTGCAGCATCATAAAACAAAGCAAACAAAAAACCCCACTTTTTAGTGGATTTGATGCTTTCTTTTTTCTTTTCTTTTCCTTTTTTTTTTTTTTTTTTTTGCTTTTATTTATTTATCTTTGCATCTTTTACATTTATTTACCACAATCCTGAGGGACAGGTATTATCATCATCCCTGTTTTATAGGTAAGGATGGAGGCACAGGGAAGCTGAGATGTCAGAGCTTCTGAGCAGCAGTATGTGAATGTGGGTGGGCTGACCCTGGAGTTCATGCTGCTTGGTCCCCTGTCCAGTGGCCTCTCTAGTTTCTGACATGTGCAGTTTCAGAGTTTACTTTTCCCCACATTGACAGAAAGTGGCCATGGAATATTCTGCTCTAGAAAATTCTTCTATCACATGTACCATAATTGAACTATTTCCCCATTGATGAATTTTTAGGATGTTTATATATATATATATTTTTTTTGTAGTTACGAGTCATACTGAAAGGAACATTAAGGGCCAAGAAATTGCTAAAGTAATACACATTTATTGTAGAAATATGGCCAAGAGAACAAGCTAAAACACACATATAAATTATTTTCTTAGAGGTAGCCATTGTAGACAGTTTTAAACATATATTATATATGTTTATGCATATTTGTATATGATAAATACATAAATATTATATATGATTATGCATAACACTTATATAAATACATAATATTATATAATGCACAAATAATGTAAAAGAAGGCATATTAGAGTATTATAGTCAGAATTCTCTAGAGGAACAGAACCAATAGGATATATATGTATGTGTGTGTGTGTGCATGCATTTAAATTATAAATAATACATATATATATGAATTAGAAATATATGCATGTATTTATAGTTTTTAGATTGTATTACACAATCAGAGACTAAATAGTTCTCAATGGCATCTGCAGGCTAGAGAGCTGGGGAAACCAGTGGCTTCTCATTCCAAGAAACTGGAAGCAGCCTTAGAGCAAGAGAGACCAGTGATGCAGCCCCAATCTGAGGCTGAAGTCCTAGAAAAGCCCTGGACAGCCACTGGTTCAAGTCTGCTAAGGAATCTGGAGTGTGATGTCCAGAGGTGACAGAAGCATCAAGAAATGCCAAGAAGTGTCGAGTATGCAAACATGTGCAAGCTTCCTCTTTTTGTTCCATTCAGGCCCCCAGCCTATAGGACAGTGCTGCCCATGTTCAAGGTAGATCTTTCCCAATTGTCTCTGGAAACCATCTCACAGATATACCCAAAAGGTGCTTTACCAGTTTTTACAAGTGTCTCACAATCTAGTCAAATTGACAACCAAGATTAACCATTGCAATTATCTTAACTTGATCTATACTACCTACTGAGCTAAGACTAGGATCACTGAGTGGAAGTCATAAGAGAACACATTTATGTTGAATGTAAAAAGCATGTAGAAAAGCCAAAAGTTAGACCATGTGACCTGAGAAGGCAGTGAGTTCATCATGGTTATATTCAAGCAGAGGCTGTGACCACTTAGTAGAAATGTAGTAATGACTTCGTTCTCCTACTTAGTGAACCTTGAGGTTTTCTTTTCCTGTAAGAAGTTATGTAATTCTAAACACTACCATAAAAGAAGGAGCCTCAAAGGTGTCAAGATCTGACTCTAATTTCTGCACATTTGGAGGTATTCCTCAGCATGTTCTAAAATGCCTACCAAACTCAGGGAAAATAAGAAAATGTTTTCCTTATACACCTAATTGAAATACTACTCTTGTCTCTTTTTTTAAATCATTAACATTTTAAGAGATTTTAAATTCAGCCATGCCTCTCATGCTGAGGAAACAGAAGCAGAGTCTGTAATTCCCCTGAAACTGGGGTGTTCCTTAGAATCTCGTCTCCACTGGGAGATCTCAGAAATTCCCACCATGGACTCAGGTTCCAGTTAGCCTACTTCCAAAGGACTCTTCTTTACTCTCCATGAGCGTTTGACAACTCCAAATTCCAGAGCAGATGTAGGAAGCTGTCAGAAGTTTTACCGCTGGCTTCATGAGTTCTGCTTCCCCGAATGTTGAAGTTTGAACACCAAAGTGCAGAGGCAAGCATAGAAAGCAAGGTTTGTTTAAATAATAGTATCACAGACTTCTCCTGAGAGTAAGAAGGGGGGCATAGATGGTATCCCAGTATCCCAAGAAGTGGGGTACATCCTTCCCTTTTTATCCATCTTAGAGTTTCTTTGTTCTCCTGCCCTCTTCCCCACTTATCTCTCCCTTTCCTTTTTCCATCCTGCATAGGGGACTAGGCCCAGGAGATGCTGGTGGGATGGCCAGGAGGTGAGAAGCAGATGGGCAAGAGAGGCCAAAGGTGGAGTGATCCTAGGCAGGAAGGGAGCAGCAGCCCAGGAGTTTCCTGTCTACCCAAATGAGCCACTTAGGAAGTGTTTCAATAGTATCCTTTTGGGAGGAACAGTATAGGTAGGATAGGTAGGAAATCTTGGTGGAGGAAGTACTCTGGGGAGATTAGCATTTCAACCCCCTAGAGGCAGTCTCCAACTTTCCCGACCCAAATCAATTTTTATCTCCTCTATCGTAACTAATTCTTGCTTCAGAAGGACAAACTCAAGGCAGCTGAGTACTACCACTTCCAGTCAGCCTGCACGGCTAAGGTGGCATGACTACCTGGGCCCTGCCCTGTACACAGACAGCTTGTAGGTGAGCAAAAGCCATTTGTTTCCTCACACAGTTTTTGCATAACTCCATTTGCTTCTGAAACATGGCATGTGTCCAGTTCTTTGTCCTTGTTCTCATACAGCACAATGAATATATCATTCCATTAGCCACAGCTTAGAGCCGATTTCACTATCATCATCCGTTTAGGGCTTAATAGTGTTTACCGAGGCTTTCGCAGAGTTCTTTGTGACATGCGGCAGAAGCCAGCCTAGCAACTGTAGCTAACGGGCTGGGAGCAGAGCCGTGCCAATGCAAAATCACTGGCTTACAGCATCTCAAGACATTTGGCGGGTGTGCTCTGAAAAATCCAAAGGTTCTAACAAAAGAAAATAAACTGCTAGGGACGAAGACAGACAAAGGAAATAACAAAAACACAAACTGAGAAGCATTATGGTTTTTAGCAGCCTTGGATGAAGAGGAGGAAGGAGGGGCAAGAAGGTGATGTGGCCCATTTGTCAGACCATGTGTGGGAGATGATGTCAGGACAAAGGCATTAGAACTTGGTAATCGCCGCCCACAGGGACTTGGCGTGATTCAGAGATGTCTGATCAGGGGCTGGTGGATATAATCAGATGTGGCCAGCGAGACCACTCCTGCTATTCATCCAGCTTTTCTGGTCTCACTCTCATCCAGGCCCTTCTGCCACCAAGCACTTTTGAGCCAAACCCCATTTGTAGGTTGGACTCTCAGAATACTCACTCTCACCTTAGCATGAATTTAAATTGGTTTTTATTTCATACAGTTGTGTTCTGTTTTTTAATCATCCCTTCAGTGGCCAAATGGAAGAACACCTTCCCTATCCATGGCAGTTTCAGACACAAGAAGCTCATGTCTGGGTTCCAGGGTGGGACAATGATTCTGTGTACCTAAATGTTTCCATGAGTTATCTGCATAGCCTGAAGCCGACACTAATTAAAAAGGAATATTCTAGAAAACCATACTTTATTAGCTTTTTTTCAGGTTTTTTTAGCTATTTTTTTGTTTTGTAGACTTTTTGTTTTGCTTTTTCCCTTGTTCTTAGCATACCCAAAAAAAGCACCACATCTTACAAGTCAAGGTAAGTCTAGTTCTCACTTACGGCCTACAGTCATGATGACTGTGTTTGATGTTCTAACTCATCATGGGAAGACTTTTTTCCTGGTAAAGGTGGGCAGCCAGGAGGAAAGAGCTTTGCCAATAGGTGGTTTTAACCTTGACTTCCTACTTTCATTTAAACTGCTTGAAAACTGTCTTGCTGGTGCATCCCTGAAGCAAACAGAATCTCCCGTGGAAGGGAGGCATGTGGTCCCCAAGCCCTGAGATCTCCTGAGTATTATCGCCATGTTGCAGAAGATGGTTTTTATTTCCTGTTTGTATCTTATATTCTCTCCACCTGTTCCTTTAATTTAATTTCTTGATATTCAGTTTCCTCATTATTATAATTGAATTAGTAGTAGAACCTATGGCTCCTCTTGCTGACTGAGCTTTCTGGATCTGTCCATTGCCCTGTAGAACCGGACCTGGACATGAAGCCATTCGGTGTCACCTCAGACACACTGGTCCCTACTCTTGACCTCTGCTACAGCTTCAGTGCTAGACACACATCCGTGATGACAGCTTTCACCCTGTACCTATCTCCCATCCTGTCTCTCCTTGCCCACCATGGTGAATATTGATTGCACAGTTGTTCTTGCTCTAGTTTTTTTCAGGCTATGCCTGCCTCCCAATATTCAAAAGAAATTTTCTGTTATACTCTGACAGGAATTTAATACTTAGTGGTCAGAATCAGTGCTGACTTCAGGCTAGTGGGAAAGCCCTGGAGATTTGGGGGAAGAGAATTCGATCCAGCTCCAAGTTCTAGCCTAGAGGGGACCAGGACAGTGCTGCACTGCCACCTAGGGGCAGGAGTTCCCAAGAGCAGGCTCCTGAGTGGATTGTCAGCCTGCTTTCTCCTCTGCCTCCTCTGCCTGGGAGCTGGACTGGATCTTTGGAGTAATACCGGCCCTGAAGAGTGAGGAACACAGGAGAGCATCCACCAATTCAGATAGGGAAACTTTTATCATGATCTCTACATTGGGAGAAGGGAGTAAGATTTTGTGTGGAAGGTAAATCAATAATGTACAGGAGAGGGTGAGTGTGCAGATTGGGGATAAATCCTCAGGCATCAGGTACCACAGAGCAGTCACTTCTATCTGGCCCTGGAGAGTTTCCTCCTGGGGAATGTGGAAAACATCATCTCACAAAGGATTGAGTACATCAATGGAGGGATAATGCTCGACACAGCCTGACTCGGGGGGGCACTCAGTAAACAAAAACAATTTAAATAATCTATGACTTTATGTTATTCCAACATTTCTGAATGTCCTACAAGTGGAGCCTTCTATAAAAGATAGATGCAAAAAGGTTTAGCATGATGAATGAAGCCACTTAGCTGCCTTAAACCTCGAGAGGCCAGACATACATCAGCAGAAGTATCTGTCCTCCAGCACAGATCTCAGTCTGACACTGCCTTTGTCCTAGCTGAGGGAAGCCTGAGCTAAGCAGGGCTAGCACTAGACTTGCCATGCAGAGGAGGCACAAGCCCTGTCACAGTGGTCCCTACACTGACACCCAAAAGTGATGATCCACCTTTGGAGTTGGTGGTTCTGAGTTAGGGAGTAAGCAGTTCAGCAGTGACTCTCATCCAGCAAGAGCCTATATTTTGAGGTTCAGTCAGCAGGAGGCTGACATACCAATGCCCAGTGGTGCTCAGCTACTATCAAATCTTAAGCAGGCTTCATTTTGGAACAGGTGCACCCACCTTGCGGGGAATCTGGAAAGGTTACTATGAAGTAGAACAAGAAGAAGGACGAAGCTGAGGGCAAGAAATAAGATCTTGGAGCCAAAATGACCAGGAGCCTCCTAATTTGTACCAGGGACATGGATAAGGTGAGAGACATGTGGGAACTAGAGTTTCTCAGGGCTCAGAAACAATGGGGACCTATGGGTCCTCAAAGGAAGTGTTTTGTTTGACTTTTGTCCCTCAGATATTCTTATGTTGAAGTCCTAACCTCCAGTGTATCATAATGTGACCTTATTTGGAAATTAGGTCATTGCAAATACAGTTAGTTAAGATGAAGTCATACAGAACTAAGGCGGCCCTTAATTCAATATGACTGGTGTCCTTATAAAAAGGGGAAATTTGGAGACCGACATGTACACAGAGAGAAAACTGTGTACTGTGTAGACTGGAATAGCAAAGGAGTACCAACAGCCAAGAACGAGGTATGAAACAGATGCTTCCCTAGCACTTTCAGAGGGGCTGCAGCCCTGCCAGCACCTTGATCTCTGACCTGCAGCATCCTGAGCTGCAATACAATTGTTTTCTGTTACTTAAACCACCCAATCTGTGGTACTTTGCTATGGCAGCCCTAGCAAACTAATACAACTTCCAACATCAGTTTGGTGACTAGAGCAAGATTAGGTGAGGTGGTAAAGTTGATGAAGACACAGCAGCAGGAGAGCTGGAGAAAGGTGATGACCCTGTGGAACACCATACCCCAGAACATGAAGTCAAAACAAAACATTGCTATTGTTTATGAGTCTACCTTTTCAGCAAGACTGGAAGACAGGGCATCTCTGCTCCATTCAGTGGTCTAGGATGTTTGAAGACAGAGTTGGAACCATCTAGAGATTCCTCACTCAAACATCTGGCAGTTCCTTCAGGCTGTTGGCACGGTCAACTCAGCCAGGGCTATTGGTGGGAAGAGCTGTCCATGGCCTCTCTCGTGTGGCTTCAGCTTAATCACAACATGACAGCCAGATTCTGAGGGTGAAGGTCTCAAAAGAGATAAAAATAGAGAAAGAGACAGACAGAGATTGAGAGAGATGCATAGGAAGAGAGACAGAGACAGGGACAGAGAAAAAGAGAAAGGGACAGAGAGACACAGAAAGAGAAGGAGAGACCGAGAAAGTCAGAGACAGAAAGAAAGACATGCAAAAAGAAAGAGAGGGAGAGCAACATAGAGGAGGGGTCATAGTGGAAGAGAGAAGGAGAAACAGGAGAAACCTGTACCCAGACTCAGATGTCATTTTGCATCCTCCCATGCACCTTCTTGGTTAAAGTAGACACAAACCCACTCAGATTCAAGGGAAAATTGCCTCTTGTTCTTAAGGGTAAAGCACAATCTTCTGGAAGAACATGTTGTCCCAGAAATATTGCTCATGGCCATTTTTGGAAAAGCCATTTGCCATAGTCATGCTCTGGACTTCATAGAGATTCACATTAATGTATTAATACATTAAGAAAATTTTAAGTGGTGAGTGGATATTGGAAGTGTTCAGTGCAGAGGTTATAGAAAAAGTAATTTGTTCTGTTAAACACAGAAGAAATGAAAAAGAAAATTAACTTTATTTTGCAAAGAAAGACAGATCCTTCCCAGTTCTATTTCAGGAGCTTTTTCTCATGAACAATCAGCTTCCATTGTCCATGAGTTCATTCAGTATTGTACTTTATTCATGCTGAATCTCACTTTCAACTTCCTTTTCTCTTTTATCTCGTATTTAAATAATTCCCTCCTAGCTCAAATACTCAATGAGAATAAATGTGGTGGGCTGTCAAAACGACTCGGTTGATCTGGAAAAATTTATTCCAAATTATTGTGAGAATAAGAGCTCCTATAAACTCTTGGGTATACCAACTTTGCTATTTTAATGGTGGCATTTTAACAGCATTCAAATTCATTGGACCAATTCTGCTTATGATACCCTAAATTATATCCTCTGGTTCAGCAAGAGATTAGATTTTAGTTTGCCTCTTTGTCATCCAAGCCATAAACTAATGAACTAACACCAATTCTACCTCTTCCCCAATCCCTCCACTCCCCAACTTTCTAAGAAAAATCAGCCAATGAGCACCAAGATTAACTAGAGCAAAGACAGAATATTTCTAGTTTCTTTTCTATAGGTGTCCACACAGTACAAAATGAAAAAAAAAATACACAGAATAAATAATGGAATGTGCATCTCACTAACTGATCTGAGTCCCAACCATCACATGACTGCATGAAGAGATATAAATCTCTTATTGCTTTAAATGAGAACATGCTTTACACTCTCAGCTGCCGCATGATCATTATTTTGACAACAAATCTTGAGGAGTATTTCTTATCCAACCCCAAAAAACTGCCATACTTCTTTTCCCAGACCACTATCGGGGGTGATTTGGTTGTTTCTATTCCTTAGACCTTCAGCCTCACGGGACAGTTCGTCCTTGTTTGGATGTCATCAGTCTGAGTGGTGCTGCTTTCCCAGTTGTCAAGGAGACAATGGCAAGAGGCAGAATCTGGAAAGATATTGAAGCTGAGTGAAGTACCCATGTTTCTCCAGTAGAACTGCCCAGAGAGCAGGAGGAAATGTGTGGAGAAAATCACATTGATTCTCAGAATTCTGACAACCCATAGGAGATTCCTGGTTCCTCAAAGGGATTATCTTTTACTCTCAAGTATACTTACTTATACATTTTAAGTGGCTGAGGAATTGTCTGCTTTTGTATTATCTATCTGCAGTCAGGCACATCATTGTTCAGACCCCAGGGTCTTGTTGTCTGAGTTAACTCAGTGTCTGCAGTGAATGGCAGATTCCTTCATCATCCCCTGTCCTATGCCTCTCTGTGAGGAAAGGTCTGAGCTCACACATAAGTGCAGGTGCCATGGGATTGTACCTCAATTTCCTCTTCTAGAAAGACTGGGAGAAGGACAGAACATATTTGCTTTCCTGATATGGCTTTGTGAGCAGAAGTCCTGGAGTTCACATAGTGTATGTGGTTTGGGGTGAGAGTTGAAGCTAGGAAGTTTGAGGAGAGGAACAGTAAGTGTTCTGTGGTACCAATAACGTACCCTACTTGCCTTGAGTTTGAGATGATAAGAGGAGAGAAATGAGACAGGTTAGCCAGGCTGAAACAGCCCAGCATTCTGGTTTTCTGAAACAGGCATTGCCAAAAGTATTCCCATTTTGCCATACTAAATGACAGTTGGCTCAGGGTAAAATGAAGTAATAGGATCTCTTCCCTCTCTTGCCCAGTTCCGTGAAGCAGATCTTGGATTTAGATTTCAAAGTCCTATTTACTCTAATTCAAATTCAAAGATGTCCTACAAACTGCAAACTAGAGATCTGTGAGCCATATTGAGCTCACACAAGCCTTTGGTTTGTTGAGTGCAGAATTTTTAAGAATACTGCTAAGCCCTTAGTTTTCCCTGTCCTCTCCAGTCCATGAGGATCCCATATGGAGAATAATTATTTCCCACAGATAAGCTACTTGTTTGTCCAATGTGTCAAAAATTAGGATAGGGCTGGTCTCCTCCTCCTCTCTGCTGCTTAGGGTTCAGCAGGAAGTTGGAGTCCTCAACAAGTATTCTGGAATGAACCAAGCTGTGAGACTTTGGCAAATTGGTGGCATTGGTATGTTACATAAACAAAGGAAATGCTGATTTCCTGAATGAAGAGATAGAGATAACTGCACTTATAATAATCATGCCAAGGCTGCAATGAGACATAAGATGCTCAAAGCAAAGGACCTTGTACCTAGTCTGGCATGATGGAGGAGAGGAAACAAACGTCCCAATCAACTTCTCTCATCTTTGCCCCTTCGAAACTGTCAAAATGCTTCACAATGAATAGCTTGTGTTCTAGTATATCTCCTCAGGTCTCAAAAAAGCCTCCCTGCTACCAAGCAGCACCAGGAATGAGGCAACTTGATAACAAGCCTATGTTCTTGGCATAAAGAAATGGAAATGAAGTAAAGAAAGACACAAAAGTCAGGACTTCAGCCTGAGTGCTTCTGCTTTCCAACTCTAAGGCAAAAATAAAATCTCCTGATATATTCTTGCTTAGACCGTGGGCAGTAGGGGGGTGGCTGCTGACATTTTGAGGGACCAGTAAACATTTTTCTAAGCTATCTGGTCAAGGAGAAACATTTTTTGTTATTGTTTGACAGAAAGCACTAATGTCCCTTTCGGTTTTAAGAAGAATTCAGTGCTGTGCATGTAGGTTCAATGAGCTCCCAATCAAATGGTGCTCATACCAGACATTGGCTCACACTGATTGCCCAAAAACAGTTAGAGAAGGGGATTTCAAGGTTACTATTGCAGGACTTCTGATAGGTGAGTTAATTATATTTGGATTTGCATCTCATTTCTGCCCCGTTTCCTGACACTGACAAGGGAGACTTCTTAGTCCTCAGCCTTTTCAGGAGGACAAACTGAAATCATCTAACACTCATAGGCTGCAATGACTAGAAAACTGGGGAAAAGAGGGTTAAAGGGCTCAACCCTGTGTGTCTATGACCTGCCAGGGACTGGCATGATCCAGCGGCAGGTGTGATCCATATCCCCATGGCTCCATTACTCACCACCTGGTTTCCTATGACTCACAAGGTCGCTGAGCACATGGCAAGAGAGGGGGATTGATTCCCAGCTGCCACCTTCTCTCCCTAAGTTGATATCATACACTTTTTCTAGTTCTGTTCTCTCTTTCTCTCACCTAAATTATGTTTTTTCTCAGCTGCAACTATCGGCAGTCTTGTAATTCAAATTCTTTTTTTTTTTTTTATAAAGTCAAGGAAATTTATTTCCTGAGGTCATGACACAGGAAGTCGACTCCGAGCCGCTGCTGTGGAGCTCTGGTGAAGGTCAGTGCTGACCGCATGCTGGGTGACCAGGAAGCTGGAGTCTTACCACAAATGCGCAATGACCTCTGCTTAGTGCTCAACATGGTGGCACCTGTCCTGGGGCACCACCCAGGGGCAGCCCCTGAGCCCGCTGGGTGATGACCAGGCCTGGGGAGGTGGTGACAGGGCCGGCCGTCAGGCTTCACTGTGAGACCTCGGGAGGGGGGAGCGTCAGCAATTGGGGCCCAGCCGCTGGGTCAGACCGAGACAAACTGTGTGGCGGGTTTGCTCAGCAGCTGGAGAGGGTGCTGCTTTTTGATCATTATCGTTTGGGGCCCCAAGGGAGGGTCTTGGGGGCCACCTGAGCCCCAAAGCTGGGAAACTCCTCAGAGCTGCTCATATCAGGAGCCTTCTCACTGCTGCTGGCAGTCCAGGGCGCATCCCGCACCACAAAGCCTTTGGAGGGGGCCTTGGACTCCTCGTGCACGGGGGGCTTAAGGTAGCCCTGCAGAGCCTCACTGTCCACCACGTCGGCCAGGTATTCCTCCTCCAGGTTGAGGATGTGATCGATGGCCTCCTCCACGTTCTCCGGGAGCCCTGTCACAGTGACACAGTTGGGGTCCGGGGCTCCAGTCTGTGGGAAGCGGATGTCCACCTTGAATTCATCCATGATTTTTCGGATGGCTTTGCCTCGGGCGCCAATGATGCGGGCGTGGACACGGTGGTCCAGCGGGACGTCTTCAGAGACCATCTGCTCAAGCTCACCCACGATCTTCAGGATGGCGTTGCGGGCGGCTTCTGTGTTCTTCTCGTACCCTGTGATGGTGATTTGGTCCTGGGGCTGGCTGCCATCGTCCTTGTCCGGAAACTGGATGTTCACGTCGTGCTCCAGCCGGATCTGGGTGATCACTGCCCCCTTTCTTCTGATGATTTTGGGATGGTATTTGGGGTCTACAGTGATGCTCAGCTTGAAACTCCGTAGAGCCCGGTCCTCCTGCTCAGCCTGCAGCTCCTTCACGCGCTCTAGCAGCCTGGCCTTGGCTCGGTCCAGATTAGCAGCGAGGCCGGTGATGGCGATGACGTCAGACTGCCGCTCAGGAGCTGGGACGTGAATGTTCACCTCAGACTCGTCCATCATCTTGCCGATCCCGCTTCCCTTCTGCCCGATGACGTAACGGTGAAGGTCAAAGGGCACCTCCACCTCGATGGTGACAGGAACCAGAGCCTCCAGTGCCTCCTTGGCTGCCTCACACCTCTCTTTTCGGCCAGAGATGACGATGATGTCGCACCTCCGTGGAGAGCCAGGCTCAGCCTCTCTGCCCTCCCCGGCCTCCTCACCGTTCTCCTGGACAGCTGGCTCTGTGCTGGGGACTGGGTTCTCCTCTCTGTCTGGGAACTTGATCTGGACATTGTAATCCCGAGTGATCTGCTGGATCCTGGAGCCTTTGGGGCCCATGACAGATCGATGGAACCTTTGGGGGATGGAGCACTCCACCGTCACCTGGGCTTCCAAGTCCTCGATGATCTCCTGAATGCGCTTCTTGGCTGCCTCCACACAGTCCTTGGCACCTTTGAGGGTGACCTTGTCGCTCTGTGTGCCGGAGCGCGGGAAGCTGACCATCACCCCACCATACTCCTCTGCGATCTCCCGCAGGACCTGGCCTCTTCGGATGACGAAGTGGCGGTGGTGCTTGGGGTCCACCAGCATGGAATCCTCGACCACGTTGTCCAGGTTCTGGATCAGCGCCTCCAGCTCCCGCTGTACCTCCTGGACAGCGTCCTCCTTTCCTATGATAGTGATCAGGTCTTGGTCCTTGTCCTCCGCGGCTGGGAAGATGATGCGGGCACCCGTGCTGTCACGCACCTTGCGGATTTTGCCGCCCCCCTTGCCAATGAGGAACTTGTGGTACTCTGGCTTGGCTCGGATGTCCACGGTGAAGCTCTTTGTTTGCTTCTCCTCCGCCAGGTGCAGGAGCTGCTTCCTGGCCTTCTCCACGTCAGAGGAGGGGCCCCTGATGACGACCGTGTTGCTCCCGGAGCCCTCCACAGGGAAGTGGATGTGCACGCCCCCGCACTCCTCCATGATGGCGCGGATCAGGCGGCCCTTGGTGCCGATGAGCGAGTTGTGCAGCTTGGCAGGGATGGAGACCTCCACCTCGGCGATATTGGCCAGGTCTTTCTGGATGGACAGGATCCGGCTCCGGGCAGCCTCACAGTTGGCTCTCTTGCCTGTGATGATGATGGTCTTGGAATTGCTGTTCTCCGAGGGAAGGTCGATCTTGGTGTTGCTTTCCTCGCGGATCTTCTTGATGTTTGCACCACCTTTCCCAATGATGTTCTTGTGAAACTGTTTGAAGATTGGAACAGAAATCGAATAGCTATTCTCCACCAGGTCGGCCACCATCTTCTGCATGTACTTGGTGCATTTTTCCACCTCGTTCTTGGGCCCTCTGAGTTGGACAATGTCGCGTTTCTGTGCTGGGTCTGGGAAATTGATGATAACCTCTGGGAATTTGTCACGAATTTCACGGATGCGTTCACCTTTCTGCCCAATGATTGTGCGATGAAATCTCTGCTCAATGATTAGATCCTTGGTACGCTCGTTTTCCATGCGAGAGGCCAGCTCCAACAGCTCCCGCTTGGCCTGCTGCACGCCCTGAGGGTCCCCCTCGATGCGGATTAGGTTGCTCTTCTCGCTGTCAGGAGGGATGCGCACAGACACCTTGTACTGGTCTTTGATTCTGTTGATGTTGGCCCCGCTCTTCCCAATGAGGTGCCTGTGGAACCTGTGGTCAATGCTAATCTCCACATAGTCCATCCGGTTGACCAGGTCCTTGACCATGCTTTCGATCTGCTCCTGGGCCACACTCAGGTCCTCCGTGGGGCCTTCCAGGGTGATCCTGTCCTCACCTTCAGTGAACTCAATGTGCACCTTGGGCATCTGCTGTGTTATCTTGGCCAGGTTCTGCCTTTTTTTTTTTTTTTTTTTTTAAAGATAGAGTGAGAGAGGGAGGGAGGGAGAGAGAGAGAGAGAGAGAGAGAGAGAGAGAGAATTTTTAATATTTGTTCTCGGCGGACACAACATCTTTGTTTGTATGTGGTGCTGAGGATCGAACCCGGGCCGCACACATGCCAGGCGAGCGCGCTACCGCTTGAGCCACATCCCCAGCCCCAAGGTTCTGCCCTTTCTTGCCGATGATGAACCGGTGAAGCCAGGAGGGGGCGGACACTGAGGAGACCGTGAAGCTGTTGGCCTTGGCATAGACCTCAGTCAGCGCCTGGCCCAGCTTCTCGGGCTCCCCTCGCAGGATCACCATCTCAGAGGCGCTGTCTGAGGGTGGGATCTCCACAGAAACCCCAGTTCTCTCCAGGATCTCCTGTAGGGAGTTGCCTTTGGGCCCGATGACATACTTGTGCTGAGACTTCTTCACCTCCACTGCAATGGTTGTGGTCTTCTTTTTCTTCTCCTCGTAAATCTTCTTGATGCGAGCCACAGCCTGTGCCAGCTGCTCCTTCTCTCCAGTGAAGACGATTTCTGTCCGGCTGACACTGGGAGGGGGGATGTTGAGATGAGAACTAGTACCAGCTCCAAATAGTGGGGAGATACTAAACAGGTTAACAGGCCCCACGGAGAACCAAGACCCTCAGAGAAGATGGAAGTTCACTTTTTTAGTTTCACCCAGTTATGCAAGTGTATGTATAATATCATTTTACAGCTGGATACTTATATGTAAGTTCTCTCTCGACTTTTTAAGGGACGATACTAAGTTGTACTCTTTGTTAATTCCTTCTTCTCCTGGTCCTGATTTTTGGGAGTTTGGCTGCAATCTGCAGGTTCTGCTTTGAAAGGGACTCCAATAGCACCCTAAGGGAATGGGCTGATATCACATCACCCCCTCCTCCATGGGAAGGAAAAGAAGCCCTAGGACATCTGGAGTTGAGTACAGTATCAGAAGTCTGCTGAAAATGGGACAGCTAGAACTGCAGGGTGAGAAGAGGCAATTAATAAAGACCAGGTGAGCTTGCTGGAGGGAAAGAAGTGAACAGGACCTCAGGAGCTTTTCTTCTCTTGCCTCCTCTCCCATCTGATTCTGCTGTTGCATCTGTCCCTTCAGTCCTAAGAGCCATGTGCTCTGAATGCACTTTGCTCCCTATCCATGATTTCTCATCCCTGACTGCCTTTTTCTCATCGCACATTTCACAGTTTTTTTTTTCAAAATGTGTCCAACCAACCTGCAGGAGAATTACCTGAGTATTTCTTAGCCTATTGAGTCCCAAGCTTTCAATTCTGAGAAAGTTCAGCAGCATAGGTGCATTAAAATAGTTTGGAAATCATAGCAGAATCTATACCTCAACTATCGTTTTATTGTCAGTGAAAACAAAATGCAGGAAGTCCTATAAGGGGGCAATGGGACCATGTAGCATTTCATAATTTCATTATTTGAATTCAATTGCTAATTATATGAACCTCTTGTTTGGTTTTTCATCAGTGTTGTTGATTTCAGAAGACTCTTGTTTTTTCTGGTTTTCCTCCTTGTACCTGTAGCTTAGAATCATACATGCATGCGTGCACACACACACACATACTATCCTATAATTAGAACAGTGGACACATTTTACATAATATACAAAGAAAATAGTTTTCATGACCTGTTCATTAATTATCATTGGTGGAAAGGAGCAAAGCACTTCAAACAAAGGTTATGTTACATTTTTGACAATATGTGTGGTTTTTCATGTCGTATCTTGTTTTGACATCCTTGACATTCTTGCCCTTAAAATGAAAAACTTGACATCATTTTGAAAAGTTGTAGGTCTGAGAGTATTATACTATCTTCCTCCAGATAGGTTTTCATTGCCTCATTTTAGGTATGCTAAGCAAATGTCTCTTTTAAAGGCCAACAAAGTTTTGAGATTTCTCCTGTCTTGGTTCACAAATGTGTTATTTTAGGGAACAAAATCCATTCTGTACCTCTAATAGAAGTGGAATATTTGGGAACCACACAATTATGTTTATCCACTCAACCCCTGAAATTGTTACAGACACCCACTGTCTTTGGTTGGGGGCACATCAGCTCTACTCTTTATTTTTTTCCATCATTGGACTTTGCCAAGTGGTTCCACTGTGTAGTAAGTAGTAGTTCATACTAAAAATTACACATTTATTATCCAGCAATTTTACAATGGCAGTTTCATTATTTGTGTTGAATTCATAATTATAAACTCTTTTTGCTTGTTTTTTCATCCATGTTGTTGATTTTAGAGGACACTTGTTCATTCTGTTTTCCCTCATGGAACCTGTAAGCGTGGAATCCAATAGTTCAGAGATGTGCTAACAAGTCATAACCAGTGAATGACTGTCAATCAAAACAGAGTGTGATTGTGGATTCTCTACAACTTAAATGAAGCATTTGCAGAACTACCTTACTCCCAAGGAAAAGATCATTGTTCAGTTGCTTTCAAGCACTCTTCCCACAATACAAGTCAAAGTTATAACAGTATTACAATACTCCACACGATGCCCAGAATTTATAACTAAAACTTGGGTGCTTTCCTCATTAAGTAGTTTCAGTGGATTGTTTCCCTATTATATTATTATCATTTTATCCACATCCAGGGTATGTAAATATGGAAGTCTTTCCAAAGGTATAGACAGAATTATGGGAGCTAACCAGATCTGCTAGTTCCAGGGATTTCTACAGAAGATGGTAGTTATTACCCACCTTATTATTATCATCAACTGCTAGCAAAACTGGTGAGCACTGAAGCAGCAGAACTGTGACTCTGGGTAGACATTCAGCCTCAGCAATGTTCATCCAGTGCCCTGAGAATCATGGAGAATATATGTGCTGACCTCACATCTCTTTTCTGGCAGGGACTTCCATTGGGCAAATCCAAGGGGAAACAAAAGGAATACATAGCCCTGTTAATATGGCCCGTAGAGGTCAGTCTCACAGAACTCAAAGCAGGCTGGAGAGAAACAAAGATGCATTTCTATATATAAACAGAGAGTAATGAGGGCAGGTTGACATCATTTCTGCAGCCCAGAACATCCAAACAGTACACTGCACATTATTCTGCAGTATGCATTATCCCATTGTCCTATTTACAGAGCAACTACTTTCCACTATTGATAGATAATTTGAAATGCAGTGCATTTCTCAAAATGAAATGGCAACCTAGCTCTAGAAAATCTTTACATATATAAGATGTATAATAAAATTAATTTTATATTACATCAGTTATGTATGTAATATTGCATTCACTTGAACATTTAGTAGAAGTAACTTTTAAGCAAAGTTTATGCCATTTTCACAATGAATTTAAAAAATACTTTCAAATGTTCTAATTATTCACCTATTACTTTTCTCAAAAGAATAGATCTCTAAAAATAATTATTATTTCACAAGTGCCATAAGTAGTAAATCTGATGCTCAATTTAAGTTTTACAGGGGTTCTGCATCTGGGACAATGGGACAAAATTGGTTAAAATAAAAATTTATAGGCCACACCAGCATTAGACCACAATAGCACTGATAGGATTGACAAAAGACACAAGGAGACACACAAGGGTGATGTTACAGTCTCTGTTTTAGCAGCTCTAGAAACTCCAGGGAACTTGTAAGAAATGCATATGCTCAGGCCCCAGCTCAAGACTAAGTAAATTATAAAGTCTGGAATGGAGCCCTGCAAGCTCTATCAACCAGCCCTAAGTGACATTAAATCTTAGGAGAGTTGAGCTCTGCTGCATTGGAAGATGTAAATGTCTTCCATGCCAAAAGTTGTGGGTATTTACATGATGATTATACTTGTACAGAGCAACAGATTTTAAAACATGCCCTCAGGCAAGGTGCAGCTATCCCCCAAGGTATCCATGAAATTAATACATTCCTGAGTAGCAAGGATCCCCAATTTAGAGAAGCTTTCTCAAGGAGATTTGTGATGTACTATTTTCCCACCTGACTCTTCTGGAGGCTGTGACTGTAATCCTCTCCTCTTCAAGTTTTTTTTTTTTTGTCTGAATCCCGGAAGGAGAAATTGAATCAAGTTCTACAGAATAACCATTCCCTATGCCTTCTTTTTGACCATGATGTACATAGGAATCCTAACGCTGGGCATCAAAAAACCTTTAGTCTTTCCTGTGTGGTCCCTTCCCAATGTAAGCTCCAAATCCAGCAGCTGGTTCTTCTAAGGGTTGCTGAGACAGCATCACTTCTAACAATAAAAGTGCCATCCAGAGATTCTGTGAGCGAATAGGGAAATGTTAGTGTCAAAAGTTCTTCTTGTTGTTGGATTTTTTTATTATTATTATTTAGAGGGCTCTTGTCAATTCTTCTATCTCCTTATGCTTCATGCTTTTCTCTTTCCATGAACTTTTTTATGCAGCTACATCAGTGATGTTCAACTGCACGCACCAGAATCACATGAGGAGTTGTGAAAAAAGAGATGACTGGCTTCATGCCCCAAATTTTCTGATTCTGTTGAGCACAGAAATTTTCATTTCCACCAAGTTCCCAGGTACCGGGAGCCACTATTCCCAGAACCACATGTCAAGAGCTAGCAAGAGTTTTCAATTGCACATTGCAATCATCTGGAAGCTTGGAGCAAAATGTTCGTGTTCCACCCAACCCAAAGCAATTTAATTAGAATCTCTAGGATGGGAACTAGCTTGTGCATGATTATTCTTAGAGCATTTTGAGTGATTCTAATAGGCAACCAGTGTTGAGACTATCCAAAACTCATCAGTTGCTGTTTTAGTCAGCTTTTTCACTGCCGTGATTAGAAAACCAACAAGAATAATTTTAGAGGAGGAAAAATTTACTGGAGGTCTCATGGTTTCAGAGGTCTCAGTCCATAGATAGCTGGCTTCATACCTCGGGGCCCATGGCAGAAGAATGTGGTAGAGAGAAGCAGAACACATGATGATCAAAAAGCAGAGTGAAGGAGATTCCACTTGCCAGATACAAAATATATTCCCCAAAGGTGCACCCCATGTCCTCCAACCACACCCTACCCACCTTCAGTTATCCCTCAGTCAATCCATCAGAGGATGGGCTTTGTAACCCAATCATTTAACTTCTAATCTTCTTGCATTGTCTCACACATGACTTTATGAGGGACAGCTAATATCTAAACCAAAACATTCTGCCCCTGGCCCCCACAAGCTCATTGAGACATGGACAAGGAACAGGTAGTCTGTGTAGATAATACATTACTGGGTCAGAAAGAAGAGGAGTAATTATCAAAGAAAAGGAAATGGGTTGCTAACACCTCCATCTCACAATTCCCCACTCAACCAGTTGCTACCACTGCAGAAGGAAGGGGGATTGGACTTTCCAACATAAGCAATTACCCCCGGAGGATGCTCTTTCCTGCCTTTTGACACAGAAGCAGGAAAGAAAGAGATGGCGGGTATCTTTAAAAAAAGGAAAGAAAAGACACACCCTTTCCATTGGGCATCAGCTCCAGGTCTCAGCTTCTCTCCAGAGATGTCTGCTATCTCTGTACTGTCTCTTAAACAAACAAACAAATAAATGGAAAGCCTGCTTTCTATGCTTGCATCAGTGTTTCTGAAGTGTTTAATCTTCAACACCCGGAGAAGGAGGACCTGATTCTGATTTCCAAGACTGGTATCACCATCTCACAATGCAAAATACATTTAGTTCATTTCCAAGAGTTCCCACAGTCTCAACAGTTCTAAGATTGCCCAAAAGTTCAAGTCCAAATTTTCTTCTGAGACTCAAGACAATATCATATTGTGAGCACCCGTAAAAATCAAAAGCAATTTACAAATATCCAATATATAACGATACAGAAAAAATTTTTTCATTCAGAAAAATAGGGGCATAGAAAGAAGGGATTGGATCAAAGCAAGACTGAAATCCAGCTAGGCAGACAAGTTCTATAGTTTACTTTTACTCCCTTGAACCTGAGTTGGATGTGGTCTTGCCAATTCCTGAGATGCTCTCAAGCCATTATTGTCTCTAGATAAAGTCTTAGAATTTCTTTAGTGATGATAATGTCTTCAACAACTCCAACATCCTTTGCCCCAGGTTTACTCCGGTTTCAAGTCAAAGTTTTTCAAACTTTTCTGCTCTTTTTTTGGTCCTGAATTTCACAATAAACTTGGCTAAAAGCCAACAGCAATATCCGATGTCACTTCCTGAATGCTATGCTGCCTAGAAATTTCTTTGGTCAGATTAAGAAGTCCATTGCTTTTAAAACCAGCCTCACAGAAAGTCTCAGGACATGGGCAAAAGACACCTTCTCAGCCAGAACATAACATGAATGTCCTCTAGTCCAATTTCCAATACAGTCATCCTTCTCCTATGAACCCTTCTGAGTCCTGTCTTCACTGTCCACGGTCTTATTTACATTCAGGTCTTCTGAGCTCCCAACAGAATTGCCCATTAAACTCTACTGACAACAATCTAAAGCATTTCCAGCTTGCACTGCTAAACATCTCAAAATTCCTCCAACAATTCCAAAGAGCTCCAAAGCTTCTGAATCACATGGTCAGGTTAGTCAGAGTAATGACCCCACTCCTGACAATAATTTCTGTTTTAGCTCTTTCACTGCGGTGACTAAAAGACCTGACAAGAACAATTAGTGGAAGAAATGTTTACTTTGAGGCCCATGGTTTCAAAGGTCTCAGGCCACAGACCAGCCAGCTCCATTCCTGAGGGCTCAAAATGAAGCTGAGCATGAAAATAGAAGAGTGTGGTGGAGCAAAGCAGCTCACATGATGATCAGAAAGGAGAGAGAGGGAGAGGGACTCCTCTTGCCATATACAAAATATATTCCCCCAATACACACTCCTAATGACTCCTCCAGTCACATCCTACCCACCTTCAGTCACCCCTTAATTAATCCTATCAGGGGATTAATTCACTGATGGGATTAAGACTCTCATAACCCAATCATTTCACCTCTAACCTTCTTGGATTGTCTCACACATGAGCTTTCGGGGGACACCTAATATCTAAACCATAACAGTAGCAAACGACTAAGCTCTAGATCCACCAATATTCAAACATAGTCTCCCATTTCTGCCCACTGATTTCATTGGTATCCCTGATGCAGTAGGACAGAGCCCCTTGAGAGAACTAAGAGCTCAGGGGAGTTTGATCAGGTGATATGTGCTCCTAGTTCCTCACTTTCACACAGCCAGACAGGCAAGACAAGGAGCCTGTCCTCTCCTTTCCCCTTGACACATATTCCCTTCTCCAGACTGTGGGGAGTTACTCCCCCCAGACTCCTTCCACTCCCCTGAAAGGTGCAGGGACCAGGAGTAAGGAAGTAGGCAGATGAAGGACTTTGGATACCTCAAATACAATGGTCAGACCCCAGCAGCACGAGGTGAAGAGAAAGGAGAAATTTGAGACGTTCCAGCAGCTGACACGCAAAGGGTAAGCTTAACAGTGGAGTGGATTGCCTCAGAGGGGCAAGTTGAAATATAATACACCATTTCTTCCCACTCTGCTCCTTGATTCCTTGTTAGAGAAACATGATTACAGTCTATAGGGCATGACTATAAATTAGGCCTGGGTAAGTCAGAGGCAAGTTATACTTCGAACTTCTTGAAGCGATATCTTCTTGAATCTCTTCTTTTTACATCTCAAGTCCAATTATTTTTATTAGGTTTTTGAGCAAATTTATATTTGTCAGTAGACATGGGTATGTGCATTTTTCCTGCATTTCTTTGAGCCTGGAATATAATAGGATGTAGAAATATAATCACGATTATAACATTATCTTTTATTATTGCCTCTTGGTGACAAATGTCTGCACTAAGTGAATTTCATAGAACATCGTCAGAATTCTTCCAGTGCTTGGGAATATGTGAATCAGAGAACAGTACATTTTTTCATCAGCATGTTGTAAGAATCACAATTGTGCAAATCATCATGAATATGGTAAAACAGTAAATTCTCAAAGTGAAACCAGCAGTATCTGCTGATCTTAGACCTTGTAAAAATATAGATTCTTGGCCCCACCAAAGCTTACCATATCAAGAATCTGTTTGGGAAGGAAAAAGTGAAGAATCGCTCTCAAGCATGATGTTTATGTACCACAGAAGACTATGACATTCTTCCCTGACATTCTGCCTCTGACATTTTTCCCTCTTTCCTACAACTCATTCTATGCTGCCCCAACTCTCAACTTCCCTAGTTGTCCTCCAAATGTGCTAGCTCTACACTCCCCATTTTACTAGAAAATTTCCCCCTCCCCCCCAAGCATGCACACATCACATGGGAAATGTTATGCCCCCTATTTCTAATTTGCACTCTTTCATCTCTTCTTTACTTTCTATATTATCCTCAGATTTGGCCTCAAAGAGGACCTGTAAAAAATGCCTAGTTTCCATTTTCTGACAGATCTAATTAAATTTTCTTACTTGTGCTAGATTACATTTTTTATAATGCCAAGATGAGGAATCAAAGTGTATAAGTGGAAAATCTTTACAGGGTGAGAAATATTTTTTGTTGCTAATGTTGTTTTTCACTTTTTGTGGTACTGAAGATTGAACCCAGTGGTATACTCTACCAGTGAGCCATATTTATTTTGAGACAGGGTCTCACTTAGTTGCTGAGACTGGCCTTGAACCTGCAATCTTGCTGTTTCAGTTTACTAAGTAGCTGGTATTACAGGAGTTTGCCACCATGCCCAGCCCTAAATACTCATTATTTACTAACTTTTTTATTTATTTTAATTAGTTACATATGAAAGTAGAATGCATTTATGCACTTTGATATATTATACATAGATGGAATATAATTTCTTATTTTTCTGAGTGTACATGTTGTAGAATCATATTGGTAATGCAGTCACATATATAAATAAAATAATAATGTCTGTTTCAATCTTACTATCTTTCCCATCCCCACATCTCCCTGCCTTTACTTCCCTCTACCTTATCTAAGGTAACACTATACTTCTCTAGTGCCCCCCTCCGGCCTTATTGTGAATTAGCAGCCTCATATTAGAGAAAACATTTGGCTTTTGGTTTAGGGGATTGGCTTATTTCACTTGGCATAATATTCTCCAAGTCCATCCATTTACTGGCAAATGCCATAATTTCACTCTTCTTGAAAGCTGAGTAACATTTCATTGAATATATTATACCATATTTCTTTATCCATTCATCTATTGAAGGACACCTAGGTTGGTTCTATAGTTTAGTTATTGTGAAGTGAGCTGCTATAAACAATGACGTGGCTGCATTACTATAATATGCTGATTTTAAGTCCTTTGGGTATAAATGGAGGAGTGGGATAGCTGGATCAAATGATGGTTCCATTCCAGGTTTTCTGAGGAATCTCCATACTGCTAAATAATCATTTCTAAAGTACAACACTTATCTTAAATACCTGGGACAAGAAGTGTTTTGGTTTCAGATTTTTTGAAATTTTGAAATATTTGCATTTACATAATGACATATCTTTGGGATAGGATCCAAGTCTAAACACAAAATATAAATGTCTTATATATACTTTATACACATAACTTGAAGGCAATTTTATACTACATTTTTTGTGTGTTTGTTTGGATATGATGAATTGAATCCAGAGGCACTTAACCACTGATCCACATCCCTAACCCTTTTTACTTTGAGACAGGGTCTCACTAAGTTGCTGAAGCCAGTTTTGAACTTTTGATCCTCTTGCCTCAGCCTCCCAAGCCACTGGGATTACAAGCATACACCATCATGCCTGCCCTATACTATATTTTTAATTCTTGGAGCTATGAAACAAAGTTTTATGGTATGAAATTTTCCAACTTGTGGCATAATGTTAATGTTAAAAAAAGTCTTAGAGATTGGCATACTTCAGATTTTGTATTTGGGGATTAGGGATTTTCAACCTATAATAAAAATTGTAATGATGATAGGGGGAAGAAAACTTGAGATTTCCTCTGTGCTCCACCCTCAGCCTGTTAGCTTATGTTGAGCTTCAGCATCATTTGCTTCTGTTTCTTCACATCCCAGGAGGAGGCTGGTAAGGACCCCAGTTCAAGTTGTGTATGTTAGAACCCCAACTGTCCCTAGGAGCCCCTCAGGCTTTTGCAAAGATATTCCAGGAAGAAAGTTGCAGAGCAAAATAATATTTGAAGATCACTGTTCTCTCTGATCTTTTACATCCCTTCTAGTATGAAATATATGTGATTATGGAGTTTCTGGGAGGAACATTACATTACCCCCATGTGTAGATTGAGGCTTGGTTGTCTATACCAGGTCAAAAAACACAGCCTGAGGCCACATTCAGGATGGACTAGCCTGAGGCCTGGACAGCTGGAGAGAACAGAAATACATTCAGAGACAGAAGTGCCATCAGGTCAATCTGAAGTTATGGTGGGTCAGCTTGGGATGGAGCCATTGTGAATATGTGTGTGGGGGCAGGGAGGGTGTACACAAGTGTGTCTCCATGTGTTCATGTTGTGCCAGCTGCTTCTTTGGTATTGAATCTTTCTCTATTTTGGGTGGACACTGAAGCAGGCTAGGGACATTAGTTCATCATAAACCTTCTTGACTGTATTTCTCACTGGAAGCATTTATTAGATGGTTGAGGAAATTAATGTTTATTTAATAGAAATAAGCACAGATATAGGAAAACACACATTTAAGTAACATTCTGATCAATCAACCACTTTAATGTTCATTGTTTTCCAAGAATACAAATTTTAGCTTAAAAAAAGTGCTTAAATACTAGAGACCTCTAAAGAAATGCAGAGCAAAGGACATGAACCAGGTCTAGAGATGGGGAGCTTTGGATTCAAGACCCCAGGCAGATGACTGAAAGAAGGACCACGAGGGAACTGTTGAGGAAGGCACCAACACAGCATCTTCAGTCACTGAGCAGTTCACACAAGAGTCACATTCTAGAAGGGAATAGGATTGGCCTTATTGGGACACGTGTCCATGTCACTAGGTTGGTAACCCAAGGTAATGAGGTGGATAGAATAACTCCTCAAAAGGAAAAAACATGGTGATGGAGCAATTACCAGAAGAATGGTGAGGATGCTGTATAAGTAACAACAGTAGCCGGGCACCAGAATGCTCATCTTTCAGGAGGATGCTCTGAGAGAGCAGGGGCAGATGCTGGTGACCCTCAGGTGGGCAGTTGAGAGCTAAACTGAAGAGGATTTTGTGATTGTTGATTTGGGCAGCAAAGATGAGATAGCTGGTAGAGAAACAGAACCTCAAGGAAGAAGAGAGATTAATTATGTTCTCTTATGTGCTTTGTTATAACAATTTGTTCTGCCTCCAGATAAAATGTTCAATAATGTGATTGTCATTAGCCATAGCTTTGGGAAGTGAGTTTTTTCAGAGTCATGAAATCAAGGAAGGGAAGAACTGATTTTAGGTTGACATAAATGACAGCAGAGGCTGCCAGAGTGAATCTATTTGTAACACTTCACACTCTTTTTTTTTTTTATTGGTTGTTCAAAACATTATAAAGCTCTTGACATATCATATTTCATACATTAGATTCAAGTTGGTTATGAACTCCCAATTTTACCCCAAATACAGATTGCAGAATCACATCGGTTACACATCCACATTTTTACATAATGCCCTATTAGTAACTGTTGTATTCTGCTACCTTTCCTATCCTCCACATTCTTACTTCATAAATCACAGAGTGGAATATCTGTTTTCAGATATTACTTAACTCAAGAAAAACATTCCACCTCCTATTTAACCTCCTGTACCCACAAAACTAATTTTTAGGGTTTCTACCTGGTTCCTGACATTTTGAGTGCTGAAAGTTATTTAAAGATTAGTCTAGTGAGGGTTTAACTAATATTTTTCTCTCTTTTAGCACAGTGAGATAAAAACCTTTGTTGGAAGTGTCAAAGTGTTCATTTTCTCTGTTGTCTTCTTAAGATATATTTACTTATATGGCTCTCTTCATTTGGATCATTTTACAGGAAACCATGAATGTAGACAGAAGATGGAGAAAGACCATGCTATTAAGCAATAATTTTCTTCTCCAAATCTGCCAGGCAAAGTAGCATAAAAATGGACCACACTGTTATGTAGTATTATAATTAGGACTTGTACTATCTCCAAAGGCCCAGTTGTTACAGGTTTGGTCCACAACTTGGTGCTATTAGAAGGTGGTAGAGCCTTTAATATGTGAAACCTCAAATGTGGTTTTTAAGTCCCTGGGGCATACCCTTGAAAAAGATAGTGGTAATTCAGCTCCCTCATATCTCTACTTTCATGTCCTGACCATGAGATGACCAGTTTTGCTATACCATGTGTTCCCACCATGATGTTCTACCTCCCAACAGGTTCAAAACAACAGAGCCAATTAATCATGAACTGAAACCTGAAAAGGCTGAGCCACATCAAACCATTCCTCTTTATAGGTTGATTATCTCAGATATTTTATTATAGTAACAGGAAGCTAACACATGTAGGTAGGCTGGCATCAAGTAAAAGCCCTTCCTGATGGTCACAAGCAGTGGATCTGTTCTTAGTCATGTGTGGATCACAGTAAATCAGACGCATGACTTACACACTGAAGAAGAAGACTGTCCCCCAGGGTAGAAATGGTTTCTCCTCTTTAAAATATAAACACCTTGAAGGAGAGAGGTAGGTAAGGAATCCATCTGCATAGCTTCATCAGCTCCATCTTACTAGACATGAAGAGGACTCTTTGTGGCATCACCATTAAGGGAAACCCATAGCATCATTCTTCTAGTAACACAGGTGAACCCAGCCACATATACCCATCTCCCACCTCAGACATTAAGTTCTATAACTCTGAAAGAGTGACTAAATGACTCTGAATCTTGATTGTGTTAGACATCTTTATATTACAATAAGGGAACAACTAGGAAAATGAAAACGAAGAAACTAAGAGAAAGAAGTTGGGTTCCCAACAACCCCATGCCCAACTTCCTCCAACTAGGCCCCACCTCTTAAAGGTTCCCCCACCTCCTGATAGAGCCTCCGGCTAGCAATCAAGCCTTTACCACAAAGGCCTTTGGGGTACACTTACCCAAACCATGATACCAATGGAACTTAGCCTTAAGATGTTCTTCTTTGGAGAGTAGGGAGGGTGTGGTATTGTTAGCAAGTACAATGAGATTATAGCATTGACAGACTGAGCAATATTTCTTTCATTGAACACTTACCATATATCTAAATACCTACCATACACCTAAGTTCAGGGACAGTTACCCACAAATTTTCTCCTTCCAAAGTACAGTCAGTGAGACTGTCTTCAGACCTTCTTGACAGGTGGAGAAACACACTATAAGTCTAACCCTATAGCCCAGACAGTCAGTATCAGGGTTAAAAGAAGGGAGAATGAGCCCAGAGTAGTTTAATATACAGAGTGAGGACTTTGGAGGCAGAATCAAACCCAACCAGTCTTGTCTTGTTATTTAATAGATATGGAACCTACTAAATTCAGTTTTAAAATAAAGATGTTCTTCTATTTATATTGGGATTATATCCCAATAAAACCATTATAAAGTTGGAAAGAACCATTATAGTTGGGGACCACTTGTTCTTTGTTCCTCAAGTGTCTCATTTCTAAGATAATATATATGTATGAGAACATATGTTAACACACACCACACAAAGGTGTGAAGACAAAATTGAATATAGAGACTATGTCTGGCACATTGGCATTGGATACAATGTTCCCTTATTTCCCACCCCGAAAATGCATACTACAACCCTAAGCTCCTGGTGTGAGTTCATCCCACCAGAATCCACACCTCTGAGCTGTCCTTGCACATCCAGACTGAGGCATATCAGAGGACAAGCTTCATGCACAGTCAGCAGAGCAGCAGCAGGGAGCCCAGTACCATGACTTCCAGCTTCCAGGGGCCAATCATCATCACTAAAAACAAAGGACACTCAGCATGCAGAGTTGAAATTTGCTGCTCTGTGTTCATGATTTGCAAAGCTTTATATAATGCTGCCCTACCAGAAGATTTATAGTGTTAGACCCACTCTCACCATAGACACAGTAGTAGAAACTCCAGAATGGGTACAGAAAATTGCCAATTCTTATGTCCGGCAACAACTTAGATTTAGGCCACTGCACATAGCTATACCTCCTACGGGCACATTTGTCTGGCAATTCTAACTGCAGAAATTTTCCTTTTAATGTTTTGAGCAAAGGACTGATGGACAAACAAAAGTTAATGACCATTGTTCATGATTTTTAATTGTGAACCAGGTTTTGTTCTTATTAAGCTCAAAGTCTCCATTCCGGCCACAGTCGTCACTAAGCACTCCAGAGGTCCCTTCACTATCACTAAGCTTCACATCTCACTGTAATTTCATCACGCAACGAGCTTTGCTTCCGCTTTTTCTCATCGTACAGTAGATTTGTTCTGATGATCTTCAGAGTGCCCCCAAACAAAGAAATGCTCTCCCAGGAGACATTAGCTTTGACTATTTCTTCTGTTTAGGTCCTGTTTATCTGAGATCACATTATTTTAAATATCTAACAGCTACATGTACACACATGCAGGCACAAACATGCATACACAACTCATACACCCACAATCAAGTATAATACCTTTTGAGTGCATGATGCTCTTTGATCTGGTCCATATATTATTGGTGCACAACTCAAACTTTTATAATTTTAAATTAAAGTACTTAATATTTTGGTATTTTGATTTCCTTCTCTGAAAATGAAGATTTTTGAAGGGACATTTGTTAAGATAATATAATCTATCTCCCTCCCTTTCTCTCTCTCTCTCTCTCTCTCTCTCTCTCTCTCTGCAGATTTTGACTTGGGTTGCAAAACTTGGAGTTCAGGGCAATCAAACTAAATTTCAAAGTCTCACTACTTAAGGATCATCATCAGACATCTCTTTATTTGCTCATGCTCATTATGCACATGCTGAACTTAAAAAAAAACTGTCAGTCACATAAAATAGAACAAGCCAAAAAGGGACATTTATTGTACAGTATGCAGGCAAAATTTAATTCAAAAACAGGAGCAGATGGACACCTTAATTGGGAAAGCTGACAGAACACCTTTTGTTAAGTTCACTTCATAGCAAGTAATTATTAGAATTTTATGTATAGATTGAGATGAACACCACATGAGGCTTCAAAATTCTTTAGCAAACTGCAGTGGAGCCTCCGTGTATCATGTGTCATTATTCTGAAATCTATTACATAAGTGCTTCTCATATAATTTTCTTTAAAGCAGGATAGCCTCATGAGAATTGAGGAATGTAAGAATAAAGATTAACATTAGTCCTGAAAGAAGTTTCAAGAAATATGCCTCTAATTTGGTAGACTCAGTTTGCAACAATTATCAGCTAGTTGGGGACAGACAAGAAGGATCTGCTGTCCTAAAAACATTTCCCCATCTACTCAATGACACATTCAGTTGCTGAATCAAACCACTCAAATCACCAAATCATAGCCTGCCTCCAATTTGCATTGCTTTTGCCAGGTAGATCTGCTGTTGAGTTTGTTTGGTGATTCATGGGGCACAGGTCTATCAACTTCCTCATTTTCTTCATCCTCATGGGAGCTGGCCCACCTCCTCCACTCTTTCTGTCCATTTCCCAAGCCCACACAGACTAGTCATAAAATCTGTCAGGTATGAAGAAGGCAGAAGCTCCCTGAGTGTCCAACACTTGAATCATTGCTTAGAAACTGGACAGGAAGATTACTCAGAACAAGAGAAAGAGTACAGTGGATTTATGTAGATATAGCTGACCTTGATAGAGACGAAGAGAGGAGGAGCTAGCAGAAGCTGAAGATCTGTCGACTAAGATTAAAGGAGATGAGTCAAAGGACATGCTGAGCACCCTGAGAACAAAATACAATTGGAATTTTGGACACTCATTGACAAGAATTCTAGGGACACAGAGAAATTAGAGGGCTAGTTGCCCAATTTGGGTTGAGTTTGGTACAAAGCTATTGAAATCTTTATATTTTATAACTTAAATTTACTCCAAACTCATCAAACCCACTCATCATGAACATGCACCATAAATGCTGTCACTGTGTGACTGAGTCAAGCAACATGCACTAAGGAAGGGAGATAGCACTACCACCCAACTTATGCTCTGACTGGTGCATTTACAAACTGTGTCCTCAATAATCTGTTACAGGTTTTTCTACATCTGGCTACAGATCTAAAATCTTTTTTCTTATTTTTGAGTCATGGAAACTCATGGGAAATTTCTGAGAACCTTGAGGAAGTCTATTCATTTCTCTTTGGATATAGATAGTTATTTCACACTGCAACTATTCTTTTTTTAGTTGTAGATGGACATAATACTTTATTTTATTTATTTATTTATTTATTTACTTATTTATTTATTTATTTTTATGTGGTGCTTAGTATCAAACCCAGTGCCTCACACATGCCAGGCAAGCGCTCTACCACTGAGCCACAACCTCAGCACCTGCAACAATTCTTATTCTTTTTGAAGTAAGTGAAAACAAGTAGTATGTGGCCCTATTTCATAAAACAGAACCATACTAAGAAAACAGAAAAAGTACTATGAAAAAAAAGTACCATTTACTGTTACTAATAACACAATGCCACAAATGGTATAAATTAAAGAAAAGGGGTTTAATTTGGCCCATGATGCTGGTCCCAAGATAAACCACATCTGGCTTTCTTGTTAGCAGCATCCCAAGATGCATGAGATGCCACACAACAAGAGACAGAGAGAGTGAGACTTAGTCAAGCTTGCCTTTATAACATAACCCCCTCCAGGATAACCCATTAACCCATTAATCCATTAACTGCATGAGTGGATAAGACCATTCATGAAGGCAGAGCCCTAGTCACCAATTAAAGTTCCCAGATGGTCCCATCTGTTAATATCTCATAATGGGTATTAAATTTCAATATAAGTTTCATAAGAGACACACCATATTTAAACCACAGCAGAGCGTCACTCATCAAACCTTTTCGTACATTTTCTATTTCAGTTCTGGATTAGAAAAAGTAATTTGTATCTCCAGGCCATGTGAGGAAAGACTGGGCAAAGAATGGTAATCCATGAATCCACCATCTTCCAGAAGGAGGGATATAGACTGAGTTAGAGCAGCAACTCCTATTCTTTGACATAGTATTCTGGTTCTGTGCATGGAATGTAAATGGGCTAAGACCCAAGCATTGCCTCAGCACCCAGCCCTTGAGCCTATGAGCAAGACAGCATGTGGCTGTGCCAAGGCTGGCAGTTGTCCTAAAGTACCCAGGTTGCACGTGGCATCATTTCAGGAAATACAGAGACAGTTAAGAGCCTTGTGATTAGACTGTCTCTTGATTTTCTGAAACCTCCTTCTATTTCTTTCAAAACAGATCCTCTTTATCCAGACACAGAAAGAAAGATATTTGTGATCTCTCTTGTATGTAGAATACAAAATAAAGTCAAACACATAAAATCCAAGAGTAGAACGGGGATTACCAGGGCTACTAGAGGCAAGGAAATGGAAGAAGTAGATAAAACAGTACAAACTTGGAGTAAGGAAAGATGAATAATACTAGAGATCTACTTCACAGAATGAGAAAGAAAGTTAATAATAATATTACACTGTATTCTGGGCATTGGTCAAGAGTAGACTTTAGGTGATCTTGCACATATACAAAAAATGGCATTATGGAAAGTGATGGGTATGTTAATTTGCTTCACTGTTGTAGACATTTCACTATAGCTATGCCTATCAAAACATTCTGTTGTACAATTCAAATATGCACAGTAAAGATCTGTGTATTTTAACACACACATACTCACTGCCCTATATAATTAGTTTTAAATATCAAGTAAATACTACTCTGCTGTTAGCTATTTTCTGGTTAACCTAAAAAAAATATGCATACACACACACACACACACAGAGGTATCTGCAGAGGATTGGTTCCAGAACCTGCCTTGGATATTAAAATTCAAGAATGCCCAAACTCCTTATATAAAATGGCACATTTGCATATAACCTACACACATCCTTCTGCACTTTAAATCATCTCTAGATGACTTATAATACCTAATACAATGCAAATGCTATGTAAATATTGTTATACTCTATTGTTTAGAGAGTAATGACAAGAAAATTGGGTGTTCATGTTCAGTACAGATGCCAATTTTTTCGATTTTTTTCTATCCACAGTTTGTTGAATCTATGGATGCAAAATCACAGATGGGTGGGGGCAGCTATGAATAGGTGTCTCCTACTTAATCCAACTAATACTCACCATCTGCATCCCTATGATCCACCATCTCTCTCCTGGACTTGAGTGTCTCAGTAAGTCAGTTTCCATCAAATGGCCAGGGATATATTTAATAATTGATTATAGCCAAAAGGCCAAGAAGCAGCGATCCAGGGATATCATTTAAAAATAGAATGCTCACCCTGTCTCTCATCTTCTCAAATCTCCTTTGGCTTTTGTGCAACTGAGGGTAGAAGCTAAAGTCCTTCCATCTGCTTTGATGGCTCCGTAGTGAATGTCTTTCCTTCTTTTCCAGCATCCCTGCCCCACTATGTCCTCTAATTCCTCTGGAAGTTGGACAAATCAACAACATCAGTCCCACAGGAGGTCTGGATATTGCATGTCCTTCCCAGGTGCTCATGTAGCTCCTCACCCCTTCAGGTCTCTTTACTTCCTACCATAGAGGCCTTTGCCTGCCATTTGACCAAAACCACTCCTCATTCTGCAATTCTCCCTCCTCATTCTCCATCTCCATTCTTGTTAAGGTCTATAAACAAGTCAAGATGGCGACTGGCATTTTGCCAGAGGGAGTGGTTTGTGAAGTAACGCCAGCGAGCCATTAAGTGTGGAGATTTCTTATTGGTTGACTGCTATATCTAGTTTATGTTAATTAAGATAAGCTGTGTGGAATGTATATATACCCCTCCTGTCCTACAATAAATGGCTCCCACTCCTGCTGTATCAATCTACACAAGTTGTTTGTCACCCCCCAGTTATTTTGCCCAGCCAGCCGGGCTGCGGCACATTCTCTTATCACCCCCTGGCATGTATCCTTCATGAAGAAGGGCTGTTATTGTCCACTATATCTCCCAATGTGCCCAAAGAGATGCCTGGCATGTGGCCAGTGCAAACTAGATGCTGGTTAAAGTTCACAAAGAAAATCTACAGAGGCAACTGGGGATCATTTACAATCACCTATGGTTATAGCCAGCTTTTGCATCCCTGGGACCACCAAACCTGAGAAGAACAACTTAGAGGAGGAAAAGTTTATTTGAGGCTCTTGGTTTCAGAGGTTCAGTCCACAGTCAGCTGACTCCATGGCTGTGGGCCTGAGCTGAGGCAGAACATCATAGCGGAAGAGTGTGGAGAAAGAAAACCACTCAGGACATGGATACTAGGGAGCAGAGAGTTTTGCTTACCTGGAGCAAATTATAAACCCCAAAGGCATGCCCACAGTGACCTACTTCCTCCAGCAATACCCTACCAACCTAGAGTTACCACTCACTTAATTCATATTAGTGGATTAATCCACTGATGATGTTATACTAATCATTTCACCTATGTAAATTCTTGCATTATCTCACACTTGAGCTTTGGAGGACACCTCATATCAAAACCATAAATAACTACCCAGACTGCCAAGTCTTTGTCCTGGGTGTAGTTGGGTCACTCAACTCGGTTTTGTGAACTTCTCAGTATCCTTCCAGTGAATTTTTTTTTTAAGAAAACAACATCCAGAAATACTCTCTAAGAGTTCTCCTCTCCCAGGCAAACTCTTAGCAACAAGCATGATTGCTTCTAGCTCCTTTTCTTGCCACATGCTCTTCTGAGTCCAGTCATAATCTGGGCCCTTCCACCAACTGGCAGTTTCACCTGGACCCTCAACTTCTGGATCTTAGTTCGCTCTGTGGTTCTTTGGGAAATGTTAATAACCTTCCCTTAGTGCTGTGGTCCTGTCTGTGCAGATATTAATGACTGTCTCCAATATCAAAGTCCTGGAGTAATGCACACATCCAGGGAAATGCCACATAAATAGAGCAACAGCTATAGGATAACGTATCATAAAGTCAGTAAGTGTTATTTTATTTTAAGGAAGGAGAAAAAGAGTAATAATAAGAGTTACAGAAGGGCTGTTAAGGGAATTAGGACTCTAGGACCTTCTCCTGTAGAGCTCTGTTGATGGGAGTATAGGATAAAAGGCCTTCATTTTGTCATGTATCTAAGTTTTCCCACTTAACTCACACCTTGGGTCCCAATTTGAAAAGGTTTACGCAACATTTAGGAGTGTTCTTGAAGAAATAAGACATTTCTTATCTCATTTCCTTTCAGCTCTTACTAGATAAAGGCAGATGAGAGCAGGAAATCTCAGTCTCTGAGTCATATGAACAAATTGGCACAATTTCAACTTATTAGCACTTCATTGGTTGAGATAATTAATGGATTATTATCATTTTACTTTTATAACTATGTTTAGGTGGTCTCAACATACTCTGTTCTAAGAAATGACAGATTTATGCCAGCTATTAAGAACAATCCTCTGGGATAAACATACCTACATGTGGCCTGTTCCATTTTTCCTCAGCTCACCAGCTTGATTCCATGTATTGAACACCATAAATATTCTAATGAACACTAAAACTGAAAATAGGGGGGCTAGTTATCAGATGAGGTCCCAAAGAGAAAAATAGTTCTTGCACCTGTTTTCCCTTACCCCTAATCCTATCTGGTCTCTAAGTGTAAAAAAAAAAGAAAAGAAAAGAAAAGGAAAAAAATTCTCTGGACTTATTTATTAAGGGTGAATTTGGCTAGAGAGTCTGTGATATTAATCCTTTTGACCAAAAATTGGCTTCTTCCTCTATGTGAAAAACCAAGGGGGTCAGTATTGATCTCAAGGCCTCCCCTGAGGTAGTAAATCATCTTCCATCTGTGTTGTATCCACACCCCTCCAACCAGAAGGCTATAACCTTGGTCCTGGTTTCCAAACACTACTACTTTTTTTTTTTTTAATTTTTTTTTATTGGTTGTTAAAAACATTATAAAGCTCTTGACATATCATATTTCATACATTAGATTCAAGTTGGTTATGAACTCCCAATTTTACCCCAAATACAGATTGCAGAATCACATCAGTTACACACCCACGTTTTTACATATTTCCATACTAGTGACTGTTGCATTCTGCTACCTTTCCTATCCTCTACCATCCCCCCTCCCTCCCCTCCCATCTTCTCTCTCTACTACTTAATAAGTGACCCTGGATCTGAACAAGACCATACTTTTTTTTTCCAAAGGAAAAAAGAGAAACAATAATATCCTACATAACAAGTTACACATATGCAATTTTTGTTATAGTTTAGACACTAGGTGCCCTGCAAAAGGTCATGTGTAAGAAAATGCAAGAAAGTTTAAAGGTGAGATGATTGTGTTATAAGAGGTTTAACCTAATCCGTGGGTTAATCCCCTGGCAGGGACTGAGTAGTAACTGAAAGCAGGTAGGGTGTGGCTAGAGGTGTAGGTATGTATTTTGTCCCAGGCAAGAGGAATGTCTCTCTGTCTCTCTCTCCCTGCTTTGTTGTGATGTCTTGAGCAGCTTTCCTCCACCACGCCCTTCTGCCATGATGTTCTGCCTCACCTTGAGCCCTGAAGAATGGAGTCTACTCTCTATGGGCTGAGACCTCTGAAACCATGAGCCCCCAAATAAACTTTTCCTCCTTTAATTGTTCTTGTCAAGTCTTTTGGTCACAGCAGTGAAAAAGCTGACTAAAACAAACTTTAAAATGATCTGTCCTTAAAGAAAAAAAAAGTTATAAAATAACAAGAAAAAAATTGAAAATATTATATATATATATATATATATATATATATATATATATATATATATATAATTTAAAAGGAAACCATCTTCTATGCCAGGCTCTCGAATCCCAGGAGAAATCCATTGTGTTGCTTCCCAGGAGGGAACAGGGCATCCAGTAAACTGATTGTGAAACAAAACAAGATTTGTTAAAGGTTGTTCAGGTAAAGAAGCAATTCTTTCTGCCTCTCTCTCTGCTTCCCCTCATTCCTGCTAATATGGGTTGCAGTTAGCCTGTGGAATGTAGCTGATGGCTGGGGTTGAGTTTGGCAGCCAGAGGCAGCTCAGTCAAATTAAAGAGGTTCATTTAACAATTCAAGGAGCAGATTAGCACTGGCAGCCAACAGGGGTGTTGGTGGGAAGTGAGTCTCTCTGAGCAGGCACCAGCACTCCCATGTAGCTGGAGGAATCTGACAGTGCCACCCTTTCCAGGCAGAGCCTGAAGACGGGTCCCTACCTCTCTGTTTTGGACATCTGACCCTTGCTGGAATGTCACCAACATACAGCCAGACAATGTCCCTTCAAAAGAAATCCAAATAGGTCACAAAAAAACAAGAGGCACCTAGAAAACCAAAGCGCTGTTTTGTGCTCAAGATTAGTATAATGCAATATTCCTTCCATATATTTACGGTAGATTAATGGCCTTTCTTTGAAGAAACAGAGCCTTTAGCCAGGTGAAAGTGCAGAATCTAAGAATTCTAAAGAAATAAGAGGTATCTAATTCTTGTCTTTGAATTGCCTCCTCAACATCCTGACCAAGAATTTAAACTCCACAACACTCTGGTTCTATTATTTCTTCTGAGCATAGTTCTTTCCATCTGCTGTAGCTTTAAGAAAACATGCTTCCTTATATTGATCTAAAAGTGTTCTGGGGACAGAGGAAGGGATGTATCTCAGTAGTACAGCACATGTTTGGCATGCTCAGGGTCTTCGGTTCAATACCCAACATGGAAAGAAAAACAAACAGAGGAAAGAAAGGAAGGAAGGAGGGAGGGGGGGAAAGGAGAAAGAAAGGTAGATAGTGTTCTGGAAGTTTCACCATTTTACTCAAACAGTGGTTCCCTTCTGACTTTTGTCATAATTTTTTTTAAAGTTTTGTTTTCAAACATCTTGCATGGTATCTAGAATTTGCTAATCCAGATCATTGAAAGATTCCTTTTGATCATGGGTCCCCTGATCCCTCTCAGGTCATCTTGATGATGTACTCTCTTTTCTTTGTGTTCCTGTTGAAATAAGAAAGTCTTAGAGAGTTCTTCCTCCTGGCTAGATCCTACCAGAAAAAAAGAATAACTCAGGGACACTTTATGGACAATCAGGACTGATTATGAAAGGGTAGGTATGGAATGGAATAATTGTTGCCCCCTGCGACAAGAGTACGTGGGGGACCAGCCTATCCTCTCCGAGGCACCGGCTGTCGGAACCGCCCTCCGACAGGGGTAATGAAGCGCACTAGACCAGCTAGTGTCTCCGGGGCTAAGCAAGAGAGTTAAGTGTCTCGATCTGGCCCGCCATCCAACCTGGCCCACCATCCAACCTGGCCCACAATCACACCGAGTCGGGAGATGAGTCAAGCGTGAAGGTGCAATAATCTCAACTTTATGGTGTCAGGGACAAGGTTATATAGTGATAGAAGGAAGGAGTAAGAAGAGACAGTAGCAAGAACCAATAAGGGGCAGTTATGTCACTATCACTAAGGGGCCTAGGCAGATTTCAGATTAAACCATTAGGTAGGGCTAAGGTCAAAAACCCACACACTAAAAGCCCTCGAACGCCAATCCAGCCAGGTCACATACACGGAAATGTTAACCCATGAGGCCGCCTCAGCCAACACCCAATAATGGCCGCAGTCCGAAAGGAGGTAAAAGGTCCCAACAATAATTACCAGGTCAGCAGCAGCAGCAGAGACATTCCGTTCCCAGACTGGGAAGGGTGGCAGGAGAGAAAAGTTACCAGAAACCAAGAGCCCAGAGTCCTGATACGGACATTGCAGTGATTTCGAAGTCACTAGGGAAATACATTCTACCTGGCTCTCCTCTCTCCTCCTGGTCTCCTGGAGGGTCAAGAAACCTATTTGGTTTTCCTTTTTGACAAATAAAAAGTACATATTTGTGAGGTACAATGTGATGTTATGGCACATGTTTACACTGTGAAATGATTAATTAGTCTAAGAGGTCCATCATCTTACATATTTAGTATTTCTTTATGGCGTGAGTATTTGAAATCTACTCTTTTAGCAATTTTGAAATATAAAATGCATTGCTATTAACTGCAGTCTCCATGCTGTGCAATGAATTAGCAGAATTTGTTTCTCCTATCTAACTAAAATGTGAGCTCTTTGACCATGATGTCCCCTTTCTCTGTCACCCCCTCACACCACCCTGCACAGTCCCCAGTTACCACCATTCTTCTCTCTACATCTGTGAGTTGATCTTTTTTAGATTCCACATATAAATGAGACCAGGCTGTTAGGGTCTGTAAACAAGTCAGGATGGCGCCTGGCATTTTGCCAGAGGGAGTGGTTTGTGAAGTAACGCCAGTGAGCCATTAAGTGTGAAGATTCCTTATTGGTTGACTACTGTATCTAGTTTATGTTAATTAAGATAAGCTGTGTGGAATGTATATATACCCCTTCTGTCCTACAATAAATGGCTCCCACTCCTGCTGTATCAATGTACACAAGTTGTTCGTCACCCCCCGGTTAGTTTGCTGCAGCCGGACTGCGTCAGATGGTGGCCCATACCGGGAGCCACCGGACAGTCGGGGGTAAGTGACGAAAAAAAGCTGCCCATCCTAGATAGGATGGGAGCAAATCTGCTCGTCCCTAGATAGAGCGAGAGGAAAAATGGCCATGTTGAGAAAATGGAGAAGATTGATACAGTATGTTTGTGTCTTGTTTTGTCTCAGTGTGTTGTATTGTCTTTGTGACGAAAATATGGAAGGGGTGTTAAGTGAATTACTAAGGGAAGAAGGCACCCCAGTGGAACCAAGAATAGTTAGGGCATGTGTTGATGGAAGCCCAGGAACTCTAGTCAGAAAGAAGAAAGTTCAGAGGAGGAAGGATTATCAGGAAAAAAGTTGCAGCAAAAGTCTATTACTGAATATTTTTCGTAACCGGAGGGTGCGTGAATCGCCGTGGCAGCTGCCACGTACAGGAGCTGGTCATGGCACAGCAAGGATTTTCCAAGCAGCGGCAGCTGGCTCTTCCCCACCCCCCACCCAGGGGCTCAGGACGCCACTTCAAGAGCCCAAATCCAAACTTGACCCGGAGGCACAATCTTGCAGGCTCTTGCTCCCTATGCCCGGAAGCAGTTTGAGTCCAGGACACTCCCCAGGGCCATCTGGGGCTGCCCGGGATGCTACAGCCGGCAGAAGACAGTACGGGCTTCCCTGATGTTTGGTCATTTTCAATGCCAATAACTAAGCTACAATGGTTCTCCCACACCTGGAGGCTGATGAATAATGAGCACCATTAAGGCTTATTTCAAATGTAAAAAAACCTTGAGATAATGTACTAAATTGTTCAGAAGGTTGTTTTCTTAGTGCCTGATGTAATACTACAGGATTTTCTTTAACATCATTGCCAGAGTTCCTGCCTTCATCCCAGTGCCGGTGAGGACAAGGGTGGAAGAATTTCCAGTGTTGCTGAGAATTGGACAAGACTTCGGATCAACCTAGCTGCCTGCAGAACTTACCTGGACTGTGAACTTATCTGGACTGTGATTCACCTGGACTGTGAGTTAATCTATTGAGACACTGCTTTACCTGGACTGAGACAACAAACTGTAATCTACAACAAATTGTAACTCGGTATCTTTGCTAACAGTGTCATTGCTGGTATAATTTTTCCAAGGGCTTCTTGCATGGAGCCATCAATTGGCTTGGTATTGTGACATTTTGTATCCTCCCCTTCTGCTTGTAGCAGATTATTTATGGTGTTTGTGTAAAAACCACTATGGTCGTTATTTAAATCAAGTCAGGATGGCGCCTGACTGTCACGAGCAGCTTCTCAGCCTTGTCTGGTTACCAGGAGTTCCCTTCCGGATATCTGCACTGGACCCCGGACCGCGACGTACGCGAACACCAAGCACGAACTCGATTGCCTTTTGAAATGCTGGTTTATTCGCACACCACACAAAGCAATACACGAGGTGGCTGGCACACAACTGCACGATCTTACTCTCAGGCGACGAGAGTTAGTTGTGAGCAATTACATGGAGTTTCCCCCGCGCTTATATACTTTACAAGTTGTTCATACCTAACTTATCTAACATAAGCATACTGCCTGACTACTTTATTATCCTATGACCACAACTTAGAAGGTTACATCATCCACACTCAAAAAGGTTACATCATCCACTTATCTAACATAGACACACTCTCTGGTCATCTTGTGACCAGCACTAAGAAGTCACTGAGTTACTGCAAAGTCCAAACAAGTCCAAACAAGTTTCTCTGCTGATCCATGCTGACCCTTCATTCCTGATGTTTTACTCCTGTCATTCCACCCCCTTGATACGGAGGTGCCGAGGGTACTGCTGGTGCCGATGTATCAAAGCGACAAGTACGGTCCCCTGTCTTAGGTCGTCCATTCGGAAGTTGCCCGTCCTCGGGGAGACGTATGGGCTGTCGCAACCCTTCGAACCAATTTTCAGATTGGAAGATGCAATCCACGGCATCCATGCAGCCACCAACCACACAGGAGTGTAGAAAAGGTGCAATCATAGTACGAATCTCACAGCAAAAGGGAGCTTTCACATGTGGCACAAAAGGATGTGTCAGTCGTGAATAAACATCAAAATTCAAATCCTTCACTAACGATAAATCTATCACCATATTGTGAATTATCATAAATGGATAGTCAACATCTTTTTCCAAGAACATCGGAATTGGAGTCATGCGATCCTTCCGGAACAACAGGTCGTTCCTCAATTTGCGTCCTAATATCCGTCTGATGATTATCTGGTCCACAGACATAGTTCCTCAAGAAATTCTATAACGTTAACCAAGTCTGGGTAAGTTTTGGTGACAATCGACATAAGTCCACAATTTAACAAAATAAGGTTTACAGATATTCCTTAAGCATATATCAAACAAAGATCTAGGGTTATACGTCTTCCTCCATCTGCATTGCGCAAAACTCCTACATAATAACTCATTACCAAACAACAATGATCTATCATAGCTAAGGGAAATAATCCCATTAATGTAAAAAGCAAATGCATTAGATTGCTGTGTCAACAAATCATGATCAGACTTCATTACTTCCGTGAACAATCCAAATAAACCCTTAACACACGAGTGTACATCATACCTACAATAAACATTACAGTGCGAATTAATATTAGGAATACAGTTCCAAACATGATTTAAGAATACACATAAAGAAGGTACAATACCCTCCAAATTATTATCCAGCGGACACCATGGTCCACTGCGTAAGGTTACTAGTCTACATAAAAGAGAAAAACGTTCCTGCCCAAACAGTGTATATGCACTATATAAAAACCATGTATTTACATGAAATTCGATGCAAAGATGACAATTTGCATAGTGCAACTGTTCAGAATAATTCCTCGATCTTGCCGTCCTTCTCCTTCTTGGATTTAATTTTCTTAGTGCCTTTCGCTTCATGGTCTCTGTAATGTTGAAGTTTATCCATTTTAATGTAAGTTTTCTTTCCTGCAGACTTATTAATCTTTAAACAAACCTTAATGCATAATACTAATAATACAAAACAACATACATATAGCAATCCTTCCTTAAGCCAATGGAAAGGATTCCATCTCATAATACAACTCACATCTGCATGAACTAATTTTCTAAAGAAACCTACAAAACTACAATCATAAGTATACTGAAAGTCACGCGGAATCAAGTATCCAGAATCAACTAACATTTTAACTTTATGAGTTTCACCTGAAAATCTTTGGAGAAGTTCAGTAGTTTGATTATGTACTGTCTCAATTTCCTTTCCTAATGAAGCATAAACGGATTTGGCTGCCTCTGTTGCTTTCATCATCTTTTTATATTCTTCTGACAGAGGTGGTTGGGGTACAAAAGAATGTAACCCAAAAGTATGATTAGACATATAAACCACCTGAGTCAGGACTCGTAAGTTTTGCGTAGCAGTAAAACTCTTAGACCTAAATAGATGTTTCTTAACAGTTAGATTCATATGTTCCATCATCATGACATTAGTATGTACATGACAACCAGCATTCAGACTTAAAGAATCACTATAAGAAATGTTTTGCCATCGTCGAACCATGTAAGGTTCAGGATAACAAGACAACATATTAAAATTCCCAAGATCTAACAAAGTAGCCTGAGGCATAGATATAGTTATATCAGAAGTCCTAGGTTCATCTGAGAAAAGATCATATGCTATAATAGTTGTTTTACCTATAGCATAAGTGGCTTCACTAGGCACATAATATGACATATTGTTCCATTTTAACCAATAAAACTTATCAAACGGTATTATCCAATCTTTACCAATTTTCTTCGGTATAGCCTTAGTTGGATATCCTATTACAACCTTAGATGTCGACATTTGCCATAAATTAATCATGCAAACACCAGTTTCACACCAAGAATCCTTTGTAGGATCTAATATGGTTATAGCTGATGCAGTTTCCATGCCTATGCCAGTTCTAAATAACAGTCTTATTTCTTCTAATCCCGCGGTGATCATTGCTTGCAGATGTTCACACTCCTGAGTTGCCTCCAATTGTTTCATACGTACATTCCATGATGCATCCATAGTCTCAATTACCTTACTTAGTGAATCAACATGATGTTTCAAAAGTTCCTGTTCTGCAGAAAGTCTTTCCATAAGTAAAGATGCGGAGTGCAGATTTTTAGATAATTGTGAGATAACAAAGTTCTGTTTATTCTGAAGTCCTCGAAGAGCTGAAATTTCCACTCGAAGTTCCTCCGTCATTGCTCCAGCGATCGCTGCCCCCAAAGCTGCTCCGGCCAGGAAAGCGCCAATCGCTGCGAACTGCAAAGGTCTCCGTCCTGCTGCATTTCTTTGAACTGAATAAAACAAATCTGGCAACACAGTAGACTCAAAAGAAGGACATACAGTTTCACCTTTCAACAAATCACTAACAGACAATCGTAACACAATTGGCTGTACTTGTGGTTGTATCAAAAATCTAACTGGCTGATGTAATAAAGGTAAAAATCCTGGAGCCTCTAAAGTCTTCATAAAATTACCGTCCTTTTCCTTGCGTGGGAAGAGGACCGCTCTTGGGAAATGGGCAGTAACCCATCCCTTGGTTCCATTAAATCCTCCTCTATCGATTAAACAAGGATTCAAAGAGGTCGGTTCCATGTAGCATTTCTGCATATCCATCTTTGTACTATATATAATATGATTACCTGCATGTGCATCAAACACATCAGTATTATTATGTAAAACATCATGTGTTACAATATCATAAAGATTCCATTCATTGTCACTTCCTGGCAATAACATATACCAGTAATAAGGTAATTTTCCTGGATATATTTTACTAGACCAAGTAGAGAAATCCATTCCTTGTGTCAACCACCATTTCAGAGTTCTTCTATCTGCTACATCCACATGGTATCTAATTATAGTATCCCAGAGCTGTGCTCTAGGGCACCCAGTCTTCAATGACCAGTAGTCATCAGCATTTACCAGGTAAGTTTCTGTTTTGTAATTCACTAAAGTAACTTCATCCAAATCTGGTGGTACAAATGCAAGAGAATATACTGTTGGATGTAAAGTATAATCCCTCGTTTGTTTTTCCTCATTGCCTAATACAACATTACCACCTTCATAATGTTTGGAAACATTTCCAGTTATATTTACATCAAGAGGAATATCATAGTACGTGGAATCATTATGCATAATAGACCTATGAATACCAATCACATATTGCCATGAATGTGGAAACCATCTGCAAATAGACCTTTCCATAGCTAAACTAACATTTTTAGTGTCCACATAATTAGAATCAACTCCCATCGGGATTGACATATTATGGACATTCACTCTGATTTTGTCATCACTCAAATTAAACACGGGAATCAAAGTCCCAAAGAAATTATCATAAAACTTAAAGGTACAGTCTTGGCATTTATAATAAGGCCACTTTGAAGATTCTCCTTTGGATCCATTATAAGTATAATCTACCTGCAGAAATGTAACATTATACAAGTGTTTTTCCAAAATATCCTTAGGTGTGACAACCAATACAGGTTGCCAGGACTGATTATCAAACCTATGCCACGTATTATTCACCTCAAGATGCATATGAGAGGCATTCAAATATACAGCATGAAGAGGATTCTGTACACAATTTTGTCTACTAAAATTATAACACCATGTCCAATTAAATATATTATAATATTGTGTGTAGTTTTTCCATACTGTCTGGTTAACAATGTATTTGTCCACGGTGAATTTATAATCATGTAACCCTGGACTATGCACTCTCTGTCCCAATTTCGGGCTATCCACAATCTCTGCGAGGTCCCATTCATTATTGGCATTTTTAAAAACATACCTCCTTGTTTTGTTTTCAAATAATAGCCATCCAGAGTGATTAAACATTCCAAATTCAGGATGTAATACCCCAGTCGTCCTGTAAGCCGGACCCAGCCTACAGGCCTGTGTGTGAATCTTATAAGTTACAGATGAATAATTACCAATTTTATAATAATATCTATATTGGCACCACTTAAGGAAGGTTGAATCAACAGGGAAGCAAACTCTACCAATAAATGCTTGTCCCTGTGTTCGGTTAAGCATATCTCCAAAAATGCTACGGATACAAACATACCCGATTTTGTCCTTTAATTTAGGAGGCGTGGCCACTGGTTTAACCAAGTTATGGGTAAATGGCTGTGGTAAAGGGTCGGTCAACACAACAGGTGATCGCCAGGTGGCGGTACCTAAGGTATTGACTTTCCACCAATTATCTATAGTAAGATAAGATTGGTTCCGTATTTCTAAGGATCTATCAGGATTCTGTAGGATCTCGAACTCTCCATATATAGGTAAATTAGGAAAATCCGCTACACAAGAAACATAATGGGTATAATTCAAATGAGTTCTGCTTTGCACATCTTCAATATATATAGACATATTCCTTTGTTTAGTGCTCATGGAATCTAGATACTGCTGTAACTCTTTTGGACACCATGTCCCGTAGGGTTCAACTAAAACTTGCGGCCATCTAGGCAACGGTCTAGCTCCTTGTAAATGTCTAGGCAATCTTTTCCACTCATCCAACATTTCCTTAGAATCATTATATGGCAACAAATTTATCCCCAACGTAGTTGTTCGTGGGGTTGTAGTTGTAAATTCACCAGAACCTCCTTCTTCTCCATCATCATATGAAGAATAGTCATATTCTTCATATTCATAATCGAATAAATTATAATCATTCTGTTTGTTGGACACCCAAACCTGAAAAGGCAGTGATGCAACATCCTTTTCTGCTGCTTTTATACATGTAAAGTCATCCTCTTCTGTAGACTCCTCAAAAGTATATACAGTAAGGTTTGGATTATTAAGCACTGCTGCTGTAGCATTATAGCTCTTAACTAAAGGTTTGCCTCCAAGTTTCCTATAATAATACACAAAATGTGGCTTATAAGACCACATATCCATAATCCCAGGTACCAGATGACATCTGAGGGGGTTAGTTTCATATTTATTAGAATATCCTCCATCCGCACTAGATCTAAACATTGGGCTATATACCCCAACTGTATTGATGTCCCAAAAATGGTCACACTCCTTAGGTGCGGAGTGTTTGTTATAATGGTGGCAAAATGCATAATTATGATAAAACAGGTATCTAATAGCAGTAAAATTTTGTAGGAATTTGTTACTTCTCCAATATTGTGGTATTACTGCACAAGAATTATTACACTCTTGAAGTGAATGAGTGAAATTAATATAATTGAAGATCCAATCTTTGTAAGAATACTTGGTCAGGTTAATGTTCCTGATACCAAAATAATATGGAGTCGTAGTAGTAAAAGTAGTGGGAGTTGTAGTTTGATTTCCCATTACTGAATAGAACTGTAGGGCTATCAAAAGTAGCAAAAATAGCAAAAGTAACAAAGTCCTAGGTGCCATTACCAGAAACATAGTGTATAATTAAGTACATAACAGGGTAGCAAATCTCGTACCAACAATTTATGATTAAAACAAGTAGAACCATTCAAAAGAGCTGTCTGCCATTCGTTACAATGAAAATATCCACCCAAAAATAAGCAAGAATATACAATCAGGATAACAAAGCATATGTTAAACAAAACACACAAACGTTTACCTAGTGACAACATCTTGGCTTTTTACTAATCTGAGGTCCCCTTTTCCAGTTGATACCCATAGGGTATTTCCTTGTCCGTGTGATACAATCTCACCTTTAATCACAGAGTTATCTTTTCTGTTACGTATCCACACCTTATATGGTCTTATATTATCTGGGTTTGGGTCCCCGTCTGCCTGCACATCGATGTCCTTTTGAAATGTTTCCTCAAAGGGTGATCTCCTGTGCAGTCTTTGCCTAGAATTAAGTTCAAAAACTGCAATCAGTATTGCCTTGTCAAATGGCACATCTTGTCCTATCTGCCACAATTTAGTCTTTAATAATCCATTGAACCTTTCAATATTTCCTGCTGCTTGTGGGTTATAGGCCAAATGAAAATCCCAATTAATTCCTAAAACGTCAGCTAATTTCTGAACATTTCTACCAGTAAAATGAGAACCCTGATCAGAAGTCACATTCCAAGGACATCCATATGCTGCACACCAGCTCCAAATAGTTTTCATAGTAGAGCTTTGATCTGCATGTCTACTTGCACATGCATGTCCCAATCCGGTACTACAATCTACCATAGTACACACATATTTTCCATTCTGCAAAGGACCAATATAATCAATTTGTACCTTTTCATTAAATCCTCTTGGTGACGGCCTATTATGGGGTGGATCCCTCCGGAAACGTTGTACCGAGGATGCGCATAATTCACATCCAGATATCGCACGCTTGCATGCTCCCCAGGTGACTTTTATATTTCTTCCTTGAAACCATTGGAACATTCCATGTGTTCCAATATGTCCTAATTCCTTATGCAATTGTCGGATTTCATCATCCGAAATATCAGCATTCAATTCAGGAAGTTTTATATGCCAATTTGGGTCACGTTTCAACCGAATCTTTGTATCTGTTCTATCTGATATTTTCCAAGGGGCCTTATTCACCAATTTTAGCCCTTCGGAGTCAAATTTACTCAATTTGTCTGCCACATTATTAAATTTAGATATTTCATCTGTACGTCCTGTGTGAGCATCAACGTGTGCTATCTTTACATGTATAGGTGCCTCCGCAAGAAATTTCCAAATATGTATTCCCCATACATCTTTTCCATTAATTTTATAATCAGATTCCTTCCACTTTGCAGACCATATGGCAATACCATTACAAACTGCCCATGAGTCCGAAAAAACGTGTATATACTTTTTCTTTTCATGGATAGATTGTTCAACGGCCAATTTTACTGCACAAAGTTCTGCTAACTGTGCTGAGGCATCCGAGCCTTCCTTCACTAAGATCTTTTTATCACTTGGTCGATATGCCACAGCTTTCCATTTAGTGATATTTCCTACTACTTTACTTGATCCATCTGTGAACCATGCATTTTTATGAGAAGCAACTGCCCCCCATTTTCCAATAGGTTGTGTCTTTGGTTGTTTAACCTCTACCGGTACTTCTACCATAGGCTGAGCAAAAACTAATTCTGATAACCTTAATGTCTTATTATTCCCTGACACTGTTGCATCATTAATTATAGTTAACAAATACCATTTCCATTTCAACACTTTTTGTTCCATGGGTAAACCTCTAAAGTCTTCCTCCTTAGTTCGTACCCAATCCAAAATTGGTATCTGAGTTCTTAATGTAACTACTCTATTAGTTAAAACAAAACCTAGACTCTGTACCGCCGTATAAGCTGTCCACACTGTTTTTTCAAAGAAAGAGTACTTGTTTTCGGAAAAAGGAAATCTTTTGGAGTAAAACCCAACTGGTTTAGTCTGACTATTACTTTTAGTATATATGCCCCAATTTCCAAAGTCATTGGCATATATTATATCAATTATAATTTCTTCACCAGGTTGAGGTACATACAATTGGGTATATGTCTGAACATATTCCTTAGCTAAATCTAATGACTTTTTCTGTTCCGGTCCCCATACAAAGTCCGCAGCTTTCCTGCATACCCTGTGTATTGGAGCCAGAATCATTTGTAAATATGGAATATGTAATCTCCAATATCCCAAAATGCCCATCACCTGCTGAGCCTCTGTCTTGGTTTTTGGTGATTGTAAAGCCAAAATCTTATTTATCACTGCATCCGGAACCTTAGGTCCTTCTGTAGTCCACACCACCCCCAGATACTTAACTGACGTGGCTGGACCCTGAATTTTATCAGGATTGATGGACCATCCTTTTGACTTCAATAATGTAACTACCTCGTCCTTTATCTTATTTAACTCGGTCATATCTTTCCCAGCAATTAATATATCATCTACATATGACCATAACTTAGTAGTTCCTTTATCTTGAAAATCCTTTAACGTTTCTTGTAAAGTTACATGTGCTATAATTGGGCTATTTTTATATCCTTGTGGTAACCTCTTAAACCTATATTGTACTGATTCCCAAGTGAATGTAGTCAATTCTCTACTCTTAATATCTAATGGGATAGCGAAAAACATATCACTCAAATCTATAGCACAAAAACAAGTAGGTGAAAAATTCCTAATTTGAGCATAAATAGACTCTACATCTGGAAGAGTACCTGGCATAGAGGGGGTTACTTTATTTATATTCCTATAGTCTACCGTCAATCTCCACTTGCCATTAGGTTTCATAACAGGCCATACTGGACTGTTATATTTAAATGATGATGCCTTTTCTATTATATCTTTTTCCAACATTTCCTTTATTGTGGCGCTAATCTCTTCATGTCCTCCTTTAATAGGATACTGTTTAGTAAACACTGGTGGAGTATGGGGCAATTTTACTGGATCAATCTTTACTTGACTTAAAATTTTTGTTTCAAAACACTTTAATCTCTTCAAAGGTAACCATTCACCATATAATAACCTGAGTTCCTGAATTCCTAATACTCCATGTGGAACTTTGCCTACCAATACTTGTATTGTATAATCCAAATCATATATTTTAAATGTTACCCATTCTTTTCTCATTTCTGCCCTATGTCCAGATACTCCTTGTACTATAACTTTTTCCTTAGCTGGTTTATTATTTACAAAATCATCTCTGACTATTGTTACCTCGCTTCCCGTATCTATCAGGAAGGAGTCTGTATATTCTTGATTATCAACTATAAATTTTAATTGTATGAACGGCCGGGTGTCCGGCCGTTTTGCCATCTGGATGTTCCAAACCTTGGCATTGTTAAACCAAACCTTCCTCTCTGGCCCTGCACCTGATTTCCTCGTGGCACCGGCCTTTGTGGCTTCATTCTGCTTCCTATCTGCCTGTTGTTTACAGCAACATTTCCTTGTGTCCAGGCTTGTCCTGGTCGCACCTTTCTCCAGTCTTTGCCATTTCCCAACATATTTCTGTTTCTTGGGAGGCTCCGCTGGCCAGACGGGCCTCCCAAACGGAAGTTTTTTGTCTGGAAACATTGACTGTTCCCATTTGTCTGGTAGCATTTAATATTTCCGTTGCCATTTGTTGGAAAACAGACTGGGTTTCGGGCTTTAGCTTGAAATGACATTGCAGCTTGAAATGACATTTTGTGCTCTTGTTGTAATTCTCGATGTTGCTTTAAGAACTCAACTACATCCCATAGGGTGTTGGCTCCAGCTAGCATGGTTGCCAACATCATTCTATGCTGTTCTGGTGCTCCTTTTATAATTATTCTCCTAAGCGCGGCTGTTAAGTGAGCACTTAAAGGGGATCCTTGAAACTGATTATAAATTTTGCTAAAAATAGCTAACTTCTTTACTATCTTAATCCCTTCACTGGGATTCTTCCACTGTACCTGGCCTTCAAAGACACCCCAATCTATATGTGGGATGGCCTCTGCCCAGGCTATTGCAATCCAATCCCAAAGTGTGCGTACCCTGTCAGGTTCTTCTTGTATAATCTTTGCTAAAGTGTCCGCAACACTCGGATTGTCTATCTGGATATTAACCACCTGCATCTCCTTGCCTGCGAGTCTTATAGACTCGCCTCCCTTACTATGAATTGTAAACAAAAAGTCTCCGTCGGTCTGACCTTTCTGTGAAAAATCTTGCCTTAACTGAACCATTTCAGGTCTAGTTAAGTCCCTAGTTTCAATAACTTGTTCCAACCCATCTGGGCGTCCCCGTCCGGGTGTGGATGTTTTAATTACTGAAACTGGCATGCTGGCCTTATCAGGAGCTTCCAGTTGGTTCAATATATCTTTCAAAAATGGGTTATTACTTCCATTTTTAAGGGCTTCTTTTACTAACCTTTTGCCTCTTAGCCTGTCATCATCTATATCATCTATAATTTTACATAATATTCCCGGGATTTCTTTCTTGTCAGCCCGTTCCATTATGGGCTTGACGGTCTGAGGATTACTTAATGTTACCTCAACTGTGGTTCCTTTCTGGAACTCAGGCATCTTTGCCTGAACAATTCTTTCAATACCTCGCCATGGCGATTGAGATTTTAATTCCTTTTGCTCGAGCTTTAGTTCTCCTATTCTACATTTCTGCCTAAATCTTTTTATTACTTCCTTGAAGCCCATGTTGCTATTTTTAAGAGGATCCTCAGTTTAGCTATATGAACTTTCCAAGCAATAAACCCGTTTGTTTCTATCTTATAAGGTATCTGACTTATTCCCTGATGCCAGCTATATAGTGCCCAATTTTCTATCCTTTCCTTAAGCCACCCCATGCACAGGGACCACCGTCCTCCTAAGGATTTTGGTGGGGGCACTCCCCTTTCATTCCACCTTCAGCCTAGACGCCGGACGATCACGGTCATTCTAGGTTTTCAGTAGAAGAAATTGTGCATTGCCATGTGGGTTATATTTACCTGCTCCGGAGCTCTTCTTCCGTATCCTGCCGACTACGCCAACTGTCACGAGCAGCTTCTCAGCCTTGTCTGGTTACCAGGAGTTCCCTTCCGGATATCTGCACTGGACCCCGGACCGCGACGTACGCGAACACCAAGCACGAACTCGATTGCCTTTTGAAATGCTGGTTTATTCGCACACCACACAAAGCAATACACGAGGTGGCTGGCACACAACTGCACGATCTTACTCTCAGGCGACGAGAGTTAGTTGTGAGCAATTACATGGAGTTTCCCCCGCGCTTATATACTTTACAAGTTGTTCATACCTAACTTATCTAACATAAGCATACTGCCTGACTACTTTATTATCCTATGACCACAACTTAGAAGGTTACATCATCCACACTCAAAAACACTCTCTGGTCATCTTGTGACCAGCACTAAGAAGTCACTGAGTTACTGCAAAGTCCAAACAAGTCCAAACAAGTTTCTCTGCTGATCCATGCTGACCCTTCATTCCTGATGTTTTACTCCTGTCACTGACATTTTGCCAGAGGGAGTGGTTTGTGAAGTAACGCCAGTGAGCCATTAAGTGTGGAGATTCCTTATTGGTTGACTGCTGTATCTAGTTTATGTTAATTAAGATAAGCTGTGTGGAATGTATATATACCCCTCCTGTCCTACAATAAATGGCTCCCACTCCTGCTGTATCAATGTACACAAGTTGCTCGTCACCCCCCGGGTTATTTTGCTGCAGCCGGACTGCGGCACCAGGCAGTATTTGTCTTTCTGTGTCTTGGCTTTGTTTCACTACATGTAGAGGATAAAGCTGGACCCTTATCTCACCCTATACTAGAATCAACTCAAAATGGATTGAATACTTAGAGGTAAGAACTGAAATTGGAAAACTACTCAAAGAAAACAGGGGAAAGCTCCACATCATTAATCTGGGCAATGATTTCTTGGATATGACCCTAAAAGCACAGACAACAAAAGCAAAACAGACAAATGGGATTTCATTAAACCAAAAAGATTCTGTACAGCAAGGAAAACAATTAACGTAGTGAAAAGACAACCTATAGAACAGGGGGAGATATTTGCAAATCACACAATCTGATAAGGGACTAATATTCAAATATACATGGAATTCAAGAACTCAATAGAAAGGAAAGTCCTATTTTAAAGTGTACAAAGAATCCAAACAGTTATTTCCCAAAATAGAACAAAATAATAATCAGAGAAACACAAATAAAAAACACAACGAGAACTTACCTCACACCTGACAGAAAGGGGATTATTGAAAAGGTAAAAGATAAATGTTAGTGAAAATGTCTTAAAAGAAAATGTCTAAAAGACAACCTTTGACCATTGTTGGTGGGATTGTAAATTTGTAGAACCATTATGTAGAAAAAAAGAAAGAAAGAAAAGAAACAGTATCGATATGCCTCAAAAACCTAAAAATAGGATTACCAAATTGTCCAATATTCACTTTTCTGGTATGTACTCAAGGAAATGTAATCAATATATTCCATATTGGTTGCTACAGTATTCATAAAAGCCTATATATAGAATCACCAAAGGTGTTCATCAATGCAGAATACATATACATATGGCTATATATATATGTGTATATATAATGAATACATATAATATATACAATAATATGAATATATGTATATATTCATTTCAGCCCTTAAAAAGAAAGAATATCTATCATTTTCAATATGCAATATCATAGAGGAACAGGTCTAGGGGGAAGCACCCTATCCAGGTACCCTGAACTTGGAGATAGCTGAACTTGTCATCCCATGCAGCTCTACAGTAAAAATACCTCTCTAGGATCTTCTCTTTCTATGAGCATTGTGCTCTCTTATCCATAGTGTCATTCTTTGCAGCCTTGTCTTCCTGTTCTGGGGGCTTTTTGAAGCATGTCTTCCCATGATTTCAGTGATTCATCTCCCCACAGCTAAGATCATAAATCATAGCTTTATATGTCTTCTCCTCAAATTCCTGTCACTTTCATGCCACCAAATAAGGCTCTCAGAGCATAAAGAGTGAAGGATGAGACACTGAGACTTACTGGGGACTAAGGTAAGTCTCTCGGCCCCTTGGCAGGTGGGTACCGTGCTGTCCCCAGGAACCCAAAATTTGAGTTCAATGAGAGGAAGCCTTTCTTCTTGAGCAGAGACAGCCTGCAAGATTAGGAGAAGGATTAAAGTTCACACATTCACAGGATCAGTGAGGCTTTGCTTAGAAACAGGCAATACATCTCTGAAGATGGAGATGGAACTATTGAAGATGGAAATGGAACAAGAGATTGAATAGAGAAGGAGGTCGGCTCTGACCACTGCAAATTCACTTGCATTATAGGAAGGTAAATTAGAGAAATCAGGCTATTTCTCAGCATTAGGACCATGATCACAGTGCTTGTGTTATTCTTTGTTTTATTCTACCATTCTACCTGAACTAAGTCAATTTAAAAACTTGTCAGATTTCCTGCTGTTAGCCAAAGGACATATCTGCAGAAAGACCAAAATTTGACATCTGCACTTTTTCAGTCACTTGTCCCCAGGCTACTTCCTTGAGATCTGGTCACTAGCACTGTGGAAGTCTGTTCTGATGTGTTCAGTACTCTGAGGTCATCAGTTCCTATGCAATTTGGTTTCTCCTCATTTTTCACAGCTAATTTCCCAGTCAACTGCACTTGGTTCTTTGAAAAAAAGAAAAAAAACAAACCTTCTCTATTCTTACTATTTACCAGGGATCTCATGGTATTATTACTCAGAATAGTTCTCTATTGGGCTGGGGTTGTGGTTCAGTGATAGAGCACTTGCCTAGCACATGTGAGGCACTGGGTTTGATCCTCAGCACCACGTAATAAATAAATAACTTTATAAAAAGTTTTTTTAAAAACAATAGCTCTCCATTCTCTTTGGGAACTGAATTCCTGCAGCCTCAGTTTCCACCCACACGTAATGTATATTTGTCCTAGGTTCTGGCATAGAAACCCCAATAAGTCCCAGAGTCTTATTGTAGGAATAGGAAATTTCATTCAACAATCACCAACCAAAATTCAATGGATAGATGGCCAGGTACAGAAATAATGGTAAAAACAAATCCCCACCTTTCTTTATCACTCTTCTCGTGAATGCAACACTGTTCCTCACTTCCTCTAAGAAGTTTTAACTCCCAAATTTACCTGCAGAAAATAAACTGAAGCTTATAACCAGATAAATCCCATTACAAAAGAAAAAGGACAAGAAATACTCCTGTGGGTGGTGCCCAGCTAAAAGATGGTCACCCCTGAGAGACTGCCAACTGTTTGACAGGGAATTCAAGGCAATCACTGGCACCTTAACCAGGACTCCCTGGTGGTGACAAGATATCCCTCTGGTTCCCAAAGAAAATTGCCTTCTGACATCACATGATTATGTGGATATTGGCTTCTTCACCAAGTCCTTTCCAAGGCTTAAGTGTCCTTACCCTAGGACACTGCAAAACTCCTGAAGTGCTCCTACATCATTCTGTCCACCTACAATGCCTGATAAATTTTATCAAAGAAATAACCCAGAAATTCACACAAAGCAGATGGGAAAAAAGTAAGTGAAAATAGTTACCCAATTTCTTTTACCATGAAATTTTTTATTTTATTCCAATTCTTCAGAGGAAAAACCTTTCAAAATTCCAAGTCAATGTCTCTCTGACCTCTGTTTTTCTATCCTGGTTGTCTCTTCTCTTCCAAATTCCTGTGGAATCATGGGTGCAGCTTCTGGATTTAGGAAACACTGAAAGAGTGGTTGAGGAAGCAGAAATTTAGGACAAGAAAAATATGCCTTCCAATGCTTTGGGACTATCTGTGTGTTTCTCTCATCCCTGGGATTAATAAAAAAACACTTCATGATGGCTGCATGTCAATACCTCAGAAAATAAGCATGACATTGAAAATGAATGACTGCTGCAAAGGAGACCAAAATGCCCCTCTGCACTACTCAAGGTCTCTAGGCTATTCTTGGATTTGCCTAGTAAGAGCTGATTAGCTCCAAAGAAAGGCCAAGCTTATCCACTCTTGTTCCCACCGAGGGCTTTCCAAAGGGCCAGCTTGCTGCCATAGCATTTGGCCTCAGCTTACCTCTCTGTCTTATTTATACATTTCCATTTTGCCCTGTTTCCTGTCGACAAGCTCTTGATTATTTTAGCCAAAGTGTAGACAGCATAGCATTTCCCTCCTCTGCTTAGAGATTTCCCCATGGTCAAATAGCATATGCTTCAACAACTCCTCCTCCTCCTTCTTTTTTTTTTTTTTTTTCCTGCTTTATTACTGGCATTTGATTCAAGGCTTTTGTAAGACCTTTTGACATTTCTCCCCCAAGCTTTCCACTTACCTTACAAGGCAATAGCCTTTTTAAAACTTTTCAGAGTGCTGAGTAAATGAATCCCCTATCTACTGCTTATATTTTCAGATACAATGAAGGCTTTTGACAAGAAACAAGCCTTTTCAAGCCTGGCATTTATGATCAATTTCTGTACCTATTAAACAGGTCATAAGTTTTTTGGGAAAATCTGTCTACCTATGACTTTTTTTTTTTTCAGATACAGTTCATGGTTGCTAAAAATTGTTTCCTAGAATCATGAATAGTATACCAAGGATAACAGACTGGTCTCTACTTTTTTATTTATGAATCATATTTTGACAGTAAAATGCAAAGTTTAGTGTTTCTAAAGAAGGAATATTCATTCTTTTGTGTGCCTCAAATATGCCCAGTCCTGTGTGAATCTCCCTAGGAAGACCAGACCCAAAGCCATTGTTATGCTAGTCCACAAAGGGCCAAAAAAAGTGTTCTGTGGGAAAATCTCCAGTGATCAGTTTAATGCAGTCTTCATCAGAAGCTATTTTGAAGACAATAACAAATAGCTTTTCCACATTTCATCATCTGAATTCACTACAGCAAACATGATAAATTTGTATTTGGATCCACAGGCATGGCCACCACCAATGAAGTCATGTTTTAGGAATAAAAATGTAAGCAAAACACAAGATATAATGCTGCTCAATGCAGATTGCTTTTCTGAGCTGTACTTCCAATATCCATTTCTGCTGTCCAGCAACGACTCAGAAACAATAGAACAACCCACAAGGAATCAAAAATCCTGTCCAGATTGAATTATCTGAGACCTCCTCATGGTCCTGATTGGGAAAAGTCAGACCTGAATCGCACGGGCCTTTTTTGCCGTAATTATCAAGGTAAGTGGACAAACCTTGGTTTCACTTCAACTGGCTCAAGGAAGGTTGGTTGGCAAGACTGTTTCCCACTTGGTCCTGGAGGATTATAAACAAACTGCAAATGATCTGTCTTCCTTGGCGTAAGCTTTGCTCTGTTAGTGGTTTCTTGGAACCAGAAAGCAAGGGTATCTGCCAGGCTCTGACAGCGACACACAGCTATGCACCATTCAGTTTACCAGCACAGGCAAACATTTACTTTGATACCCAAGAACCATTCCAAGCCAACCTTCAAATGGAGGAAGGGTGATGAGAAGACCATGGATCATCTTTGCAGCCTCTCACTGTAGACAGTCTCTGAGTTAAGTAGAAAAATAGAAAGTGCAAAAATTAACCAATCTTAATACCTCCCCATTTGCCCATGAAAGCTAACAGATTTCAATACCCATAGACCCCTATCTCAGCTGCCAGTTGAGAGGAAGGGCAGAGAAATGTAGTCAAGGATCAAAGTACATTGTCATTAGTACCTTGTCTGCCCCACCTTTAACCTTGACCCTGGGATTGCTTTTCCATAATGTCTTACACCCAGTGGTTCATCTCTAAATTCAAAGCCAATATTCACTCCTGATAGTTATCACCACCTAGCTTAAGCTGATTAGAAGCAATTTCCTTTTTTCTTTCTGATTCATCTATTTTATTTTAGTTAGAAAAGCAAATTTAATAACTGTAGAACCAAAGAAGAAAACACATGCTGATCAGTACAAGGCTTTTTCTACTATTCTTAGACAAAATAGTGTCTTCCAATAAGCCCTTGACATTCCCTCCTTTTTCCTTTATCTCTTTATTAGGTTTTACAGATGAAGGTCTGTGGTTATCTTGGGAATTTGAGAGATCAAGTTAATGCAACAACCTTCACCAGAAAATAGCTTTGTGGAAAGTTTAAAGAAGTAGACAAAATTTTCCTCTGTAACTGAATTGTCTAGGGATATTTGTCTACAAAATTGTAGAGCCTGAACTTCAACTCAGGGCTTTTCATCTTCACGTTTAAGATTATTCCCCACTACATAATGTTGTGTCCTATATTAACAGTATTTCAGGAAGTGATGATTGAGTACCTCTTATGGGCCAATCATGGAGACAGGTGCTAGAATTCAAAGATAAAGAAGTCAGTTTCACACCTGTCCCTAGAAGCTCACAGCCCCTAATACAATGTGATGAGGGAGAAAAGGCACCCACCATGAGTTAGGTACAGCTGTTACCTAAGCTAAACCTTGAGTGACAAATAAGGGTAACACCAGAAGCAAAGGCATGAAAAACCAGAAACACCAGTGCATAGGCTGCTAAGACAAATAGCACCAGTCAGTACATCGAGTAGGACCAACCTTTCCAACATGAGCATACACAGAATCATCTCCAGGATTTGTCAAGGTTCAGATTTCTCCCACCCTCCCCATTCCCAGAGTTCTGATTTGGGAGGTCATTGGATTGTTATTTCTAAAATGTTTTCAGTTGATGTTGATGCTGCTAGTCTGGGACCACACTTTAAAAACCACTTGAACAGAAAGCTAAAGAGAAGAGAAAGGGCAAGGACATGGCCCTCCAGGGCCAGCATTTCATCTTATTTAGACAAATAAACCACAGAGCTGACTGATATGTAAATTGATTGATGAATATGTGTTTGCATGAGGAATGAAGCAGGTGAAGGATGACTTTTTTGTTTACCCATCATTAATTTTCTTCTTTCACTCCTCTCAGCAATCTACACACACACACACACACACACACACACACACACATACATACACACCACTAATGGCATTGAATAATGTTTGTTTCTCTCCATATATGGCTAATTTATAAGACGTTTAAATAACGTGGTCACATTCATGTGTAGGGATTCACTGTGTCACCACTATTAGCAAGAGCAATTCCTAGGGAAAGACTAAAAGCTAATTCAGAGAAATTAAACAACAGTGGAAAATTCTCAAGCATCAATAATAAAGAAATTTGGGAGCTCATCCCTACTGATCCCACATTAAAACACAACAGGAGCAATATCTGTTCCCAGCTTTGGTTATAACAGTAGAAATAGAAAGTAGCGAGTCCCAAGAAGTAATAAGTAATCTCATATCACAGTGATCATTCACATAATGTTCAGTGTCCACCTGTTATTATGAGGTAAAATCTACTCTACTCTCAATGGTTTTCTATTGCAAAAAATACCTGCTCTCTCATTTTCCTTCTGTGTTTTCACTACATGTTATGTGTGTCAACAAACATTTGAAAAATCCATATTATATCATTTGATCCTGTCAAGGACTCTGCTAAGTCAGCTGGGGGACAGCTATTACCTTCTTTAAAAATGGGGGGGCGGGGGCGCTGGGGATGTGGCTCAAGCAGTAAGGCGCTTGCCTGGCATGCGCGGGACACTGGGTTCGATCCTCAGCACCACATAAAATAAAATAAATATGTGTCCGTTGAGAACTAAAAAATAAATATTGAAAAAAAAAATTCTCTCTCTCTCTCTCTCTCTTAAAAAAATGGAGGTGTATTTCATCTATAGAAACTATTTACATGGGATGACTTGTAAACATGGCCCAGATGATTTTGAACTTGGATCTTCTGGCTTTTACCCTATCACTTCTTCATTATTTCATCCACAAACTTATAAAGAAAAGAAACTCATGAACACCATGGCCTACCCTATTGCCTCCACTGAGCAGTTAATTTTACTGCAGACATACTTTTTAAAGTGCAAGAGAGAGCTGAGAACCAGACCCAGGATCTGTGAACACCAGACTGAGAACAGACAAAACTCTGCAGTGCAGGGAGAAAGAAGATTCTTTGAAAAAAAAAAAAAAAAAGATACAGGAACAACTGAAAGTTCATTTTTTTAAAATGAAACAGAGTTTCTACTTCATACAAGACATAAAAATTGATCCAAAGAATGAACCAGTTCTAGTCATAAAGATATCATATAGAGGATAAAATTCATATCACAAAGTAGGAGACCATATTTCCTCCACATTAAAACAAAGGACTTATATCTAAAACATACGAAGAGTTACAAACCATTCACAAAAAGACAAAGAAATAGAGAAAAATATTTGAACAAGTTCTTCACAAAAGAGGGAACTCAAATGATCAATAAGTACATGCAAATGTTTATGACCATGTTAATAATAAGTAAAATGCAAATTAAAACTACAAAGAAGTACAACTACACCACTACTATGCTCACAAAAATTGAATTGTCATTCAATAAATGTTCACATAATCATTTTGCACTGCACCCCACAAATTGCATAGCCAGTCTTGGGTTTTGTTATAGGGTATTTGCTACATAAAGCATCCTATATTCCCATCCTTTAAAGTAAAGAAAATCATTAGAAAAATGTTATAAATGTTTGTTTTAAATGATTGGGAATTGAAAGGGATGTGGTCGTGATAAAGGGGCATTACTGCTTCTTAACCTTTATCAGTCTATGAACTACCCCCTGCATCTGAATCACAGGAATCTTTTAAGTCAGTTCTCAACCTATACTTTTAAAATACATTTGCATCACCTCCATCACAACTGATATTTTGACACATTCTTTCATATGTATTTTTGGAATTTCACACATTTTCTTTGATTTGTGTTCTTTCATAATTGAATGCACTAATGATTTGCTTAAGTTAAGAAAGGATTCAATTGTAGTTAAAGATTTCTCATTTGGAAATATCTATAATTGACGATTCAGACAAAGACAGAAAGCCATGACTTTCAAGAAGCTTAAACAAACCTTGTGGCCTCTTTTAAGAAACACATAGGGCCTCGCACCTTCATTTTCAGACCAGCTCCTCATGCCTTCCACTCATTGGCACTTGATCTTCATGACCCCACTCACCAATGTTACTTTAGTTTCTCTTCTTTGTGAACACTATTAAGCCCATTCTAGAACAAAGTGGAGAGAGAGTACAAATTAATAAATCATTCCAGCTTTCTGTCACTGTGACAAATTATCTCAGAAAAACAACTTAAGAGGAGAAAAGATTTATTTTTGGCTCACAAAGGTTTTAGTCTATGGTTGGTTTGTCCTGACATTTTGGACCTGTGGTGAAGCAGAACATAATGCCAGAAAGTGCATCCTTCAGCAAAGCTGCCCACCTCAGGAAGCAGGGGGAAAGACAGGAAGTGGCTAGGGTCCTAACATCCCCTTCAAGGGCATTCCTCCAATGACCTAACTTCCTTCCACTAGGCCCCACTTCTCAAAGGTTTCACCACCTCCCACGATCACCACAGGCTGGGGTCCAAGCCTTCAACTTTGAGATGACATTTAACATCCAGACCATAGCACTGTGCCAGCAATTCACCTGGCCAAGCCTCCTAGTGCAGGAGCCCCTAATCTCTTTGGGTACACTAAAGTGAATTGGAACAGTGCGCTGTTTCCACATCTGGGGTTTCTCCAGGGACAACAAAGAAACACACACCTTCTCTTTCGTTTGCCTAAGCATTGTCTTAATGCTCTTCACCAAGTTTGGCTCCCAAGATCTTCAAGCAGAAAATTGTCAGAAGTTTATATGCAGATCTGGCTTCATGAAAACTTTCCCAATCAGCCTGGGGAAGGCTGGAGTTTTGTTACACTTGGTACAGTGCTTGGGACATAATAGGCCCCTCATCAAGCCAAGTAGAGAGGGGAAGGAGGCACCCTAATACTAGGCTAAATGCTGCCATTTTGTGGCCAATGGGAGCCGGGAAGGCACCTACTCCTTGTACAACTATTTCCCAAGTGATGGCCTTTAACCGACTCTCTCCAACCTTCCCATCCTCTACCTTGGGACAACAGGATTTCCAGACTCACTTTGTTACACATGCAAGTGATTGGGTGAACAGGACTATGATTCACACCTAAAGGTAGATGAAAGAGAAGAAAACTTTGTATGTGTGTGCATTTATGTGTGTGTGTGCATGTGTGTGTGGTGGTGGTGGTGGTATGAAAGAAAGAAAAGTGAAAGAAAGTCTTCCCAAATGGAACAGGCTGGAAATCAGCCCTTGAAGAGTGCTATTCTTTTAAATTGCCTTGTGGATGGGGGGAGGGTGTGAAGTAAAGAGCGAAACTGTGGGAGTTCTGAGTAGGAGGGAAATCAAGTAAAACAAGTAACTCTGCTAGTTTGGCAGTTTATAAAAAAATCTTTTTGTCTTTGAAATCTTCTGTGACTCTACAAACAAATTTCTGAGAAGTGAGGCTGCAGAGAGTAGGGAAATATTTAGTTAGCTGATGACCTCGCATCCCACCCCTTAAATCATACCTCCCAGACCACCAAAGACAGGCCTTCATTGAAAAGGCATCATGTTAACAATAATAGCAACAGTTCGCCATATAATAAAACATAACACAGTGTTATATTTAGCATCAGCCAGATCTCTGAATCCTGACTACATCTCCCAGGGCTACAGGCTGCCTGCCCTAACCCCTGGGGCAAGCATGAAGAGAGGGACCTCCTGAATGCATGTTCAGAGCTTACAGATTTATGACTTGGACAAGTTGCTTAACTATGTTGCTTCCGTTTTGTCAACAGTAAAATAGAGACAATGGTCCATTCCTCACAGGGTTTTATGAGGATTAAGTCAATACTCATAAAGACTTTAAAATGGTGCATGGCACATAGAAAGCTTTCAGGGAGATTGAGCACTTTGGGCCACCTGTGTTTCTTAGACTAAATCTCTGAACTTCCCATATTTGCAGAGTGAGAGCTGCATTTAGCACACCTGGTCAAGATCTACTCTCCCACACCCCGTCCCACTCAGCTCCACCATGAGTGCCAACAAGCTTCCTGCCAGGCCACCCTCATTTCAGGACAATATATCCAACATGGGCACCAAGCTTCTAACTAGCAGCCCTGGTGCATGCTCTTCTATACTTTTTTTTAAATTTGTATGGCACTTTAGATCTAAAATGGGCAACTCAGAAGCTTATTCCCTCAAAATGAAAATGTGGGAGTAAATGTGAAGATGATTTGAAGTCAAATACAAATTTCCATTGTCATGCAACTTCAATTGTCCCACCTTGTAAAATGGAATAAAAGATCTGTAATGTCTTTCTCACAGGGTGGTTACAGAAACTAAATCAAATAGTGCATGTAGTGAAGGGCACCATGGCTGATGAGCAGTTTAGATTTGATAGAAGTGTTTCTAGCATCATCATCATCATCATCATCATGCAGTGTGATTTAAATACCCATTCCAGCTTTGCTATCAAATTGTTGTTCTTTAAAGGGCAAGAACTGTCTTTCTCCTTTTGATATCTGTAATGCTAATTTCATGTAGTAATTGGTTAAAACTATGATATAATCTCACTAGATTGAATAGTGTATTTAGATTATCTGGCCAATATTGGTTTTCAGCTCTGACTGTACACTGGAATCATTTTGGCTAGATTATCAAATACCTGTGACAGTTCTTTACCTCAAGACAATAAAGTCAGACCTCTAGGGGAAGTTTTCAGAAATCGATATTATACAAAAGCTCCCTAGAGAAGTCTAAAGTGTAGCCAGAGCTGAGAACCACCACAGATGTCATTCACTCCCTGTTGGTTCATTTATGACTGTCTATGAGTTATCAGGGACCACTGCAGGCAATGAAGACAAAGGTGGGCAAGATGATACACATCCTCACAATCTACAGTAACCTATGAACAAATAAGTAGGTAATAAATCACTACAGCATAAGTGCAAATCCTGAGACAGACTCATGTGCACAAGATACTATGTTAGATCAAGGAGATGTGAAGTTCATTTAGATTAGGAGATATTTTTTAAGGAAGTAAAATAGGCCATTAGAAAAATGGCTTTTCACAAATTGAATTCCTTCGTTATGCCTCCAATACTTATCCAATATCAGTGTTATGAGACATGGATGTAGATTCTGTTTGTAAATAAACAAGTTCCATTGTATTATATGTATCTCTGTTTCACTACATGTTCATTGAATGACCCTGCTAAAGCAATCTCATAAAAACAACTTCTTCATAAGCTTCCTCTTTGCATGGCAGAACAAAGTTATCATTTTTTATCCTTCCTACTTAATACTGTAACTTATTGAACTTAAAACTTTCCCTTACTCACCTTAAACTCCAACAACCTTACAGAAATGTTAGAACAGAAGTTCATTTGTCAATTTTGTGTCCACAGGTATGAATATGAGAGATTTCCTTTCTCTCTTTCTCTTTCTCTTTCTCTTTCAGACCACAACTCTTATATTTTCTAGTTACTGGAAAAGATGGAGAGAAAATAATTACCTTGAGATTTCACTGCTCAATTATCTTCACAACAAAGCAACTGTGATTTGTATTTCTCAGTTCAGCTGAGTTTGATATAAGGAAGTAGAAACAGATCTACGGAGCACTTATCATTTGTCAAACAACTTATTGTGTGCTTTACAGATATAATCTAAATTATTTCTCCCAATAATTCCATGACTTTGATCCTAACCTTCCATTTTACAAAAGAAGAATAAAAATGAGAGTCATGTACCATGATTTCAACCAACTGCAAGTAGCCTAAGGAAGGCTGAACAAGATCAGCTTAAGATGAGGCCCATCATATACCAATTATCATCTCTTCATCTCCTGACATTTACATGGTTGTCCAAGATCCTAAAATCATACTCGAGCAATTTTTCAAATGCAAACCCAGTTTCAGGCATTTCCTATCATGTTCATACACTCATTTACAAATTAAATTTATAGCTAAATGAGGCACATCCAGAGCACTTGTTGTGATAAAAGAGATGAATCAGAAATGGATTCGTCCTTAATGGAATTTATAAACTATTACAGAGAGGAAAACATATGCATAGTAATTAAACTAATACTACAGCTCATCCTTATTCAGGATGAGGAGCAGCTGGGCCTGTCCTTTCTGCTCACCCTCACGTGGTGAAGGCTATTGTCAGGGAGGATCTGAGCTTGTGATGAAAGATAGAGAAACAGCCACCTGGCCCAGACAGGGCATTCAGGACCTTAGTGTGAATGATCCTCTGGGGATCCATTATAGGATTTTCCCAAACCTGAGGTAAGGACTGAGTTTCTGCATTACAAACAGACGCATAGGAAATATGTTGAGAACCACATTTTCAACATCAAGAGTCTATGAGTTTCACAAGATGAGTATGGTGCTAAGAACAGAAGAAAAAGTTAAAGGTCAGATGCAGGACACACAAATAGGCAAAGAAAGGGTCAAAGTGAGGGAGTGGAGAGGGTGCCCTGTTCACACCAGCAGGCAAACTACAAGGCCCCAAGTCCTCTTTGGTTCCTTTTCTGTTGACTTGTAAGGACAGAATAAATGGTCACTCGATGCTCTCATTTAAAATAACCCACAAAAGATGGGAATGAAAATCATACAGGAAATGTAATGATTCCAACCTCATCTGGAAACCCAAAATCTTCAGAACCAAGTAGACACATTTCCCATGTTGCTTCTGGACAGTTGGTTTTGTGCATTTCTTTGGTTTGTTGGGTGTATGTTTCCATGGTTATTGCTGTAGAGGTTTGTCTGAGTTTGTTTTTCATCACAGAGTGGAGTTTGGAGATGTTACTAACGTTTGGGTAGCAGAGACTTTGTGGCTGATGTTGATTGAGGAGCTAAGAGAAATCTATTTTGAGTGAAAAATTGGATTTAAAAGTGTATACAAATACAACTTGTCAGTCATTTGTATTTTTTCAGAACGTAAGCGTTAAGAGCACCCTTAAGTAGTGAGAAAAAAATCACCAGTCCAATCTTAAACCAATAGCCAAATTTCCATTTTTATGTAACATTAATGTAAATCTAATTTCTGATACAAGTCCCACTGAAAATGTGAAAATGTTAATTCCAGTTTTAAATTTGTCTCCTTTCCTGCTTAGTTTATGCTATAGGACATGAGTTGAATGATTTTCTAACGGGGAATCTCACTTCTCAGTTCTGAATCATAATATGAAAGTGACAGCCAGAAAAATTCGACAAAATTGTCCGTTACGTAAACTTCACACATTGTCATCTAAACTAGACTTCTAAAAGCTTAGGCAATTCCTCCAGAGAACGCTACAAAAATGAAGCCAAGGGCACATAAATTTTAAAAAAATAAAAAATTAAAGTGAAGTCCCACCTGTTTTGGACCAGGTTAGCCTACTGGGTGAGTAACAGGCATGCTGCAAGTTCAACTGATATTATCATTTTAATAATCTGGGAGAACAAACTTAGTTATTGCGTTTAACTCATTGTTTCAATAATGAAAAAATGATGCACTTATGAACAAAGGCAGGTAGTTTCCCAAGTGAGGAGCCATTTGAATCTATGATAAAATGGCAAGCTAGATATTCAAGTTGACTTTGCAGAAATAACACAAGAATTCTTTCCTGGAGATAGGAATGACCTCATCAGAATGGCTGAAAACAATGTTGAGCTACTGTGATTGTGGTCAATACCAACATGTGAGATCAAACATCTACATAAGAGACACGTGGCCACAAGTCTGGCTGGCTGGGCAAACTAGCCCCATATCTTACACCATCTCTTTTCCATCACACACTAAGGCAAGAACAGGGCAAAGAACAGGAAAAAGTGGCTATTTTTAGTCCCAGTTTTCAGTTCAACCAGGGACTATCGCTCTTCAGACTCGGCAGATGGCAGACCAGACAGTTTTGTCTGATGATCTAATTAGTTTTCAGCACCTCATTATCACCTCACAATGGAATCTAGAATAAAAGCTTAAAGTGCAGGAGGTTTAAAGGGCTTATTTGAATGCAGTGAGTTCTTTAAGTTAAATTCTCTCATCAGAAATGGGCTTTATCTAGTCAGGAAGCATTTGAAAAGAATGAAGATTTAGGAGAAAACTGTTAATAAAGTAGCATGTCTCTCTTATCAAAATGTTGTCAAAATGTGATGTGTGTTCCAGATAAAGCACCGAAAAGCCACAACATTTTGAAGTAAAACGAAACTGGGTAACCAGAAGACCTGAATTCTAGTTTCATCTCTGCCACTAATTAACTGTGTGGTTGGAAGCAAGTCAATTTCTCTGAGCTCCATTCCCTTATCTATGAAATGAAAACATTGGACCATGCAGATGAAATGCTACAGTCCCTTCCAAGACTAAAATCCTCCCATTTTAGTAATACTTATGTAAGGTCAACTCTGCAGTTTTTTATGACACACTTAAAAAGATGTAATTTTTTTCAGATAAAATAATTTTCCAAATTGCTAAGCATTAAGAAGGCTTTTTTTTTTTTTTTTTTAACAGAGCATAATTGCTTTGGCAGATCCATCTGCTTCCAGCAACAGCATTCAACACACCATGTGCCCAAACGCATTGGTTGAGCTGGCAAATGCCTGAGCCTGATCAACAGAGAGGGTCCACAGAGGTTAAATGATAGCCATGCTTAAAACCCTGTGCAGGACAACTGCAGCACCGAGGATTGGGAATGCCTATGGATTCCTAGGGCAGTTTGGCCGGCTTGCTGAGCCTGTGAGAAGCTGGGGACAGATGCTGTGTTCTCTGCATTCAATATCTGGCTCCCACTTGGTGCTTGATAAATGTTGCATAACAACATGATGCAAAGTACTTTTACACAATGGTTAAAACACATGGGAGATGAAGAATGTTTCCTGTTGGCATCAGACATTTTCAGATAAGATCCAGGAGCTATTATCCCTTTCAAACAGCAAGTGTCTCTCTCATGCTGTCAAGACTCTTGATTTGCCCTACCCCAAAATGATAGTCACTAGTCACATTCACCCATTAAATTTACATTTGGTGAAATTAAAATTCAGTTCTTCGATAGCAGCAGCCACATTTCAAGTGCCCAACAGCCACATACCCCCAGTGAGTACTCTGCAGGATGGTGTGGATCAAGACCATTTCCTTCATCACAGAAAATTCTACTGCATAGTGCTAGCCTCGATTGGCTATCCCCAACTCCATGAAAATGCTTTTTGTCTTTGACTTAGAAAACACAAAAACATTCATTCATCTTTTGTGCATTAGTACTCAGAGATTGACTGCAGGTAGTTTGGAGTTTAGGAAGAAATTATTAACTTACAATAGAGTGATTTCTTTGTGTTTGGGGAAGTGCCAAGTGCTCTCACCAAAAAATGTCCAATGGGTACTAAAATTGAAAAACCTCTTAAACCAGTATTATATACATATATATATATTTTTTTAAAAAGAAAGTTCAGTAAATAATGTGTACTCTTTTCAAGAGTAACTAAAATACCAAGCTTACTCACATACTTTATGTACAGGCAGGCCCTGAGTTAATGATGATTCCATTTACAATTTTTCCACTTCATGGTGGTGTGAAAGTGACATATATTCTGGAAAAAAAAACATATTTTGAATTTTGATGTTTTTCCCGGTCATGCTTTTCCAGGATGATAGGCAGTGACAGCAAGCCACAACTAATAGTTACCCATGTGATCATGAAAGGAGATAACCAATACTCTGCACTGCCACTCTATGTTACTAAGCTAAGCTATGAAACCAGTTAGTGCTACAAAGGCAAATAAAGGGTCACTTTCTTCCTACCCATCACCAGGAGTCATGGCCAGCACCCTATCCCAAAAGATAGGCTAAAAAAAGAAAAGCATAATTAAATTCATTGGGTCATGAGTTTTTGTTTGGTTGGTTAGTCGGTTGGTTGTTGGTTCTTTTTTCATTTATATATGACAACAGATTTTTTTTGTTTGTTTTTTTGGAGGGGGAGTACTAGGGATTGAACCCAGGGGCACTTAACCACTGAAGCCATATGCCCAGCCCTTTTTCTAAAATATATTTTATTTTGAGACAGGATCTTCCTAAGTTGATTAGGGCATCGCCAAGTTACTGAGACTGACTTTGAACTTGCTATCCTCCTGCCTCAGCCTTCCAAGCCTTTAGGATTTCAGGGATACCCTACTGCACATGGCCAATAGAATTTATATTGATATGATTGTAGAAGAATGGAATATAATTTGTTCTAATTTAGTCCCCAATACTTCCCTTTCTCCTCCCTTTCTCCCACCCCCTGTCCCTTTTTCTCTACTCCATTGTTCTTTCTGCTCTTCACTTATAGTTTTTTTTTTTAAGACACTTCTGTGTATATACATGATGTTGAGATTCACTGTAGTATATTCATATATGTACATAAGAAATTTTGGTCCGATTCATTCCACTATCTTTTTTTATTCCATTCCCCATTCCTCCTCCCTTCCCTTCATTCCCCTTGATCTACTCCATTGATCTTTTTTTTAATTATTATTTTGGATTGGCTTCTGCATATCAGAGAAAACATTTGACCTTTGGCTTTTGGTGACTGGCTTATTTCTCTTAGCATGATAGTGTCCAGTTCCATCCATTTACCAGCAAATGCCATAAAGCCATTCTTCCTAATGGCTGAGTAATACTCCATTGTGTATATATACCACAATATTCTTTATCCATTCATTTGTTGAAGGGCACCTCAGTTGACTCCATAGCTTAGCCATTGTAAATTATGCTGCTATAAACATTGATATGGCTGCATCATTGTAGTATGCTGATTTTAACTCCTTTGTATACATACCCAAGAGCGGGATAGCTGAGTCAAATGGTGGTTCCATTTCTAGTTTTTTCAGGAATCTCCATACTGTTTTCCAGAGTGGTTGCACCAATTTGCAGTCCCACTAACAATGTATGAGTGTGCCTTTTCCCCACATCCTCTCCAACATTTATTGTTACTTATATTCTTGATTGTTGCCATTCTGACTGACTGTAGTGAGATAAAATCTCAGTATAATTTTAATTTGCATTTCTCTAATTGCTAGAGATGCTGAACATGTTTACTTATACTTGTTGACCATTTGCATTTCTTCTTCTGTGATGTGTCTGTTCAGTTCCTTTGCCTATTTATTGGTTGGGTTATTATTATTTTTTTTTTTTGGTGTTAAATTTTTGTTGTTTTTTTTGGGGGGAGGGTGGATATCGGGATTGAATTCAAGGGCACTCGACCACTGAGCCACATCCCCAGCCCTATTTTGTATTTTATTTAGAGACAGGGTCTCACTGAGTTGCTTAGCACTTTGCTGTTGCTAAGGCTGGCTTTGAACTCGCAATTCTCCTGTCTCAGCCTCCCAAGATCCTGGGATTACAGGCGTTCTCACCTTGCTCAGCTGGTGTTACATTTTTTAGAGTTCTTTGTATATCCTGGATAGTAATACCCTATCAGAAGAGCAGGTGGCAAAGATTTTCTCCCATTCTGTAAGCTCTCTCTTCATACTCTTGCTTGCTTCCTTTGTTGAGGAAAAGGGTTTTAGTTTGATGTTACCCCATTTATGGATTCTTGATTTCACTTCTTGCCTTTTAGGAGTCTTGTTCAGGAAATTAGTTTCCGAGCCAACATGTTGGAGTGTTGGGCCTACATTTTCTTCTAAAGGAGGTGCAGGGCTTCTGGGCTAAATACCTAGGTCTTTCACCCACTTTGAGTTGACTTTGTGATTATAGTTTTTCCCTGACTCAGGATCCTCCAAAGACCACAGAGACCCAGGACAAACTATCTACTTTTATTCTTAGGGTAGATGACATAGAGCCAGCCATGTAGAAATAGGGTTGGATGGAAAGGGTATGGCCAGTAGTAATAAACCATGGTGAAACCCAGCAAGGCCTGTCTGCTCAGATTCTTCTTGGCCTCTTGGTTGTGGCATTTCTTTCATCTGGATAAGGGATAGGACATTTCCAGAATGAGGGTTTCTCATTTCTTTATGACCAACTCTTTCACAGACAGGTGGGGGAAAATTTGAGTAATCTTTCTAACTTTTATGGCTTGCTTGGGATGGGAGGGAGATCTGGTCTCTGTGACCTCTTATTTAGGGAGAAGGATTCTAGTTTCTATGGCTTGCTTTGGAGAAAGAAGAGAAGCAGGGGGCAGGAGAAGTTCAGAGAAACTCTACTTCCAGAGTTGTGAGGTCTCACTTTGGGGTATCATTCCCGGAGCCCCAGTGGTATATTCAGTGCATCCTCAGAGTGCAACATTTTTAATTTACAGTGTGTTATCAGGACACCATCACATCGTAAATCAATGAGCATTCACTTACCTACATGTGTAACTTTTAGTCATCCCCAGGTGGGTTTGTAAATTGTGCTGAAGCATCATCTCAGAGGGGGAAGGCTGACAAACTAATCCATAATTTTATCCCCTTCCTTCCCTAATATTCACTTTCGTTTCTATTTTGGTCTCTTAGTTACAGTCCTTTTCTATTCAACTGGTGAAAAGTTTGGCTTTTGTTTCTTCTTTGACTGCCTTCCCATTGCAGAGGTTCATTGTTGTTTTCTTTGTCATTCTTCTTTCTCCAAAAGGTTATTTCATTAAAAAAAAGAGAGAGGATGAATTGATTTTTGTTTTTTCATGATGACTAAGACTTTATCTGAATTGTTTTCTTCCTTTGGAAGATCCCCTCCTACTTCTCAATTTGAGGAATTCTTTTTGATGCATAACATGGTACACTTAGTTTAAGCATGGAAATATCTTGAAATGCCTACAGACACCTTCTTTTGCAAAATTGGATGTACAAAATACTGATATGTGTATCTATTTAAGTATATAGAATAAATCATTTCAATGCTATGAATGGGCTAGAAGGCCTCTCAGAATAAACAGTCACAAAGTCATCCCTGACATCTACCTGGGATTGGTTCCAGGTCCCCCTCCGTCACACAGTCTGCAGATGCTCACATCCCTTATATAAAATGGCATAGTATCTGCATATAGCCTATGCACTTCCTTCCACAAATTTTAAATCAGCTCTAAATTATTTGTAATAACCTAATAAAACATAAATGTTGTATAAACAAATTGTTATACTATATTATTAGGGAATTGTGACAAGAATAAAATTTCTGTACTTGTTTAGTACGGACACAACTTTCTTCAATATTTTCAAATTCACAGTTGGTTAAATTCTCAGATTTGGAACCCACTGATATAAAGGGCTGACTACATATGGGAACTGACTCTACAAACAGTTTTTGTAATGGGCTTCTATTCCCTGTCTTCTGGTACTAATTCTCTGGTTTTCTCCTAAGACTTGTGGCTTCTCTTCTCCAGGAAGCCAAAAAGAAGATCCCATGTACCTGGGCACAGGATTGGCTGAAAATGATCCCCACCCCTTGATGACCAGAACCAGTCTGAGGCATGAGTTCAGTCCTGCAATCTAACCTAGGAGGACTAAAGCCAGAGCTGCCACTGTATCATGCTGTGTCCGTGAGGACTAAGCATGATTAAAATGAAATGAGCAAAGAATGGAGACAGACGTAAGATATAAACAGAGGAAATACGGGTTGGGAACATCATCTGTGCCCCTGAATTCAGCCAGCCTAGCAGTTGTTCTCTCTACTCCAAGATCGTTTTCAACCTTGAGGTCTGAAATATCTATAGAATTTGAATAGAGCTTAACACCTGTGGATTATAAAATTCTTCACAGTGCTTGATTTCAGTCATGAAAATCTTTTGGAAAAAAACATTTTAATTTTTAATAATTCCATGCAAGTTATTTTTGAAAACTAGCAAGTATTTTAACAGAGAAAAACTTTCCTCAAACTATCTAATTTGCAGTAGCATAAGAAAATGCTTGTGAGGTTCTGTTATAATTAATAGGTACATTGTTAAGTGAATTATACAATATTAAAATATCACCAAGGGGACAGAACTAGAGATAAATGTCCTCATCTGGGCTGCATGGAGCTCTTCTGAGAGAACCATGTTATAAAGTCCTTTAATTTAAAAAATTACATTTCCAGGGCCTAATATTGTCAGAAAGACAAATAATCTAGCTCAGTAAGAAATATAGATTTAGAGGATTGTACTTAAGGGCCTAGCACAGTGGCTGTACATCATTGTCAAGCAGAAGGAGTCGAGCCACAGAAGTTGCATACTGGGATCGACTCTGAGAGCATTAATAGGAGAGATATCCTTGGACATCACTAAATCTCAGATGCCTGAGAGCCCTCTCTCTTGCTGATACACTGCCTTAGGATGCTCTCAGGTACATGTGCTGTTTTAATATATATTTTATTATTATTATTATTTAGGTCTAGTAAGTCCAAGAGATCAGGAAACAACTGCAACTGAAGAGAGGGATTGTTACACTCAGAGATCCCAAGAATAGGGGGCCAACTTTCCACAGAGGGCCACACAAGGAAGCACCAGGTCAGGTAGCAGGCAGAGGGAGTGAGGAGAAAACACAGGCAAGAGCCCATATTATGGTATCCACAGGAAGGACCGGGTGAAGCAAAGACAAACTTGCTTAGGTGGGCTAGTTATCTCAGCAGGCTCTGCAACATAGGGTCTGTCCTTAGTTACTAGGTACCTGAACCTGGGAGGTTAAGACAGGTGGATAGGATGGGAGGTAGTGGGGTCTAGGTTTGGCTGGTGTCTTAGACTGTTCAGGGTGCTCCCACAATCATGGGATGGATGGGCAATTTACACAACCAACATTTATTTCTCCCAGTTCTGGAAGGTGGGAAGTTCAAGATCATGGCGCTGCAGACATGGTGTCTGGGGAGGTCCTTCTTTTTGGTTTGCACATAACCATCTTCTCTTTGCATCCTCACATGGAGGAGAGCAGAGAAAGAAACTGTCTCACATCCCTTTTATATAAGTACAATCCCACCATGGGGGCTCCACCATCAGGACCTAATCACCTCCCAAATTCTCCACCTTTTAACACCATCCCCTTGGGGCTTAGTGGTTCAACACAGGAATCTGGTGGGGACACACCTGTTGGACTGTGCAGCTACTGTTCATTGCAGCTGGTTTTCATTTGAAAAGCATGCTCATGGGTGAGTTGTTTATTTTTTCTAGTAACTGTTTAACCATGAGAAGGCCAACTACCGCCCACCACCATCAAGACCTCAATGTCAAAGCACCAGAATACAGAAAATAAAAGGCATAATTAATACACACACAGTTTATGACCCATTCTCTATGAATAGATAACTGGTAGGTGACCCTGGGTTCCTCATGTCAGTAGTAAGGGAGGTGACATTCTATCTGAATGGACCAAACTCTGAAGAGTGAACTGGCCATACTCAAGTATTGTCAGACAGGCAATCTCAGGTGTCCTCATAAAGGTTTCTAGTTGAAAAATGCTTGACAATCTTTGCCAATACTTTTTATTTCCCAGTTCTTGGAACCTGAAATGGACCAAGGGTATTCTTGTTATATGGATGCAGAAATCTCTACCTAGAAACAGACCCCATCCTTTCTCCTAAACCCCTCTCAAGAGGATTCTAATAATATAGTGAAGTTGAGAGATAGCTAGACCCCCCTCTCATCCCCAGGAATTCTCAGCACTTTTGAAAACTAAGATGCTTATAAAGACTTATAAGCTGGAAAAGGGTCTACTTTCCTGATTAGCCCAAGGTCTGGGGCTCAGCACCAGGAGGAACTTGCCACTCAGGGACAACAGGTCAAAGACCCTGGCTTTCTTCTGAGAGAACCATGCTCAGTTTCCTGAGCATCCCAGTCATCAGAGCCCTGACTGCCCCTCCTCGTTCACAGTGGGGACCTTTCCTGTCTTTATAATTCACACAGACTAAGGAGAGACTTGTTGAGTGCAATGACAGTACTTGCCCTGAAGGAAGGGCCACACAGTTAAGAAACAGACCTTTCCCCTGCATCTGGAAAGGACTGTCCTTTCATGACTCTATTGTGAGTGAAGCCTGAGAAGGTCCCTTACCCATCCCCAACAACCCTCAACCAAATAACAAAACCAACCCCAAATAGCAGCTGATCATTTTATAGTAGTCAGGGTTCTCTGGAGGAACAGAATCAACTGAAGATATAATTATAAAAAGGGAATTTATCAGGTTGGCTTACTTGACCAGAAGCTGGATAGTCCACAACGGCTGTCTGCAGGCTGGAGAGCTGGAAGAACCAGTAGCTGCACAGTCCAAGAGTCTGAAGTCCCAGAACAAGAGGGATCCACAGTGCTACACTAGTCCAAGACTGAAGGGTTTTGGAGATATCACTGGCAGAGTCTGCTTTGGAAGAGTAAAGAAGCAGGAGTCCGATATCCTCAGAGGATCACAGAAGCACACTTTATTCCAGCCTAGGAAAAAAATCCTCATAAACAAACAAACAAAAAAAATGAACCGTTCTCTCACTTTGAACCCACTCCTGTCCCAGAGGTCCCAGCAGTTTGACCAAGATGTAGAGAATTGCAATCAGAGCTTGTTCACCTGCAGGAGAAGCAGATGCTGCAGACAGAGGGGACACAGTGACTATGCTGAGGGGAGGGGAGAGTCATAGAATGTCCTCCCATGGAGCAGCCTGGAGACAAGCTGCAGTCCTGTGGGATTAGGCCCCCAGGAATTCTGGCTTCATTCAACATCCTAGACATTAAGGTTTGTAAATGTTCCCAGGAGTCTCAGGGTCCTATAGGTCAGGTGGGCAACCTGGTTGGGTGGGTCACCTGTAAAAATTAATGGTCAAGATAAGTAGGCTGGGTTCTGTACAAAGTCCGTCTCCTCCTCCACTGAGCCTGCCAACACCACCTCTGTGTCTGCTCCCTGTGACACATGGTACCAGAGAGACACAGACAACTGTGAAGACAGCACAACTGCTGTGCCCACTCTCAGGGTCACAGGCAGCAAATACAGCTATCCTTCAACAGCTCTTTTAAGTCAGCTTGAAAGAAGTCTTTAACATTGTATGATTTATGACAATGAAAAAGTGTTACTGAAAGCTCAGTCCTTGTTCCTGATGCCAATTGTGCTGATTTAACAATGAGGACATGGTTTTGAGAAAAGGGAAAAAGAAAGTTTATTTGCTTTGCTAGCAAAGGAGAAGCATGGGGGACTTATGTCCCAGAGGCTTTGGTTTTGTCCATCAGGGAGAACAGAGGGCTTTGCTTTTAAAGAAGCTCTTTCCAGGCTGCATTCCAGGTGTGTGCCCTTGGGTGGGGAGGATGCTCTAGGTACTCCCTGATAGTGTGTTGAAATTCACTTGTTAATTTGAAAGATAGTCACTTACACTTCCTAGATCTTAAGTTGACATCTCCTTCATAGGATAAAAGTCAAGTTATCTTGTTCACTGCCCCCAGGGTAGGGAGGGGGAGAGGAAGAAGAGGAAAAGAAAAAAAAAAGTCCCTTTTAAAATAAGCAGCAAGGGTTATATTCAAAAGGTGATCCCTCTTACAAAAGTAGTTACTAAAAATTGCTAAACCCAAAAACTGAAAACAAAATCTAAGCAGTTGAGTGTACATTAACTCAGCCATGTCTATAATTCTTTGATGGTCACAAACATTAGGCCCCAAGACTTCAAAATTTCCAGGTTCATGAACACACAGGTTTGTAACCATCTGGTGGCTTTCACTAGAAACCTATTTCCATTAAGATCCATTCATTTCCTGGGAATTTCCTTGTACTACATGCTAACCATCTTTCAATCTTGTTAGCTTTCATCTCTCCATTAATGAGCACTTAAGAAGAACTTGCTGGATAACTCAACAATGGTTTCATCAATCAATTAATTGTTGGTGGTGGCCAGAATGAAATTGTATGTTAGAGCACTCAGAGCACAAGCCCAGGGCTGGGGTTCTGGGGAGAATCGGATTCTCCGCTAGTGCTCAGACTATAGCTTAAAGAGAAAACCCCCATCAGATAGAAGGGATCCCAAGAGAGCAGTCAAACTGGGAAAGCTGTGCCCATGGGTAAACTATAGCTCCCTGAGGCCCCAAAGTACAAAAACAATGCAAAATTTACAACTTGATGATTTCCAGGAAGCTGCTTCAATTCCAGCCTTCAACAAATCTACTCACACTATTTTTCTTCTGCCCAAATAAATAGATGATTTGGGTATATTAAATCCATCAAGTTTTATCTTTCTTTTTCACATTTCTTATAGTAAGTAGAGGCCAAATTCTGAGAAATGCTTCCTCACCCTTGACTGGTGAATTGTTTCCTAGAACACAGTGCTGCCCTCCAGTGAAGCTGGGTTCACTGAGTACCAGTTGTCATGCCCAGATGACCAGAACACATCACCTGAGGGTACTGGACATCATGCTCTTTGACTGAATGTGAAGTGAAGGCCTTCCATGGAAGGAAGAACCACTCTCCAGGATGTGGAACCATGACCTGGTGTGTTAGCCAGCTATCGTTATAAAAAATACCTGAGATAATCAACTTATTAAGAGAAAGTTTTATTTTGGCTCACAATTTGGGAGGTGTTGGTCAATGGTTGGGCTCATTATTTGCGGCCTGTGGCAAGGTATTGTAAGGGTAAAAGAAATGGAAGTTAAAGTGTAAAAGACCGGACATTGTAAAGTTTCTAAGCTGCAAGGCCTGAGTTAAAAAGTAAAGGACCAGGTATTGTTAAGTTCCTATGCTACACACAAAACCTGAAATTCCTGTAGCTGTTAGGACAATTCCCGGAACTGCCCAGTAAATATTCCCCCTGACCGCCTGGTTGTTTAATAACCTAGGACTCTGTGTGGCTAGGCACGTAGACATCGCAGGGCCTAAACCAATCAGTTTGAATGTGTACCCCGCTTTAGAACTGACCTATCACCCCCGCCCGACCTGTTCCCGCCAATGAATGAACTAATCATGTTTAGGAGTTGTTGTTTGATTTTCCCGTGGTGTATGATGATTTGTTAAAGGAGACTGTGATGTATGTAAAGTCCCCGCCCTCCCCAAAAAGTGTACTTAAGCATTGCTCAACCCCTGCTCTGGGCTCTGGGCTGCTCTCCCTTCTTGAGTGAGCACGGAGCCCCAGCACGCTGGATTGGATCCTCAATAAACCCCTTTTGCTGTTGCATGAGCCGCGGTCTCTTGGTGGTCTCTTCCTCCGATGTTCGCCGGACCCTTACAGTATCACGTCATAGAAGTAGAACCATGCAGAATAAAACCACTCAACTAGTGGCCTGGAAGCAAAATAGAGTAAAAAGAAGCTGAGGGTGGGGAGATATGCATTCCCCTTTAAGAGCCTCCAATGACCTAAAGACCTCCCATGAGGCCCCACCTCCTGAATATTCAATGCCTCCTGTTTTGGTCTGGATATGAAGTGTCCCCAAAAACCTCCTGTGTTGATGCAGGAGGAGAAATGACTAGATGATAGGAGCTGTAACCTAATCAGTAGATTAATCTACTTGACAGAATAATAATTTTAATGGACTACTGGTGAAGCCAGAATTAGACAGGCAGTCAGTATAGATAGGGTAAATCAAGTCAGGTTGATCAAGGAGGCCAATTTTGAGTGGGTTGGGGAAGTTGGAGACTGTACCCTGGGGATTGAAATGTTAATTCTTCCAGAGCCCTTCCTCCACCCTTATCAAGAACCTACCCCTGCTCCAAACTGTTGCCAAGGTAACCTGTCCCAGGAATTGCCCCTCCCTACAGGGAGCTATAAGGTGGCTAATGTGTCCTTGGCTACTCCATCCTGCCCTTCCCCCTTCAGTCCACCTGTTTCCCACCTTTTGGAGCATTCCTGGGTCTAGTCCTGGGCCTAGTCACATATGCAGGAAGGAGAAAGATAAGGGGGAAAAGGCAGGAGAACAAAGGAAGCCTAGGACATATAAAAAGGGCAGAACACCTTGCTTCTGGGGATACCACAGGATACCAGCTATGGCCCCCTTCTCCCTCCCAGGAGAAGTCTATGTTACCTCTTTTTAAATAAACCCTGCTTTATATGCTTGCCTCTGCATGCTTCGCTAAAATGCAAACTTCAGCATGTGTGGAAGCAGGACTCATCACCAATAACCAGCGGTATCACTGGGTGGCAACTGTAGGTATTTGGGATATTGCTGGAGGAAGTGGGTCACTAGGGATATACCTTGGAACTAGATATTTTGTCCATGGTTCTTCTCTCTCTTCTCTCTCTCCTCTCTCCTCTCTCTCTCTTTCTCTCCCTCTCACCCTGTCTCCCTCTTGCCCTCTCTCCCTCTCTCCTTCCTGGTTACTGGGAGCTGAGTAGCTTTCCTTCACCATACCCTTCCACCATGATGTTCGACCTTAGATCAGGCCCAAAGCAATTGAGTAAATCCTGAAACCATGAGACAAAATAAAATTTTCTGCCTCTAAACTGTTCTTGCTGGATACCTTGGTCACAGATATAAAGCTGGCTAATACACCTCCCAGTGGTGCCACTTTGAGGGCCAAGACTTTAAGACATGGGCTTGGGGAACATTCAAGATCCAAACAATAGCACCTGGAGAAGTCAGAACCACTTAATGAACCAGGATCACAAAGATATCTAGCAAGCAAAATTTTCAATGTCTCTGGCCCACTGAGACATGGCTTCTTGAGAGGGGTTGGATATGATCACTCCCTTGCCACTTTCTGAGAAACCTTATCTCCGCAACTCTGTAATGTGCCCCTAGAATCAGAGGATCCCTCAAGCTCTGCACCCGTTCTCTCTGATAGGTCTGTTGGCATAATGAGTGCTCTCTGAGAACATGAGCTGTGAGCACTTCAGTAGAATAGGCAGAGTATGCAGCTGGCCATGCTTCCTCACCACCCAATCTCCTTGTTTTTTGAGGCTTGGTGAGTTTTAATCTCTAAAAGTGAACAATGGTTTACTTACTATCAATGGTTGATAGTAATTCACTAGCTTTTATGTAGGTACTGTTCTAAATATTATTCAAATACTAATTTATAGTTTTAGTGCTTATTGTATTAAAGACCAAATAGGAATTGATGAAGACTTCCTGAAGAAAAGATGGGCCATAGGCTACACTCATAGGGGGAGAAAGGGATGGGTATTTAAAAGGCTCTAAAGAGGATCTGGACAAGAGGAAAAGGTTCTAATTATGCATATTCCCAGGGCAAGGCTGGTATAGTCAATGGTCCAAATTTTGGCAGAACTGAGAGACACTGTATCAGTACCAAAACAATATTATCTTCCCTAATATTTTAAAATTACAGCTAACATGTATATATGAAAGGTTTATAAGATAGAACTCAGAATATATGCTCCAAAAAAGAATTAGACACCAAGCAAGGCAGCTCTGGCCCTGGGATTCATTGACTTTGGACTTGCTGACCAGCATGGCTCTATGTTTGTGTGTACTCCATGCTGCATAGCTAGAAGGAAAAATAGAGAAAACTCTACTGATTGTACTTCTTCAGGATCTTTCTTGAATTTCTTTTTTCCACCCTGTTTCAAATATTGGGTTTTCCTCATAGTTTTCCCTGAGATGCTCTTCTCAATTTAGATGCTCTCAATAGTTTATCTCATTTTTCCATGGTTTCATTTAGCTCTAATTTATATGAAGATACATCCTAAATAAATATATCCACTCCAAATTCATCTCCTGAGCTCCCAAACTGAAAATGCAAGAGTTTAGGGCCACGTAATCCTTGAATGCACTACAAGATCTTCAGTCTCTCATATCCTCTATAAAAGCCTTGATCTTGCCTATATAGGCTCCATCCTCTTTGAAGTACACACACTAACTAAAGTTGGAAACTTGATGTCCTTAGTTTTTCTTCCCCTTCTCTATCTCCCACATCATATCAATTACTGAAATCTTGTCAATTACACATCTGTGTACCTCTGGAAATTCTTGACTTCTTTGACCTACTTAAACTGCCCTAGTTCAGTCTTTCATCATTTCTCCCCTGTTTGTTCCAACAACAACCTTTTAACCTTTCTGCTCTTCTCCAGGCTTGAGCTCTTCAAATTGCCAGAATGATGCATTTATCAAATTGCAAATCAGCTATCACACTCTATTTAAAATCCTCTCTGAAGCCCCAAACCTTCAGAATAAGTTGTGACATCTTTGGTCTGACCTCCCAGGTTCTTCCACACCAAGTCTTGATGGTTTCTATTAGTCTTCCCTCCATTCTACCCCTCCTCCTACTCCATCTTCCAGAAACTCTGATAGAAATTCATTAGGCCAAATACACTTTGTCTTGTCCTATTTTTCTACTTTGAAGCTTCCTTACTACGTTCTGGTGAAGTTATTCTCATCCTTTAACCTTCAGTTCCTTTGTCCTTATGTCATCACTGGCCTTCCTATTATAAGATATGGATAGGTCTACGGATAAGCAACAGAAAACAGTTAATGAGCTAAACAGAGCAAAAAAAAATACAGAAATCAAGCTTCCCCTCATCCCCACCTTAGTTACCTCATACTCTCTGGCACAGAGTACAGAGGAAATGCAGAAATGCAGCTGCTCTCCAAGTCCTATCCAGAATTGTCAGAAATTAATTTACACACACAGGATAGAATCAGCTGAATATTGGAAAGTTGTGGGATTCTGTTAGTATTGTAATTTCAGAGGAAATATGAATATTGTTCTTTTTTGTTTTCATCTCATAGAACTTTCTCATACTGTTCCCTAGATGATCTCATTCATCCATTCATTAAAATGTGATAGCATCTTGTTGCATGCCATACACTAGTCTATAGGCTTAAGAAGTACAGACAAGTAGGACCTAACCCCACACATCAGAAAGCTTCTGGACTCAAAATCACACTGCCATACCCAAACACACAATTCAAGTTAAATCTGGCAGGAGGCACATTTCTGGGATGATGGAATAAGGACTTCTGAAATTTTGCTTCTCCAAAAGAACAACACTGGGAAATTTTGTCAATATCAACATTTTCAGAACTCTGGAAATTAAGTAAAGGCTTGCAATAATTCTAGGAGTGTTTATTCAAGAAAAACAGCTGACTCTTTTTAAGAACAGCAAGCTTTGCACACTTTAACTTTCTCTATTTCCTTCCCTTCTCCATAATTTCAGAGTAACCTTGAAAAATCAATAACCTTATAACTACAATTGTTGTTTTTTAAAAATGCAATTTAGCTGCTACTGGAGGAGAAAGATAGATTTGAAGCTTCCAAAAAGCTTTACCCCAGAGAACTGTCACTATTTGACAGTTCCCTCCAAAGCTCCTATTCTCAGGACTTATCCTTGACCTATTCGGAGCTTGTATTGCACCAACAGCTCTACCTCCAGGGCATCTGTCAGAAATAATCAGCAGCAATTGTTTAATATTACACCTGTCTGAAGCAAAAATACCCCACTTGAAATTAATAAGAGACTGACCAAACAGAAACTGAGGTTTTGAAAAGCTATGGGAATCTCCTATGCAGAGGTGTGGACCTGGTCAAGAAAGTCTTAAACTTTCACCTCTGATTGATTCTGAAACTCAACACAAGTTGAAAATGAGTTATAAGGCAGAGTTTTAAACTATCTAAGCATTGAAATCATGCTCCAGTACACACAAAGAACCTCCTTATCAAAAGCTTTGAGACAGATTGGTTCAAGGAATTTAAGGAAATCTTTTCCAATCACTAACTGATCACTAAGCTCACTGAGGAGAAACATCACTGGCCAAATGAGAAAAAAAAATAAGATTTTTCAGAATTAGTATTAAAAAGTCTCTAAAGAAATAGCAACAAAAACACTAGATAAAGAGAAGAAACTAATTTCCAGTCCCCACATTGTATTATTTTAAATGTATGGCTTTCCACAAAAGAAAAGAAAAATTACAAAGATACACAGAGAAAAAGAAAACACACGTAGTTTCTAACTAGAAACTGACATCGAGGAAGTTCGAATGTTGAATTCATATGACAAGTCATCTAATTAAAATATGTTGAGAGAGACAAGTGAAATAATGTCTAAAGAATTAGACAAAACTGTTCTTATCAAATAGAGGTGATAATAAATAGAATTTTTTTTTAAACAAAATAGACATTCTGAAATTGAAAAGCATAAAACAAGAGAGAGAGAAGGGGAATTGCATGGAAGATGGAAAGAGACCCTCATTGTTATACAAAATTACATATAAGAGGATGTGAGGGGATAGGGGAAAAAAGAGAGAAATGAATTACAGTAGATGGGGTAGAGAGAGAAGATGGGTGGGGAGGGGAGGGGAGGGGAGGGGGGATAGGAAGGGGATAGGAAAGGCAGCAGAATACAACAGACACTAGTATGGCAGTATGTATAAATGTGGATTTGTAACCAATGTGATCCTGCAATCTGTACACATGGTAAAAACGGGAGTTCATAACCCACTTGAATCAAATGTATGAAATATGATATGTCAAGATCATTGTAATGTTTTGGGCAACCAATAAATTTAAAAAAAAAAAGAATTGTAATGCATTCTGCCGTCATGTATTTAAAAAAAAAATCAATAAAACTAAAAAAAAATTAAAAAAAAAGAAAAGCATAAAACAAGTACAAATTCACTAGAATTCAGCAGATTTTAACTGAGAGAATAAAATATTAGTAAGCTTGGAAATAGGTAAACTATAATTATTCAGTGTGAGAGACAAAAAGGAAAAAGAACCAGACAAATTAACAGAGCCTCAAAGACCTATGGGATACCATCAGACACATCAATATGCATATAAATGGGAATATCGGAAGAGAGAGAAAGGCACAGAAAAAATATTAGAAAAAAATCTTGGCGAAAATTTCCCAAAGCTCATGTAAAAAGTAATCTTCACATCCAAGTTCAATGAACTAACAGTAAGGTAAATTCATAGAAGCTCATATCTAGAAGTTTTATAGTCAACCTTTCAAGAGCCAAAGTCAAAGAGGGAAAATAACAGGTGACTTTTTATCAAAAACCATGCAAGTGAGAAGGGAGTGGAAAAACATATTCAAAGTGACGAAGAAAATAACTGTCAGCCAAAAGTTTTAACTTCAGCAAAACTACTTTTCAAAGGCACAAACTACAGTATTTCCAAATTAAGAAGAAAACTGAAAGAATTTGTTACTAACAGATATTTCTCACAAGAAATACACAAGAGAGTCCTTCAAACAAAAGTAAAATGAGATCTACCTGAAGAAAAAAATCTAAATAAAGAAATAAACAGCACATATAAAGAGAAAGACAAAAGATAGTGTAATTGTATTATTACTTGGAACCATTTCCTTCTACTATCTGATATGCAGGAAAAGCACATAAAATAATAATTCTTGAACTATATTGATAAAGATGTAAACAAAGGAAGGGAGAAGAAATAGCACTGGTACAAAGTAGTATTCAATTTGTGGAAATTAAGTTCATATTATTCTAAAGTAGTTTATTAAAATTGTGATATTAATTGTAATATCCAGAGTAATCATTAACAAAATAAATTAATTGATTAAATGTGAACAAGAAAATGTCTAACACAAGGAGGCAATAATGGATGAAAAGAGAAACAAAAAATAATAAGTCATAAAAGAACAAAATAGTAAAATGACATATTCATTCTATCCTATCAGTAATGATAGTAATGTAAATAAATTGAACATTCCCAAATACAGAAAGATACTATTAGAAAACATAAGAAAATAAACAAGCAAAGAAAAATGCATTCTGTTTGCTGTATAAAAGACACAGACATTAAATTAAAAGACACATGTAAGTCGAAAGTAAAAGAATAGGAAAGAGAGATACCATGCAAACAGTAATCAATAGATCTGATGAGACTACATTACTACAAAATAAACACAGCTTAATGTAAAATTTTCACTAAGGATAAAGAATATTTACAATTAATAACATTATCAACCCACAAACTAGACAATAATTATAAACATACATGCACTTAACAACAGATCTTCATAATACATGAAGCAAAGATGGAGAAATAAACAATTCAAAAATAATTATTTAAGACTTCAAAATGAATATGTTTCTGGACACATGCCACATACCAAAACTGAACCATAAAGACATAGAAAACCTAAACAGGCCAATAATGAGCAATGAGAGTAAATTAGTAAAAAAAGTCTCCTAACAAAGAGAGACTTTACTGCTAAATTCTATCAAGCTTTTTAAGGAAGAACTAATATCAATTCTTCTCAAACTATCCCAAATAATTGAAAAAAATAGGAAATCTTCCAAATTTATTCTATGAGACCAGCTTTAAGCCAATCCTGAAACAAGGCAAGGACACACATAAAAGAAGAAACAAATAAGAAAAGAAAACCATAGGTTAATATCTCTCAAGATCATAGATGAGAAAATTCTTAATAAAATACTAGCAAGTTAAATTCAATCCATATCAAAAAGACAATTCATCATGATCAATTCAAATTTATCCTAGGGGTGTAAAGGTGGTTCAACATATGGAAATCAGTAAATGAAAGACACTAGAGCAACAACAAGATGATGGGGGAAAGTCATATTATCTCAATAGAAGGATAAAATAAAATTCAAGATCCCTTTATGGAAAAAGTGGAACTGAACAAATCAGCAATAGAACGACTGTACCTAATGAAAAATAAAGGCTAAAAATCACAAATTCACAGCCAACCTAATACTGAATGGAGAAAAGCTAAAAGCTTTTTCTCTAAGATGGGGGAAAAGACAAGGATGACAACTCTCACCACTCTTCTTTGACACAGTATTAGAAGTCTTAGCCAAAGAAATGAAGCAAGAAGAAAGAAAAAGGCATACCAGTAGGAAGGTACGAGGTCAAATTCTCCCTATCTACAGATGACATAATTTTATATATAGAAAAACCTAAAGAGATTACTAAAAGATTATTAGGACTGAAAAATGAATTTATTAATATGTACAACACAAAAATGAACAAAAAAATCAGTAATATTTTTACACACCAATAAGAAAATTACTGAGGAAGAAATTATGAAGGTAATACCATTCAAATAGCTACAAAATGTAACACCTGGAAATAAACTTAACCAAGGAAGTGAAAGACTTTTAAATGCAAATTATAAAACCCTGATGAAAGAAATTCAAGAGGACACATGCCAAGGGTAAGTGAGGAGGAAGGAACTTCCATGTTCATGGATTGGAAGAATCCATACTGTTAAATGTTCATATGTCCTAAAGTGATTTAGAGATTCAGTGCAATCTCCATCAAGATACCAATGACACAGTTAGAAAACAATTCTAAAATATATGTGGAACCACAGAAGATCCCAATTAGCCAAAGAAATCTTAAGCAAAAGTTTAAAAAAAAAACTAAAGTTATCATATCACCTGCCTTCAAAATAATACCCTAAACTATAGCAATCAAAACAACATGATATAGGCATAAAAACAGACACATAGATCAACAGAAAAGAAATGATTGCCTGGAAATTGTAGCATGTATCTACTGCCAACTGATTTTCAGCAAAGGTGTTAAGGATACACATTGGAAAAGCAACAATCTTTTCAGTAAAAAGTGCTTGGAAAATTGGGTATTCACAGGCAGAAGATTTAAAGTAAACTCTGACCTCTCACAAGCAATTAAAATCAACTCAAAGTGGATTAAAGACTTAAATATAGGATATAAAACTACTAAGAGGAAATACCTCAGGTGATTGGAATGGATAAGGACTATTGGACAAGACCATAAAAGCTTAGGGGAAAAAAGAGAGAGAGAAATGGGATTTCATCACATTAAGGAGCTTCTATACAACAAAAGAGCATATCAAGAGTGAAGAGGAAATTCTATATTTAGAAGATCAAAAAAATGCCACCAGAAAATTCTGCAACTAATTAATGAATTCATCAAAGTAGCAGCATATAAAATCTATACCCATAAAGAGAAATTAGGAAAAGTAGCCCATTCACAATAGCCTCAAAAAAAAAAAAAAGAAAGAAAAAGAAAATACTTGGGAATAAATCTAACAAAATAGGTGAAGGATCTCTACAATGAAAAGTACAAAATACTAAAGAAAGAAAATGAAGAAGACCTTATAAGATGGAAAGATCTCCTATGCTCTTGGATAAACAGAATTATTATGTCAAAGTGGCCATATTACCAAAAGTGTTATTCATATTTAATGCAATTCCTATTAAAATCCTAGTGACATTTTTCATAGAAATAGAAAAAGCAATCATGAAATTCATCCAGAAAAATAAGAAACTCAGAATAGCCAAAGTAACCCTTAGCAAGAAGAGTGAAGCAGGAGACATCACTATACCAGACATTAAACTATACTATAGAGTAATAGCAACAAAAATGGCTTCATACTGGCAGCAAAATAGAGGTGTACACCAATGATACAGAATAGAAGACACAGAGACAGACCCACATAAATACAGTTATCTCATACTAGACAAAGGCACCAAAAACATGCATTGGAGAAAAGATAGCCTCTTCAACAAATGGTGCTGGGAAAACTGGAAATCCAAATGAAACAAAATGAAATTAAACCTGTATCTCTCACCATGCACAAAATTCAACTCAAAGGGAATCAAAATCTTAGGCATGAGAATAGAGATCCTATGCCTACTAGAAAAAAAAAAAAAAAAAGTAGGCCTAAATCTTCATCATGTCAGCTTAGGACCTGACTTCTTTAACGATACTCCTAAAACACTAGAAGTAACATCAAGAATCAATAAATGGGATGGATAAAGACTAAAAAACTTCCTCTCAGCAAAGGAAGCAATCAATAACGTGAAGAGAGGGCCTACAGAATGCGAGAAAATTTTAAACCACACAGACCTCAGATAGAACATTAATCTCCAAGATATATAAGGAACTCAACAATTTAACATCAAAAAACAAATAACCCAATCAATCAGTGGGCTAAGGAACTGAACAGACACTTTATAGAAAATGAAATACAATCGATCAACAAACATATGAAAATATGTTCATTATCTCTAGCAATTAGAGAAATACAAATCAAAACTAAGATTTCATCTTACTCTATTCAGAATGGCAATTATCAAGAATACAAGCAGCAATAAATGTTGGCAAGGATGTGGGGGGAAAGGTTCACTCGTCCATTCCTGGTGGGACTACAAATTGGTGCAACCACTATGGAAAGCAGTATGGAGATTCCTCAGAAAACTTGGAATGGAACCACCATTTGACTCAGCTATACCACTCTTTGGTTTATACCCAAAGGACTTAAAACCAACATACTATAGTGATGCACCACGTCAATGTTTACAGCAACTCAGTTCACAAGAGTTAGACTATAAAACCAACCTAGATACCCTTCAACAGATGAATGGATAAAGAAGTTATTATATATATATATATATATATATATACACACACACACACACACACACACACACACACACACACACACACACACAGTGGCTTATTACTTAGTCTTAAATAAGAATGAAATTATGACATTTGCAGGTAAATGGATGGAGTTGAAGAATACCATGCTAAGTGAAATAAGCCAAGTCAAAAAACCAAAGGCCAAATGTTTCCTCTGATAAATGGATACCAATCCATAATGCTGGGGGTGGGTAAGGAAGAATGGAAGAACCGTAGATTGGGCAGAGGGAACAATACATCTCTAGCAATTAGAGAAATGAAATGGACATTATTACCCTATGTACCCTATATACCAGTAGTGTATGACTACACTACTGGTGTGACTCTGCACCATGTATAGCCAGAGGAATGAGAAGTTGTGCTCCACTTGTGTACAATGTGTCAAAATGCATTCCACTGTCATGTATAACTAATTAGAATAAGTTTTAAAAAGAGTGAAGAGACAATGAATAGAATGGAGAAAATATTTGCAAACTATACATCTTTGTCAAATGTGTACTGCATATATTCTGTTCACTATCCAGAATATATAGGGAACCCAAGAAACTCAATACAGAAAAAAAAATAAAAATGGATAAGAGACCCAAATAGACATTTCTCAAATGAAAAGGCAATAGGTATAGAAAAAAAGTACTTGATATCTCTAACAGATAAATACAAATAGAAATCTCAATGAAATATTACCTCTCTACAGTAAGAATGACCATTATTTTTAAAAAAAAGATAAAAATTTGGGCAAAGGGGAAACTGCACAGTTTGTATAAATTCAAATTAATAAATTTATTATGAAAAACTGTAGAGATTCCTCAAAAAATTAAAAATATAGCTACCTTATGATCCAGGAAATATATCCAAAAAAATAAAGGAAATCAATATATTGAAAAGAAATCAGCACTCCCATGTTTATTACAGCACAATTCACAATTACCAAGCGTCCAGCAAGGGATGACTGGAAAAAGAAAGTGTGGAATATATAAACGATGGAATTTTATTTAGCAATCAAAAACAAAATACTGTCATTTGCAGCAACATGGATGGAAACAGAGATCATTTCATTAAGTGAAATAATCTAAACACAGAAAGACAAATACTGCATTATCTTACTCATACGTAGAATATCAAAAAGCTGATTTCATAGAAGTTGAGAGTGTAATAGTGGTTACCAGAGGTTGGGCATAGTAAACTGGAGAAAAGGATGGGGAAAGGTTGACTATTGGGCTCTACGTTACAGTTAGATAGGAGAAAGAAACTGTGGTGGTAATGCACATCAGGGTGGGTGATGCACATCAGGGTGATGGTACCTAACAATTACGTATTGTATATCTCAAAAAGTTAGAAGGAAGAATATTAAATGTATTCATCATGAAGAAATGATTGGTGATAGAAGAGATGAGGTGTTTAACTTGATTTAAATGTTACATGTGTGTGTGTGTGTGTGTGTGTGTGTGTATGTGTGTGTGTGTTCATCAAGGAAAGATTTTTAAACACTGTAAGGTAAATTACCCTAACTGATATTTTTAGAACATTCCACTGGACAACAGGAGTAACATTCCTCTCAATTGCAAATAAAAATTTATCAAGGATAGACTATATATTAAGATATCAAACAAGCCTCAATAAACTTAAAATGATTAAGATTTTATAAAACTATATTCTCCAACTACAATGAAATAAAATTAGAAATCAGTAACAAAAGAAAATGATGAAAATTCCAGACAACATGGAAATTAAACAATACATGCCTAAGTAATCAAAGGACTAAACCAGAAATCACAAAGGTAATTAGAAAATACTTTGAGATAAGTGAAAACAAAAATATAACACACTAGAATTTACAAGTAGAAGTTAATACAAAGCTTAGAAGTAAATATATGGCTATAAACATCTGTATTAGTCAGCTTTTCATTGCTGTGACCAAAATACCTAAGACTCTGTCACTTCTCTTCAAGATTATACTGAACAGGGCAATTATTCAAAAAAAATTAGAAAAAGGGAAAAGAAATTTTTAAAAACAAAGAAAGAAAGAATATCCAGATTAGAGAACAAGAAGTAAAATTTTCTCTATTCACAGATGACATGATTTGTGCAAATAAAGTCCTCAGGCATCTAAAACACACACACACACACACACACGGAAACTCTAAGAAAAATAACAAATGTATTTATAACAGTTGTTGGATACAAGTTTAATTTACAAAAATTAATTTTATTTCTATGCATTATCAATTGATAATATGAAAATGAAATTAGAAAAATTACAACATCAGAAAGAATGAAATATTTAGGAATAAAAATTTTAAGTACAAAACTTGCACACTGAAAACTGAAAAAAAAAAACATTATTGAAAGAAATTAAAGAAGACCAAAGTAAATGGAAACACATTCCTAAGTAAATGGAAACACATTAATATTGTTAAGATATCAATACTATCCACAGTGAAGTATAGACTAAATGCAATCTTTATCAAAATCCCTGCTGCTCTTTTACGGAAATTGGTAAACTGAAGCCAAAATTCATAAGGAAATAAAAGATCCCAGAATAGTCAAAACTGTCTTGGAGGGGAAAAGAAAAGACAAGGTGGAGGACTAACAAATCCTGATTATAAAACTAGCTATAAAGCTACAGTTGTACTAGCAAAGAGATAGACACACAGCAAAGGAATAGAATTGAGTTCAGAAATAAACTTTTACATTTATGTTTAACTTCTGATTTTTTTAAATAAGTGTACCAAGATAAATACAAGGAGAAAGAATGATCCTGTGTTTTTCAGCAAATGATAGTAGGAAAATTGGATATTCACATGTAAAAGAGTGGAGTTAGACCCTGATCTCATACCACACAAAAATATTAACTCAAAATGAACCAAACTCCTAATGGTCAAAACCAAAACTATAAAATTTCAAGAAACAACAACAATAATAAATAAAGAAATAAATATCCATGGTCTTGGACCATATGATTTTTTTTTTTAGGTACAACACCAAAAGCATAAGAAACAAAAGAAAAACATGGATAGATTTCACATCATCAAAATTTAAATATTTTACACTTTGAAGGTCATATCCAAAAAAGTGAAATAAAATGGAAAATATCTGAAAAGAAAATCATGTAACTTATAAAGCTTTAGTATATAGAAAAAAGAATTTTTATGATTCAATGGAAAGATAAGTAATTTAATTTTAAAATGATTTGAGTACACATTTCTCTAAAACTATTATCTATACAATGATGAATAAACACATAAAAATGCTCCACAGCTTTAATCATTAGAAAGATGCACATCAAAATCATGAGATACCACTTCATACCCACTAGAATAACTAAATAAAAAGGATCATAAGTGGTGATGAGATGTGGGGGAAGTGGAACACTTGCACATTGTAGGAGCAGTCACAAAATAGTGCAGGCACTTTGGAAAATGGACAGTTCCTCAAAATGTTAAACAGACTTCCCATGTAGCTGAGCAATTCCACCCTTTGGAGTGTACCCCCCGCCACACACACACACAGTTAAAAATACATATCTGCTCAAAATTTGTGCACAAAAGTTCAGAGCAGCATTATTCAGAAAATGAAACCCAAATGTCTATCAATTTATACCCGAGTGAACATAATGTGTTATATAAATTCAATGGAACCTTAATTTGGCATAAAAATCAATGAAGTACTGACCAATGCTACAGTGTGAATGAAACTTGGAAGCTTTATACTGAGTGAATGAATTCAATCAAAAAAGACTGCATAGTATATGATTCCATAATATTAAATACCACGAATCAGAAAATTCACAGACATAAATAAGATGAATGACCAGAGGTCAAGAAGAGGAAGCATAGGGATTGACTGCTAATGGGCACTGGGTTATTTGGGGTCTGATAATTTTCTAAAAGTGATAGTAGTGACAGTTGCATAGCCTTATGAATATACTAAGAAACACTGCTTTTTACACTTTAAGGGGATAAAATTTGACATTTGTTAAACTATATCTCAATAAAGCTGTTACCCAAAAAAATTGAATTTGACTAGTGAAATTGCCCAGTGAATTAACGCAGAGCTGTTTGTGCCCTGGAGACAGAGTGGATCACCTTCTGCTAGGTATCCACAACTGCACTATCATTTAAGAAGTCCAACATGGGACATTTTAACCTCACTACCTTCCTCCTCTCCTTACTCTTTGCACTCTCCATGTGATTACTCATACCACTTCTTTCTAACTTTTCTTTGCACCTGCAACTAAATCTGTAAACTTCATGGCAGTCCTAGCTACCTAGTCCTAGCTACCTGACAGTTCACATCTGTGATCAGCCTCTGTCTTCTCACTGTAAAGCCAGAGGTTGTCCAGTGAAGCTCCCCAAGCATGCTCAGGTTTGCATCCTCTACCTGAACATTGACAACAGGGTTTTGACCCTATGATTAGAGACAGAGTCTTGGCTTTGGCTATCTTATTATAGGAGTGCTTTCATTTGGAGTTTGAAGCAAGGCTATGCCACTTTAACTTAGTGTCCAATATTCAAACAATGAATAGGTCTATTTTTTACTTGTGGGAGTGCAGCTAGGAATAATAACATAGCCACTTTACTTATGTGGGCACTTGTAGATGAGAGAAATACTGCAGAAAGAGCAGATCTATTATATTGCATCAGATTAGATTTGGCAGGTGTTTCTTGCCTGAGAATGAGGCCATTATATTACTTGAAAGGGCATACATTTACCCAGCAATTCATATAATACAGAATGAACCAGAAGCTGGGAATTAGTAAACAGGGCAGTGCTTTTTTGCAAAGAATCTGGCATCATACTAAGATCTAAAAATAGAAATATAATATGTGAAACAGAAGCCCTGCCAATCCCAACACAGAGCATCTCTCAATTCCTACTCTGTTTCCCTGAACCACCACTATTCCTTCAGCTTGGTCCTTGGACCAGCCCTCACCTGGCTGTGGGAATTGTCTCTTAATTGCTCCCCTACCTACATTTGAAGTCATTCAAGCTGATCTTCTGTGCAATCGCTAGATATCTGTCTAGGAAGAGTGTCCATAATCCACAGTTATATGAAGCTCTTTTTCCTGTAATGAGTCCTGGGGTCACCTCCTGTTTTGATGAGATCTCCTATGCCTCTGTAGCAAGTCATTCGTTCATTGAGCACAAACAGGCACCACGCTAAAGGACTTACTTCATATAGTATGTTTAATCTTCTCAACAAAAGTGCCCCCCCTTTACAGTCAAGGACATGAAATAGCCAGGGTCACCCGAATAGCAAGGGAATGGCGCTCAGCTCCTCCCTGTGCACACCACACCTGCCCTCCTGCACTCCCTGGACCTTGCATCCCTTCACTCACACCTATGCCTCTCCCAGACATGTCCACATTCCTCATGTGCCTAGTGAATTCTTCCCAAGACCCTGAAGAAAAGCAAACTGTGCTGGGAACTCTGGCTGACTCTCAGGAGCTTCCCTAGCTGGAATGCCCCCTCAAGGTGCCTCCAGGGAAGCCCTGCCCTGTGTTCTATACCTTTGGGTTGTGTGGTCTCAGTAACTAGAGGGCATAGGTCATTTCTTTTTCACATAGGTATAGCATATACTAGAAACACAATAATATCTTTTTCCCCTTTTACAAATGTTTTTCTAATATTTTTCTGTGATAAAATACAACATAAATTTCCCATCATATCCACATTATGTACACAGTTCAGTCACACTAAGTATATTTTCATTGTTGTGCAAACGTCACCATCACCTAGTTATGTCACTTCATCTCGTACCCCCTTCATACCAGCCTCAGGCCCCACCATTCTAAGTTCTTTCTCTGTGGTTTTGACTACTCTGAATACTTCCTGTAAGGAAATCAACAGTATTTTTTCTTTTTGTGACCAGTTTATTTCCCTTAGCATCTCAGGGTTCATTCATGTCAAAGCATGTCTAAGAATTTCCTTCCTGTTAAAGGCTGAGTAATATTCTGTGGCTACATCATCTTTCATTTATCCATTCAGCTCCCAATGGACATTTGTGTTGCTCCATGTTTAAGCTATTGTGAATAATGCCACTGTCAACATGGAAGAGATATTTATGGATATCTCTTCAAGCACATCGTTCAACAGTTTTCTGTATAGACCCAGAAATGGATTTGCTGGATCACATGTTAATTGTACTTTTTAAATAAATGCCTGTATCAGGGTTCTCTAGAGGAACAAAACCATCATGAGTTGGTTATTATTATAAGAGCTTACATCTGCTGCTACTCCTTGTTCTTCAAACTTTAATTCCACCCAAGCCTTCAACCTATTGGACAGTGCTGTCCACATTTAAGTGAGTCTCTGCTTCAATTCAAAGTTCCACATGCCAGTCATTTCTAGAAATACCCCCACTGAAACACTTCTTAATCTTCAGCATCCATTTATTTATTTATTTATTTATTTATTTATTTATTTATTTATTTATTAGATTGGTTTACACAATCAGAAGCTGGAAAGTCCCAGAATGGCTGTCTGCAGGCTGGAGAGCTGGAGGAACCAGTAGCTGCTCAGTCCAAGAAGCTAACATCCCAGAACAAGAAGAACAGTGATGCAGCCCCAGTTCAGGATTAAAGGCCTAGAAACTCCCTAGAGAATCACTGGGCAGAGTCTGCTTTGGAAGAGTGAAGGAGCTGGTGTCTGATGTCCTCAGGTGATCCAGCAGCAATCAAGAACCCTCCATCAGCAATCAAGAACCCCCTGAAGAAGGATTGAGCTTACATCTGCTGCTACCTCCTTGTTCTTCAAACTTTCATTCCACCCAAGCCTTCAACCTGTTGGACAGTGCTATCTACACTTAAGTGAGTCTCTGCTTCAATTCAAAGTTTACATGCCAGTCATTTCTAGAAACACCCCCACTGAGACACTTCTTAATCTTCAGCATCTATTTATACCATCAAGTTGACAATTCAGATTAACCATCACAGTGCCATACAGTTGTAAAGATTGTGCCATTTTATGTTTCTCTCAACAGTACAGAAACATTCTATTTCTCCACATCCTCACAATCATTTGTTATTTACTGATTTTGGCAGCAGCTATCCTAATGCTTGTGAGGTCGTATCTCACTGTGGTTTTGATTTGCATTTCCTTAATAACTAGTGCTATAATTTGAGTCTTAAATGTCCACCAAAAGTCCATGTGTTGGTGGAGTGGTCCCCAGGGAAGTGATGTTGGGAAGAGGTGGAACCTTTAAGAGATTGGGCCTTGTGAAAGGAATTTAGGTAATTGAGTGCCTACCCTTAAAAGGGATTATGTGATTCCCAGCCCCTAATCACTCCCTTAATGGCTATGAGCTGAAAAGATTTGCTCTGTCACACATTCTTGCCTAATATGCTGCCTTGCCACAGGCAGAAAACGACTGAGCCAATCAATTATGGACTGAACCCTCCAGCCCTGTGAACCAAAATAACCATTTTCTCTTTATAAGTTAATTATATCAGATATTTTGTCATAGTGACGGGAAGCTAACTAACAAAACTAGAGATCTTGAGCATCTCTTCATGTGTTTATTTGCCATTTGTATATCTTATACAGAGAAATATCTATTTAAGTTCACTTCCATTTTTAATAAGGTTTTTTAAATTTGGTTTTTTTAAAGAGTTCACTATATATTTTGGGTATTAACCATTGTCAGATATACAATTTTCAAATATTTTCCCCATTCTGTGGGTTGTCCTTTTACTTTGTAGCTATTATTAATTAATGTACTTTTAAAAAATTTTCATGAAATCCAGTTTATCTGTAATTAACAATTACAAACTGATTGTACAAACTTACAAGTTAACACATCTATTTGTCTTTTGTGTGTTCAGAACATATTTGGCATTGTCATTAGAATCTCAGATTATATGAAGTATATGTTTAAAAGGACCTTAGGTGGTAACTGTCCTGGAGCTCACATCTGTCTTCCCTGAGCTTTAGGCTAAGGATGGCTTGATGCCCAGAAGTTTCACAGGGTGGGATGTGGAGGGAGGCATCTACACCACAGCAAAGTTCTGAGTGCTCAAGATGTGGATGCAACCCAGTGAGCTGTGAACTCACGTGGAAGAACCTAATATCTGCTTTGGGGTTTCAAAGCAAAACATCCACAGAGGGAAGTATAACAAGTAACCAACACACCATTTTAATTTTCCATTTTTTTTAATTTTAATTTTCCATTGGTACATTTGGGAAGTAAAACAAACAAAAGAAACGGTTAAAAAATACATTAAGAGATAATGTGACTCATTACATGCAAATAACTTCTGTCAAGTCCTAGAATCTTTCTTCCCAGAAATAGTACATCTTTTTGTTGTTGTTGTTGTTGTTCATCTTCTCATTTTTATTTTTTTCTTCTCTGTGTATTATAAGGAGAATGCTTTCCTGCTGGGTATTGATTCAAAGAGGAAATTTCTGGAGATGATTTTGCCTCCCTGGGGACACTTGGCAATGACCAGAGTCATTTTGGGTTGCCAAAAGTACTGTTGGCATCTAGTAATTAAAGACCAGAATGCTTGCTAAGCATTCTATAATGCCCAGGATATGCACACACATACATAAAGACCTTTGAAACAAAAAGGTACTAGTGCCAAAGTTGAGAAATTATGCTCTGCATCTGTGTCACCTAGCTGGCTTGCTAAAACTCAGGTTGCCAGACCTCATCCCTAGAATTTTTGTTTCAGTAGGTCTGCAGGGATTGGAGGATCTGCACATCCAGCAAGCTCTCACATGATCCTACCCTTCCAGAAAAGAGAAAGAACTAGAAAGTTTTACACCCTCCACCTCTTTCTCCAGCCCCTTACTCACTCTCCCCAAAGAGGGAGTGAATGTAGCTTTCAAATGTGTACATTTCTTCACTGGACAGAGGCAAAACATTAAAATCCACCCTGTTTCTCCCAACAGGTGGGCCCCCCTGGAGTAAAGGACAGGCTCTTTTGAAGGCCAATGCAAAATGATTTCCTTCTCCACAGGAGCATTCCTCCCTCTAGTGCACATTTCTGCCATCCACCCCCACTGGGATGCGATGAGGCAGAAGACCACCTGGCCCCAACCCTGAATCACGTTCCTATCAGCCCAGCCCAGTCTGAACTCACATTCTCACCCTCAGAATTCTAATGTTAGCTGAGTTCTGTAGTTTCTGAATTCAAGGAAGAAGAGGCATTTATGGCTTATGATCCCTGTAAGCTTCAACACAAGGGATTTCAATCTGAAATTTAAAATTAGACAAACCCTTGTAACTGGCTAGTGAGGGATCAACATCACACGTAGAAAGTCAAAAGTTTCTGTCTTGTCCAAGAAGAAAAGTGTTACAGGGATGGGAGTAGGTGGGGCGGGATTGGGAGATTTTCTTACCTTTTGGGTCCCAGCATCCTGTTGTGGTCAGCGGCCATAGGTTCCCAGTTGTGCCTTTAATAGGTCCCCCAGCTACTTTTAAAAGGCACAAACACTGGTCAACCCAAGACAAACAGCTTCTACTGCTATTACCTAAACCTGTGGGGTGAGAGAAATTAGATAAAAGGCTTACCTCAAAACAGACCACAGGCTTTTGAGCCATTGATGTGGGAACTATTTTTGCTCTATAAAATGTTTTTCAGCCAGGACTTCAGGTGGGGACTTTCAATAGCAACAGGCTTCTTTTCAGGAAGGCTGCATATTCTGGGAATGGAGTTCTTGCCTTTCAATTGTTGATGGTGTCCACTCTGCATGGAGGCTCCTAAGAGCTCTTCATCATCTCTATCTCATTTCAAACTGCCTCTCTGTTGGGATACTAACCACCTTAGTCCTTGAGGTTTGTCCTCAGAATTTAAAGTCATCCTGTCCTACAAGGGCTCAGCAGGTCGGAGTGTTTGTTTGTTTGTTTGTTTTTAATAAACAAGTTACAAGCCTAATGCCTGTCTTTGGATTTCAAGGACTCAGACAATGAGCTCAGCTATACAGGAATGATATATGTGACCAAGGAGTCGATAATGACAATGCGCTGATCATATGATTACACAGGAATATGCTTTTTTTTTTTTTTTTTTTTTTATACAAGGCTGTTCACCCAGCCAAAAGCTAAAAGCACTCTCTGAAGAGGGTGTAACTCATACATTTTCTCTGAGAATCCTGCTTCCTCAGGAAATCAATGAGGCTGGGTTGGATTTAAAACTAGATTTTTGTCATTAAGGTCAGAAGAGGCAGTTATAGACTATTAGCCAATTTCCCATTGTTGTGACAAAATACTGAATAAAATCAAATTAAAAGAAGAAATAACTTATTTTGGATCATGGCTTTCAAGGTTTCATTTTATGGTTGGTCCATTCCCCTTCTGGGCCTGTGACAGGGCAATACACCATGGAGGCAGGAGATGAAGCAGAGGAGGCTATTCATCTCATGACAGCCAAGAAGCAATGTGTATGTGGTGGAGGAGAGACCAGGGCCTCAATATCCAGGCCCTCGAGAATATCCAATGTCAAGGACATTCCCCCAATAACTTCCTTCCACTAGGCCTCACCTCCTAAAATTTCACCACCTCCCAATAACGCCACAGGCTAGTGATCATAACTTTAACTCATGGGCTTTTGGGGGTCTTTTAAGATCCAAACGATAACACAGACAAAAGGAGAAGTTCCAATTATGCTGGAAGAAAGACAACATGTCCTTTTCAAGGAAGGCCCCAGACATTTAGAAAATGGGCACATCAACCCACCCTCAACGAACTCATGGTCTTTCAAGGACAACAGAGAGAGAGGATTTGGTGGTTCTGACTTCCACAGCTTTAACTGCTATCCTCAGAAATCCAAGTAGAGAGTGGATTTCCAAGTAGGAGTGACTGCCTGGTGACATCTCCATCTCAGGAATATGAAAACAGAGGGAGACTGATTTATTTGGACAATGAATGTATGTGGTAAACCCAGAGATTGTAGATTTCATGTTTCTAACTTTGGAGAATCTGTGACATGAAAATTACAAATAAAAATAATAAATACCTAGTCTTAAAAGCAAGAGGAGAGTTAAAAGGAAGTGATACCAGAGATGGGAACTTCTGACCCAGTGACAACAGAAATGAAATGGGGGCAAGAAATATGAAAACACAGGCAAAGCTTCAACAGTGGAATTACCTCAAGGAGAGGGGAGAGAGAGCACTAAAGAGAAATCAGCTGGCTCTCCAAATACAGGAGGCAACAAGCTTGTTATCCAGTCGTTGGGGTGGGCCAGGCTCTGGTTGATCATTATCTCAGTTCTGTTTCTTCCAGGTGGCTCTGGAAAAGTCCTTATCATTTGAAGGGGCAATCTTGTTCCCATGAGATAATTACTCCTATTGAGAGGGACAGTGTCACTTCCTGCCATGGGGTAATTTCTGCCACTTAGCAGAGTGATCTCATCATGGGGTGATCTATCTGAAAGAAATTCCCAAAGACTAAAGGTTTCAGGCAGCGCCTACAGACTTCTAGGCACTGCTCCAGGGGCTCTGGAACAGAATATTATAAAAAATGATAGTTGAATGTCTCTGCATATCCTGAAAGTACCTTAGCTACTCTTGGTATACTCAGTCTTAAAGGGCAACAAAAATGAAAAAAAAAAAAAGAAACATGCAGTGGGGCTCCCAGGAACCAGGCCTTGCAATCATGGCCTCCTCGATGCTTTAGATATCTGAGCAAGAAGTTACCAAAACCTGGGTCCTTGTCCCTCCTGCCAATCCAATAACACAATTTTGAGAAAATTTTAAAAAATTAAAAAAAAAAAAAGAAGTTTTATTGCTTTACTAGCAAAGGAAAAGCATAGGGAACTTCTGTCCCAGGGGCTGATTCTGCCCATCAGGGAGAACAGAGAGCTTTTTAAAAAGTTATTCAATGGCTACATTCCAGGTATTTCCTGTAGGGTATTGTGATTAACTTGTTAATCTGGTAGAGGAAGAAGAGGGAAAAAAAAGGGCAGGGATCATGCTAGGATAACAATAAACAAGATAGCCAAGCTATCTACATGTTTATAAACAATTAGCACAAAAACAATTACAGACAGTCTCTAAAACTCAGGACAAACTTGTGACACTGGAGTTCTTCGGGATAGTTGTTATTATTAGGCACTCCCACATAATAACCCTTATTTTATAGCCTCCAGTTTTACTTACTTTTGGTAAGGCTGACACAAGTGCACATCTTATGTTACATTAAAAAAAAATTGTCTTTTCTTCTAAATGTCCACATATGACTGTGCTTTGGTCATTATCCCCTGCCAGGTATTTAAGGCCAAGTTGGTCAAAATTAACCTTACTCTTAGCTACTCTTAAGAGACAGCTGAAATTCCTTAGGAATTACACCTAGGAACATGTGAGAAGCTTCTTGTCTTTAGCTTTCCTCCAGCAGTTGTGCCATCTGTCTGCCAGGATGAGTCAGAGTGTTGATGACCACATGTATCTTCCCTTGGAAGCACAAGGGACATTTGCTTCTATGATGACCGTCCTCTTTACAGAATGTGCACTCATTGCTTTCTATTCTCTAGGGTCCTCTCATTCCCCTGATGGGGAGGTCCTGTGATTCACCTGAGTTGCAGAGTCCTTAGAGGGGTCCACTGTTCCCTGGGTCTTGGAGGACCTTAGACAGCAAGGGGCAAAATGTTGGCTGATTTTTCCTTGACTCTTTTACTTCCTTGACTTTTTTGGTCTCCAAGTTTTTGGTTTTAAACATCCAGCAGGCCAGTTTCACTAGTCTTGAAGTAGGAGTACTGGGTTTTTAATTTCAATGTCTATAATTTATAGTTACTCCCTTCCATTTAAGTGGGGTTAGTATTAGTCCTGGAAATCAGCATTATATCCCGTGATGGTTATTGTCTCAAATTAACTCAGATTGTTCTATCAGAAGCAGCACTTTTGCAAAATACTAACAGGCAACAGTTATAAAGTTTAAAAGGGAAATACAAAATGAAATTAACAAGAGCAAAAACATTTAGTTTGTATGATAATTATGAAAGAAGAAATAAGATTTTTATAATCTTAAAATTTTACTTGTACATTATAGCCCTTGTTTATTTTAAGATCATGGTAATCTTTACAAAAATCTGTCCTTTGAACATAATTCTAAATGAGCTTAAGTCTAGCCTTCTTTGGAACCATCCTAATAAGAAGGTGGGAGGCAGAGCTTTATCTCAGGTAGGATGGGGCTCTTGACAAATAACACAATGCAACGTTACATCTGAAATATGAATCAAACAAAAGTTAAGACATCTCCTAACTTTCTTTTTTGTGGAAAAAAAATGGCAAAATGCTACCATATTCCAGATTGTCAACCTTTAAACAAATCAGGCTGTCCTTATTATCTTCTAAAAAATACATTTAAATTTCCATCCCAGTGTAAAAAGTAACACAAAATTTCAGATATGCCTTATTGATAACAGGTTACCTTTATCCAGTTGTAGAATGTTAACTGACATAAATAAATTCCTAATTAAATTTTCTGTTTTTATATAAGTTTAAAAGAGATTACCATTACAGAAAACTTTAGGTTGGAGAACACCAGCTTGGTAAAGTGCACTTCTAAGCTCTCAGATGTATACATATTTCTAGTCACATATTCAGGGTATCTGTCAAAGCTGACTTGATTCATGTTTTAAAAATTTGTCAAGAATAGAATGGGTAACCATTAACATCTCTTTTTTAAAGGGTGTAATGTTTTTTCCTTCTTGAGGCAAGTTATTTCCACCTTAAAAAAAAAAAATCTTGGTTAAGATAGCATCGATCACCTTTCTCAGGGTCCCTTTGGCCCAAACAGCCTTACTCACTTTTAGTAGACTTCCAGCAGTTTCCTTTTCCTGGGAGGCACTTTCAAATGAAGTAGATGCTTTTTTGGGTGAGATTTTTTTTCTGTACATTTAATTAACACAACAAGTTTTATCCCAGGAGAAGGATTGAACTATCTAGTCTATACAAAACTCTATACCTTAATTTACTCTGCCCCCCGCTAAGTTGCATTCAAAGGGTTGAAGTACAGGATACTGTTGAGTCTGACAAATCTTCCTTATCATTATCATAATGCTAACAATTTTAAGTGATGGCACCTGTACCCCACTGTCAATTGTGCCCAAAGGCTCCTTTGGGACCTTTTTCATACACAAGGCAATTTAATGGAGAAGACCCTTTTCATCCTTTACATTAGGCTTCTTTGAAGATGGCTTCTCAGACACTGCCACAAAACATAGGTTGGCTTTTGTTTCTCTTCCCTCCAGGCATTATATACCATAAAGTCACTATAAACCATTTGTGAGGGATTGTTGAACCACGATGCAAAGAAAAGACCACCGACTCCAATTTTAAATCAAATTAAAGCAAGCTTGTATTGTGTACACTGGAGCTAGCCAGGACTGTCTCTCCCAAAACCCCGGATTAGAGATCAGTACCCCAGCTTTCCAGGAACAAGGTTTTATAGCACAAAAAGTTGCAAAGGAGAGTGTCTTGAGAACTTACAGATAATAGGATTTTTACAAGCATAATACAAAGACACATAGCAGGTTAATGATCTACATGGCATGATATTTCAAGGTAGGGAGTAAATTCAGATCCCAACATCAGGATTTATGAGGTGCTGCTGAGGTTTCAGAGAGGGTTGTTAACTGGTCAGGGGGAGCCAGGATTTATGAGGCACCACTGAGGTTTTGGAGACGGTTGTTAACTGGTCAAGGAGAGCCAGGCATGTGTGAGTCCAGAGCAGGAATTCCAAACAAGTTTAGAAATCACGGTAAAGAATGTGTAGATGTTCATTGGATTATTTTTGCAGCTTTTCTGTAAATTTGGCTTTTCATAATAAAATTTGGATAGAAAATAAAATAAATCATAGTAATTTATAGTAAAAGAAAGATTAACTTTTCATGACTTTGTGATGAGATGGCTCCCAATCTTAAGATAGAATTAGGCTGGGTTCATCAGGATATATGTTTGTTTACCCCCTCGTTCATTAAAGTTTTTTTTTCCCCCTTATGTCCAGGTACTCTGTCCAACGAAGTTCACATATACTATACAGAGACTGTTAGGGACCTCTCTATATAGAAATCAGCATGTCCCAAGACATAGATGCTTGCATATATGGGGACTCCAGGAGGCCCTTGTATTTTAGCTCTGTGGGCAACAGACAGGACTCCATCCAGAGTCCCCTGGCCAAATGATGTATCCTGTCAGATCTTAAAAGGGGATACCATTTTTGTCCCCAGGTCATAACATAACAGTGCCGGAATACATTGCCTTGTCCTTTGTGATTGGCAGCTTTCACCTCCTGAATAAGTTAGGATAATCATTGGACATTTGGGATGATGGGCCCCAAGTAAGGTATTTTCCTAATGGAAAGGCCACCCATGAGAGGTTAAACATTCCAGATTGGTGGGGGAATGAAAGTAGGGGTGGACCCAAATGGAGTTACAAAAAAATTCAAACTCAAGGAGTAAAAGGGGATAGTCAATTGTAAAGTCATGGGCTGAGCCATTAGCCATAGCTTTTGTACAGTCCCAATGCCTGAACAGCATGTATTCCAACCATTAGCCCCAACAATTTCTTAATATCTGTTTATCCAGAAGCCATGTGTCCTTTATCCAGAAGCCATGTGTCCCTGGACTAGTATACTCAAGTAGAAAAATACCTCTGCCAAGTCCCCCCTTGCATCATGGGAGCTCCCTCTTTCCTCTTCTCATTCAAACAAATCTTGCTCCTTTTATTTTTGTCCTCTGCCACCATCTGTGGGCTTTATTCTTTGAACCCATGAGACAGGAACCAAAAAAGAAATCAATGAGGCCTGCAGCCCACATAGACCCCACTCACCAGCAGAAGTAGGGAACTAAACCCTGTTCTCAAACTCTGGTTTTATTCTCATGGGTAAAAGGGGGCTGGAAAGCAGGGCCCAGGCCAGATCCTCTTTGCCTATTTCTCCATAACCCCATCAGTTTCCTGGGTTGGTTGTTAGGATTTTTGTTGGTTGGTTGGTTGGTTTTTCCCAGTCCAGGGCTGGTATCCCTGACCCTCAGTGAAATGATCTGTGGCTGCCGGGGGCCAGGCTGGGAAGCAGTGCTGAAATAGCCAGCACTGGGTTGAAAGGATTTAAATCTTTATTTTTAACCCTTTCTTCTGGTGTCCTGCTATCCTTGCACAACAAATGCTGTGCCTTTTTGTACCCTCAACTGAGTGTTTTGTTTGTTTTGATACCAGCGATTGAACTCAGGGGTACTCAACCACTGAGCCACATCCCCAGTCCTATTGTGTGTTCTATTTAAAGACAGGGTCTCACTGAGTTGCTTAGTGCCTCGCCATTACTGAGACTGTCTTTGAACTCTCAGTCTTTCTTTCTCGGCCTCCTGAACCACTGGGATTACAGCCATGTACCATCGACCCAATCCTCAACTTATTTTATTTTTACTATAAGACTCTTTATCATGTAATTGCACAAATGCCTGAACATACAGAATTTTTTTTCACTTTACCTCTGACAAACCAAGTCCAACCGCAATATTGTACAATAATTCAGAAAAACATTCAAAGACAAGATTGTTAAAGTAAAACATCATCTTTTTCTTAGACAGGCTTATACCTATAGCTGGTCCCTTCAAACAGGATCTTTTCCGAGACTATGTATAGGATCCATGTGGCACTATCCTTGTCTTAAAGGGCCAGTAACAGATACAAACAAAAACAGAGACAGACAACCAGAAGGGCTTCAAAAAACCATGACCAAGAGGTGGGAACTGTGGTGAGCCGTTCCTATAGACCGTGGCCGCCATTAGAAGATGGCGCCGGCCTCCACTGTGGCCTGTGATAAACAACTCCTTTTATGGAGAATTGGCGCGCAATCCCTTACCACCCTATGAGAAAGATCCACGTGGCAGCTTGGGATTGGTATGCGGGAGGCTTTATTAGGCTGTGCTTGGGCGCTCGGCGGGGGGTCGCTAGAAGATGATACTTGAATCAAGGCCTGAATAAACTGCTGAAAGAAGAATCCTGTGTCGTGTTTTCCCTTGCTGGCGAGGGGTCGCGACAGGGAACCTTTAAAATAGTCCAGATAAGGGGAACATTCCCTAAATTTACTACTCCTGCTTAACCATGACTTCTATGCCCCCAAGTAAAGGGACCAGATATTCCCACAAAGGGAAACCAGATGTGTAAATCAAGGGTCTTGGTGTGCACACTGAGAGACTGCTGGAATCCATTGCCTTGTGTCACAACTTTACTGAGTTTGGTTCCCCTTTACTCAAAGTAAACCAAGATGGAGTAATCCATACAGCTTAGGGAGAGAGAAGGCAGGAGTTCCCAAAGCAAAAGGGACTTCAGCAGCTGCTTGGACATTCCCTGGGTCCCTCCCTTTCCCCACAGGAATAGCCCTTCTGGTTTTACCCAAGAGAAACTTACATGCAGCAGTTGGGTCTCAGAAAGTTCCAGCAGCCACCTTGCATCCTCAGCATGAAGTGGGGCTGCTTGGAGTGAGTGCCACACCTGCCCAAGAAAGCAAGAACAAAGGCTATTCTCAAGTCCCATAGGGGGCGCCAATTTGTTACTGAAAGCGCGGTCCTTATGCCCAATGCCAATCTAATAACAAGAACACAGTTTTGAGAAAAAAGTGAAAAGTTTCATTGCTCTGCTAGCAAAAGAGAAACAAAGGGACTCCAGTCCCACAGGCTGTGATTCTATCTGTCAAGGAGAGAAAAGGGTTTTTAAAGCAGCTATTCAAAGGCTACATTCCAGGTGTTCTCTGTAGAGGGATTGTGATTCACTTGTTAATTTGGGAGAGGGAGAAGAGGAAAAAACAAGTCCATTTTAAGATAAGCCTTAGTGGCAGAGCAGCAAAGGCTATGTTCAAAGGATGAAATGAATCATTGTTAAACAGAAAAGCCCAGGGAACTGGCTGAGAAAGCCCACCCCAGAGAGGGAACAGTGCCCATGAGGCCCAAGTATTGGTCAAAAAGGCTATGTGACATTAAATTCATTAATGAAGAATAGTCCTGGATTATGATCATGGAAAAATATGGCAGAAGTAAAATATTTGAAAGTTATTATATTTCAATAAGGGAGAAATATGAATCTGGAGTGTTGTATAGGAAATCCCCCTGGACATTAATGGAACATGGCAGAAGACTGAGGAAATTTCCAAATTCCTTGATGAGTCCAGGCATGTGAACTTAAAGAAGGTCAGAATCTGTGGAACTGGAAGAAGGGGTCTGTGCATAAGCATGGCAGGGTCCTATAAATTGCAAGAGGAAGCCAGGAGGACACTCCTGTTCCCACAGGGCCCTGGGTTCATGGAGTATGAAAAATGGTCAGGATTTTCAAGAAGACCATCAGGGAAGTGGGGTCCTCAAAGTTATCTGATTTCCAAGATGGCAGGCAATGGACGGAGCTTCCTGGGAGGAAGATAAGGACTACCAGGGGGGTCATTTGTAATGTTCAGTGGGAAGCCTTAAGCAGAGATGAATCCTGTGGTGGAAATCTGAACATATACACAAACAAACAGGCTAAAGAGGAAAGGAAACCCAGTGCAGTGGCACATGCTTGTATTCCCAGCAACTTGGGAGCCTGAGGCAGGAGGATTGCAAGTTCAAAGTCAGCCTCAGCAACAGCGAGGTGCTAAGCAACTCAGTGAGACCCTGTCTCTAAATAGGGCTAGGGATGTGGCTCAGTGGTCAAGTGCCCCTGAGTTCAATCCCTGGTACACAAAAACTAAAAAGAAAGAGGAAGAGAAATAGCATTTGGGGAATACTGTAACGATTTAAGGCTGAAGAGGGGATTATATAATAAAGATAGACACAGAGTTACACATAAAAAAAAAAAAAAATCCTGGAGCCAGGATCAACCATACCAGCTTATAACTGTGGCACCCCCTGCCTTGTCAGTTGGTTTCGGAAACAGTGCTCATTGTCAAGTTAAGTTTACTCAAAGTTTAAATAATAGTTTTTTGGTTGATAGAGTCACAATTTTACTTTTCAGTCTCAGGTATTTACCTCTAGTGCTGCTCATTCCTGCAGTGATACCAAAGCATGTTGCTGAGAAATTTAGCAGTTGAATGATGATGAACGTCATGTGGGATCTTCCTACAGGATGTAATCAGCAGAGTTCAAACTCACGTGTGGAAGGAAATGATAATATTAATTTTCATGTCTTTATCATAAAGATGCAGGTACCTTACACACAGCAAACAAATCAAACCATTATGAATTCCTTTTCTTTAATTTACCATCACAGTCTGCCTTTCAGAATTGCCTAACAGCAATACTAAGGTATAAATGCTACAATGCCAATCATCATTTGTGGAACTTCATGATATTCCACCTCAGAGTTCAGACATTTAACCTCACAATAGTCTCATGTGAGGTAGGTACGAATCTCCCCAATTGACAGGTGAGAAAAGTCTGTCCAATTGTCCAAAATCATAGAGCTGACAAATGTCTTCTGACCTGAACCCTTATCACTTCTCTCGGATATTTTCTCATACATTTCAAAAATGCATTGGCAAGGAAACTCTTCAGTTATAATTTCAAATAAGATGGAAAAGTCCATTTCATTTGAAATATAGTCAAAGCCTTTGAATGGGTTTTGAAAGACATGAACCCTAGGGGACAAAGTTGATATTTCCCATCTGTGAAGTCATCCTTTCAATATTAAGCACACCTTCCCTCCCTCACCTCCGCAATTCGTGTGGACACAAAACTATGCTTTAAGCGATGAGAGGCTGTTTCCCTCTCCCTCTCACAAGGAAACTTTCACACTCACTGAAAAAGTGGTAACTTTTCTGCAGATCTGCATATTTGCAAACAATGTCTTTCCAAGCCATTAGTGGTATAAATGTCTTTGTTACTTTCAGAGCCAAATAATAAAGCTATATGACATATTTGGGGAAGGCATTTTATTAAAAGAGTCCTCATACAACAGGACTCATTTCGAGACTATCCGAGACTGTGTTTTTCCACCAGTGGTTTATGTGGCATAGAAAAACATTGAGGCAGAATAACTGCTACCAAGAAACATGCTTAGCATTCTTCCATGCATCTGTCTGGCTGAACTACCATTGCTGGGGCCCGCTTTCAGCTGAAAAATTTTGTCAAGCACTTTTGAACTTCCATAGTCCTTATTTTTCTAGAATCATGTTCTGATTTTCAAACTATATCATTACTGATTCCATCTGTTAAGGTGTTTTGACTGTTATTCACTATCCCATCACCTACTCAGCACTCCTGCCTTGGGTTTGAACAGCAGAGTTCAATCATTCTTAAATTGAAGAATGAGACCCACCGCACCTCAGGGGTTGTGCATGATTGCGAGATTATCTTTTCATCCTTTATTTTTTATTACAAATAATTTTATTGGGAGGAGTCATCTCCATGATCCCTACAGGAGATAATACTCTGAATAGAACATAGCTGAATCTCATCAAATAGGAAATAATGGTGAGCAATAAAAACTTCACAGTCGATAAAACAGATCCTGCCTCTAACCCAATGGAGTGGGGCCTGATTCGGGTGTGGTGGGCAAAGCAGGCGGAGAGCACCCTTCGCCTTAGGTCTGCTCACACCCGTACTGAGCCCCATGATAACAGCACATTGATTCCTCTCCACCAAGCAAACACCCGGATCCAGTCACACATTAGCAAACATGCCAATCTTTACCTTTTAGTCATCCCTCTTCATTTCAGAAGAACCCATTCATCTTTCACTGAATATCTAGGCAGTAACTCTCCAGTCTCTGCCAGACAAGGTACCAATCTGGTGTTTAGAACAGGTTTTTCATTTCTCTAGACATTCATAAAATGAGACCTATAGAATAAATTCTAGTGGTCCATCTGGCTCTTAATTAAAATAATTCTGATCAAATGTAAGGTTCCCCTGCCAATCCTCATAAGTACTTGGGCAACATTAAGGCCTGTAGGGTTGAGAGAACAGGTAAGTCTGTGTTTTGGGCTTTTCATTCCCCATCCTATCAACTGAGTGCCTGGTGACAGCTGCACCCTAGTCACAGGTGGATGGGGCACATCCTCCATGCCTCCTATCCCTGGCATCTGTGTGACACTTTCCCAGGTCAATATGGCCTGTAGGATACTGAAGAATATTGGCTCGCCTTGTGTTGCTGCACCAGTGGATAGCAAACAAGAGAAAATTGACTGCACACTTAGAAAAATGTTGAGGTAAACTCCAAGGAAGCTATAAAGGAGCCCTTGTCTCTGCAATTGAAACTGGATTCGTTGTGGCCAGGTCTATATTCCCCTCTCCCCTCCCACTTCATCCCTTTCCCCTCCCTCAACTCTCTTCCTGTCAGACCTCTCTGATTTTCTCTGCTTACCTTTATTCTATATTTCCATGGAATGTGCAAGAGAGCGGCTGACAGCCTCAATATCTCATTATTTGAGATCAGTAACCCTATCTAATCATTTCCAAAAAAAAATTTACTGAGTGCCCTTTTTCTGGGTGCTTGGCTATACCAATAAAAAAAAGAGTAAAAACCAAAGCAAAACAAAACTAGCTTTCATGGAATAAAGTATGATAGCCCTGCTTGGATATGTGTCCAGCCACAGGGCCAGTGACTTGCGAAGGATGCTATGCTTGGCCAGAACTAGGTGGTATATCTGTCACTGAGATGAGAATTAGAGGCAAGTTGCTAAAATTGACTGTTACAAAAAACACAAGGAATTTGGAAAATGAAGATAAAACACAGAATCTGCCCACACCACCACCTTACTCCTACAACCCATCCTCTCTTCTGTGGGCTCTTTGCCATCCTCCCTGTGTAATAGCACCTCCACATTCTCTAGGGGTGTTGGCTCTTGCCCCATTTTCTTTCCCTCCCCATATCTTGCCCTGACCCTGAACAACTTCAGCATTTATGTGGTTGACACACATTCTCATCTCCATGAGTGTTAGAGTTCCTCTATTGCTTGTCAACCTTGAAGCAGCAGTGTAATTCCATTACTGGATTTCATCATACCTAAGAATGGCATGACTTTACAAAAACAAATTTGGAAAGCCCACCCTGGGGATTCAAGCTTCTATCATTTCACTTATCATCCCTAGCAGCCTTGTTCTTGAAACTCATCAAAGCCTTTGTCCTAGGTTCCTAATCTCAAGACTGTTCCTGGGTTCATTTTCAACCCCAGTTGTCTTAAAGTCTTAACCCAAGGTAATGCTGCTATTCTACCTGGGAGAAGGACTGCACAGCCAGAACAGACACCCAGTTCCCTGTATACCTGTGTCTCTCTGCTTCCCAACTCTTCTTAAGAACAATTAGAAAGTTCAGAGAACCCCCTGGACTTTGAGGTCCATTGTCCCAGCATTCATTCATATTTTCTCCACCTTGCCCCCTATGATTGTTGTTTGTTGATTGGTTGGCAGTTTTGTTGATTTGTTTGTTTGCATCCAATTTATTCCAGCTTTTGGACTTCCTGGTTTTCTTCCCTCATCTTATTTTCAGACCCTCCTTACATCAATTACTTCCTCTGGTGTCTGATAAACCCATCTTCTTTCTTGCCTAGCAATTTAGGATCCACACCCCTCACCAGTTCTCCAGTCCTGGAAGCCTCTGATTCTCAGGTCTGCCCACCCAGGAAGGGGATTGGATGTGGCATGCCCATCCGATTGTTATCTGCTTAGTGACTTGACTGTATGGATGACACTGAATCATTACTATATTCTCAATGCCTAGCATAGCATCTGAGTGTAATAGGCACTCTACAAAAACTTGCTGGATTGAAGGAAGTTGAGTTTCAATTGGGTTGGATTAGAAGAAGTTGCAGTATGTTATATATGTTTTTGCCAGAATTAGTATGTTGGAGGGCCTACAACAAGGATCAAGATAAATGGAAAGTGAAGAATTCACCTGGAGTTAGCCCTCAACAACACCATGGAGAAATACATAGATTTCCTGCAAACCAACAACAGTTCACTTAACACCAGGCGTGGTGGCACATGCCTGTAATCCCAACAGCTCAAGAGGCTGAGACAAGAGGATCATGGGTTCAAACCAACTTCAGCAACAGCAAGTTGCTAAGCAACTCAGTGCAACCCTGTCTCCAAATAAAATACAAAATAGGGCTGGGAATGTGGCATCAGAGTAGTTTAAAAGAATCTGTCTGCTAAATTTGGATATGGATGAATCTGTCTTTTCAGAGCAGATACTCTGAGAGAAGATAAAGTTGACAATTATTATAATTGGCAAGAGATAAAATAATAGTAATAAAAAGAAACTTTTCAGAAATCTACATGTATCCAGTGAAAATGATTCACCAACTTTCACAATGAAGAAGGAGGGAAATCAGAGTGACTAAGGAAGGAAGGAATAACTCCACTCATTAGCTTATGGTCAATTAATTTAGAACATTATATTTGTTCACCCCATCCACCACTATCCCGTTACCCTCTGGCTTTTACTTACATATTTTTAATTAATCATTAGCCTCCGAGTTAGCTGGCACTCAGGGAATTTACCAACTAAAAGCACTGTTATAATTTAAGATGTTCTCATTAAGCACCTACCATGTACCATATGAGCAGGCGCTGTGTGGATGCAGTGAGCAGTCATCATCCCTGCCCCCTGCAAGTTCTCTCAGCTTACCATGCGGAGTAGTCTTACTCCCAGAAATGAGAAACAGAACCTGGAGGGATATGACAAATCTTGGAAATAAACTTTCATTTGCTTTTCTCAGACCAGAAAGATTTTCATTTGAGATTCATCTGGATGAAGAGGAAGAGTTGATTAAACATGAACTTTCTAGCGGTCTCCTCTGCAAAATGTAGATGAAACTGCCAAAATGGCAAGAAACATATTCTTCCTATCAGAGTTTTGCCAACTATGGTCTGAGAGGCAATGGTATTCTCCAGCTGGTAAGCATTAAATGAAGCATGCCTGACAGGTAAGGTGTCTCAGATGTGGCATAGGGACAGTAAGAATATAATCACTGCTAGACAGGGTGCTAGGAGAAAGCTCCAGATAGGGCAGGGTGAACCACTGCCAAGGGAACTGATACCTCTTCTCAAGGGCCATTCCAATCCCATCTATGGAAAAGTGTGCTGCTGTGGGTGAGTTGGCCCTGGAGGAAACCATGGAGACCATCTTGTCAATTTCCTTCTTTTACAGAGAAGTTGCGCATGGAGGGCACCCAGTGAGTTGACAGCAGATGTGTGGCCAGAATCCAGGTTTGCAGGTTGCCAGCCAATGTTCCATTCAGGAAATTAAGTAGAAAACTGTTCAGAGACACCTCTGCTCTGCAGCTCCATCCCAGGATGTCTAGTGGGTGGTGGTAACTTTGGTCTCTCCAAAGAGGCCAAACTCTACAAGCTGGAAATTGACACAGAATCACCCAAATATAAATACAAAGCTTATTTTAATAAGAAAACTATGTAAAACAAACAAGTTTCTCTCTTGAGAAGAGAAAGAACTAAGGTAATAGAGATTATAGGATGACCTATTAAGTAAGATCAGTAAAATCAGTATCAGAAGCTTACCAATTTTATTATCAAATAAAATTTTTAATACATTTGTTGAGAAGATTATTAAGTGGGAAAGAAAATAATATTAACCCTGTGATCTAACCAATAGCTTTGAAAATGTTAAGAACCACCGAAACTGTTGTTTGATTCTGTTTGGGTTGGGCTGTCAGCCATATCTAATCCCTTGTGAAATTAATGTTCCCAAAGAGCTTGGCATCTCCTCTTGCCCAGTCAGTCTGGTGACTCCTTGGCCCTACATATCAAGAAGCACATCTTGAACATTCACACGATTTTTCCAAGTTGCACCAAGAAAAAAAAAAAAGACAAGCTCTCAGAGTGTCAAAAGTAAGAATTCATGAAATCTCTTCTGGTTTTCTTATTGCTTTATGAGCCTCTAATAGAAATTTTTGCTATTTAATGATGTAAAATATTAAGTAAAAACTCAAGGTCAAGGAAAATGCATAAGAAGTCCAGAGAAGAAAGAAATAATAGATTACAGAAATAAAGCCCATTTGTACACATACCACTAGTGTTGATGAACCACCAACTTCACCCTGAGGTTACCTAGTGGCCAAAGCAGAAGAGAGAGAGAGAGAGAGAGAGAGAGAGAGAGAGAGAGAGAGAGAGAGAGAAGAGAGAGAGATCCCTTGTAAAGAATCAGGTAGTCTATAAGATAACTGTTTCAATTCTTTTAATATTCTATGAGGTAACAACTATTGTGTCCTTTATTTTAAATAAGGAAAACTCTTTACTGAGTTAAGCTATTTACCTAAACTCCTAATCTAACAAGTATTCACAGCTTAGATTCCAGCCTCACTCCAAAGCCATGGGCCTGACCCCAAAGCCACGGTCATGCAATACAAGGGTAGAAACAGAGCTGCTTATCATTCTGTTATATTGAGAGCAAGTGAAATGACTTCCTCATTCCTGTGTTTGAAGCTTTGCTTAAAGAATGTGGGCCCTATGCATGCAGAGCTCCGTGCTAAGATACAGTCCTGTGTAGACAAGCCTCAGATGGTTCTGCTGGGAACAAGGAAATGCACTGTGCTCTAAACCCAAGGTCATCTGGAACCCTAAATCCTTGAGTTAGAAACTTTGCATCACCTCTTGGGTAAGTCATATATCCCAATTCCTTCACCTATAAAGCAATGATATGGTAAGGGGTGCAAAAAAATGTTCTCTTATTCTTTTAGCTTCAGTGGCTGATGCCTATAAATTAAACTGAGAATAGACACAAGAAAAGCATGCAAATTTTATTTGTTGCTTATATTTTAATTTTTATGTGCATAGTGGCTTTCAGAGAAAGGAAGTGAAGACCCCAAAGAAGCAGTTAAATTTGGTAGATTTATATACCATTTTTAACGAAGGATGATAAGTTATGGAGAGATAATGAGACAAAGGAAAAGGGTCTTGTATTTCTAGGAGCAGTAAATTGCAGAAAAGTTAATACAGGGTTGAACCTCATGGAAGACAAACTTTTATAGTAAAGCTTGTTATGCAGACCTAGAAACTCTAGTGATAATGCTTTGTTTTTGTTTTGTTTCTCCCTATATAGGGGAGAGGAGAAAAAGAAGACCTCCACAAAGGGTAGTTATGACCTGCTTTTAGGCAGAGGGAGGGAGTGCACAGAGCCCTTTCTGTGTTTGGGGCTTTTTATCTGCCTCCAACTCAAAACAACCCTTATGCTAACATGGTGTCTTTTGGGGTGGCACATGCTAATTCCCTTCAAGGTCAATCCTGCTATTCCAGTATTGGGACTAGAAATGATCATGTGCACAATATCTAACAAAGCACAGGTGCTGACTTAATGCTACTGTTATCAATATAACCTTACTAGCTCTGCTATTTACTGTTGGAAAACAAAAAGCAAAAATAACATAATGGCCAAGGGCAAATTATAGAAGGTCTCCATGGGGTTTTAGGTATTCTTTCATCAGATTAAATTTTAACCTCTTAATTGGATCATAATGCACACCCTTCTTAACTTTTGCTTTAGAAAGAGAAAGAGTCTGTGCCTTCCCAGAGGTGCATCTTTCTTTCTTACTTTGTCCTGATGCATCCCCAGCAGGTACGGCACGCTTTAATCACCTGATCTCCTCTGGCTCTCTTGTCATCTCAGCAGAAGCAGCCGCAGTCCTCAGCAAGACAGTTCCTTTTGCAAAAGTTCTACTTCTCATGAAAGCCTGAGTTCAAAGGAAAGCCTTGTGCCAGTGCCCCACAGGACAACATTTACAGACACAAACCTTCAAGAAATACCTGAGAGCAGAAAACAGAACTGCCTGGCACTTTCAAATCAAGCTCACATGCCTTTGAAGTGCAGTCGAAAGAAAAGAGTAACTGCTCTCATTCCCACGCTGGATCCTTGGGTTCAAGGAAAAGATTGTCTCTCAGGAGTCAAAATATGTAGACTCCTACATGGGAAAAGGACAGGGGAAGAAGCCCCTCAAACAGTAGCCCCCCTGCTCCGAGCACACTGCAATCTCCGTGTCAGCACACTCCTTCAGGCCACCCTGAAAGTCTGCAGACGGAGCCAAAACCACAAGATGGCCATATCCAAGGATATGCCAAGACATCACAGCTGCACCCCAAGCTCTCGCACATAGAAATATCATTAGAAATAATTCAGGCTCAGGGCTCAGTATTTAACTCTTCTGCATTATGTTAGTTTCCCATTGCTATGAAAGGTGGTGTCGACTCCATCGGGAGAGAAACAAGTCAGTGCAAATTTTCTTCCTGCCTTGATTAAGAAGTCATCCCTTTTTGAGATGGAAGAAGACCCAGGTCCTGCCACCATCTGCCCCACACTACAACCTCCTCCATCATCCAATTCAGTATTTCCTTTCTAAGGCGTTTGGCAAACCTCATGTTCTCTTAACATTGTTCATGGAGTGTAGCATGTTGGAATTTTCATACTTGTTATGTGAGATCGATTAAATCATTTCCTCGCCTTCAAATAATTTAACATTCAATGTCTATGTCAGCTTCTTTTATTTTGCATTGCTGAGTACTCAGCAAATATCTAGTTGCAATAGATGGAAAAAAGGAAGGGAGAAGGAAAAAGACAGAGACAGAAGTACAGTGGAAGAGGAATTACATTCTATCTCTTAGAGATTCAACTTTCATATTTGCATGATAAAGGTGCTAAAAATACTTATGCTCTACAAATCTGTTTAATTCACATATTGCCAAATATATTTTGCCAAGATACTCCTTTTGTTTGCATAATAAATGTAAATAGAGGAGCAACCACAAACCTTTTATAACTAAGAGGCTACTTGTGTTTGAAGGTAATATGTCTTCACCTATTCTTAGGCATAGAACACCATAAAGAATTGTGCAGAAACTGTACTGAAAAAAAGCAATAGCTCTGTAGAGTCTTTGTAGTTACGTACAAGTACTGAAGAGGTTCTCTAATGACTCTATTTCCTCAGTACAACCAGACCAAGGACACTCTGAAATCAGATAAATATATGAGTGTTCTGGTTAGAACATGATACAATGGTGTCACCTAAAATGCATGTGTGCATGTGTGTGTATGTGTGTTGTGTGTACTTAATTCAAAAGTTATCCATCAGATGACTTAGACAGAAAAGGAACCATATATACATACCTTGAAAATGCCCAGTCTCAGCCCAGGGTCCAGCACACTAAATAAAGAGCCAAAGAGCAGCACCATATTTTTGGCTTTGCAAGTTACATTGTTTGTTTTGCAATTACTCAACTTTGAGAAGGTAGCACTCAAGAAAGCAATATATAAATGAATGAGTATGTCTGCATTCCAACAAAACTTTATTTATAAAAAACAGATAGTGGGCCAGATTTAGCCTACTGGGTATAGTTGTCTACTCCTACCTTCAATCAGAACTATTGAATGGCACTTTCTGAAATGATTAAAATACTTTGTAGCTGCCTTGTTCAATGTGCTAGTCACTAGTCACAGTGATTACTGATCAATAAAGGAAGACACTTTTTCATTTTATTTAATATTAGTTAATTTAAGTTCAAGTAGCCATAGATAGCTGGCTAGTGGCTACTATATTTGGACAATTCCAGACTGAATACTTATGAATAGCAATTCTAGACTGAATAGTTGTATATAAATACTACTTGTGATTCCTAGATCCCACAAGTGACCTGAAGGTGAGGGATCAGATGTTTGGGTTAGATTATTTCCAATAAAAGGCCATAGGATTTTTCTGAAGGAAGGAAAGAAATTAGGAGCACAAAGCTTTTTAAAATAGAAGTAGTCTTTAGGAAAAATATGGACCTGAAAATGGAGAAAAATAAGACTGAAATTGAGATATTCTATGTAGACAAGGGCTCTCTCCTTTGTCCAAAACTTCACTATATTCCTCTGAGCCCTTTGTGATTAGGTTTGACCCTGGGTTTACTTCTCTATCCTTATAGAATCCAGTTTGAACAAGAATCCTACAAGGACAGTTAAGTGAAAATTCCCCACCTTTGCTGTCTGACCATCATGAATACTTTATCACCCTGGCCTGCCTTTGGCAAGAATTCTGTTGAGTTCATCCTACAAGCGTCCCCCATATCCATGATGTTTCTTCTTAGGAATTTTCTAAAAACTGACCCCAATCTTTCTCCATTACTGTCCATCTTGCTCCTGGATGTCAAGCCTTGGCTCTGTCTCCCAGTAAAAAAGATGTCCACTCCTAGACAGCTCTGCAGTGGAGAACAAAAATGAAAAACTCCATCTTCCTTCAACAAGCAGAAGACCAGATCTCCATAAAATGACCTCACAAGCACCCCACCTGAGGACACCAGACAAAACCCCTACAACGCACAGCAATGGTACAGAGTCCACTAGAATTGGACCAAAATCCTGGACCACTTTAAGGCAAAGTCTTTCCAGTGAGTTCAAATTGACCCTGTTGTGCATTTGCAGGGTTGTAGCTTCTCAAATGTAATTTCTGAGGCTGCACTCGACAAAAATGATTTACTTCAAGGCAATGTTGAACCATTCACTGATTTGTTTAACAAACCCTTATTGAATATCTACTGGTGTTGGGCTATGAGTACAAGGCAAAGAATTGGAAACAAATGGTATTCTAAAGGAAGGAACCGTCAATGGCAAGAGGAAGAAGCCGACACAGTGCAATAAGAAACAGAACTTCTAGCTGTCCACTGGAGATGAGTTATTAATAAGGAAGGCTAAAACCAAAGGGGAAAATTAGTTGTCAGTGTCATAATTGATTACAAATAACCTCTACTAAGAAAAAAGATACAGCTTTTCCTCCATTATAGGTCTTAAGTTCAAAGACTGACTTCATCGTTAAGTAGTGTGACCACTAGGTTATTTATCAAAAATGGACACAGCAATTCCTAAGTCACAAAACTGCTATCAACAGCAAATAAATACTTATAGTAGATTATCAAGTGACCTAAAAATTAAGAAATTTGCATTTTAACCATCATGGTAAGAACTGAAATAATCTATAGGTTATATAAAGAACTCAAAAAACTTAATGCCAAAAAAAACCCAAATAACCCAATCAATAAATGGGCAAAGGAAATGAAAAGACACTTCACAGAAGAAGAAACACAATTGATCAACAAATATATGAAAAAAGTTTAACATCTAGCAATTAGAGAAATACAAATAAAAATTACACTGAGATTCCATCTTATTCCAGTCATAATGGTATTCATTAAGAATATGAGCAACAATAAATGTTGGTGAGAATGTAGGAGAAAGGTGTACTCATATGTTGCTGGTGGGACTGCAAATTGGAGCAACCACTATCGAAGGTGATATTTCACTGAGTATCAAACTATTTACATAGCCTCAAAATATGGAGACTCCTCAGAAAACTTGGAATGGAACCACCATATGACCCAGATATCCCACTACTAAGTTTGTACCCAAAGGAATTAAAATCAGCACACCGCAGTGACTCACCACATCAATGTTTATAGCAGTTCAATTCAAAATAGCTAAACCATGGAACCACCCTTGGCGCCCTTCAACAGATGAATAGATAAAGAAACTGTGGTATATATACACAATGGAATATTACTCAGCCTTGAAGAAGAATTAAATGATGGCATTTGCTAGTAAATGGATGGAACTGGAGAATATCATGCTACGCAAAAAAATAAAATAAAATAAAACCAAAGGCCAAATGCTTTCTCTGATATGCAGATGCTAATTCACAATAATGAGTGGGCTAGGGAAAAATAGAGTTACTTTGGGTTAGGTAGAGGGGAGTGAAGCAAGACAAGAGATATGGGGGTAGGAAGGATAGTAGAATGAATCTGACATTATTACCCTATGTACATATATGACTATATGACCCGTGTGATTCTACATCATGTACAACCAGAAAAATGAGAAATTATTCTCCGTTTAGGTATGATGTGTCAAAGTGCATTCTACTATCATGTATAACTAATTAGAACAAATTTTTAAAAAGAACTGAAGAGCATTAGCCAAAACTAAAACAAAATAAGTAGGTGATATTTCACTGAGTGTCAAACTATTTACATAGCCTCAAAATATTTTAAACAAGATCATGATTAATTATAAAACAGTAAGTATTGACTTTAGTGTGGATAAATGGGATTAAAGTTAACATTGCCAGTATTGGGACAAACCACCTTTGTGTGCTTCCAGATACGATGCACCAAGATGAATGGACACATTGTCATTTATGAATGATTCCGCCCAATGCTGCATGATCTGAAACATCAGACAAACCCAAATTGAAGGGGCATCCTAGAAAATAACTGGCCTGTAATCTTTTAAAATGTCAATGACATAAAAGACAAGAACCAAGAATCTTTTCCAGATTCCAGGAGTCTTAAGGAGACATGGCAACACAATGTAATGTGGGCATTAGGAGTGGATTCTATACCAAGACATTTTAGAACAAGTAGAAAACTGGCATATAATCTACAGTTTTGACAACTATCCGGTGTCCATAGTAAACTTCTTGAATTTGACAACTATATTGTGAGATGTTAACAAATGTCTTTGTTTGGACTGGGGATGTAGCTCAGCGGTACAGCTCTTGCCCAGCAAAAGCAAGGCCCTGGTTTCAATCCCCAGTACAGGAAGAAAGGAAGAGAGAAAGCAAGATAGAAATAATCCTTGTTCTCAGGAAATGCACACTGAAATAATAAAAGGTAAATGATATCATATATGCAACTTAAACTTGGTTTAGGAAAAATAGACAGCTATAGGAAGAAAATAAATATGGCAAAGTATTAACCAGGGTGAATCTATATGAAAGATACCCATGGATTTTTATTCTGCTCTTGCAACTTGTCTATACAACTACTTCAAAGTTTTAAGTCAAAAAGAGGAAAAATGCAAGATTACGTGTTAGAACATCACAGAACTGGTTCTGATAAAATTCGGCATTTTTTTTCTTTCTTCTCTAAGTCTCAGTTTCTTCATAAGCATAATGGGAAAATAATAATACCCCTCTCATGGGCTGCTGAGGAATATTAAATAAAATGTGAAAACACCAATTAAAGTGCCTCACATATAATAACCAGCATTCAATGAATGCACGTTGACTCTAAAATGTTGAGTAATTATCCCCAAAATATAGATAAAGAAAAACTGGTGGAGTACATGCAGCTCACCCTTTGTTACTGAAAAAAAAGGGTATTGTGCATGCAGACTGTGCTAACAGAATTGAGTTATGTGCCTATTTGCTTTCCCTTGGTTAAGATGTTTTCTATCTTTGTTCAGTTTTATTTTATGTACAAATGTGTTTTTGTGCCTACTGCTGACTTTACAAAATGTTCAGCATGTGAGCAGCTTCTAAATTAAAATAACAAAAAAGCAGATATATGTGCTGGGCTTGACATTTAATAATACCTGAATGGAAGCAGCGGCAGCGACCTAAACACTGTGTCCTCACAAGGAATGGGTGCCAATGTCTAGATACTGTTTGAGAAAATTAAATAGAAAGTGAAGTATATTTTTTTTTTCAAATGTGAAAGGGATAAAGTTCAACATGAGCCAATAGAGGCAGAAAGAGTAAATGGTAGAGAAAATTACCTTAGAGATTTTTGAATCCAACGCTCTGAGAATAACTATCATTCACTGAGTGCCTACCATATGCACGGTACATTGCATACCCACCCCGAAAGTCATACTATTATCCTCACTGGAAGGTAAGGTCAGAGAGTAGCATACTTGCTGAAATCACAACTTTCCCTTCAATGGAGGTCTACTAAATCCTAGGGCAGCTTTCTTTTCTAACCTCCTGATGAAAATCAGCCTTCTGTCTATTGGACCATATGAATTCCCTGGTCCCTTCTCATCTTATGGTGCCCCTTGCTCCTCCTACCATACTGCTTCATGGGTGTGTTTCTGCTCCAAAGGAAAGGTACGGGTTAGGAAGAATTATGGATCTATCTCACCCAGATGACTTTATTTACCCCCATTTTATTTATCCCTAGGTCTTGCTGCAGGAGATGACTCAATATAGTGGAAGCAAGACTGCAATGGAGTTAGGAGGTTCAAGTTTGGCTTCATCTCTCCCCACACGCTTTGTTTCTTGTGTGTGTGTGTGTGTGTGTGTGTGTGTGTGTGTGTGTTTAACTTCATTCCCCTGGAAGTACTGAGGAATTTGTTCCTACTGTCCACATGGTTCCTCTCTAGCTGCCAAGCTGTGCAGCTGGCTTACTGGTCTTTTCAGAGAAATGACAGCTGAGCCATGGAGTCTTGGAGTGGCCATCGGGGCTGGTTGGGACACAGTGGCAAGCACTGTCAGTGGTCATGGTGGAGCCTGCCACATAGGTGTGGTGGTCCTGAGATGCTGCAAGCCATGGTGTGCAGACCTATCACCCTTCAGTGGTCAGGCCTGGGCATGGTACGGACACTTGCTGCAGAAGCCTGCTCCATGCCGTACTGCAGCCCAGAACCTGCAAGCATAGGTCATCCTGCAAACACAACCTCCCCACTTCCCGATCTATGATGAGAAAATGGAAGTGGAGCAGACCTGAATTGAAGTTAGGACTTGAGAGTTAACCAATAGTGTTAGTAGGCTACTCAGTATAAATGGGGACTTCCATGGTTAGTACAATTTCAAACCCTAATTAGCACAATTTTGGACCAAAAGCAGGAACCCAAGTTTTATATAAACTCCTAGACTAGGACTCTTCCTTGGAGAAAACCTGTTATCTGGTCCCCTATTGCACTGCAAGAGTTCTGTTCCTGTTTCTTTCTATTCTTCAATAAATCCTATTCTTAAATTCACTCATCCTAGTCTGTGAATTTCATTCTTCAAATTCCCAAGATAAGAACCCCGAAAAAAAATTGAGGCTGAGCTCCTGGGGTCTGCTGTAACACTAGAGGGCATGGCCCACCATTAAGAACTGCAGCATGTCTCCGCTGCAGACATCTGCGGCTTGTGCACAGCCCATCTGCCAGAGAAAGCAGTGAATAGAATTTCATTTCAAAACTGTGGTTTTACTGTCATTACATCTTGCATCTCAGAACTACTGAGAGGTATTAAACAGGGACGAGAGGTGGGAGGGAAAGGAAGAGAGAAGGGAAATTGCATGGAAATGGAAGGAGACCCTCATTGTTATACAAAATTACATATAAGAGGAAGTGAGGGGAAAGGGAAAAAAAGACAAGGGAGAGAAATGAATTACAGTATATGGGGTAGAGAGAGAAGATGGGAGGGGAGGGGAGGGGAGGGGAGAAGGGATAGTAGAGGATAAGAAAGGCAGCAGAATATAACATACACTAGTTTGGCAGTATGTTAAAAACGTGGATGTGTAACCAATGTGATTCCGCAATCCGTTCACGGGGTAAAAATGGGAGTTCATAACCCACTAGAATCAAATGTATGAAATATGATATGTCAAGAGCTTTGTAATGTTTTGAACAACCAATAATGATTTAAAAAAAAAAAAACATTAGGAACACTATCATACCCAGTTCTCCAAAATACATGGTTCTGAAAACCCTCTAAGGGTTGCAAATCAGTAAAAGGAGTTCATTACTACACCAAATCATCATGAGACAGACAAGAATTCTAGAACCCAACACTGAGCCACTGAAGATTTCCTAATCACCTAGTGGCAACGAGGGATGGCGGGTAAATCAGAGAGAGAATAGGAATTGCCTTATTGGAAATATCACTACAAATAGTTCCCCCTTTTAAAACGTACAATTTTTCTTATTTTCCAGTGCAAAAACTCTTCAAAAATATTCAAGAAGGTAAAGACCATTGCCCATGCATATTTATCTTTCTGACAGACATAACCCCTGTTGCAGGTTTTCAAGAGTTTGATTCAGTGTTGCCTCACATGACACTCCCAACAAGCAGAAATTATTTTCTCTTAAGAGATACTTCAGGTTGAAATACCATTCTCAGGCCACTCAGCTGACAAGCTGAAGCCAGTTTTCCATGTCCCCTTTTTCCAATCTACCCTGGGTCTCTTGAAACTAGATGCTTTCAAGCATACTTGCCCCCCAAATTGCCTTCATGTTAAGTCAAACACACCTTGGGTTGCATGTTAGAATCTTGGGGGCAGGTTGTTATGTTCTGTTCACATGCCCCCTGGTCTGAACCTTCCAAGGGCAAATGGGAAGCTGTGGTTGAACAGCTTACTTTACCTCCAACCCATGTTGCCTCACGTGGAAAGCCTGATTTCTCTTCCTAGTCACTAAAATCCCTGTAGGCATCAAAGATTTGTTTGTTTTGCAGAGAATGATTGCCCTTTCCATAATAAAGGAATGGGCTAGGAGGAGGCAGCTCCCATTTGTACATTCATCCTGACTAGCCATCAGTGGAAGAGCAGTCCCATGCAAATGACTGATTTTAATATGTTTCTCACTTTGGTGGAATACAGGAGCTCATCTTTGAAATTTCCGTCTCATTGTCAAAACGGTAATCATGACACAGAGCTGCTTTATTCCATGCAGCTAGAGTCAGGGGGTCACAGACCAAAGTAAGCAACAGGCTCCGCTGATACTCTTTGAAAATAAGAAAGAACTCACCTGCCAGCACCACTTAGAGTCTGTTTCTAAATCTTCCTACAGCCTTCTCAAAACAAGTGGAGTGACTTTCTAAGACAGGTAGGTGACCCTAACTCCAAAATACAGTTTCCAAATTCCAGATCAGTGATAAATCATTTTCTTGATATGTCACCTCTACCATCAATTTGAAGCACACGGGAGCAAATATTTAGAAGTTTTATTTTAAAAAGGATTTAGTATGTACCAGTAGATGGAGAAAAGAAAGTTTGAGTGTCCGGTCATTGTCCATAGAAGACAAGGAAGTAATTGTCGTGCAGAAATGTTTTGCTAGGGGCCTCTGAGCCTCTAGCACTGGAAAAATCACCTCCGCCCTGTGGACAGACCCAACTCCCAACTTGGAAGGACTCAAAGGAAGAGAGCAATGTGACAAGCCCTGCACAGGAGACTCCCTCCAAAGGTGCCCCAAAATCATGGCCCAGGTTTTGAATGAGCTTGTAAGTAAAAGACACTCCTCAATCACCAGCCAAACTCCAGAGAGACAATGTTCCATGCAAACTGGTCGTGGAGGGTCCCAAAATGGAAAGAATGAAAATTTAAAGTTGGAGAGGAGAATGAAAGAAATAGTTGGGATGAGGTATATGCTGTCTTCTCTGATATTTTCTGAAAGAGTTTGTGAAAGAATGTATTTTTAGTTAAATAGAAAATAGAATTCACCAGTGAAGCCTAGAATTGTCTTTATGGGAAGATTTTAAATTCCTGGTAATTAAGGTGGTTGATCCTGTTTTACCGGGAACAGAGGCAAATGAACCTGAAGTCTGGCCTATAATAAGAGCAAAAATGTGCTAAATTTTGCATAACATAGAGCTTTACCACAAGGAAATGTATTTTGCCTGTCTTGGTAGCCAGTCCAAGAGAGTCCCCATGATCCCGCCTTCTGGTATACAAATCTAATGTGGTCCCCTCCCACAAAGAGAGAGTACCGAATGTAAATCCTAGGCTGTGGAAGACACCACCATCAGCTCCTGTCCTAGGCACTCCCTTGCTTGCCTGGATTCTATCTGGACCTAAGAGGAAGCCATGTTGAGAGTAGCCCAAAGGACAGAAAATAAGGTCGCAACACCCACCCACGGGCAAGAGCTCGGAGTTGGGTCTTCCCAGCCCAAGTTAGGCTTGACTGAAGCCTCACAAGAACCTGAGCCAGAAACACTCAGGTCAGCCACTCCCAGCTGCCTGATCCACAGAAATTGTGATATACCTCAGGTGGGTTGTTTTCTGCTGCGTCAGGGTAATTTATTGCAGGGCAACTGATAAACCAATACATCTGACAAGGTGGTGACAGCTCAACCAACCAAAACCATCACTCTGCAGGTGAGGAGTTGGGAGGATTATGCAAGAGACGGCTGCAGTGAACCTGTGAGCCAACGTTCAACAGCATTGGAGGGGATATCTGTAATACCTCCCTGTATTGGTTGCTCAGCCTGCCATAACAAAGTACCACAGACTGGGTGGCTTAAAGGACAGGAAGGCATTGTGTCACAGATCTGGAGCCTGGAGTCCTGACACCCAGGCACTGACAGAGTTGGTTCTTCTGAGGGCTATGCGAGAAGGATGTGTTCCAGGCCTCTCTTTCCCTCTGCACACGTCTGTGTCCAAATTTCCCCTTCTAAGGACATCAGTCATATTGAATTAAGGTCCACCCTAATGACCTCATACCACCCTGATATATCTATAAAAACTATCTTCCGAGGTGCTGGCAGGGTAGGATTTCAACATATGAACTTGGGAGGGGACATAATTCACTCCATAACACCCCTTCATTCTATATCCTCCCATGCACCTGCCTCACTATTAGGTGAGAAACAGGAGGCCTCAAGAGCAGGATGCATGTTTCAGGAAAGGTCCCAAATCTGGTGTTCTGATGCCACAGCTCAGAACCACCATGTACAATCAAAGCCTGCTCAGATATTCTTTGCAACTTAGCCCAGTCAGAGAAAAAAGAACCAGGATGAAGATAGTCATTCTATCCCATTGCTTCACGATTGCTTTGCAAAGTAATGCCACTGTCAGCTGCACAGGGATGACATTCAAAACTGAAGTGAATGCCAGTAGGTGAGTGTATGTTTATGAGGCCCTTTTCCTATTATAGCCTCGCATGAAAATCTATAATACCTTTTCTTATATCATTGCTGTTCTAAATGTGTACCCAGGGGCTATTTTGTGGGGGCACCTACAAAATTTAGAACAAATACATTTCGATAGCTGTTGCAATTATTCAAATGTAAGAGAAATGTACATTTTCCTGAAAGATTAAATTTTGAGGTAGATCTTTTTATTTTCTTCTTTAATATTCAAAATTCACCTTTAAATGGCTGTAACAGACACTAGCCATTCCTTTCCCCAGTGTCTAAAGAAATGGGAAACTTGCTAATGCCTGCCATAATTAGAGAAGCCTGCCAGGATACCTTGGGACAAAGTGCTTTGCTGCAGTGATAAAAGATGACATCCACCAATCCTTGAGACTTAACATGCAGAGCCCGAGATGATGAAAGAAAGATGACTTTTTCTATCACTTTGCTACAGCCTTCCCATTGGTATGAATGGTGACATGAAGTTCGAGATGAGTGAGATTCACTTCAAACACTCAGGAAGAGTTTGTGAACTATTTCTTTATAAGAGAGTCTAACAGTTAACATAAATCTCAGAGAAAGTAATGTAGACCCATGAAAATGGCACAGGATTTGAAATAATGTTAGTAAAACTGTAGTGTGAATCTGAGCACAGAGACTAGTAAGGAACATCACTATCCTGGTTGGGTTTCCAAAGGCTGAACAAAAGTTTGGGAATAAGTGAGGAATAAGTCCTTTCTAGCTCTGGTACCCACTGAATGTTTTAGTCAGTTTTTTGTTTTGTTTTGGTTTTTGGTTTTTTTTGTTTTTGTTTTTTGTTGTTGTTGTTGTTGTTGTTTTGTTTTTTGTTGTTGTTGTTGTTTTTTTTTTTTTTTTTTTTTTTTTTTTTTTTTTTTTTTTTTTTTTTTGCTGCCATGACCTAAAAGATCTGACAAGAACAATTAGAGGAGGAAAAATTTATTTGGGGACTCACAATTTCAGAGGTATGAGCCCATAGACAACCAACTCCATTCTTTGGGTCCCAAGGTATGGCAGAACATCATGGCAGAAGAGTATGGTGGATGAAAACAGGTCAGGACATGGCAACCAAGAAGCAGAAAGAGAAAGAGACTCTCTTCACCACATATAAAATATATACCTCAAATCACACCCTCAATGATCGATCCATCTCCTCCAACCATACCCTTCCTGCCTACAGTTACCACCTAGTTACCTATTAGGAGATTAATGCTCTGATTAAGTTAAAGACCTCTCATAAGCTGATTATTTCATCTCTAAACTTTCTCACATTGTCTTACACATGAGCTTTTGGGGGACACCTAATATCTAAACTATAACAGTGGATCATCTTTCTAACATCCCTGGGTCCTACCTTTCTCCTCTGCAACACAGACACTGAGTTTTATAGGATAGGCAAGTGCTGAAGACCAGTAATAAAAATACAAAGAGGCTATCTACCTTCAAAAAAAATCAGAGATCAGAAAAAGAACAGAGAATTTAGCCATAAATTAAGTATATACTATTATCCATTCTAGGCATTTGAATATATAAAAGAATAAAATAATAACTTAAAGTGCAATGTTGTACAAGGTATGTAATGTTAGAGATTTCAGGAGAGCAGAGAGTGAGCCCTAAAATGAGACTTGCATTCATTGAACACATTTTTACAGTCTCTGAATGTCTTGTTGCTACAATTTGAATCTTGAAAGTTCCTCAGAGGACCATGTGACAAAGGTTTTGTCCCCAGGATGGTGCTATTTGGAGATAGGGAGACCTTTGAGGGCTGGAGCCTTTTGGGAGGTTTTTATTTCATTGGAAGCATGCTCCAAAAGGTGGATGAGAACTCTAATCATTTCCTTCTTCTCTCCATTCCCCAGCTCATGATATAGGTGGCTTTTTTCCATCACATGTTTCTACCATGATGTCTTATTTCATCACAGGCCCAAAGCAACAGGGCCAATCAATCATGAACTGGAATATCCAGAACTATGAGCCTAAATAAACCTTTTTTTATTTGTAAGTTAATTATTGCAGATATTTTGTTATAGTTATGGAAAGTTGACTAACACATTCATCTTTGTCAAAGACTGTCAAGTACCAGTGCCACACTGATGGGTAAGAAAAGCCCTGTTTCTACTTCATGGATCTTAAATTCTAGTTGGAAAGACAATTAAACAAGCAATTAAAAAGAAAACATGGGTCACAATTAAGCTTAATTTTCACATAGAATGGCACAATCATGAAAATTAAATTATGTAATAAAGTGCCTAACAGTGATGAAGCACTCGAAAATGCTTGCTGTTTTTAATAAATTAAACAGCTTCACTTGTGTTTAGAGAGAACTTTTAAACAATACCACATTTAGTAATTTTAGGAGCAAAAAAGGTTAACATGAGAAATTTTGATGGATTATATAACCTTGAGTTCAGTAAGATCTTCGTTCTCCTTCTCTGGGGACTCTTACTTGTCCAGCCCAGACTAATTTTTCTCTCCTAATTTCACTGTCTAAGAGAGCTCATTAAGAAATTTACTTGATCAGACTAAATGTTTCTTTCTTTAATCCATCTCATTACACTTCTAACACCCCCAGTACTGGCCTAAACATTTGAATTTCATAGCACCATTAATGCAAATAGAATCTCATCAAGGTCTAAAGATTCCTGCGAGAGCTGGGATTGAATGTCTTCATTTGAATGCATAAAATAGCAGCATTGCCTTGGATATTCCCCTTGTTTACAAAGCTTCCTTTGGTCAGAGGTGAGATCATCAGTGCTATGCAAAACTAATGAATACTTTTCAGATTCACCAAATGCCTGAATAAAGCAGACCCCTTTATTCAACTCCAGACAAGTCCAATAAAGTTCATGATGAGATAAAGGAGGCACAGGGTTTTTAACATTCAAATACAATTAATAGGCAAGCCAAAAGGAAGGAGAATCATGAAAGAGGAAAAAAGTACTGAAGAGAGAGAGGTTGCCCTCCAAAGTATGGCCCCACTGAGAAAGAGTGCCAGAACACCAGGTGAGAAAGAGTGTGGCACATTCCCCTGTAGGTTCTTACCAGTGGAGAGCCTGCTGCCCACCTGCCATCCAGTGCAGGCAGCTGAACGAAAGTCATTCCTGTGAATTTGGGGTGATGCAAAATACCACACTGACACAGAATGCCTTTTATAAGCTTCAGGACGGCCTTTCTCCAGCTCCCAGCCTCAGGCTTCCCAAAAAGGGGGGGCAAGATAAGGTCACTAGAGGCTGGAGAAAGAGAGGGAGGGAGGCAGGCACACTTGCATCCAGAAGCGGGCTTTTATTTGGGAGGAGGATGTTTCTTAGAACATTCCATCTGAAAAAGGCAGAAGGGGTATTATTACAAAGGAACAGGTGAGTGTAACTTAACCCCAGCAGGTGACACCTAGTCTTGGAGCAACACCTTGTTATCTGAGCTGGGGTAATGCCCAAGTTACTGCAATCTGGGACTACCAAGCCAGACTGAATGCAATAATTATTCAGAACCCTTTGCATCAGGTGTATTCATCCAGGGCAGCTTTCCACAAGAGCCCCTGAAAGAATCAATCAGCATGTCTTTGCTTCTATTCTCCATCTGAAAAACAGAGATAACAATCCTCATCTCAGAGCTACAGTCAAGAATCACAGCAGCAACAGATAGATGAATCCTTTATGCAAGAGTTGCCAAATAGAAAAAGAACAGAGAAGCAGAGGTACTTTAGGAATTGAATTCCTATGATGGACACACATACACACTGCTAATAAATCTAAAAACTTTGGTCTGATGTCTAATGTTTACAATACTTGGGGTCAATAAAGTTGACCCAAGATGAAAGAAACAGACAAAAAGAAGTTAGTCATTATTAAAGAAAGAATATTTAAAAGTTTACCTCTATACACCTAAACACTCATACAAACACACACAGAAATCAGGAAAAAGTTTATTTCTTTCTTATACACACTGAAATAAGAGATTTTTTTTAAAGGCTGGAATATACCCGAGTCATTATTAGGCTGCTATGAGTTCAGTACTAGACTTAGAAAAGGATGGTACAAGAAGACATAATTAGAGGGCAATCTATTTAAGGACAAAGAAGTAAATGTCCTAAGTAAAATACCAAGAATTTGTATTTTTCCACATTAAAAATGCATGACTAAGTAGCACTTCTCTGAAGAAAACAGATGTTTCAACATCAAAAATCAGTTTTTATAATTCTCCACATTTACAAGAAGAAAAATGTATGTTCATTTCAAATGATGCAAAAATAGTAAAACTGAATCTTTTATGATTTAAAATACTTTCAGCGAGTTGGAAATAAAAGGGATTTCTATAGCCTGGTGTATTGTAGTTAAAAGGAACCCAAAGAAACACTATAACTAATGACAAAACATTATATACATCGCATTTAGAAACAAAATAAGAAAAGGAATCAAATTCTCATCATTTCTATTCAACATTATACTGGAGATTCTAGTGAATGCAATAAGAAAGACATCTTCAAAATAAGAAGAAAAACAAGTAGAAATAAATCAAACTGTTTTGTAAACGACATATATTTATTTGCAAATAATATAGCATCTACATTGTAGGAGTTCTGTGTTTGAGATTGGGGTCTCTGATAAACTTCATGATTGTGGCATGCTTGGTGGCTAAGAAGTTTCTGTGCTAAGGTACAGACTGACTAGCTGCTGGGAAACTTCTGTGTAAAAGACACAGGATGCCTGACTGCTATAGCAATGTTCTTCAGGAAGAAGCTCTGTGATTAAGAGTTTTATCAGTTTTGGCCTTGATTTTAGGCACAAAACTCCTGGGAATAAAGGAACTTGATTGCTATATAATAGATAACTACAATGTTTCACCAAGCTCAGGTGCTCCTGGATGGATCTGCCTGTTTAACAGTAACTTTTGACAATGGACTTTCTTAAGAGCTGCACAAAGCTCCTGACATTGCATATTGTAACTGTGGGAATATAACTGCAAAATAAGCAACCGTACTGATACTCTAAACAATAATGTAGTTATGGTACTAATGACCTAATGTAACCTATTGGTATAAATAAACGTGGCTGCTTGGACAAGCAGCTACTTTCTTGCCTCTGCACCTTGTCTCTGTGTCTCCCTTTTTATTTTCCTTACACTACATGAGAATCAATAACTAATCTATTTAAAATACTTTTTTAAGTACTTTAAGATGCCTGCATATATTACATCAACATACAAGCCTCAGATTTATACAAAGCAAAAGTTAAAATATAATAAACTTGTAAAATGCAACTCTTTTTACAATAGCAACAATAAGCCCAAGGTATTTGAAACAAATATTTTTAGTTGATTATAAATTTAATTTAAAAATTATGGACGACGTATGAGTGAAAAATAAAAACCTATATAAACATAGATACATCCTTATTACTATCAAATTTATAGAGGTATATGTACACATAGACACAGATGAAAACAGAATATAGGTGGGTATAGATATAGATAAAAGACAGATATAGATGTAGATATGGATGACATATGTAAAATCAATATGAACATTAAATATAATGAAGATATAATTATTCCCCCCAATTCATCTCTAAATTAATTATAATTGTAGCCAAAATCCAGTGAGGTCATTTTTGGAATTTGATCAGCTAAAATTTATGAGGATTAAAAAGCCATGATTTAAGTCAGGCAATCTTGAAAAAAAAAAAAGCATAAGAATGAAGGACATTCCTATAAGACACTGCCTTAGTCAATCTATGCTACTGTAACAAATAACTCGGGCTGGATAATATATAAACAACAGACATTTACTTCTCACTCTTCTGGAGGCTGGGAAATCCAAGGTCAAATCATTGGCAGATTCAGTGTCTAGTGAGGGTGCTCTGCTGTGCTCTCATATGACAGAAGGTAGAAGGACAAAAAGGTCTCCTTCATTCTCTCCAGTCTTTTTTTTAATTAATTAATTTATTTTATTTATATATAACATTGGAATGAATTACAACTCTTATTACATATATAGAGCACAATTTTTTATATCTCTAGTTGTATACATAGTATATTCACACCAATTTGTGTCTTCATACATGTACTTCGGATAGTAATGATCATCACATTCCACCATCATTAATTATCCCATGACCCCTCCCTTCCCCTCCCACCCCTCTACCCTATCTAGAGTTCATGTATTCCTCCCATGCTCCCTCTCCCTATCCCACTATGAACCAGCCTCCTTATATCTAATAAAACATTCAGCATTTGGTTTTTTGGGATTGGCTAATTCATTTCGTGCTTGCCTCTCCAGTCTTTTTATAAGGAACTAATTCCATCCATGATCTCAAAGCCCTCATGGCCTAATCACCTTCTCAAGTCCCCACCTTTTAATTCTATTGCATTGAGGATTTTTTGGCATGAATTTGGGAAGGAACACAAACTTTCAAACCTTAATAAATATAAAGTCTTATTCTTACAGAAAATTAAATTCAGTGAAAAAAAAAGTATGAAAAAAATGTTCCCAAACTGAAGCGTTATACATATAATACATTGATATATGACAAATGTAACATTATAAATCAAGAGGATTAGGATGAATTGTTGAGAAATGATACTAGAGAAATTTGATTATCCAGACAGGAGAAAGATATCTAGTAATGCACAGTGTATAGTTTTAAAAAAGAATTCACTGAGAAAAAAATTCCTACACATGAAAAAAAAAATTTCAAACTGTAAAGAGAAAAAGAAATAGCTTTATGACTTCAAGGAGATAAAGATTTCTTAAATAAGACATGAAAAGCACAAAACATAAAGAAAAGATTGGAAAATATGACTATATTAAAGTTTAAAATGCCTGTCAGTAAAAGACAAAGATGAGGAAAAAAATTTTAAATAAGCCACAAGCAGATGTAAAATGTTTAAATATATATGTGTGTGGGCTGGGGCTGTAGTTCAGTGGCAGAGCACTTGCCTAGAATGTGTGAAGCACTGGGTTCAATCCTTAGTACCACATAAAAAAATAAAATAAACAAATAAAAGTTGTAAAATATTTAAAATATATATACATGTGTGTGTGTGTAATGCAAAAGATTTAGTATGAAAAATATGTAAATAACTATACACATTACATTTTTAAATACCTAGTAAAAGTTGTACAAATAGCCTCTCTCCTATAGAGAGAAGGCCTTTATTTGTCAGAGCTGACAAATTCTCATGTGTATCTCTGAAAAAAAAAAAGTTGTACGAATAATAAATAATATTAATAGGTTCTCAACAGAAGAAAAAAGTCAAAGGGCTAATAAACATGAAAAGACACTAAAACTCCAAGAAAGTAAATTAAAACAATAAGCTATCATTTAACTCCGATGACTTCGTTAATAATTCAAAAAGTCTGGTAGCATGTTGGAGAGAATATGGAGAAAGAATACTGAAGTAAATTGTTGTGATCATTTTGTAACCAACTTGGAGTGACCTAACAAAGTTGAAGGTACATGTACCTTTTACATTATATTTCCATTTCTAGTACTAATCCTAAAATTTTATATATATATATATATATATATATATATATATATATATATATATATACAGTATTTATGTAACAAAAAAGAAAGAAAGAAAAGAAAATGAATAATCCAAATACCCTTCAATGGAGTAAATAAATGTTTGTCTATTCATGTAAGTTAATAAATGACAATTAAATTGAATAAATAAGTATGTGTATCAACATGCATAAATCACAGAGAAAAGAGCAAAAAAGAACAAGCTGCAGAAACATATGAACAATATCTTTTCATTTGTTATACAATATTGAACAACCAGAATATATGTTGTTTTCATATACATATGTATGAAGCAACACCATATACATACATATAGGACAGTTTCATTTATAATATGACCAACTAGGCCCTATTGGAGAAAATGCTCTGCTGATACAGCTACATTATCCTTGAGAAAAAAGTTTTTTATTGAACTGAAATAATTAAATAAAAGCTGGCAGATACTAGAAAGGAGTTGACACTTGGAAAAAGAAAAAGGAAAAGAGTGCATTTTCTGTTTCTAAGGGGTTTATCCTAAAGGTTAGCTCAAGGGCCATTAAAGGTAGCTAAAACTTCAATGAAAGGAAAAGCCATAATGTTGCTAACCAAAAAAATAAAATAAAGAAAGAAAGAAAGAAAATGAGGTTTGAGGAAACTACTGATAGAAAAATGAAGTGGGAGGAATTTTCGAAAAGATGGAGACAGAAAGGAAGTGCTCTGTGTTACATATGTGGATTATCCATGTCTCTGACTGGCTGTGAACCATCTATGCAATGAATGGAGTAGAGAATCCAAAAAAAAAAAAAAGATCTTTGAGTCCTTACCCCCTCAGGAAGAGAAAATATTACAGTTTTAGCCAATTGCTTGACCATTCAAAAAGAATATTTATTTTTCCCCCCAAGACCATAAAAGAAATCACATTCTACAACTTTGCCATCTCAAGTTCTAAGATACAATCCACAATTATCTCACATGTGCACGAGAACATAATTTTTTTCTCAAAAACAAAATCCTAGGATAAATTCAATGAGGAAATTAGTAGACAATAATTTTAAACATTAAAATGATGCCCAAAAGAGAAAAATATGCTCACAGTGAATCATAAGTTAGAAGTACTCAGCAAAGAAAGGGAAATTATAAAAAAAAAAAAAAGTAGAAATATCAGAACTAAAAACAGACTATCAAAAAAAAAAAAAAAATACCGGGTTGGGGATGTGGCTCAAGTGGTAGCGCGCTCCTCTGGCATGCATGAGGCACTGGGTTAGATCCTCAACATCACATAAAAATAAATATATCATGTCCACCTAAAAAAAAAAAATAAATGTTAAAAAAAATTTAAAAATACCTTTGACTATACTAGCTGAGCTTTGCAGCAGAATAAAGATGACAATAGAAAACATGTTTGGTGATTCATTGATCCAGTCATAGAAAGTTTCAACCTGAAAAACATAAACAGGAAAAAATAAAGAAAGCTTCAGGAAGTGAGAAACATATTCAAGCATCTAACACATGTGTAATGGAAATCCTATGAATAAAACAGGGAAAGGAAATTAGAAAGAAGAAAAAGCATTTTAGCAGGGGAAAATTGCCTAAAGTTATTCAAAACATAAATTTACCAGTTGAAAAAGCATCATCAATACCAATCAGGATTAATACAAGGAAAACTCTACATGTACACAATATGGTCAAACTGTAGAATATCGAAGAATTGAACAAAATCCCCAAACATTCAGAAATAAATGATATGTTACATAAGGGGGGAAACTATCTGAATGACTGCTAACTTTTACCTCAGGAACCGAATCAAAGCCAAAAGACACTAGAACATTTCTTTGAAGTGCTGATACTAGAACAAAGTTGGGATGGAAAGAAAGTTCAAATTATATTTGGAATAAAATTCAAAGCAAATCTGATGTGAGTAAGTGATTTTTTTAGGGAGAACATAATAATGGTATTCTCTTAATTCTTCTGCTAGTACAAAATGGTAAATGAAAAACTAATAAATAGAAAACAAACAAACAAGAAAGGAATAGAAACAAACACAAAGTCTCCTTTTATTGAAAAAAAAGGTAGAGTTTAATAAGATACAAGAACAAATAAGACAATGATAAATGGGAAATATTAACCAAAAGGAAAACCTACACTATGGAAGGCAGAAAATGTACCATGATCACTTAATGAAAGTAAATGAGTTATTATAGTAGACCAAGAAGGAAAACAGTACATGCCAGTCAGACTTCTATGCAGAGAGAGGGAGGACGAAGCTCAAGAGATGGGTGGGTATGTGGAGGATGGACATATGATAGTCACAGGGGTAAAATATTAATTGAGGAAACCAAGTTCTGGACTTGTGGGTGTGTTATACACAGTTCTTTAAATTCTTTAAATTTTACTGAGTTTGAATTTCTTCCTAAAACAATTCTGAAGAAAAAAAAATATACAAATGAGGCAAAACTGTAGACTAGTCATACTCTCCTGGCTATGAAAATTGTGGGTGACAAGAAAGAAATATGGTTTTGTGATATTGTTGAGATTGTTTAGAGGACTTCCCAGAGTTTCCCTTGCCAGAGGGGCTTTGTCCTTACTCCAACAAAAATGTTTTCCATGCAGCTTTGCAACAGTACATATTCCCGGCTGTTTCTAAGCATTATGTACACGGTGGTACAGCTAAATTTCCAAAACAGAGACTGTTTTGTTATAACAATTATCTCTCTATGTCCATGAACCTTTGGTGACTACTTCAGTCAGTCACATGGCACCATTTAGAGCCAAGAAAAGGAGCTGTCACATAGGAAAGTGCTGAACAAATGAACAAGCAAACAGTAATAAATGATTTAACCATCTACAGTGAAAATCGGAAGCCAAGGAACAGGTTGCAACACAGAGTTTAAAAGAATGTTCACGCCCCGCCACCCACGACTGCAAGGTAGGCAGACCTGCGACTGACCAGCAGGACAGGCCCAGCCTCCCACTGGCGTGGTAGACACGTCACCCCAATTGGAGGAGGGGCAGAGCAGAGCTGCTGACCGCCGCACGCACCTGCAAGGTAGGCAGACCTGCGACCAACCAGCACACAGGCCCAGTGGCCCACCGGCGTGGTACACACATCACCCCAATTGGAGGAAGGGCCAAGCTGCCACCGCAAGGTAGGCAGACCGCGCGTCCTGGAGAAGGGGCCCAGCAGCCCGACGGCCTAGTTGAAAGATCACCCCAATTAGAGGAGGGGCACAGCCGCCGCCCATGCCTGCAAGGTAGGCAGAACTGCAACCTGGAGAACAGGCCCAGAGGCCCGCCAGCATGGTAGACAGATCACCCCTATTGGAGGAGGGGTCCAGCCGTTGCCCGCAGGTAGGCAGACCACGCAACCTGGAGAAGGGGCCCAGCGGCCCGCCGTGATAGAAAGATCACCCCAATTGGAGGAGGAGCACAGCCGCCGCCCGCCCCTGCAAGGGAGACTTTGCAACTATACAAGAGCAATATAAATATATAGGGGGAAAATTCAATAACACAACAGTTTCACCAAGCAGAAAGAAACGCGAGCAGTATGAAAAGACAAGGAAAGAAAGGACCACAAGCAATGCAGGTCAACTCAACTTTAGAAGAGGTAATAGCTGCAGCAGATGGAATGTCAGATAAAGAATTCAGGATATACATGCTTCAGATGATCTGGAGTCTAAAGGAAGACATCAGACAGCAAAATCAGACAATGAAAGATCACTTCAACAATGAATTACATAAACAAATCCAAGAAGCAAAGGATCAACTATACAGGGAGATAGGTTATAAAAAACAAACAAACAGATATCCTAGAAATGCAGGAAGCAATAAACCAACTTAAAAACTCAAATGAGAATACTACCAGCAGAGTAGAACACTTAGAAGATGGAACATCAGACAATGAAGACAAAGTATTTCAACTTGAAAAAAACATAGACAGCTCAGCGAGACTCATAAGAAACCATGAGCAGAAATTCAAGAAATATGGGATAACATAAAGAGACCAAACTTAAGAGTCATTGGGATACAGGAAGGTATAGAGGTCCAAACCAAAGGAATGAGCAATCTGTTCAACGAAATAATACGAGAAAACTTCCCAGACTTGAAGAATGACACAGAATCCCAAATCCTAGAAGCCTACAGGACGCCGAACATGCAAAATCATAAGAGATCCACACCTACACACATTATAATGAAGATGCCCAACATACAGAATAAGGAGAGAATTTTAAAAGCTTCAAGAGAAAGGAAGCAGATTACATTTAGGGGTAAACCACTCAGGATAACAGCTGATCTTTCAACACAGACTCTGAAAGCTAGAAGATCCTGGAACAACATATTTCAAACGCTGAAAGAAAATGGGTTCCAACCAAGAATTACGTATCCAGCAAAATTAAGATTTAGGATGGAAGATGAAATTAAAACCTTCCACGATAAACAAAAGCTAAAAGAATTCGCAGCTAGAAAACCATCTCTTCAAAACATCCTCAGCAAAACATTACAGGAAGAGGAAATGGAAAATAACAATGAAAACCAAAATGGGAGGTAGGACAGTAAAGGGAAAAAATAATCAAAGAGGAAAAACAAACCATGTTAAGTAACATAAATAAACAGATATGGCTGGAAGAACAATCTATATCTCAATAATAACCCTAAATGTTAATGGCTTAAACTCACCAATTAAGAGACACAGGTTAGTAGAGTGGATCAAAAAACAAAGATCCAACAATATGCTGCCTACAGGAGACGCATTTGATAGGAAAAGACATACATAGACTGAAGGTGAAAGGTTGGGAAAAATCATATCACTCATATGGACTTTGGAAACAAGCAGGAGTGTCCATACTCATATCAAATAAAATAGATTTCAAGCCAAAGTTAATCAAATGGGGTAAAGAGGGACACTACATACTGCTCAAGGGAACCATACACCAACAAGACATAACAATCATAAATATATATGCTCCAAACAACGGTACAGCTATGTTCATCAAACAAATTCTTCTCAAGTTCCAGAGTCTAATAGACCACCATACAATAATTATGGGAGACTTCAACACACCTCTCTCACCACTGGACAGATCTTCCAAACAAAAGTTGAATAAAGAAACTATAGAAGAGAACATGGCGGCGAGAGGGGAGGCAGCGCTTTCAGTACCTCCTCAACAACGGGGTCAGAGAGACGCATGGATACGCTTAGATACGACTTGCTGAGAAACTCCTAGCAAAATTCCACTAAAGAGAGATCGGCCGGGAATCGGTAGGATTTTTGGAGGTGACAGTCTGCGCTAGACGAGTGAATCTCCACCACGCAGAGCAGAGGTCCAGACCCGCCAGCCGCTGCCCGCACGACTCGGTGACTGTCGGCTGCCTGCACCGGCCCCGCGTCAGGGCAGATAACCTCCGAGGCGCAGCGCAGCAGGAGCGGTACAGGGACTCTAGGAAGAGGTCTCTCGCCAAGCCTTCATGAAATAGCAAACCGGGAGCTGAAACCAACCAGAAACAGACCAGTCCCACCCCTCCCTTCGGACACTCCGGCAAGGACCCTGGGGCCCGCCATAGCAGAGTGGTGACATCACCAGAGTTCCGCCAACAGAATTCCTTCCCAGCAGAATCCACATTAGCAGGTGTGTGACTCCCACCCCCTCCAGATACAAGCAGTCAGGAAACCACCGGGGGCGTGTCTGTAGGGAAGCAGAGGGGATTCCAGATCCCCACCTCCCCTTAACACCAGCGGCAACACCCAAGATCTTAGCCGCTAGTTTCTGGGGGCGTGCCCACCTAAGGGGTCCGGAAAAATTAAACTGTTGGTTCCCAGATCACCCCACCACAGCACCGGGGCTTAGATGAATGACAGAGAGGGTGTTCATCGTTCGGGATATAGGACACGCGGTGGGGCTGCAAGTGTAATCAGATCCTTGGGGAACCGCCTCTGGTGAACAGGACCTGGCTGGCTGGCTGGGAGGAGGAACAGGGGGAGGGGCCAGATAAGTGAAAGGGCTCTGGACTAACAGGATTGAGAGACTCCCAGGAGCCACCGTACAGGGATTTCTGTCAGCACATAGAGGGCAGAAGCTCGGCTCAGAGGGCACAGCTCCGCCTATTGGAAGAGAAGAAAATGGGATTCAGCCATTGAACAGGGGATGCCAGCATGGCAGAGATCTGATGTCATCGGAGAGCGGCCGAGGAGAAAACTTCATCGGTGCCAGCGGCAACAGAAACAGTTGGTCCCCTGGTAGGGAGGGTGAGTCACAGATACCCGAGTCTCTCTCGCTTTGTCATCGAGCCAGAGGGGAGGAGCGGGGCCGCCGCCCGCGCCCGCAAGGTAGGCAGACCTGCTACCAACCTGCAGATCAGGCCCAGTGGTCTGCAGGCGTGGTAGGAGGGGCAGGGCAGAGCCACTGCCCGCGCCGGCAAGGTAAGCAGACCGGCGACAGACCCGCGGATCAGGCCCAGCAGCCTGCCAGCGTGGTACACACTTCACCCCAACTGGAGTAGGGGCGGGGCAGAGCAGAGCCTTCGCCCGCGCCCAGATCAGGCCCAGCGACCCGCCTGTGTGGTGGTCAAGTAACCCCAATTGGAGTGGGGGCGGAGCGGAACTGACACCGGTGCCCGCAAGGTGGGCAGACCTGCGACCAACCTGCAGATCAGGCCTAGCGGTCCCCGGGCGTGGTAGGAGGGGCAGGGCAGAGCCTTCACCCCCACCTGCAAGGTAGGCAGACCTGCGACAGAACGGCGGATCAGGCCCAGGGGTCCGCAGGCGTGGTAGACACCTCACACCAATTGGAGGAGGGGCAGAGCAGAGCCCCCACCCGCACCTGCAAGGGAGACTTTTCAACTATACAAGAGCAATATAAATATATAGGGGGGGAAATTTTTTCAAAAACACAACAGTTTCACCAAGAAGAAAGAAACGCAAGCAGTATGAAAAGACAAGGAAAGAAAGGACTACAAGCAATGCAGGTCAGCTCAACTTTAGAAGAGGTAACAGCTGCAGCAGATGGAATGTCAGATAAAGAATTCAGGATATACATGCTTCAGATGATCTGGAGTATCAAGGAAGACATCAGACAGCAAATTCAGACAATGAAAGATCACTTCGACAAGGAATTACACAAACAAATCCAGGAAGCAAAGGATCAACTATACAGGGAGATAGAGGTTATAAAAAACAAACAAACAGAAATGCTACAAATGCAGGAAGCAATAAACCAACTTAAAAACTCAATTGAGAGTACTACCAGCAGAGTAGAACACTTAGAAGATAGAACATCAGACAATGAAGACAAAGTATTTCAACTGGAAAAGAACATAGACAGCTCAGCAAGACTCTTAAGAAACCATGAGCAGAACATCCAAGAAATATGGGATAACATTAAGAGACCAAACTTAAGAGTCATTGGGATACAGGAAGGTATAGAACTCCATACCAAAGGAATGAGCAATTTATTCAATGAAATAATACGAGAAAACTTCCCAGACTTGAAGAATGAGACAGAATCCCAAATTCTAGAAGCCTACAGGACGCCGAATGTGCAAAATTATAAGAGATCCACACCTAGACACATTATAATGAAGATGCCCAACATACAGAATAAGGAGAGAATTTTAAAAGCTACAAGAGAAAGGAAGCAGATTACATTTAGGGGCAAGCCAATCAGGATAACAGCTGATCTTTCAACACAGACTCTGAAAGCTAGAAGATCCTGGAATAACATATTTCAAACACTGAAAGAAAATGGATTCCAACCAAGAATTGTGTATCCAGCAAAATTAAGCTTCAGGATGGAAGATGAAATTAAAACCTTCCACGACAAACAAAAGTTAAAAGAATATGCAGCTAGAAAACCATCTCTTCAAAATATCCTCGGCAAAACATTACAGGAAGAGGAAATGGAAAATAACAATGAAAACCAACAGTGGGAGGTAGGACAGTAAAGGGGGGGGGGGAATAATCAAAGAGGAAAACAAACCATGTTTAGTAACATAAATAAACAAATATGGCTGGAACAACAACCCATATCTCAAAAATAACCCTAAATGTTAATGGCTTAAACTCACCAATTAAGAGACACAGGCTAGTAGAATGGATCTCAAAACAAGACCCAACAATATGCTGCCTACAGGAGACGCATTTGATAGGAAAAGACATATATAGGCTGAAGGTGAAAGGTTGGGAAAAATCATATCACTCATATGGACTTCGGAAACAAGCAGGAGTGTCCATACCCATATCAAATAAAATAGATTTCAAGCCAAAGTTAATCAAAAGGGATAAAGAGGGACACTACATACTGCTTAAGGGAACCATACACCAACAAGTCATAACAATCATAAATATATATGCCCCAAACAATGGTGCAGGTATGTTCATCAAACAAACTCTTCTCAAGTTCAAGAGTCTAATAGACCACCATACAATAATCATGGGAGACTTCAACACACCTCTCTCGCCACTGGACAGATCTTCCAAACAAAAGTTGAATAAGGAAACTATAGAACTCAATAACACAATTAATAACCTAGACTTAATTGACATATATAGAATATACCACCCAACATCAAGCAGTTACACTTTTTTCTCAGCAGCACATGGATCCTTCTAAAAAATAGATCATATATTATGTCACAGGGCAACTCTTAGACAATATAAAGGAGTAGAGATAATACCATGCATCCTATCTGATCATAATGGAATGAAACTGAAAATCAACGATAAAAGAAGGAAGGAAAAAGCATACATCAATTGGAGAATGAACAATAGGTTACTGAATGATCAATGGGTTATAGAAGACATCAAGGAGGAAATTAAAAAATTCTTAGAGATTAATGAAAACACAGACACAACATATCGGAATCTATGGGACACATTGAAAGCAGTTCTAAGAGGAAAATTCATTGCTTGGAGTTCATTCCTTAAAAAAAGAAAAAACAAACAAATAAATGATCTCATACTTCATCTCAAAATCCTAGAAAAAGAAGAGCAAAACAACAGCAAAAGATGTAGAAGGCAAGAAATAATGAAAATCAGAGCTGAAATTAATGAAATCGAAACAAAAGAAACAATTGAAAAAATTGACAAAACTAAAAGTTGGTTCTTTGAAAAAATAAACAAAATCGACAGACCCTTAGCCATGATAGCGAAGAGAAGAAGAGAGAGAACTCAAATTACTAGCATACGGGATGAAAAAGGCAATATCACAACAGACACTTCAGAAATACAGAAGATAATCAAAAACTATTTTGAATCCTTATACTCCAATAAATTAGAAGATAGTGAAGGCATCGATAAATTTCTGAAGTCATATGATCTGCCCAGATTGAGTCAGGAGGATATAGACAACCTAAACAGACCAATATCAATCGAGGAAATAGAAGAAATCATCAAAAGACTACCAACTAAGAAAAGCCCAGGACCGGATGGGTATACAGCAGAATTTTACAAAACCTTTAAAGAGGAACTAATACCAATACTTTTCAAGCTACTTCAGGAAATAGAAAAAGAGGGAGAACTTCCAAATTCATTCTACGAGGCCAACATCACCCTGATACCTAAACCAGACAAAGACACTTCAAAGAAAGAAAACTACAGACCAATATCTCTAATGAACCTAGATGCAAAAATCCTCAATAAAATTCTGGCTAATCGGATACAAAAACATATCAAAAAAATTGTGCACCATGATCAAGTAGGATTCATCCCTGGGATGCAAGGCTGGTTCAATATATGGAAATCAATAAATGTTATTCACCACATCAATAGACTGAAAAATAAGAACCATATGATCATCTCGATAGATGCGGAAAAAGCATTCAACAAAGTACAGCATCCCTTTATGTTCAAAACTCTAGAAAAACTAGGGATAACAGGAACATACCTCAATATTGTAAAAGCTATCTATGCTAAGCCTCAGGCTAGCATCATTCTGAATGGAGAAAAACTGAAGGCATTCCCTCTAAAATCTGGAACAAGACAGGGATGCCCTCTCTCTCCACTTCTGTTCAACATAGTTCTCGAAACACTGGCCAGAGCAATTAGACAGACGAAAGAAATTAAAGGCATAAAAATAGGAAAAGAAGAACTTAAATTATCACTATTTGCAGATGATATGATTCTATACCTAGCAGACCCAAAAGGCTCTACAAAGAAACTATTAGAGCTAATAAATGAATTCAGCAAAGTGGCAGGATATAAAATCAACATGCATAAATCAAAGGCATTCCTGTATATCAGCGACAAATCCTCTGAAATGGAAATGAGGACAACCACTCCATTCACAATATCTTCAAAAAAAATAAAATACTTGGGAATCAACCTAACAAAAGAGGTGAAAGACTTATACAATGAAAACTACAGAACCCTAAAGAGAGAAACAGAAGAAGATCTTAGAAGATGGAAAAATATACCCTGTTCATGGATAGGCAGAACTAACATCATCAAAATGGCAATATTACCAAAAGTTCTCTATAGGTTTAATGCAATGCCAATCAAAATCCCAACGGCATTTCTTGTAGAAATAGAGAAAGCAATCATGAAATTCATATGGAAAAATAAAAGACCTAGAATAGCAAAAACAATGCTAAGCAGGAAGTGTGAATCAGGCGGTATAGCGATACCAGACTTCAAACTATACCACAGAGCAATAGTAACAAAAACAGCATGGTACTGGTACCAAAACAGGCACGTGGACCAATGGTACAGAATAGAGGACACAGAAACCAATCCACAAAACTACAACTATCTTATATTTGATAAAAGGGCTAAAAGCATGCAATGGAAGAAGGATAGCATCTTCAACAAATGGTGCTGGGAAAACTGGAAATCCATATGCAACAAAATGAAACTGAATCCCTTTCTCTCGCCATGCACAAAAGTGAATTCAAAATGGATCAAGGAGCTTGATATCAAATCAGAGACCCGCCGTCTGATAGAAGAAAAAGTTGGCTACGATCTACATTCTGTGGGGTCGGGCTCCAAATTCCTCAATAGGACACCCATAGCACAAAAGTTAATAACTAGAATCAACAAATGGGACTTACTCAAACTAAAAAGTTTTTTCTCAGCTAAAGAAACAATAAGAGAGGTAAATAGAGAGCCTACATCCTGGGAACAAATCTTTACTCCTCACACTTCAGATAGAGCCCTAATATCCAGAGTATACAAAGAACTCCAAAAATTATACAATAAGATAACAAACAACCCAATCAACAAATGGGCCAAGGACCTGAACAGACACTTCTCAGAGGAGGACATACAATCAATCAACAAGTACATGAAAAAATGCTCACCATCTCTAGCAGTCAGAGAAATGCAAATCAAAACCACCCTAAGATACCATCTCACTCCAGTAAGATTGGCAGCCATTATGAAGTCAAACAACAACAAGTGCTGGCGAGGATGTGGGGAAAAGGGTACACTTGTACATTGCTGGTGGGACTGCAAATTGGTGCAGACAATTTGGAAAGCAGTATGGAGATTTCTTGGAAAGCTGGGAATGGAACCACCATTTGACCCAGCTATTCCCCTTCTCGGTCTATTCCCTAAAGACCTAAAAAGAGCATGCTACAGGGACACTGCTACATCGATGTTCATAGCAGCACAATTCACAATAGCAAGACTGTGGAACCAACCTAGATGCCCTTCAATAGATGAATGGATTAAAAAAATGTGGCATTTATACACACTGGAGTATTACTCTGCATTAAAAAATGACAAAATCATAGAATTTGCAGGGAAATGGATGGCACTAGAGCAGATTATGCTAAGTGAAGCTAGCCAATCCCTAAAAAACAAATGCCAAATGTCTTCTTTGATATAAGGAGAGTAACTAAGAACAGAGTAGGGACGAAGAGCATGAGAAGAAGATTAACATTAAACAGAGATGAGAGGTGGGAGGGAAAGGGAGAGAAAAGGGAAATTGCATGGAAATGGAAAGAGACCCTCAGGGTTATACAAAAGAACATACAAGAGGAAATGAGGGGAAAGGGAAAAATAATACAAGGGGGAGAAATGAAGGTCAGTAGAGGGGGTAGAGAGAGAAGAGGGGTGGGGAGGGGAGGGGGGATAGTAGAGGATAGGAAAGGTAGCAGAACATGACAGTCACTAGTATGGCAATATGTAAATCAATGGATGTGTAATTGATGTGATTCTTCAATCTGTATATGGGCTAAAAATGGGAGTTCATAACCCACTTGAAGCAAAGTGTGAAAGATGATATATCAAGAACTATGTAATGTTTTGAACAACCAACAATAAAAAAAATAAAAATAAAAAAAAGAAACTATAGAACTCAATAATACAATTAATAACCTAGACTTAATTGACATATATAGAATATACCACCCAACATCAAGCAGTTACACTTTTTTCTCAGCAGCACATGGATCCTTCTCAAAAATAGATCATATATTATGTCACAGGGCAACTCTTAGACATTATAAAGGAGTAGAGATAATACCATGCATCTTATCTGATCATAATGGAATGAAACTGGAAATCAACGATAAAAGAAGGAAGGAAAAATCATGCATCACTTGGAGAATGAACAATAAGTTACTGAATGATCAATGGGTTATAGAAGACATCAAGGAGGAAATTAAAAAATTCTTAGAGATAAATGAAAACACAGACACAACATATCGGAATCTATGGGACACATTGAAAGCAGTTCTAAGAGGAAAATTCATTGCCTGGAGTTCATTCCTTAAAAAAAGAAAAAACCAACAAATAAATGATCTCACATTTCATCTCAAAATCCTAGAAAAAGAAGAGCAAAACAACAGCAAAAGAAGTAGAAGGCAAGAAATAATTAAAATCAGAGCTGAATTAATGAAATCGAAACAAAAGAAACAATTGAAAAAATTGACAAAACTAAAAGTTGGTTCTTTGAAAAAATAAATAAGATCGACAGACCCTTAAGCATGCTAATGAAGAGAAGAAGAGAGAGAACTCAAATTACTAGCATATGGGATGAAAAAGGCAATATCACAACAGACAATTCAGAAATACAAAAGATAATTAGAAATTATTTTGAATCCTTATACTCCAATAAAATAGAAGATAGTGAAGGCATCGATAAATTTCTTAAGTCATATGATCTACCCAGATTGAGTCAGGAGGATATAGACAACCTAAATAGACCAATATCAATTGAGGAAATAGAAGAAGCCATCAAAAGACTACCAACTAAGAAAAGCCCAGGACCGGATGGGTATACAGCAGAGTTTTACAAAACCTTTAAAGAAGAACTAATACCAATACTTTTCAAGCTATTCCAGGAAATAGAAAAAGAGGGAGAACTTCCAAATTCATTCTACGAGGCCAACATCACCCTGATTCCTAAACCAGACAAAGACACTTCAAAGAAAGAAAACTACAGACCAATATCTCTAATGAATCTAGATGCAAAAATCCTCAATAAAATTCTGGCGAATCGGATACAAAAACATATCAAAAAAATTGTGCACCATGATCTAGTAGGATTCATCCCTGAGATGCAAGGCTGGTTCAATATACGGAAATCAATAAATGTTATTCACCACATCAATAGACTGAAAGATAAGAACCACATGATCATCTTGATAGATGCAGAAAAAGCATTCAACAAAGTACAGCATCCCTTTATGTTCAAAACTCTAGAAAAACTAGGGATAACAGGAACATACCTCAATATTGTAAAAGCTATCTATGCTAAGCCTCAGGCTAGCATCATTCTGAACAGAGAAAAATTGAAGGCATTCCCTCTAAAATCTGGAACAAGACAGGGATGCCCTCTCTCTCCACTTCTGTTCAACATAGTTCTTGAAACACTGGCCAGAGCAATTAGACAGACAAAAGAAATTAAAGGCATAAAAATATGAAAAGAAGAACTTAAATTATCACTATTTGCAGCTGACATGATTCTATACCTAGCAGACCCAAAAGGGTCTACAAAGAAACTATTAGAGCTAATAAACGAATTCAGCAAAGTGGCAGGATATAAAATCAACATGCATAAATCAAAGGCATTCCTGTATATCAGCGACAAATCCTCTGAAATGGAAAAGAGGACAACCACTCCATTCACAATATCCTCAAAAAAAATAAAATACTTGGGAATCAACCTAACAAAAGAGGTGAAAGACTTATACAATGAAAACTACAGAACCCTAAAGAGAGAAATAGAAGATCTTAGAAGATGGAAAAATATACCCTGTTCATGGATAGGCATAACTAACATCATCAAAATGGAGATATTACCAAAAGTTCTCTATAGGTTTAATGCAATGCCTATCAAAATCCCAATGGCATTTCTTGTAGAAATAGAGAAAGCAATCATGAAATTCATATGGAAAAATAAAAGACCTAGAATAGCAAAAACAACTCTAAGCAGGAAGTGTGAATCAGGTGGTATAGCGATACCAGACTTCAAACTATACTACAGAGCAATAGTAACAAAAACAGCATGGTACTGGTACCAAAACAGGCAGGTGGACCAATGGTACAGAATAGAGGACACAGAAACCAATCCACAATATTACAACTATCTTATATTTGATAAAGGGGCTAAAAGCATGCAATGGAGGAAGGATAGCATCTTCAACAAATGGTGCTGGGGAAACTGGAAATCCATATGCAACAAAATGAAACTGAATCCCTTTCTCTCGCCATGCACAAAAGTTAACTCAAAATGGATCAAGGAGCTTGATATCAAATCAGAGACACGCCGTCTGATAGAAGAAAAAGTTGGCCACGATCTGCATACTGTGGGGTCGGGCTCCAAATTCCTCAATAGGACACCCATAGCACAAGAGTTAATAACTAGAATCAACAAATGGGACTTACTCAAACTAAAATGTTTTTTCTCAGCAAAAGAAACTATAAGAGAGGTAAATAGGGAGCCTACATCCTGGGAACAAATCTTTACTCCTCACACTTCAGATAGAGCCCTAATATCCAGAGTATATAAAGAACTCAAAAAATTAAACAATAAGAAAACAAATAACCCAATCAACAAATGGGCCAAGGACCTGAACAGACACTTCTCAGAGGAGGACATACAATCAATCAACAAGTACATGAAAAAATGCTCACCATCTCTAGCAGTCAGAGAAATGCAAATCAAAACCACCCTAAGATACCATCTCACTCCAGTAAGATTGGCAGCCATTATGAAGTCAAACAACAACAAGTGCTGGCGAGGATGTGGGGAAAAGGGTTCACTTGTACATTGCTGGTGGGACTGCAAATTGGTGCAGCCAATTTGGAAAACAGTATGGAGATTTCTTGGAAAGCTGGGAATGGAACCACCATTTGACCCAGCTATTCCCCTTCTCGGTCTATTCCCTAAAGACCTAAAAAGAGCATACTACAGGGACACTGCTACATTGATGTTCATAGCAGCACAATTCACAATAGCAAGACTGTGGAACCAACCTAGATGCCCTTCAATAGACGAATGGATAAAAAAAAATGTGGCATTTATACACAATGGAGTATTACTCTGCATTAAAAAATGACAAAATCATAGAATTTGCAGGGAAATGGATGGCATTAGAGCAGATTATGCTAAGTGAAGCTAGCCAATCCCTAAAAAACAAATGCCAAATGTCTTCTTTGATATAAGGAGACTAACTAAGAACAGAGTAGGGACGAAGAGCATGAGAAGAAGATTAACATTAAACAGGGGTGAGAGGTGGGAGGGAAAGGGAGAGAGAAGGGAAATTGCATGGAAATGGAAGGAGACCCTCATGGTTATACAAAATTACATACAAGAGGAAGTGAGGGGAAAGGGAAAAAAAACAAGGGGGAGAAATGAATGACAGTAGAGGGGGTAGAGAGAGAAGAGGGGAGAGGAGTGGAGGGGAGGGGGGATAGTAGAAGATAGGAAAGGCAGCAGAATACAACAGACACTAGTATGGCAATATGTAAATCAATGGATGTGTAACCGATGTGATTCTGCAATCTGTACACGGGGTAAAAATGGGAGTTCATAACCCACTTGAATCAAAATGTGAAATATGATATATCAAGAACTATGTAATGTTTTGAACAACAACAATAAAAATTATAAAAAAAATAAATAAACTCATTTAGACTAAAAATAAAAGAATGTTCAAAGTGGTTGGACATTTGCAGACTCACCAAAAATGTATGAAAAATACACTTTTTATTGCACATCATCACCAGCATGTATTATTATTTATATTCTTAATGATTACTATAAGTCAGCATGTAGATTCATCAAAAGTCTAGGAATGGAAACACCATTGTCCTAGCTATCCCACTCCTCAGAATTTATCCCAAAGAACTAAAATCAGCATACTCTAGTGATTCAGGAACATCAATGTTTATAGCAACACAATTCACAGTAGCCAAGTTATGGAACCAGCCCAGGTGCCTGTCGATAGATGAAACACAATAGATACAGAATGGAGTTTTAACTGTAAATGATAGTAAATGGATGGAAGTGAACAACATCATGCTCAGTGAAATAAGCCAGATTCAGAAAGTCAAGGGTCAAATGTTTTCTCTCATAAGTGGAAGCTAGTCCAAAATAAGGGAGGGGGGGAGAAAGGTGGGAGGAATCCCAATAAATAGAAGGGAAATATGGAAAAGAGAAAGGGGATTGAGGGGAGGGAGGAGATATGAGAAGAGAGAGGAACAGTAGAATGAAATTGACCAAATTATGCTCTGTACATCTGTGAATATACCACAGTGAATTTCACCTTTATATATATCTATAAAGCACTAATTTTAAAAACTTTTAAAAAATTAGGAGAAATACCAGTATGGTAGAAGAAGGGGAACAGGGCTAGGGAGGAATGGAGGAAAAGACGAAGTTCTGGGGACTAAAGTGGAACAAATTATATTCCATGCAAGTATGATTAAATCAAAATGAACCTCAATGTTATATATAGCAATAATGCACTAACAAAAATATTTTTTAAAGAATGTTGAAAATAACAAATGCTGGCAAGAATGTGGGGAAAAGGCACACTTGTATATTGTTGGTAGAACTGTAGAACAGTACCTCTCTGGGAAGCAGTATGGAAATTCCTCAAAAACTAGTGATGGAACCACCATATGATCAAGCTATCCAGTTTCTCAGTATTTTCCCCAAAGCACTAGAATCACCATATTATAGCAATATAGCCACCTCAATGTTTTATCAGCACAATCCACAATAACTAAATTATGGAATCCATACTTATGCCATCAATAGATGAATGGATTAAGAAGTTGTGGTATATGTATACACAGTGGAGTTCTACTCGGCCATAAAAAAGAATGAAATTTGCTAGTTAATGGACAGCAATGGAGAACATTATGCTAAGTGAAACAAAGCCAGACTCAGGAACTCAGAGGTTGAAAGTTTTCTCTCATATGTAAAAATTAGAGCAAAATAAAGGAAAGAAGGAGGAAGGATAGTATATCATAAAGATGTAGGTAAGATCAGCAGTGTAGAAGAAGGAGATCAAGAGGCAGAGTGGAGGGGTGAGAAAGCAGAGGCCACGCAGAATGAATTCTTTAAGAATCATGTTATGTGGAGGACGGGCCAGGCCATCCCAGGCCCGAGACTGCCCCCGTCGATCTGCCAAACCATACCAGACCCCTGGCCCAGGCCTAGGCCATTTCTGCCAACCCACGTGGGAGCCTAGGCCCAGGTTAGGACCAGAACCACCCAGCAGACCCACAAAGAAGCCCAGGCCTAGGTCAGGCCCAGTACCACCCCTACTAACCCACCTGGGACCCAGGCCTAGCCCACCTCCATCTTGGGGCACTGCAGCCATCGCCCTCCCCACATAGCAGCCTCAACCTTATGACAACAGACAAGGCCTAGAGGCAGCTGCATCTCCAAACAGACAGCCCAAAGCCATTGTAAGGCCTACCCTTTCAGCCCCAACTCTGCAAGTGGTTGCATCCATCTTGGGACACCCCCACTGCTTGAGTTACCACCGCTATGACCATCACCACCTTTAGTTGCAGTAGCATCCATCACAGGATACCAGCCGGGGACTAGAAGCCCAACACCAAGGGGAGGTACAGGTAGTCTGCAGGGACACTTACAAGATTATAGGATAGAGATTGTAATACCTCAGATCTGCACTGCAAAAAAAGGAAGACACACAGACAGCATGAAAATCAAAAGAAGAAAGTGCCCCAAACAAACCAAGATACTACAATAATAGAATCTATTGATAGCACAGTTGATGAAATGTCAGAGAAAGAGTTGATAATGTACCTAATTAAAACTATCTGTGAATTAAAGAATGACATAAGAGAGCAATTACAGGCAAAAATTGATCACTCCAACAAAGAGATAAGGGAGAAAATATACAGGTAGCAAAGATTGCTTCAAGAAAGAGAGAGATTCGAAAAAAAAATCAGAAATCCTTGAAATGAAAGAAATTATAAACCAAATTTAAAAATTCAATACAAAGCATCACCAACAGACTAGTTCACTTGGAAGACAGAACATCAGATAATGAAGACAAAGTATACAATCTAGAAAATAAAGTTGACCTCGTAGTGAAGATGATAAGAAACCATGAACAGAACATCCAAGAATTATGGGATAGAATCAAAAGACCAAATCTAAGATTTATTGGGATAGAAGAAGGCACAGAGATTCAAATCAAAGGAAACTGGAAAGCCATATGCAGCAAAATAAAACTAAATCCCTATCTCTCACCATGCACAAAACTCAACTCGAAGTGGATCAAGGACCTAGAAATTAGGCCAGAGATTCTGCGACTAACAGAGGAAAAAGTAGGTCCAAATCTTCATCATATTGGAATAGGCCCCAACTTCCTTAACAAGACTCCTAAAGCGCAAGAAATAAAATCAAGAATCAATAAATGGGATGGATTCAAACTAAAAAGCTTCTTCTCAGCAAAAGAAACAATAAATGAGGTGAAGAGAGAACCTACGTTGTGGGAGCAAATTTTTGCCACACGCACATCAGATAGAGCACTAATCTCCAGGATATATAAAGAACTCAAAAAACTTAACACCAAAAAACAAACAACCCAATCAATAAATGGCCTAAGTACCTGAACAGACCCTTCTCAGAAGAAAATATACAATCAATCATCAAATATATGAAAAAAAATGTTCAACATCTGTAGCAATTAGAGAAATGCAAATCAAAACTACTTTAAGATTTTATCTCACGCCAGTCAGAATGGCTGTTATCAAGAATAAAAACAACAATAAATATTGGTGAGGATGTGGGGGAAAAGGCATATTGCTGGTGGGACTGCAAATTGGTGCAGCCAATCTGGAAAGCAGTATGGAGATTCCTTAGAAAACTTGGAATGGAATCACCATTTGACCCAGCTATCCCACTCCTCAGTCTATACCCAAAGGACTTAAAATCAGCATACTACAGTGATGCACCCACATCAATGTTTACAGCAGCTCAATTCATAATAGCTAAACTGTGGAACCAAAATAGATGCCCTTCAGTAGATGAATGGATAAAGAAACTGTGGTATATACACAATGAGATAATACTCTTTTTCAAAAGAGAATAAAATTATGCCATTTGCCAGTAAATGGATAGAGTTGGAGAATATCATGCTAAACAAAGTATGCCAATCCCCCAAAAACAAAAGCTGAATATCTCTGATAAATGGATGCTGATCCATAATGGGGGTGGAGGGCAACATGAGAAAAATGGAGAAATTTTGATTGGGCAAAGGGGGGGAGGGGAGGGGAGAGCATGGGGACAGGAAAGATGGTGGAATGAAGGTGGACATCATTACCCTACCTAGGTACACATATGACTGCACATATGTGCAACCCTACATCATATACAAGCAGGTAAATGAAAAGTTGTGCTGCAATTGTCTAAAATGAATCAAAATGCATTCTGCTGTCCTATATAACTAATTAGAATAAGTAAATAAATAAATCATGTTATGTGCACATGTAAATATACCACAGGGAATTTCTCCTTTATGTGTAAGTAAAAGGAACTAATCAAATATAAACAAATACACAAGCAAAATGAAATCTAGCAGAGTATCAAAAGGAGAATGGAGGAGGGAGGAGGTATGGAAGGTAAAAGGGGGATATCATGAACTGAAATCAAATTCTATACATGTATGAGTTTGTAGGAATAAACCCATATACTATGTATAACTCTAAAGCTCTATTTTTTTAAAAAAAGAAAAAAAAGAATGTTCAAATCATACACATTTACATGAAACCAACTCTCTTCATTGACCATAAACATCATGGCCTTTTGGTCCTATAATAAGAGATGATATTTTATGAACCTAAAATCTAAAAGCTCTTTTTTATATTCATCTCACTAGATTTAAATTACTTTTTCCCCTATTTTTGGTTTTATTGTTATTTCTTCCATATGTCTTCTGAGGTTTCACTTTCCTCCTCCTCTCACTTCGTCTCTGCACTTACTTTCCAAACTGCCTTCTTCCCCCATTATACATCTCATCTTCTCTCTCCTCTGCCTACCACACAGTCTTCCCTCACTCGCTTTCTCCTAACCTTCGGAATTGTACTTCCTGTCCTTTTCACCTTACTGGTGAAATATTAATGAGAATGGCAAACTGAAAATAGTAAAGGTCCCCAAGATATTCACAATTCACAGAGTACACAAATGTATCAGCAGGTTTGAAATATCGATGAGAAAACCTTCATATTAGTTTGATAGAAACCTTCAATTAACCAAACCCAGAGAAAGGGCAGGAGCCTTCAAGGTAATTTTTAATTAGAGAAACTTTATCAAACTCCTTTTTCATGATGACTCACCCTAATCCAGAGGGAATTAAATGAACAAGGAAGACAAAGCATAGTCACATATTAACCTTAGATTTGTTTCCCCAAAAAAATGGGTCAGAGCTGCACAAACTACTTCTATGATTACAAACATCAAAAACTGATTTCTCAGCCACTGGAGTCCAAACTAATAAGTAAAAATTCAGGATGCACTTAATATGACGGAAGTATGTGCCTGGTGGAAATGTGATATCCACTGGCAATTATTTATGTTGAGGTACTAAAGACCTCAACCACTGGTTTCCTAATGCAAAATGCTGTAATTCTTTACAAACTTGCCATTTTCAAGAATTTCTATTCCAGTCAATGTGAAAAAACAATTACTGTCTTATGAAGGTAATTAGAAATTAAAAAGGGAGTTAGTTTGAAACACAATGCCAGTGATCAGCACCAACATTACCAAACTTGGAAGGCAGTATAGGAAAGTGGTTAGAGCAAAGACAATGGAGATAGGAGAGAAGCTGACCTTAGCTGGAGCTCCTGTCTTGGCCTTTGGTAGATTAACTTGGGATACTTCTCTTACCTCTTTAATCATTTGTTTATTTATTTATTATTATAATTATTAGTGCATGCTAATTATACAGGAAAGTGGGTTTCTTTGTGGCATTTCCATACATGCATTAATATACTTTGATGATATCTATCCTCCCCATTATCCTTTATTACCCCCACTACCCTCTTTTTTCCCCTTCCTAATGGTCCACCTTCTATTTCAATATTATCTTTTTCCCCCTTATATTTGAAAAGCAAGAACAAATCAAACCCAAAATCAGTAGAAAGAAAGAAAGAATCAAGTTCAGAGCCAAAACAAATGAAATAGAGAATAAAAGAACAATATAGAGGATCGATGAAATAAAGATCTGGCTCTTTGAAATATAAACAAAATTGACAAGTTTTAGCAAAACTAACCAAAAGAGAGAGAAGACCCAATTAAATTAATAAAGCTAAGCATGAAAAACGGGATATTATAACAGATACCATTAAAATATAGAAGACCATTATAGAATATTTTGAAAAATTATATGCCAAAAAATTGAAAATCTAGAAGAAATAAACACATTTCTAGATACATATGAGTCACCAAAATTAGACCAAGAGTATATTTTTTAAAAGCTAGACTGATCAATAACAAGCAATGAGATTGAAGCAACAATAAAATTTCTCCCAACAAAGGCAAGACCAGAACTGAAGGAATTCGCTAATTTTGCCAGACTTTCAGAGAAGAACTAATATCAATGCTCCTCAAACCATTGAATAAATAGAAAGGGAAAGAACTCTTCTGAACTCATTCTATGAAGTCAGTATTACCCTGTTCTGAAAACCTGATAAGGATGCAATAAAAAAATAAATCTATAGACAAATATCCTTGATGACATAGATATAAAAATCCTCAATAAAATATTGCTAAATGAATTTAATATCACATTTTAAAAAATCATTCACCATGATCAAATTGGTTTCATTCCAGGGAGGCAAGACTGGTTCAATACATGTGAATCAATAAATGTAATTCACCGCATTATCAAAATCAAGAATAAAAGTCACATGATCATCTTAATAGGTGCAGAAAAAGTCTTTGATAAAATTTGATATTCCTTCATATTTAAAAACCCTGAATATACTAAGTATAGAAGGTTCATAACATGATAGAGTTTATGTATAACAAACTCATAGACAACATCATACTGAGTGGGGGAAAACTCAGCATTTTCTCTAAAATTAGGAACAAGACAAGGATGCATACTCTTACCACTCTTATTCGATATAGTACTGGAAACTTTAGCAGGAGCAATCAGGCAAGAGATATAAATAAAATGTATACAAGTAGGAAAGGAAGAAGTCAAATTATCTGTTTGTCAGTGACATGTTTCTATACATAGTAAACCCTAAAGAGACCACCAAGGCATCCATTTATTTTTAGCAAAGCTGTTTGTATGTATGCACATACACACACTTATATACACACATACATATGTATGTATATACCCGTGTGTGTGTGTATGTATATATGTTTATGAGTCAAATAGATTTTTGCTTTTTATAATTGAGGTCCACTTAGATTCCTTAAACTGAGCCTTATATTTATTTGTTGTTGCAAACATATCTCTGTGGCTTTTCTTATGCATATACTACATTTTTTGTTGTTTCTGCTTCAGGTATTGTTATCCAATTCTACTGAGAAGATGAAGATTTAAAACTCTAATATTTCACCCTAAAAACACAGGAATAGTCTACCTTTGATGAATCTCCCAATACAGTTATATGAAAAGCTGTGATTAGCTATATATGTATACTTTTCTGTGAATTAATCACTGCTCACAGTTTAACTATGAAGTGTGATTACACTTATTCTGGTACAACTTTGTGTTTTCCTTAAGGTTGGTAATCCCCTCTCCCAAACCACTCCATTCTCCTTTCCCCTTTTCACTCTCTGTAGAGAGGGAAGTTCTTAGTTTTTGCATACCATTAAGGTGTCCCAAAAATCTCACACTCAAGAATAAGTCCCATCCTCCACCACATCAGATCCCATATGTAACAAAGCACTTTGACTTCTTTCACCTTGCCTTGAAGATTTCCTTCACCTCTCTCCTTTTCAGAATGCCTTTAATTCTGTCCTTCACCCCAAATAAAATTTACATGTTGAACCTTAACCCCCAGTGTGGCTGTATTTGGGGTAAGGAAGCAAATTTAACTTAAATGAGTTCATTAGGATGGGCCCCCATCCAACAGGCTTAGTGTCCTTATAATAAGACAGCAGAGCATGCTCTCTTTTCTCTCTCTCTCTCTTCCTCTCTCTTCTTTTCCACAAAGCTCTTCCTCTTCTTCTCCCTTTTCCTCTCTCCCTCTCTCTACCAACCCCATAGGCTGAGAAATGTCCATTTGAGGACATATTAAGAAGACATGTATCTACAAGCCAGGAAGAGAGCTTTCACCAGAAATTGACCCTCCATGACCTTGACCTGAGACTTCCAGCATCCAAATTGTTAGAAAATGAATTTATTGTCTGTGTTATCCAGTCTATGGTATTTGTTATTGCAGCCCAAGCAGACCAATAAATCAGCCCAAGTAGATTTTAAAAGGAGCCAAGTACTTCTGTATCAAATACCTAAAAACATGGATTTGGAACTGAGTGACAAGTAGAGGCCAGAAGGATTCTGAGTTGCATTCTAGAAAAAGAGATTGTCCTGAAAAGTCTGTTTGTGAAAACATAGAGCTCAGGAGGAAAATACAGCAGCTAGAGACAAAAATTCTATCATCTTCCAGCAATGCATAAATAATCATGGCAGAATGTTCATTAGAATGTTAATGTCAAAGTCCTTTCTGATCCATCTCAGATGGAAATAAGAAATAAAAGCATATGAGAAATTAAATGAAAGCCAGTCCTTGTTTAAAAGTAGCAAGGAACTTGTCTGAATTGTATTATTGTTCTAGTGTTTTGTGGGAAGTGGAATTGATACTGGATATTAGGCTGAGGAGATTTCTAAGCAAAGTGTTGAAAGAGCTGTTTGATATCTCCATACCACTTCAGGTAAAATGCAATAGGAGAGAGAGAAATTAGAAGGACTGTTAAGCAAGAAGGAAACAGAACTTGAAGATTTGGAAAATTCTCAGCCTGTCCACATTGAAAGAGAGAGAACACTAAGGATTTAGCTGAATTACCACTTGATAAAGAGATTAGTGTGTGTGAGCCACATATTTAATCAACCACAAGTTTAATCAACCACCTCAGCAGAAAGCCAGAAACAGAGACAGGTAATGCCAGCAGAAACAGTGCCCACTGGAATTAAAGTAGGCAGAGAAATTGGGAAAGAGGGAACAAAACCTCTCAGACTTTGGGGATTAGACAGGATAGGAGAATGAACTACACTGCTATGAACAGGCATTACCAAGGGAAGGGAAGAATGAACCAAAATGTCAGTCAAAGATTCTCAGGGATGCCACTCCCACCCAAACCCAGAGGGTAGGGTTGCCCTCACTTAATATCAGAGGAGGGTATTTACCGTTTAGGATACCATCATATGGAACCCCAGCCCCACTAAGCCAAAAGGGCAGGGCTACCCTACAGAGCAATGAAGACAATGCTGTCATCCAAGGAGGAGGGTAGAGTAACAAACCAAGCCTTGAGGCTTAATTTCTAATGAGCTTTTTCTCACTGATTTTTCATTTGTTTGAGACCTGTCACTTTTTTTCTTCTTCTGTCATTTCTCCCGTCTGGAATTAAAATGTCTGTCTTCTGCCTGTCACACCATTGTTTTGGAAGCACGTACATGTCTGGTTTCATATGCTTATAGCTACAGAAGAAGTCTTCCTCAAGAATTGCACCTAGAGTCCAATTCTACTTAACTGACTTTGAACTTTAGACTTTAGAGTTGATGCTAGAATAAGGGACAGGACTGAAAAGGAGTTACTGTAACAGAATTAAAGTATTTCACATGCAAGGCCATGAATTGTGAGGGAGGAGGAGCTAGGAGCAGAATGTTGTGGACTGAATGTGTCCCCCAAATTCATATGCTGAAGCTCTAATCTCCAGAGTAGTTAGACAGTCATATACTTAATAATGATATTTCCACCAATGACAGGCTACATATAGGATAGTGGCCAGTGACAGCCTCATACCTCTCATGTTTACCATGTCCTGATTACATTATTTTCTCTATCGTTGATGGAATCTGGTGTTTTGTATCATGGTCCTTTAGTGTTAAGTCCATTGCTGATGTTGTCAGTAAGAACACATTAGATTTTTGGACCTGAAATCAAAATTGTAAGTGATAAAAGACCATGAAGGTTGACAGTCAGTGATGGTTATTGCTCACCAGACAAGCATGTCCCATTTCACCATGGCTACAATCTAAAGAATAAAAGTAAAATGGCAGAAGTTGTTATATGATTTGTTTCACTGAAAGAACAAGACTGTCAAAAATTCACAGAGATCCTATATCAGATACAGAGAACATCAAATGACCTAGATTGAATATCAGGAACAGAAAAAAAATCCCACCTAAATTTGTGTAAATAAATAAACTCTATGACGTTTGTGCAATGATGAAATTGGAATAATGAAGTAATCAAGGTGAAGTGAGGTCACAGGGATGGGGCCCTGATCCTGTCAAATTAGTGTCCTTATCAAAAGAGCATCAGGGTATTCACTCTTTCTCTGCATGCACATACCCTGAGGAAGGGCCCTATGAGGACATAACAAAAAGGCAGCTATCCAGTAAGAACATGACAACAGTTAACACTTTTAACATCAGTCCAACCAGGAAGAGAGCCTTCATCAAAATTGACTTTGCTGGATCTTTTTTTCTGGAACTTCAAACTTCCAGAACTATGAAAAATTAAATTTTTGGTTTAGCCACCCAGTACATGGTAATTAGTTATGGTAGCCTGAAAAGACAACTAAAATCCTTAATATTTTTTTGGAACCTATGCATTCTTCATTATTGTTTATAACCTTCAATAGTGTAGTGGAACATAGTGTCTAGTAACTTGTTCAAAAGAAATAAAAGCCAAAATCTTGGAGATGTACATACCTAGATATATCTTTCATGTCCAATTCTTTGTTGAATATCAAATGAGGTATAAAATTACAATTTGGAAATCTTCTTCTTTTAGGATGTTGACTCATCTCTCACTGTGTTCAGGTCATATTTCCAATAGTTTCCAATGTCATGGAAATCTGATTCTGTGAAAGTACCTGTACGTGGGTTAGCAAGAATGTGAGTGTGTGTGGATTTAGACATTTTTACAATATTTCTGTCTCCATCACTCCAAAATTTCACCACTTATTTCTTAGTATAGATCCATTCTCATCCATTTTGCTGGACATTGAGGTATTTTCATTTGGGAAATAAATTGAGACATTTCTTTAAAGTGAGTTGCTTTCAATTTTCTCTGTGCTTTCTTTTTGAAAATTCTACTATTTTTGTTGAATCTCCAGAACTGATGCTTTAATTGTTTTTTTATCTCTTCTTCCCTCTTGTATACATCTCTTTGTCTTTCAGTTCTAATTTTGGGAGACAACATTATATCTTTAACTCTATTCTTCACCTCTTATATTTAATTTTTTGTTGCTAATGCATTTTAACTTCCAGGGGAGATTTTGTTGTTGCTGCTGCTACTGTTCTCTGAAATTTTTAGGAGCCTCTTGTTCTTGTGATAAATTTGTTGTATTTTCTCTTACCTCTCTGAGTACTTTCTAGGGTTTTTCAAGTTTCCCACTTCCTGTAAGTTTTCTGTATACTTCAAATTTGATTCACTTGTTATGTTTCATTTTCTATTTTCTTCTTAAATCTATTTTAAATCTATTTTAAACTTAAAAGTTTTTTGAAAATACCCTGATATTGTTGGCTGTCTATTTACATTTGTGGGTGAGAGTAAAAAAACTCATTGAGGAACTCTCTGTGTGCATGGGATGAACCCACCAAAGAAAGACTCATCTTGACCATTTGGTGGGTAACCAGATGTCAGTATCTTCAGGATTTTCCTGTTGATTGATTGATCAATTTCTCAAGAGAGGACTTTTCCAGTCTTCTACAGGCAGGTAGGAGAGAGTTAGGTTCTTTATAAACCTGGATGCTGACGTTTTTCTGGGACCATCACATTGTTTCCTATAGATTTTCAGATTTTTATTTAATGCTCTCAAGTTCCAGAGCAATAACTCTGCCTTCAGTAGTACCCAGGGACCCCTGTCCAGAATTCCTCTGACTGATCCCTTGCAGCGAATAAAACTGCCATGTTCTTCCAAGGTTAGAGAGGGGCAATTTCCAGTCTCCTCTAAGTAGAAGAAGGGTAAATGGGGTCAAAACATCTATTAGACCTCATTCCAAAATGTCCTCATTCAGCCCCCACTTCTTGTCTCTAGCTTTGCAAATGCTTGTTTCCTGCTATTCCTGAAAACTGGGCTATAAAATCAAGTTGGCTTGCTGCTAGGCTTCCCCACTTGCAAACTCAGATCCTGATGTGTTCTTATTCTTAAATGTCTTAAAATATTACCGTTTTTTTTTCATCTCCTTGACCCTTTTGGCATATACCCTTTAAAATTTATTTCCCGTAACTGTGGTGATATTTCAGGAGAAAACTGGTAAACTCACAGGTTTATTCACTGCTCAGAAACCACCTGCTAGACATGTGTCCTTATCCGAGTTACTACATGGATGTAACTCGGTTTTCTCATTTCTAAAATGGGATAATAATAGAATTAAACTGTGTACAGCCATTTTGAGAACTAGGTGAATAATACCTACAGAGGGATTGGACAGGGAATTACATACAACCATTACCATTGCAGCATAAGTATAGGTAAAACCCAAGATATACCATATGGTAAAAGAAAAATTACTGGAAGCAATTTTCTTTTAAGAACCCAAGATCCCTCTGCTTCTCAGGAGGAGGAAACTTGCTTTCTTAATTTTGTTGTTTTACTTCTGCTTTTGCTTTCTTTTTTCTTCTTTTTAAAATTATAGACATTCAGATACACATGAATATAAATAGAGGAACAAATACCAAAAAAAAACTTAGTTAATATCTATAATATCTGCAACCAAAGGCATACAAATATAATATTATATAAGTATAATCTGATGTTCCCAGTGATCTAAGGATTAGCAACTGAAAGTTAATGGTGCCACATCCATAACAGTTTATGTAACACATGTTTTATGTCACTATTGGCCTCTTTGCTTAACAGTAACAATATAAAATCCAAAGTATGATTTAAATGGTATACAACCTACATTCAAATTTTGTTTTCACTATTTACACACCAAGTAAACTTCACTAAGTTTTTTAAATGTTTATGACTTCCCTTCACCACATAAGATGCAGAGAACACAATAGTCCCTACCTCCAAGATTCCTTTCAAGGGTTACATGAGATAATCTGTAAAGTACTTAAAGCTCAATACGTCGGAAGCTCTCTGTAAAAGTTAAACTGGAGTGCCATTTTATTTTAGCAACTATAAACACATTTCTAAAAACTTATATAATTTTCACTCAACACTGTAATTTTCTTAAGTTTGTCTTCTCTTGAAATCTTACATCATGTCACAAGCAGAGTTTCAAGAGTATCTCTCAGGTGGTTTGGGAGGAAATACAACATTTTCAATAGACAATTTTTTTCTCTCATCCTGCAGATGTGGTGAGCAACAGTCAAAGGTGGTAAGGAGAAAGGCTGACAGAGATAAATGTGAAAGGCTTCATTGCAAACATTAGATTGAATGAGATTTGGGCAGAACTGATTGGACTTGGGAAATGTTTCTAACTTTTTCCTTATCATAAGAGTGAGTTTAGAATGTTGGCAGTGCAGGTAGACAATTGCATGAATAAATAAGATTCCAAAAGGTCGCTGGTCTCAAACACACTGAGTGGGTCCATGAACGTAATTGTGAAAAATGAGGCAAAGAGATTAAGGGAGAATAGATGGAGAACATATGGCATGATAACTAAAATTCAGAAAACAATCAGTTTCAAAAATGATTGTCTTAGTCTGCTCCAGGGAGCATGGTATTATATGAGCTGCTCAGGAGAATCCCTTTAATACACAATGACAGCACTCTGTCACACAAGTCAGCACTGCTGAACAAACTTTGCCTCCACTCACATATTTAAACCTTTATGTCCCTAGCCCTATCTCTGAATCCTAGCCCTCCTAAGCTGGAAAGAATTTGTGGCTCCAACATGGCTCTCCTCCTATTGCAGCCATGGCTAGCACCTCCTTAACTATTGCAATTTCGACTGTCTTCACTCCTTTCGTACAAAGCTAGTGAATCTGCCTTCCTTCAGGACCACTCACCTGACTTGGTCAATCCATTTCAACATGTTTGCTAATTCCTTATTATAAAAATAATGCATTGTTGTTGAAAAGATGAAAAATATAGAAAAGTACAAAGAAGAAATATTCAAATCACCTACAGAGAAAGCCACACCTAATGTTATCTAACATTGCAATAACTTTTGTATCCTTTTTTATAAAAATGGGATTGTGTTCTGTGTACTAAGCATATAGTGAATATTTTTCTATTCTCACTCTTTACCTACCACATAATTTCTATTAACTATTACATATTCTAATATACAAGCACGTGCACACACACACACACACACACACACACATACACACACATATCCATCCAAGACACATTTAATGAATCCCTTTATGTGAGAATTTAACATTTTTTATTATTAAAGGTAATGCTGAAAATATTGCATTGTCTCCTTTAATGTAAGCAACATGCCCTTAGGTTTACCCAATGTTCTATGCCACAGTGCTTTAAAAAAGAATCAATGTCTTCAGCTTTTGGAGGCAGAGAATTGTATTCTTATAAAGATTGTTTTGAAAGACAGTAGGGGCTAGGATGTGGCTCAGTGTTAGAGCACTCACCTGCCATTCATGAGGCACTGGGTTCTATCCTTAGCACCACATAAAAATAAAATAAAGGTATTGTGTTCACTTACAACTAAAAATATATTGTTTAAAAAAAGAATTTTAAAAGGTCATTATTTAAAATGGTTAATATTTTAAAAGATTGTTATAGTAGGGTAAATGTTTTAATCCATTTTGTGTAGCTATAAAATGATACCACAGACTGGGTGATTTATAATAAACAGAAATTTATTTGGCCCATGGTTCTGGAGGTTGGTAAATCCAAGCTCAAGAGGTCCTATCCTGCCTGTGAGGTTCTTCTTATTGACTAATAACAAGGCAGAAGGCATCACATAGGCAAGAGGGGACAGGGCTGAACCTGTCCTTTAAAAGGAGCCCCTTCCCAATGTAATGACATTAATCTGCCCTCATTACCTATCACTCCTTAAAGGTGTCCTGGGACTAATTTTCCAACACATGACCATAGCAATAACCTTTATTCATTTACTTAGAAATGTCATTTAAGAGCTGTCTCATTCCTCAAAAATGTCAAGGAATATGAGGAACATTCTACTGGATGATGAAATTAGTAACAGCTAAAAAAATAATAATTCTTTTTTTCCCACTGCACTGCCTATTACATTGACTTTCCAGAAAAAAAAAAAAAGTCTGGGAAACAAAGAGTGTTAACCTAAACATAATAACATATGGAGAGCAAGGTGGTTCATTTCAAACCCCCTCGTTATTCATATGATGAATATGAGAGCAAATGATTTGCCTATGGCAACTATAGATCACAGTGAAAACTGGAGCTTTGGACCCCAAGTGTTCTCCAAAAAACTTTCATTCTCCATATCTGGCTTGTCGAAGCCATAACCACTGCTTGCTCCCTAGAAAGACCATCAGAATGAATTGTCCGTGAAGCAAGGATAAGTTTACCACACCTGCTGCAGAGAGGGAGAATACCAGGTACCAGAGCCTTAGGATATCTCAGAAGGAAGCCCTGGGTAGAGGATATTAAGAGGGTGTATCCATGGGTCTGGCCTCAGCGTGGGTCTTTCAAGGTGGAGAAGCGATTATAAATCATGAACATGATTTTGGACAAAGGAACCCAATAAGATGAGCATTTTAAGCAAGTCTAGAAAAGTAAAGTTATTGCTTAAAAAGGGCTGTTTTATGAGTAGTCCTGAGAGAACACTTATTTTCCCAGAGGAACAAGATCATTTCCTGTAGAAATTAGTTTACAGGAAATTTCTAAGGCAAACATTGTATGATTGATTGTTTTGCAAACCTAACTTCCTGGGTAAAATCTTCTGTTAAAATAGTTAAGTCATGATATCACATCAAGATATTAGTTTTTAATCTGGAGAGCTAAATTATATGAATGCAGATATTTCAATTCTCAGTCATTGCAGAAAGCAAACCCTAGCAGATATCTAGTTGGGTTGTGTAGCCACCTTAGGAGAAGTTGCCTCTGACTAAGGAGTTTTTCCTGGATATCTGAGACTAGTCATAGAAGAAATGGCGTTGTTAAATAAAAATTATGGGAGATCATTGTTTGGACTAAGCACCCACATGGGGCCCCAACAGATTAAGCTAAAAATCAAAATGGACTCACTCATGCTAAAGTTCCACATCACCAAGCTGAAGCTAAGCTGTTTATCTGAACTTCCCAGAAATCAGGATTAGAAAGATAACAGCCAAATTTCCCAAAAAGGCCAGTTTCAATTGGCAAGGTAATAAAATTCCCTCTGCCTTAATCCTTACACACACAAAAAAGGTAACCTGATGTTACCCAATTATTTTTCTATTCTTCTGTCTCCCTGTCTCAGCCTCATAAGGAAAGTAACTTTCAAGTGACCAATCTGCTTCTGCTTTTTTGTTTCCACTTTCTTCAGCCTTTTTCTGTCTGTTAAATCAAAATTCTCAGCTCAGCTCATTGGAACATTAATTTTATTTTATGGAATGAAGAGATGCCAGATTACAGGATCATAAATAAGCCAATTAAGATCTTCAAGCTGAATTTTTGTAATGTTGTTTTTGAGAGAGTCATAAGAACCTACACTTTCAACCTACAGCAAATTTTATTGACTCAAAGACTTTGAAGAATATGAAGCACTGGAAGACATGTGCTTAGAACTGAATTGACCTTCCGCAGTTATTGAGACCTGAAAGTTAGGACTGGGACAATCATAGTCAGGTCCTACTTCCCCATACTTTGTCTAAACCCTTTCATTTGGACTTCATTAATTAAAAAGAATTAAAATTAAGTACCACTAAATACTAAGCAGTGAGCTAAGCATTAATATGTGTCTTGGAGGTTTATGGTCTAGTGAAGGCTCTACAGTGAACAGTACACAAATAACTATTTTGTGTAGTGCAATGGTTACTCACAAAAACATGATGTTCCAACTGGGTCACAAAGAATGGATTTTACCAGGTGATGGTAGAAAAGAAAGGCATGTCACAAAAAGCAAAGGCAAGAAAGAGTACATATAGAGGACACTTGAGATTATGGGATATATATTATAGGAAGAGCAAGATGAAGTGGTAAAGGAGACCTCGAGGCTGGAACTATGAGGGACTTTTGTGCCATTCTAAAGGACCTAAATGCTTACCGAGATGTGAGATAGGGCATGTTTTTAAGCCAGAATTTGAGCTTGGTTTTATGTAGATATTTCTGGAGCTTCTGGAGGATTGATTGAAGCAAGAAACAGAAAAACTGCCCATGGATCAGGGCACCTGAGAGCTTCACAATCCAGAAATGGGCTAGAACCAGCCTTGATGACTAAAAGATACAAAGTGGCCACCTTGTACCCCAAGCCTCGGTTGTTTAGCTCTGTTTTGCAGGCACCACATGAAGTGTATATTCAAATGTCAATTTCCAACTCAGAGGGGAAGGAAACATTGGCCTTTAAAAAATGCCCCTCAGCAGCAAAGTGAGAAAATCAAGAATCAAAACAAACCTTTTCTTATGTAGTTTGCTTTTCTCCTCAGTGAACTACCGAATTGTGAGTAGTCCATTACAGATCACTCACTAAATTACTATTTAGGTCAACCTGACCTTGGGTAATAATGTTTCAAAAGTGAATTCTCATCTTAGTGTTAAATAATAGACCTTTTTATTCAGCGCTGGGAGCCACTAGAAGTTGTTAAGGCTTAACTTTGGCAAGGGGTGAAGCTCTCCTGAATCCCAGATTCAAGACTCACATCTGCCAATCTCCTGGCTGCTTTAATTTGGCTTTTAAATATGCTGCATGCTTTTTTGTTTTCAATTTGTATTTGGACTCCATTAAGTTCACTGCAGGACATTTAAGATTGCCACCCTCTGAAAATGTCCTGGATATTCACAAAGACACATTTTAGGATGTGCCTCTTTCACAGTGAGTCTGATGAGTCCTCCTGATTAGGAATCTGTTCTATTCAATAACCTTAATAGGAAGCCTTAGATCCACCCTTTGCTATTTTCAGGCATTATGAGAATGCCTCTATTAATTCTCTTAGTCACCTTCAATTCATTCCTGAGACCCAAGATGACACTAGTATGCTTTGGTGAGAGGCTCTGGGTCTGGCATCTGGCTTTGATATTAGACAGACTTTACTATGAATCATTTCTGATAGATAAATTAATTTCAACTTTGGTAATTTTACTTAACGCATGCCAGCCTCAATTTGCTAATCCAATAAAATGGAAATATAACATCTACTTTACAGAGGTTTTACAAAAATGAGTTATGATGCATGTGAGGTATCTCAAACCAGTAAAATAATATTATTCATTATATTAATTCTGGGCCAGGTATCATAGCTGAAAAATCTGGAGAAACCAATTCATGAATACTGTTTTAGGGAAATTATTTTTTGGAATCTCTTTATAACTCTCACTCTGACATTCTCAAATATAAGGCAATGAATTTCAACACATGTAAAAGGCTTCTTTACAGATCACTCTGTTGTTACCTCCCCACAAAGATGGCTCATTTTTTCTTTGGCAAACGTGAGCTATAATTCAAAGTCAGATGGGCAAATGTGCCTGGAAACAGGGTGGTGACTGTGGCTCCCAGGATGCTCTGTATGTTGTAAATACTCAGCAGGACCACACTAGAATTGCTACCAAATGTCAGTATGAATACATAAGGGTATGACTTCCACAAGTCAAAAAAAATGAAACTATAAATCAAAGACCCTGGGGTAAAATTATTGGAATTGCTATACCCTCCACATGTGGGGAATGGTCAGCCATTGTGATAATAAATGTACCACCTGAAATCCCAAAGTAGGAGGTTTTACCTCAAAGGAAATAAATTCAGTTCTGCCTCCTGACTTTCCAAATAGCATTCTATTGGAAATGTGCAAATAAACTTTTAGAAATTAGGCACTTGATGACTGAATTTAAATTGAGATGTAGCAATAAGGTTCACATCCATTAGCTTCAATTCATCTTGAGAAATCTGAATTTAGAAACCCATCGCGGCAGCCTTCTCTGGCATACAAATAATTCAAATTTACATCTTTTTCTCACATTGATAGATATATGTATTTTCTACCTATCACCAAGGACAAGACACAGACACAATTGAAGGGCAGTTGCTTCTAACACTAGCACTGAACAACAAGGTCAGATCTGCCAACAACCACAATCCATTTAGTGTCTTAAAATTCACAAAGCAAAGGCTGGGAGTGGAACTCCGTGGTGGAGAGTATGCTTAGAAAGGGTCTGGATTCAACCCTAAGCAACAAAAAAATGAATAAATAGGTGAAAGTTTACAAAGCATTGTGTGCCTCTGATAGGCTGTGCACAAAGTTTTTGCAGCTTTTACACATAGACAAACAGTCTCTAGGAAGTTCAATGGCTTCTCCAAGGTCACTAGAGGCAGGAGACAAAGAAATACAGGCTTGTGACAAGATGAGCCCTGTTATTTGAACTAAGAATTTGTCAAGGCTAAATAGTGTGATGAGAATAAAAGATCCAAGGTGTTGACAGAGCTCTTTGCAACTAAAGTTGAAATCAACAGCCTCACTGCACAGATAACACTTGCTGTACGGAGAAACCTCCCCAGAGAGATCTGGCCTCAAGTGCAGAACCAGAATGGATCCTACAGCACACCCACACTTTGCATAGCACTGAAACCCCAGGGATGACACATCTTCCACCATATCCTGCTGCTTTGATGGGGAGGCAGGAAGGAAAATAGCTCTATTCTTTCCACAGTTTCATTAATGAGCTGTCTTGATAGCCATTTTAGAAATGACTGTATTTATTGGGCTTAATTAATCACTCTCTGGGTTATCTGCAGATAAGAGAAAGAGCTTTCTTCCGAGGTCAGAGGGTATCAGCCATTTAGAGGTTTTGCCAAGAAAAAAAAAAATCAGAGTATTTTGTTCTAATTAACAAAATTACTGTAATTCACAGAATAATATGAAACAGCTGGTCATCTGTTTGGGAGACAATTTCACATCCTCACATAAAGTCAATGTGCCAGGATCACTGCATTTGCTTATTCTTGCTAATGTACATTGACTCACAGTTGGGACAAATAATATTAACAATAGATTGTCATCTATGTAGGAGCCACAGACTTCTTTTGCCATTTTGTGTACTCCAAAGCGTGGAATTTTCACAAACTTTTAGCCAATAAAAGGGGAAAGTCATTTCGGTATATTCCACATGAAAATCCTCACTACTTCCTAAACTGAGAGAGAAGACAATCAGGAATTCTCAATTTCATCACCTGAAGGCAGGGATAATTTTAAAATCTTCAACAAAGAGTCATTATACACTTATTGGTGAAGAAGCTTGGATTTTACAACTTCCAAAGCATTCAGACATTGCTAATACCTGGATAAACATAAGGCAAGAATAAAACTTAGTGACTGCAAGTGAGAAGTTGAGCCTGATAAACAAAGAAGACCACTATTTTGTTCTACTGTATTTAGTTGGGGATTTTAAAGCAATGTAGTCCCCATTGTTGTCAAAAGCTTTGTTCTTCACTCCAATAGAAATGTCAAAAAGTGTACTAGACACTTCTGTCAAGATCAAATAGACACTAATGTTACCTCAGTCCAACTGAGAGGGAGTAGTAGATATACAAGTGCAAAAATCTCAACAGGGTGAAAACTGAACACACAGATGTGATGTCCATGTCACCTAAGTCCCAGGGAGGTGGAAGAAAGAAGGCAAAGTTGGGAGAAACAGAGGATTTGGAAACCCATGCAGCACATAATTGAAAACGTTTTCAATGTGACCTCAGGTTTTTGAGCACATCATTGAATACTTTCACCTTCTCCCTCCAGAACATACCAGCCTTGCCCTGATCCCTCACCTGGCCTCTCCTTTTAAGCCACATACCCACTGAGGAGCCAGCTCCAGCTCTGAGCAAAGACCATGTGACTGTTTCATCTAAGTCTCTCTCCTGTATGGATACTATCAGAATGGATATAGTGATTGTTGGGAGTCACCCCGGCTCCAAAGACTAACTTCCCCATCCCCCAAGAAGAGCTGTCCAATGGTGAGCCCTGCTGGCTCACATGATCCTTACCCACCAATCAGACTAGCCCTACTGGCTCACCTGATCCTCACTCACCAATCAGACTAGCCCTGCTGGCTCACCTGATCCTTACCCACCAATAAAAAAGCACCCCATGCCAACTGTCAAACCACGCCCGGCTCTATAAATATGCAGAGCAGTTCCTCAATAAACAGGCATTTTCTCTGATGGCAAGCCTTGATCGTTCTTTCAGTGATAATCAGCTTTTTGTCACTGTGACCAAAATACCTGACAAGAACAACATAGAGAAGGAAAACTTCATTTGGGGCTCATGGTTTCAGAGGTCTCGGTTCATGGTTGACTGACTCCATTGCTCTGGGCCTGAGGGGAAGCAGAACATCATGATGGTAGGGTGTAGTGGAGGAAGGCTGCTCAGCTCAGAGAGAAAGAGAGAGAGGAAGGAAGGAAGGGAAGAAGGAAGGAAGGGAGGGAGGGAGGAGCAGGCCAGGGACAGGACAGATACAGTCCAAGGCCACACTCCAATGACCAGCTGCCTCCATCTTGTTCCTACCTACAAATAGCCCATTCAGGGGGGCTGGGGTTATAGCTCAGTGGTAGAGCATGTGTGAGGCACTGGGTTTGATTTGCAGCACCACATATAAATAAAATAAAATAAAGGTCCATCAATAACTAAATATATAGACATACAAAATAACCCATTCAGTACTAATACAGCAAGTGGATTAATATATATGCAACCATCAGAACTTCAATTCTGCCAGACATCATGGTGGCTCCTTCCTGTAATCCCAGAAACTGGGGAGGCTAGCAAGAGGATCACAAGTTCAAGGATAGTCTAGGCAACTTATCCAGACCCTTGGAAACTTAGTGATGCCCTATCTCAAAATTAAAAATGTTTCAAAAGGACTGGAGATATACAGCTTAGTGGTAGAGCACCCCAAGTTCAATCCCCAGTACTGGTGGGGGAGAGACAGCCTACTCTGTAAATTGCCATGATGTGAGGCTGAGACAGAGTTCAAGATTCTATATGTATAGAATATAGACTCTATATGTATAATTCCTCCTCAAAGTGCATGCACACTTGTACACACACATATGTGCACACACTCACACTACATACTATCACTCACTCACTTGCACACTCATAAGCTCACACATAAGTCGCATACATTCAAACACATCCTCTCACACACACACCCATATGCCTACACATTCATAATACTCACACACTCAAATCACACACTCCAATGTAGTCATCATTTTAGTACTATGATGTGGGTCTTATAATAAAGGGCAACATGAAATAATTCTCTGATTGTTTTTAAAACCCCTGTTAATATATTGAGTGCTCTATGGCTCACTGAGGCTTATCTAAAGTCTTAGAAAATACAAATAATCTGAGCTGGAGCTTAGAAAACTGTGGCTGCTCTGATAATTCTTTATACCTTATAAGAAAAGGCAGGCATTGCACTTCCTGTCTCTCCACCTTCACAAAAACTGCCAAGAGAAGCAAGGCTGGGCACTTGCAAGGAGCTGGCCCTCTGCAGGGCTTCTCTGAGGCCTCTCCACGCTCTGTTTTCAAAGGCATCTCTGAGTTTTTCCTTCCTTCCAGTCTCTTAAAAAAAAGAAAAGAAAAAATTCTTTTTTAAAAAAAAGAAAAAATTATTCTTTTGATAAGCTAAGCGTCCTTTAAGGAAATAGTTAAGCTAATCATCAGGCAATTATGGAGGGTCCTTCCCTTCTCCACTTGCAGGACCCACCAAAGGCTGAGGTTTCCCAATCCAGAAATGAATGAGAATTTAAAGAGAGCAGGGTAAACTGCAGCCAAAGCACTGAACTGAAAAGTTTTATTAACTGACCTTTCAAGAAGAACCTGGTTAGCTAAGGATACTTTGCATTCAGGCTCTGTGCCCGTTCCACTAATTCCAGGATCTGATTTCCTCCCCCAGAGGGGTGCAGGGGCCTGAGTGCTAATGGATGTGGACCACAGCATGCCTGTCAATTCCGGTTCCTGGAGAAGCACTTTACCAAGGGCCCCTCACTGCTAGGGACTTAAAATGAGCACACAGGAAAGTCAGAGAGCCCTCATTCTTCTGGGAGCCTCTAGAAAGATCCCCAGCCCAGTTTCTAGGCCTCTGAGTATGACCCAAACACAGATTTCCAGGTCCTGAGAGCAACTACCAGCAACTGCCACAAATGATGTCCTCACCTAACATCAAACCCCAAGTCTAGCCCATGGTTCTGCCTCTAGCCTACAAGAGACAGACGTTTCTCTGGAGTTTTTTTTTTTTTTTTTTTAAAGATTAAGTAAAAGAAAAAAATTAAAGAAAGATACTGATTACAGGCATCTTTCATAAATATCCCTGGGTTTTCACAAATTATTGGGTTAAATTTTAACTTAATATTCTCTCTCTCTCTCTCTCTCTCTCTCTCTCTCTCTCTCTCTTTCTCTCTCTTTTTTCTTTTGGCAGCAACGTTACTCTTGCTTTTCCACTGTGGACATTGAGTAGCTTGTTTCTTCATTATTCTGTTATTCCTCTTCTCTGGTGCAGAGGTTTCCAAAGGGTATTCCACAGACCGTGACAAATTCCATGGCTTCATCACGCAACTACTGAATCAGGAACGCTGGGGTTGAGTTCTCTGGGGTTGATTTCTCTTTGAAATCTGTTTCAAATGCTGCCAAGATATCTAGAGGCACCTTCTAAGGAGAATCCCACCCCAGGCAGACCTGTGTCAACCCTCTCATTCCTAGAGAACATCTCAGGCCATCACATAAATGGCTAGTCCTTCAACGCCCTTGCCAACCCCCAGTGTTACCCATTGCATGCCCTCTAGAATTTGGCCTATGCTGCTTCCCAAAGAATGGCCTCCTGTGGAGAGAACTCAGGGAGCAGTTGGCCCAATGGACAGGTACACCTCTTCTAGCCCAAGTGGGAGACTTGCAGCAGCAGTTCCCATCCCATCTCTGATCATTGGTTTCTCACTGTATAATGATGATAATCGACCTTCTCTGTAAGAGCTGACACGAAGAATCCGCAAATTCAAATAAGCAAAGTTCACTGTGTGTAGTATAGGCTCAAAAATGTCTGCAATCTGTATTTGGGGTAAAATTGGGAGTTCAAAACCCACCTGAATCAAATGTATGAAATATGATATGTCAAGAGCTTTGTAATGTTTTGAACAACCAATTAAAAAAAATGGTCATTATTCTCTTCTATTTGAGAGAGACACTCATCCTCCATCTTAATTGTACTTGGCATCATTTAAAACTCACTGCTAATGCTGTTTTCCCCATTGCTAAAGAAAAATTTATCCAAACACTTGTTGAAAATGGTAAGTTACACTTTATTCAAGAAAGGCCATGGTGACAAGATAAAGAAATTGCTGCAACAGGAACTTGCCATGGAAAAGATAGATGGGCTTTTAAGTTTCAAAAATTGTTTTGTTGGGTTTGGTGGCACATGCCTCTAATCCCAGAGACTCAGGAGGCTGAGGCAGGAGACTCACAAGTTCAAGGCCAGCCTCAGTAATTTAGGGGGCCATAATCAACTTAGCAAAATCCTGCCTCAAAATGAAAAATAAAAAGGGCTGAGAATGTTACTCAGTGGTTAAGCACCCTTGACCAAAAAAAGCACCCTTGCTTTAATTAGGAAATAGTTTCACATGAAATTCTGAACTCAACTCTGACTTTAATAATGACAAGTGGGGATTTATCAGCAAGTTGGGGGTCTGAGAATAGAAAATTACTAAGAGGAAACATCAAAGAAAAGGGAGATTTCCATTAGATTGACTCAAGAGAATTCTTTTTTTTTTTTTTTTAATTTTTGATATTTATTTTTTAGTTTTCGGCGGACACAACATCTTTGTTTGCATGTGGTGCTGAGAACCGAACCCGGGCCGCACGCATGCCAGGCAAGCGCGCTACCGCTTGAGCCACATCCTCACCCCCGCAAGAGAATTCTTGCTGGAGGTAGGTTAGGGTGAAAAGATCCAAGGTGGTCAGAAACCAAGGGTAGAGGATTTTTGCTAACCTGGCTTAGCTCAAACTGTATTCTATCAGAACTATAGGACAATGAATTTCCACTGTTCAGGCCACTCAGGTGTGGTGCTTGTCATAGCAACCACAGGACACTAAGATGAGACTGACCAGGTGCTCAGTGGTACCTCTTTTTTTCACCTCTGTCCAAACACACAAGACAGAGACTATACGTACCACTCAAAGCTTTCCAGAAGGGACAGTGGAAGTGAAGGAAAGAGGCTTTGCTCCTTGTGCCCTAATCTGAAAGGAAGGAGAAGAGGAAGAGAAAATCAAAGATACTCTAGAGAGTTCTTGGCACAGGGCCAGCCGGACCCCAGAGCAATGGCATGCAAGAGGAAACAAGGATGGTTGGAGACTGCTCCACTCCAAACTAGCTTCCTAATCCTGTGACTTCTAGGGGCCACATGGCCCCAGAAGTCCCTCCCTGTCTCCAAGTCACTCCAGTCATCCCTGACACCACGTGGAGACTCATAGCTGTGAGGTTCTGGAATAGATCAGAACACCCACGGTATTGATGAGATATGCCAGCAAGATTTTGTTTTTGTCTGTTTTGTCCAATATTAAATATCTCTTTATTTGCAGAGTTAAATGGATTCTTTGCTAGGTCTGTGAAAAATCAGTCCAGTCCACTTTTTTCCTAGCTCATTCTAGAGACCCCAGTTCCCCAACTTTCCAGGCCAGACCTCACCTCTCGTCCATGAAACCTTGTGGGGGCATCCCATAGTTACCTGCTGCTCCATTCCACCGCTCAGATGAAGCTCAGCTGGTGGTGTGCTCGTGGCTAAGGCAGGGACATGAGCATGTGGTGCTGGGCAGGGAGCAGTCTCTGCTTGGCTGCCCCTACCCTACACTGGCCCTTGTCTTTGAACCAAATGTTCCTGAATCAACTCTGTCTCCCCTGACTTGTTCTGGCAGATTCTTTCATCCCTCACTTAAGTAGGCCACAGTGGGGGGCATTCTAACATCCTGCCTTGTGAACAAACCTTGACTGACATCATTACAGGATGTAAAAAAACAAAAGCTCCAACCAAGGACTCCCCCAGTCCATTTCTGTTGTCTGCAGGTTTCCTCCAGGCGAAGGACCAAGTTACTTTGGACCTGGAGGTAGAGGTAAATGTGACAAATTCAAAGAATGAAATTTCATAAATAAGGCTGCCAGTGAAACCTGGCATTCACTGGGTATTATATGATAGAAAAGATATTGATTTTAAAAAAATCATGTAGTTCTAACTCCAGAATTTAGAACCATCCCAAATTTACCAATAATTTAATCCATATCATTTTTATAATTGTAATGGGAGCGAAAATTTTCAGATATACATGCATCTCTGTACTTATGACCCACCTTTTTAGTCTATTATTTTGAAAAGGTCACTACCCCATCATGTAGGTATAATCCTCCACAACACAATGAATGACCTTCCATTTCTAGCCTCAGGGGTGTTTCTATATGAGATTTCATTGTCATATTCTTGGGCTTCCTCACTGAAGAACCCAAATGTCGCCGGTTCTCAGATCAAGTATAGCCTAAGTCAAGGCCCATTAGGATTTCATCATGTCTGGACATGTCCTCCCTCTTTCTCTCTTACTCTCCCAGGCCCTTCTTCAATATTCCAGCTTCCTGCATTAGTTATGGCTCTTACCACTAATTTTTTACCTTGGTTAATCCTTTCTATTCCAATTGAAGTGCAAAACGCCCTTTTTCTTAAGGTCCTCCTTTGATCCCACACTTGCTTGGGCTCTGCTATAGCACAAGTCCTGTCTTTCAGCACCAATCCATGCATCTATCTCCCCTGGGTCGGCACTGAACTTCTGAAAGAGCTGCACTCCCTTCTGTAGCTCCAAGAACATCAGACCCATGGATGTACACAACAAAAATGAATGTTACTTGGTTGGGTACAATGTCACTGCAGTCTGAGATAAGACATGAGGTCCTGTCACTGGATGAGGTCCAAGGGGGTCCCCAGAAGGAGAAGAGGATCTCAACTCAGTCCTGGCAGGATTTTGACTTACATTAAAAAAAAAAAAAGTAACTTCAACGTGCATCAAAAGAGGCACAAGTAGAGACATATTTAGGAAATCATGGAGATTTATTTATTCAGAAAAGCAGGATTTGCGCTCCAAGGGAAAAGGAGCACAGGCTCTCAAGAGTGATACATGCTTTGGGGGTCTTGGGCTACTTCTTTTTAAGAAAGCCTTGTAAAGGTGAACATGAGAAGCACAGAGGCGTGATGTCAGGCTAATGAGCTTGATTCCTTTAATTGTGGAGCACAGAGCAGGCCATGAGGTCTGAGGCTTCTCAGAATCTTCAGGTTGATATTGTCTAGTTAATACATAGCTCTTAGACTGCACCATATCGTGGATCTTTAACAACATCTCTTCTAGGCTTCTATATAATAATTCTAAAAATACATTCTGTAAACAAACAAATATGTAGACACAATTAGCTGGACTTGTAGTACTCTAGGATTTATTAGACTTTTTAAGAATTTAATCTTGGAGGAAAACTAGACTGAGGTGCAAAGATAATGGTGTTCATGGAATATTTAGATTTAATGCTATAGGCCCTCTTTCCTTCCCTATTTGTATCCTTTCTACTTGTCCTTATTTCTCTGGACCACTTCGGCCCAAGCAACCCAAATAATATATTTGCACTGTTGTTATACAGAATTTACAAGTCATTAGTTCCTTGACAGGGAAGGGGGAAAAAAGTTTCTGTAGAACTTTGTTTGGTCAGTTAGAAATGGAAACTCCTAAGTATGCCATCTTCCAGAGTAAAACAGGTGGGTGTCCTGGCCAACACAGCCTGAAGGACAAACATCACTGCCTATGGACAGTGATTTGCTAACACTTCACCATCAGAAGGAGCCCTGGTGGCTCTCATTCAACATGTGCCAAAGAGCCCCTGTGAGATGCCTTGTCATTGGGACAGAAGGAGAATCTGAGATGACCAGAGGCTGTCCAAGAAAGATGCTGACTCCTAAGAGGTATGTGCCTCTCATCAGGACCTGTGAACATTCCCTGCAGACTGGTCCCTGTGCTCTGAATCTCAGGCCTCCCTTTGTGCCTGTAGATAGAGTGACAGAGGGCTGAAGTCAAAGAAAAGAGGCTCTGCCACAGCTCTGTTGCCAGGTTACTGCTGTCTGATCTCCCTGTCACCTGGGAATTGTGCTCTGGCTCACAAATACAGGAATTCTCTAAGAATAAGAACAGAACAGAATGGTTTTACAAGATTTGATTGCCATGTTCTTAAGCCTTGCCATTTAAGAAAACAAGTGTCACTGGACTTTCAAATTAAGCCTATCTCCTTAGGATTCACTCACGTTTGAGTATAACCATGAGGTTACTTTCAGGGCTACTTACAGTGAGATTTTATATCTATCTATTTATCTATCTATCTATCTATCTATACACATGCACACACATATGTGTAGGAAGAATATGTATATATACATATTTATTTATTTACATATAATAAATATATTATTATTTATACATAATAAACATATACATATATAAAATATATAATCTATATTTGCCTAAAAACAATAGGATAAATTTATAGCCTAAGGCATCTCCTGGGGGAATATACTACCTAATAGAAAGAAGGGGAGCCCTGGGGAAAATAAATAGGCTTCAAGTTCAACATAATTACATATGCATTTACTCCTTGACAGGGTAATGCTCCTTCTAAGGAGTTACCTGAAACATGGACATGCAGTGAGAGCTAATGTGTGCAAGAGGCAAGGAATCTCCACCATAAGGTGAGTGTTTTAGTTAGCTTTTTTACTGCTTTGACCAAAAGACCTGATAAAAGCAATCTCAGAGGATGAAATGCTTATTTGGGGGCTCATGGTTTCAGAGGTCTCAGTCCATTGACAGCTGGCTCCATTCCTTGGGCTCAAGGTAAGGCAAAACAACATGATGGAAGAGTATGATGCAGGAAAGCAGCTCAGCACAGGACACCAAGAAGCAGAGAGAGAGAGAAAGGGAGACACCACTCACCAGATACAAAATATGTACCCCAAAGATATGACCCAAATGACCCACCCCTTGCAGCCACAACTCACCACCTCAGTTACCACTCAGTTAATTCCTATCAGGGGATTAATTCAATGATTGGGTTAAAGCTCTCACAACCCAATCATTTCACCTCAAGCTTCCCTGCATCATCTCACACATGAGGTTTTGGGGGATACCTCACATCTAAACCATAACAGTGAGTAACTCCAAAATGCTGGAGTCAACTGCATTCTATTAACAGAGGACTGAGTGGATTTCTATGTCCTCTGCATAGAGTAGAGTCATGAAAAGGAAGAGGATCACCAAAATGTCATCTGTGGAGGGGTTTTCCTGCATGCGTTATAAAGCAAAGACAAGTGCAGAACAACAGGTATGCCATATGCCATGTGTGTATACAGCTGTAAATATCCACATGGATGTATGCGGCTAGACCACGTATAATATATCACAAATACTATCATACTGTCAGTCGACTATGACAAAATACCTGAGATGAACAACTTTAAAGGAGGAAATGTTTATTTTGGCTCATGTTTGCAGAGGTTTCAGTTCACGATCACTTGACCTTGTTGCTTTTGAGCTTGTAACAAGGCAGTACCTCATGATAAAAGCATGTGGTAGAGGAAAGCTATTCATCTCAAGGTTGCCAGGAAACAAGGAGTAAGAGAGAGGAAGGGGCTGAGGTTCCAATATCCCCTTCAAGGACATGCTCCCAACAACCTTACTCCCTCATACTAGACCCCAACTCTAAAGGTTCCACCACCTCCACCAGTGCCCCCAACCAGCAACCAAGCCTTTAGCACTTGGTCTTCGGAGGACATTTGAGATCCAAACCAAAACAAACATACACATACTTTGTGTACTCAAAAACACTAGGAAGATAAACCAAAAGCAAATCAAATGAAGATTTTTTTTTTTTTTTAGGGTAGCGGGAAAACAGAAGGAGAGAACAGAGAAGAAACCAGGTTTCTGAGCAATCCTTGTTTTAGTTTTCACTTCAGAATCTTGAAAGCATTTCACAAAAACCAGAAAACAAACTAAATAGTTTCTAAATTCCTAAAAATGGGGGGGGGGGGATGGAAGCTAACTATAATTCAGGTTGGTGTTATGACCATACCATGTAGAACTATTTCAAGCAACTTGAAAATACATGATTTTCACAGAGAAATCTTCGTGGAATATAATATAATTATATGAAGAACCACAGGGGAGGAACCCTTAAACTACATTCACCAGCTTTATTGTTAGTAATAATGTTGGTATATTTATATTTTGTAATAAAAATGTGCATGTGGGTCAACAAAGAAAATAAGTAATTATATCAATTGCCATTGTAAACCAGATTCAAGTATAAAATCAAAGAGGTCAAGTAAAATCCTGTAATGCTAGGTTTGAATTAGTAAATTAATTAGTTTGAATTAGTTGAAATAGTAGAAAGAACTCCTGATTTTTTTCTCCTTCTCTGCATATTTCCCAGCTGTGTCTATGGAAAGGTCTGGAAGCAATAACAAGCCAGTATTCATGGACAACTCATAATGCTCTGATGTTTTTTCTGCTGTGAATATACTTTCCATATAAAAAAATGCCTGGGAGAAGGAGGGATTCTGAACTCTTCTTCTTTGCTTTACAACATAAAGCAAACAAGGGATCTTACTGTACTAGAAGGCAAGAGTTATCAAATGCTACAGGGGTCATATCAAAAGGGAAATCATATTGCAGAGGTTCAAAAGAGACGGCCTGAGCTTTCCAAAGGAATAATAACCATATGTATGGAAACATATATTATATAAATGTCATACTGGAAAAAAATGTCCAAAATCCACATACTAAAACAAACAAACACTGTTTCTTGTTGGAGGTGCTAGGGCATACATTCATTATTACAATCAAGCCATAGTCTTGCCTCTGCTGGAAAATCTGCATTTCAAGGTAACCAAATATCTGTGGAGGAAAACCATTTCATGTAAGAGTTCCATGTCATAAATGTCAGATGAAATGTAGAATTTGAAAGGTCACGTTTTTGAAACTCCTAATGGCATAATGAATCCATCTACCTATAGATCCATGATAACTAATACCTTTACATGAAAAAACAATGGGCACCTGATTTTGGAGAATCCGACTGACCCACCTAAACCTATTGACCTTTGTGAATGTCCACAAGACAGACCAGCAGCCCTCATGCCTCCTGATGCAATAGGAACACAGTCCCACCAGAGAAAAACCTCTTGTGCCAAAGGAAAGGAATTAACACCTGAATAAGCCTCTGGCTCCTTCTGCACATGGACAAGAATAAAAAGTTCAAAGAGCCCTCTAGCTGCCATGGGAGACCTGACTCCTACAAACCACATGGGGGAAGATTGTGTATGACAAAGAGAAAATGGAACACAGGATGGATGAGAAATGATAGTAAGAAATCATTAGAAATTATCATAGTACGGAGAAGTTACTCTCTATAACAGGCTCCTAGTAAATACTGATTGGTGAAATGATAGAAGTCTGGAATATTCTAGCAAAAATGATAAGGGATATCTGAAACAAAATAGCAAGACATTAGTAATGATTGAAGCTGGATATGATTGAAAATTTCCAAAATTAAAAAGAATTGATGGGGCAGCCTTGAAGGAGAAAAGTGTCTTTCATTGATAGTCTTTCTCGCTAACACCCTGGCCAACCTCTTAAACTCAAGGGCTTACAGCAAAGAACAGGTAAATGAAAATGAGTACTTTTCTTACCATCTCTGTTAGAATGATGTTATGGTTTAGATATTAGGTGTCCCCCAAAAGGGTATGTATGAGGCAAGACAAGAACATTCAGCAGTGAAATGATTCTCTTATGAGGGGGTATAAATATAACCTAATCATAGCTTAATCCACTGAAATGAATTAACCGGGTGGTAACTGCAGACAATTAGGGTGTGGCTGGAGGAAGTAGGTCACTGGGGACATGCCATTGGGCTTTCTATTTAGTCTCTGGTGAGTATCGCTCTCTCCATTTTCTGGTTTTAATGTCCTGATCTATTTCCCTCTACCACACCCTTGTTCCTTGATGTTCTGCCTCACTGAGGCTCAGAGCAACGGAGTAGGTCATCTATGAACTGAGAACTCTGAAACTACGAGTGCCAAATAAACTTTTTCCTCCTCTAAAACCGTTCTTGTCAGGTCTTTTTGTTACAAGGATGGAATAGCTGACTAAAACAAACAGTAAGAGGCCCACTTAGGTAGCACAGGGCAGAGGTCTTTGCCACTTTGGAGATACCTTCAGGAAAATCAAATAAAGAGAGTGGCCTCAGCAACAGATGGAGCAGGCAGACAATAGGGCTGAATAGCATACGCAAAGGAGACCACAGGCAAAATTTGAGTAATAAGTTACAATTGTGGAAGATTTCAGACAGGCTCTGTGAGAGCATGAAGGTAGCGGTAGTAAGTACAGCCTGCACACCCCCAGGGACCTAACTTTCTCCCACTAAGCCCCACCTCTTATAAGTTTTACCATCTGTCCAGAGGGTGGGCTGGGGTCCAAGCCCTTAATAAGTGGGCCTTTTGAAGACATTTCAGATCCAAACTATAGCAAAAGTACAAATGTCAGGGAACACAGTAAAGTGCTAATTCTTAATGTTTGTGTCTCTTCAATATTCAAAAGTTGAAATTTAACCTCCAATATGGTTGAGTTAATCACCTCATTTAAGATGTGATTAAAAGGGCAGAGCCATCATGAATGCAATCAGCGCCCTTATAAAAGAGGCCTAAGGGAGCATGTTCACCCCTCTACCATGTGAGGACACAAAAGTCACTATCCATGAAAACAGTGCCCTCATTCCCTCTAAAATCTGGAACAAGACAGGGATGCCCTCTCTCTCCACTTCTGTTCAACATAGTTCTCAAAACACTGGCCAGAGCAATTAGACAGACGAAAGAAATTAAAGGCATCAAAATAGGAAAAGAAGAACTTAAATTATCACTATTTGCAGGTGACATGATTCTATACCTAGCAGACCCAAAAGGGTCTACAAAGAAACTATTAGAGCTAATAAATGAATTCAGCAAAGTGGCAGGATATAAAATCAACACGCATAAATCAAAGGCATTCCTGTATATCAGCGACAAATCCTCTGAAATGGAAATGAGGACAACCACTCCATTCACAATATCTTCAAAAAAAATAAAATACTTGGGAATCAACCTAACAAAAGAGGTGAAAGACTTATACAATGAAAACTACAGAACCCTAAAGAGAGAAATAGAAGAAGATCTTAGAAGATGGAAAAATATACCCTGTTCATGGATAGGCAGAACTAACATCATCAAAATGGCGATATTACCAAAAGTTCTCTATAGGTTTAATGCAATGCCAATCAAAATCCCAACGGCATTTCTTGTAGAAATAGAGAAAGCAATCATGAAATTCATATGGAAAAATAAAAGACCCAGAATAGCAAAAACAATGCTAAGCAGGAAGTGTGAATCAGGCGGTATAGCGATACCAGACTTCAAACTATACTACAGAGCAATAGTAACAAAAACAGCATGGTACTGGTACCAAAACAGGCACGTGGACCAATGGTACAGAATAGAGGACACAGAAACCAATCCACAAAACTACAACTTTCTTATATTTGATAAAGGGGCTAAAAGCATGCAATGGAGGAAGGATAGCATCTTCAACAAATGGTGCTGGGAAAACTGGAAATCCATATGCAACAAAATGAAACTGAATCCCTTTCTCTCGCCATGCACAAAAGTTAATTCAAAATGGATCAAGGAGCTTGATATCAAATCAGAGACACGCCGTCTGATAGAAGAAAAAGTTGGCTACGATCTACATTCGGTGGGGTCGGGCTCCAAATTCCTCAATAGGACACCCATAGCACAAGAGTTAATAACTAGAATCAACAAATGGGACATACTCAAACTAAAAAGTTTTTTCTCAGCAAAAGAAACAATAAGAGAGGTAAATAGGGAGCCTACACCCTGGGAACAAATCTTTGCTCCTCACACTTCAGATAGAGCCCTAATATCCAGAGTATACAAAGAACTCAAAAAATTAGACAATAAGAGAACAAACAACCCAATCAACAAATGGGCCAAGGACCTGAACAGACACTTCTCAGAGGAGGATATATAGTCAATCAACAAGTACATGAAAAAATGCTCACCATCTCTAGCTGTCAGAGAAATGCAAATCAAAACCACCCTAAGATACCATCTCACTCCAGTAAGATTGGCAGCCATTATGAAGTCAAACAACAACAAGTGCTGGCGAGGATGTGGGGAAAAGGGTACACTTGTACATTGCTGGTGGGACTGCAAATTGGTATAGCCAATTTGGAAAGCAGTATGGAGATTTCTTGGAAAGCTGGGAATGGAGCCACCATTTGACCCAGCTATTCCCCTTCTCGGTCTATTCCCTAAAGACCTAAAAAGAGCATGCTACAGGGACACTGCTACATCGATGTTCATAGCAGCACAATTCACAATAGCAAGACTGTGGAACCAACCTAGATGCCCTTCAATAGACGAATGGATTAAAAAAATGTGGCATTTATACACAATGGAGTATTACTCTGCATTAAAAAATGACAAAATCATAGAATTTGCAGGGAAATGGATGGCATTAGAGCAGATTATGCTAAGTGAAGCTAGCCAATCCCTAAAAAACAAATGCCAAATGTCTTCTTTGATATAAGGAGACTAACTAAGAACAGAGTAGGGACGAAGAGCATGAGAAGAAGATTAACATTAAACAGGGGTGAGAGGTGGGAGGGAAAGGGAGAGAGAAGGGAAATTGCATGGAAATGGAAGGAGACCCTCAGGGTTATACAAAAGTACATACAAGAGGAAGTGAGGGGAAAGGGAATAATAATACAAGGGGGAGAAATGAATGACAGTAGAGGGGGTAGAGAGAAAAGAGGGGAGGGGAGGGGAGGGGAGGGGAGGGGGGATAGTAGAGGATAGGAAAGGCAGCAGAACACAACAGACACTAGTATGGCAATATGTAAATCAATGGATGTGTAACTGATGTAATTCTGCAATCTGTATATGGGGTAAAAATGGGAGTTCATAACCCACTTGAATCAAAGTGTGAAATATGATATATCAAGAAATTTGTAATGTTTTGAACAACCAACAATAAAAAATTAAAAAAAAAAAAAAAGAAAACAGTGCCCTCACCAGACACTGCACCTACCAGTGTCTTGATCTTCAACCTCTCAGCTTCAAGAATAAAATTTCTAAAAAAAAAAAAAAGAATAGAATTTCTAAATTTATAAATTATTTAGTCTGGGCTATTTTATTACACAGCTTTAAGGGAAGAAAACAGTGGGTGAACTCAGAAACTCAGGTCAGACTCTTCCTGATAGAAGTTTCTGGACCAGGAATGAGTGGGGAGTTGGAGTCAACAAAAAGAAGAAGGGTAAAGAACCAGACAAAAATGGCAAAGGAAAATCTTGGAAACAGAGGATATTGAAGTATCTCGTGAAGCCTGCCTTGAAATGAGAAATTGGGCACCAGGCACTCATAAGAAGTGCTCTCAGCTCCTGAGCACCCTGCCTGTCTCAGGCTCTCTAGCACGAAACCCCAAGGGATCTTGTTGGAAGAAACACACAAAGATCCCTTCCTTCTCTTTCTCCTTTTTGCTGAAGTGTGGGTTCTGCACACCTGATGCCCCTTATCCAGAGAGGCACTGAAGTTTCAGAAAGCTGTTTTTTATTCCACCACAAAATGGGGTATTCCATGGGACCAAGCCTCAGGACAGCCTGATAAACAGACAGCAAGTCTTCTGCATGCTGAGGGATACTGGCTCCATTCCCCCAATATTGCATCCTAATAACAGGGGTTCAATTTACCTGGCTTCATACACACAAGTTTTATAGATAGAACCAAGGTCCTGTTTGCCATGTAGTCCCTCAGGGAAAAGTATATATACCTAAGGCATAATGAAAAATCCCTATCACTTAACTCACAGCCCAATACCCCCAAATCCACCATGCTACCTTGCAGGCAAAACACCTCTTCCTCCCCTGTTGATGAAGCTTCCAAAGTTAATTGACAGCCTTGTGTTTGCCTCTCATACAGCATCTATCTTGAAAGGAAATCTCCAGCATTTGTTGCTCCCAGGCCTCTCCCTGAGTAGAGGTTCCTAGTCCAGAGACCTGTTCCAGAAACCAGACACAAATCCCAGAAATCACTTGTACCAAAGACAATACAATTTTGCCATCAGGTGTCCATAAAAACACATAACCTAGATGAGAAACTGGAATCTTAAGGCATTAGACCAAGGAAGAATTTTTGTGATTTTAAGATAGAAATGAATTAATTTATATGAATGTATTTTTGCCTAATTTTTTAAAATTAAAAGTCTGACCTAATATTTTTTTTAATTCAAAGTCTGAAATCCAGCAGCTGGGGGTAAGTAGGGTACTCGTTAAGTTGAGGGACTATAATTTGAACAGAGAAGTGATCATACTAAATAAGATATTAGTGGTTATTTGGCATAATATGAAATATAAATACATAATATGAATTCTAGTCTTAGAGAGGAAGAAATATAGGAGTTCTGCCTTGTGTTTTGTAATGTGTGGCCGGTATGCTTCCCCAACTCTGCAACATGAAGGAAAGACTAGGTTAAAGATAACAAGAATACATCCTATTAACGGACTAACTGTTCTCCATGGTAATTAGTTCCCCTGGGTGGCATGGGCTTAGAAACTAGAGACAAGAATCCATTGTTACTAGAATAGGCAGCCACATTGGGTGGGAATGACCCTAGAGATCCTTGGCAAGGGAAGGAAATACATTGAATAAGGTCCCTAGAGCTGAAACAGATGAACAATCTAAGACTAATCCCAAGGTCTTTCCTGATGTGCAGTAGTTTCCCCTAATCTGTATGGTATATAATCTAAGACCCTGCATGAATGTCTAAAACCACTGATAGAACACCAAATTCTACATGTTGTACTGTTTTCTGTACATGCATACCTAGGATAGTACATTCACAACTGTTATAATTTATATATGAAGTTCCCCAAAAAACTCATGTGTGAAACAATGCAAGAATGTTCAGAGGTGTGTTGATTAGGTTATAAAACGTAAAAATTAATTGGTGGATTAATCTACTGATAAAGATTAACTAGACAGTAACTATAGGCAGGTAGGGTGCAGCTGAAAGAAGTAGGTCACTGAGATCATGCCTTGGGGGTATATATTTTTTCCCTGGTAAGAAGAGTTCTCTCTCTGCTTACTGGTTTGCATGTCTTGGGTTGCTTTCCTCAACCACACCCTTCCACCATTATGTTCTGCCTCATCTCGGGCCCAGAACTATGATGTTGGCCATCTATGGACTGAATCTCTGAAACCATGAGCTCCCAAATAAACTTTTCTTCTTCTTTAAGTCATTCTTGTCAGGTCTTTTTATCACAGTAACACAAAGATTATTAAATCAACAATAATAACTGATAATAAAATAGAACTACTATAACAATATGCAGTAAAAAAATAAAATTTTGTTTGAAAGTGGTCTCTCTCTTTCTCTCTTGAAAGATCTTTTAAAAATATTATTATTATTATTATTATTATTATTATTATTATTATTATTATTAGGTTCTTTTTTTTTCTTTTTTTGTCTTTTTTGGAAATGGGGATGGAACCTAGCCAGGGCTTTGTGAATGCAAGGCAGATGCTTTGCCACTGAGCTACATCCTAGCCCTCTTGAAAGATCTTATTATACTATACTTGCCCTTCTCTTTTTGTGATGATATGAGATGATAATTAAGGGAAGCACTTTCTGGTTTCTCTCTAGCATAACTGAATTGCCAATATTACTGCTCTTAAACTTTGGGGTCATTATTAAGTAAAATAAGAGTTATTTGAACACAAGCACTGTATTACAACAACAGTTGACCTGATAATTAAAAAAGCCATGACATCACCAAGAGGCAAGTGGTTATCAGGGAGGGTATGCAGAACAAAGAAATAATTCTCATCCTGGGTGAGATAGAGCAGGACAGAATGAGATTTCATCATGCAACTCAGAACAGAGTACAGTTTAAAACTTATGAAAGGTTTATTCCTGAAATTTTCCATTGAACATCTTTGGATCATTTTTGTAAGTAATTGAAACCTCTGATGAAGGTTTGGAACACAATGAGTTTGGAACACATGTTAAGCAAAGACTTGATTTGAATGCCTATGGTCTTTCCCCCAACTCCTCCATTTGGGCCACTTGATTGGTTCTTTGTTTTAGTAGGCTAGGCTGCAGTGGTGTGCCTAGCTGACTGGGAAAATATATCCCTTCGCTGGCTGGGCTCTCACTTTCTAGTGAGCACGATAAGCAATGGAATGATGGAAAAGGTATTGGTCCACTGCTCCCCATCTCTGTCAGAGGGACCCAGAGCCCTCTAAAAGGGAGCCTGTTATGCCTGAGGAAGAATGTGGAATTCTTACTGTAAAACATATGCAGTTTAGCTGAGCACACTGTTCACACACACAATCTCTGCTACTCAGGAGGATGAGATAGGAGGAGGGCAAGTTCAAGGCCAGCCTGAGCAACTTAGATAGATGCCATCTCAAAATTATATAAAAAGGGCTGGGAGTACAGTTCAGTGCATGAGATCCTGGGTTCAATACCAAGTATTACACATATATTCACATGTGTAAGTATGTATGTGTATATGTGTATTATACACACATACACACAGACACACACAGAGTTGACTCTCAGTATATGTGGGTTCTGCATGCACAAATTTAACTAACTGCATACTTAAAATATTTGGGGAAAAAAATTGTGCCTGTACTGAACATGAACATACTTCTTCTAATTATTCTCTAAATGAGACAGATTAACAACTATTTACATTGTATTAGGTATTATAAGTAATCTAGAGATGATTTAAAGTACACAGGAGAATATGCATAGGTTATAGGCAAATACTAGGGCCTTTTACATAAGGGATTTGAGCATACATGGATTTTTATCCTCAGGTTCTAAAACCAAACCCCCATAGATTCCAAGGAAACACTGTTCTGTAAATCTTCATATCTTTCCCCCCAAAGAATCTAATTCATTTTCCAAAAAATCTATGTACAACAATAAGGGAAATATAATGAGACTATTCAGGAATTATTGGAAGCTGGCTCTGAATTAATGTTGTGACAAGAAACTGAGAAGTTCCCTTCATAACAGGGCTTTTCAGGAGAAAGAGTCAATGATTCTGACCTTTTCCAACATGGAATGGGTAGTACTTGCTATTTTTCTTCTATTTTGACAACTTAGGCCTAATTTTCAGGAGGTAACAGCAAGAATGGACTTTGGGGCTGGGGATATAGCTCAGTTGGTAGAGTGCTTGCCTCGCATGCACAAGGCCCTGGGTTTAATCCCTAGCACCGAAAAAAAAAAAAAAAAAAAGAATGGACTTTTGCACTCACCTCCTTCTGGCCCCATCTTGTCTGCAACTCAGAGTTATTTGTACCTGGGGGAAGAATATTTCAACCAAATGACTCTATCAGAATGGGGACTGAAACTGTGGAAAATTTCACCAAAACATAAATAAATAAATAAACAAAAAGGATACAATGGACCCTGGGATGATTGATCCTGACTGTCAAGGGAAGGCACAGCTGGAACTCAAAGTTTCCATGTAGTTTCCTGGTGCTACAGAGAACACCCAGTGGCAACATTAAAAGAAAACTTCTGCATCCTGTACTTACAGAATTGTCAAGGCAACCAACCCATCAGAAAGAAAGGTCTGCTCACCATCATAATTTCAACAAGGCAAGAGGCTGCTCACAGCCATGGAAACACAAGATGGGTCAGAAATCAAGGATGCTGCAGAATCAAGTCCTAACTCATCCTATCTCTTGGTTGGCATGCACTTATTCATATCTGTAAGTGGGTTTGATTATGCCTGTCTCTCATTTCTCTATTTTTTTGTGTAAATTATGTAAGTTCTGTTAACTTCACCCCTAGTCAATAGCTACCAAATAGCAAGATAAGTTCATAATAAAACTAGAAGGATAGAAACAATAATTATCCTTGAATTACCATGGCATCATTCACCTCCCTCTCACTCCACCACTCTCATAATCCTCTCCTCTTCCTCCTTGTCTTTTCTATACTACTTCCTAGACTTGTTTCCCTTTTCTTACTTTCTGATCCAAAATTCATGAAAATCATTTCTGTGCTTTGAATATTGATGTCCCCCTCCACCAAAAAAAAATCATATTGAAACATAACTCCCAAAGTAGTAAAATGAGGAACAACCACATTCTCATGAATGAGGTTAGTGCCCCTTTGAAAGAGGACAAAGGGAGTTGTGTTCCTCTTCTACCACCCAAGGACATAGAGAAGGTGCCATCTTAGAAGAAGATCCTTACCTTGCATCAAATAGGTGAGCAACTTGAGCTTGGACTTCCCAGTATCTAGAACAGTGAGCAACGTATTTCCATTATTTATAAATTGCTCAGATAGAGAATTTGTTATAGCGGCCTTAACATACTAAGACAGACTGCTCATCCTAATGATCATTCCTTAATTGCTAATCCTACATTAGTCATCTATCATATGAGCTCCTTCTAGTCTGTCCTAATTTTTTAAAAAATCTGCTAATTAACAAATTCAGAACATTCTTACCTGGATCTGCACTTATTGCAGCCATTCCATCATGATTAAAATCATTGGTTATCTCTCCCCACCCACAAAATACACCCTATTAAACCTCTTAACTTCTTTTACTTCTGTGATCTGTTCTCTTTGTGCTCTCTATGATTTTTTTTTTCTTTTAGGGAATTCTTATTGGACCTACACTATATCACTGGAAGGGGGGGGGATTTTTTTAAGGAAGAGACATGTACACTAATACCTAAAGAAGGAGCAAGAATTATTCAGAGAATGAGTAAGCAGAGGAGAAGAAAGAAGACATAGAATAGTTTTCCAAAAGGTAAAAGAGCATATGTAGGATATTAGTAGTAGTCCTGGCTAGATAAAACAGCTACTTTGAAGCAAGAATGATAAAAGCTGTGCTTAAATATAAGCTACGAAGGGTTTTCCATGCCATTCCACCAAAATGTAGGCTTCATAGAGAGGGCAATGGGTAGTCATGGAGATTTGTAACCATAGGACTAGCAAAGATTGCATGTTCCATACTTGCTGAAGTAGGGAACAGACACCCTGGTCACAAGATGAGGCACAGAGTCAGCATGGGAGCCTCTACTGGTGGGAGGTAATGGAAGAAGGTGCAGCCAAATAAGTGGAAGGGAGCCATAAAGGTTTTATTCCCACATGATGAACATCCCTTGAGTTTATTACAATAAGAGGAATTAAAGAACACAAGTAGTAGCACATGTATGGCTGTGATCAACCGTTAGAGCATTGACTAACAAAAAGTAATACAGCAATGACTATAAGAAAAAGCTTCTGTCCCAAACACACAGTCCTATTCTGGGACAGTGAGTAAGAAGCATCTGCTGAGGAAGATAATGGTGATGTCAGGAAAAGGGAAGTCATTTTCTTTCTCAAAATTTTTACTTAAATTGTTTAAATTGTTTTAAATTGTTTACTGAAAGACATTCTATTTTATATTGACATATAATCAGCCCTTAATATCTATGGGTTGTGTATTCCTCATCCATAAATTCATCCAACCATAGATTGAAAATATTCACAAAAAAACAAGTTTTATCTGTATTGAACATGTACAATCTTGTTTTCTTGTTGGTATTGCCTAACAAATACAACATAATAGCTATTCACATAGTATCTGATCTTATAAGTAATCTAGAGATGATTTAAAGTATATAGGAGGGTGCGCATAGGTTCTGTGGAAACAGTATATCATTCTTTCCATGGGGCTTGAGCATCCATGAATGTTGGCATCCATTGGGGGGTCTTACAACCCTGCAGGGATCCCAAGGGTTGACTCTACTAACCACAATTTTAAATACCCTTCTTACAAAAATTATGTAGTCAAAACATTTGTCTTTGTATTCTTAAAAACTCTAGCTCAAAATCATCTTTTCCCTTAATCCAGTTGGTTTTTGAAATACGTGTTCTAACAAACACCATGAGGAGAAGTTATTTTTCCCATTAGGGGGTATTTGATAATTTGTAGACACTTTTGGTTGTCACAACTAGGTAGCACTAAAGGCCAGGAATACTGCTAAACATCCTACAATGCACACAACAGTCCCTCACACCAATGAATTTTTTGGCCCCCAAATTTCAATTGTGCCAAGGCAGTTCTTGAGCTTACATTCCCTTTTGAGAATAAAATTTATATGAACAGAATGTTATGGTCTAGATACTAGGTGTCCTCCAAAAGCTCATGTGTGAGACAATGCAAGAAAGCTTAGACATGAAATGATGGGGTTATAAAAGCCTTGATTTTAATGAATTAGTGAATTAATGCCCTGATAAGAATTAATTGTAAACTATAGGCCAGGTAGGGTGTGGCTAGAGGAGTGGGTCCCTGGGGGCTTGACTTTGGAGGTAGAAATTTGGTAAGCTGAGTTTATTTTCTTATTTCTCTCTCTCTCTCTCTCTCTCTCTCTCTCTCTGTGTGTGTGTGTGTGTGTGTGTGTGTGTGTGCATGTGTGTGTGTCTTTCTCTCTCCCTTCCTCTCTTTCCTGTTCATCATGTCCTGAGCTGATTTCTTCCACCACACACTTTTCAGCCAAGATGTTCTGCCTCACCTCAAGTCCCTGGGAATAGCTGGCTATCAATGAACTGAGAAACCATTACCCACAAATAAATTTTTCTTCTATGTTGTTCTTGACAGGTGTTTTGGTCACAGCAGTAAAAAAAAAATCTGACTAAAGCACAGAAACAAGAACAGTTCTGCCTTAATAGAATCATCTCTAATTTACAGATAAAGGAACTAGAACTCTAGGAAGTCATTTAACTCATCAGTATTAAATTGTGGAGTTGACATTCAATTGAGGGATGACCTTCTCCACTATACCATGAGCTTCCCACTCCTCTCTCCATGGATGGACCAGGAGAGGGGACACAGCTCCAGAACAAGACAGTTTAACCAAGTATTTTGCATAATTGCAAAAAGTACAGCAATTTGATTTGGTCTCATATTCTTTCCCCCATCTTTTCAAAGTAATGAAATGTGTTCAGTTTCAGACCAAGCACAACAGGGTATCTCAAGAAACCTGGGCTATATCTGCATCACTAACTGTGTCTTCATCCCTGACCTGTTCACATGGTTTTGCAGCTCTGTGCAGAGGGGTCAGCTCTTGAGGTAGCATTCAAGGTCTCAAGGCCCAGATAACAACACTTTTCTTGCATACATCTTTTTATTAAAGACTTATCTTTTCATTTCACCTAGCGCTGACTGCCAGCTTGCTTTCAAATCTCCTTTAGAAATGAGCAGACCATATTTGCTTTCTGCATTGTTAGTATTATAAGCAAGATACTGTTTGAAATTGAAAGAAAACTTGCAGGCGCACAGCACACACTTGGTGAGTTTATTCCTTTATTATTCTACAGCTGCATTTCCCAAACTACATTCCATGAAATGCTCTTCTGAGAGAGTAATAAATGAAACAGGAAAAAAGAAGGGGGTTGCACTAAAAAAAATTTGAGAAATGCCACATATGAAATTCCCTCATGGAAATTCAAAAAGCATATGAGCCAACTATAGTCTCTAAGAAACCAAAGCAGGGACAGATATATAATTATGTCTCTTTGACTCTGTCTAATCCAGACATTCCCAGGCTTCTTTGATCAGCAAGCCCATTTTCTGCAAAATACATTAGCAACCAGGAGACTATTGTTTCACAGAACTTCAAAAATGTTTCTCTGAGACAGAGGAAATTAGAGCATTGGTATCTCCATTTTACAGATGAGACAATTAGGGCTCAAAGAAGCCACATGACCTAACTAACTCAATGTAAAAAACCCAGTAAATACAGCTTGGCACCAACACCTGAACTCACATATATATATATATATATATATTTTTTTTTTTTTTTTTTTGGTAGAAGTAAGGATTGAACCCAGGGGTGCTCTATCACTGAGGAGCTACATCCTACCCTCCGTTTTTTTGACACAGAATCTCGCTAAATTGCTAAGGCTGGCTTTGAATTTGCCAACCTACTGCCTTAGCCTCCTGTGTTGCTAGGATTACAGATATGTACCACCAGAGAATTCAGCACCTCTGAATCCAAAAGTCTCTCTTCCATAAGTCAGTATTTCTATTATCCATGCCTCAGTTTTGCAAATGTAAATTTTTCATTTATGTAGAATTTCAACAAAACTACAGGCCTTGCCTGATCCCTGACCCCTTAAAAATCCCCCTCGCAAAATCCTTAAACCTAGCCAGAGCCATTCAATATCCTCTCTGCAACCCCATAAACAGCAATGTCTATCTTGGTTCATTCCTTAGAACTCATCTTAAATAGTCACAGGGATAAAGAATCACTGGCCTCATACTCCACAGCTCAGTTAATAGGGATGACGGTCCATTCTTGATTTGTTTCCCAGTTGTGGCAAGTATTCTTCTCTCACATTCCTAAAAATGGTTACTCCCTTGTATTCAATTCTGGTGACAGGGTTCTTGACTTAGTGCCTTTTCAGAATCCTCAGGTGGCTGAAGAGAGGGACTGTGTTTCTCTTTCCAGGAATCATACTGCTATGGTTTGGATCTTGAGTGTCACTCAAAGTCCCATATGTTGAAGGCTTGGCCTCTAGCCCATGGGAGTTGATGGGACCTTTAAGAGATGGGACCTAGGGGGAGGAAGTTGGGTGACTTGCAGCATGCGTAAGGGGAATGTTGGGATCCTGTCCCCTCCTCTTTGCCCTTCTTTGTTTCCTGGATGCCACAAGTCAAGTGACTTCCTTTATCTTGTGTTCCTACCACAATGCACTGTCTTACCACAGGTTCCAAAAGCAATAAGCCAATCAATCACGATTGAAACCTCCAAAACTATGAGCCAAAATAAACCTCTTCTCCTTAAATGTTGCTTATTTCAGGTATTTTGTTATAGTAACAGAAAACTAGCTAACATAACTGCCCAGGCACTAGAGGAGGAACACGGTTCATGCCTTCTAGGACTTCCTAATCCAAGGCCCTGCCAGTTGTTGCTCACCCTGAGGCTTTCCCAATCATGGCCTAACTGTCTGCAGAACCAGACATCATGGGCACAAGGACTTGAAAGACCTGGCTTGCCTGATATCCCTGTTGTTACATTCCTTACCAACTGTTTTCTCCTGCCCAACCAAATATTTTTTCCACTTCCCCTAGAATTTTCTGTCTCCCTATTTCTTGATTTTTTTCCTGAAAAAAAAAAAAACAGTTCCTGATTTAAAAAATAATCTATTCATCTTTTCAGTAAGTTAAGCATATGACACCTGCCGCAGTCTGGCTGGGCACAAAATCACGAGCCACTCAAGCAGGAACAAACTTTATTTTTGAAACTGCCGCCAATGCCCCGTACGCTCCCGGGGAAGATTGCCGACCCACGCGGCTTCTCCCGGGTCCCAACTGGAACTCCCTCCTCCGGAATTCCCTCCTACCGCACTTCCCCAACCAATGGGAACTCTCCAGGAGTCCCGTAGTAGCAGGCCCAGGTGAACAGCAGGAGTCCAATATCCATATGAATGCAAATCTTAACATAATCATATCATCTCAATGGCTTGCTGGCATCACCTTTCAACCAAAAATGCCATGCATCATATTACTTGGCTGTGGCTCTTAGCAGACACCCAGAAATAATCATTCATTTAACAAGTACTGAGTCCTCCTCTGTCTCAGTATTAGAGACTGGGGTACAACTAAGGACAAAACAAAAGTTCTGCCCCTGCACATAAATAGGTAAGAAAGGTCAGGAAGATGCATGTGATACAGGAAAACCCAGCATGGTGAGGTCCAGGGATGGAATGAGGTCCAGAATGGAGGGTCTGTTAGTCAGAGTCAGGCAAGGAGACTCTGAGGATGGGACATTGAGACAGATGTGACAAAAGAAAGTACATGGGAAGAGAGTTTGGGGCAGAGAAAACACCAGCTACAAAGACCTAGAAGTAGCAGGAATACCAAGCAAGCTGAGGAGGTGTCACGGCACACTGAAAAAAGAACCTGGTACAGAAAGAGGGAGGTGCAGCCCGAGGCTGGGTCTTACTCCAAGGCCGGGTAGCTGTGCTTTGAGACCTGGAACATACCATCTAATGTGGTGTTGTCTGGCATGGTCAGAAGACCCAAATGAAGAGACCCATCAGAAGAGCAGGTAAGAGAGGAGAGTGGCACAAAGGAAGTGGATGCTGGTGGAGAATACAAGAAGTTGCCAGACCCAGGGAAACAGTGCAGGTACAAACTTCAGGATGTACCAATGAGGAGAATGAGCAGAGAATGAGCTGAGCCTCAACTCAGGTATCACTACCCACATGGGAAATCAGAGTTCAGACAGAAACATGCTACACAGGAGAGGCTTAAAGGGGAGAAGAAACACCTTTCCTCACTGCTGTCACTTGGACTTGTAATGTCCTCCAAAGGACCATGCGTTGAAGGCTGGGTTCTCAGTCTGAGGCACTATTGGGAGGCGGTAGAAACTTTAAGAGGGATAGCTCCATGGGAGGTCTTCAGTTCACTGGGAATGTGACCTTGAAGGGTACAATGGGACTCCAGCCCCTTCCTTTTTCACTTCCTGGACATGAGGTGAGTAGTTTTACCCTACCACATTCTTCCACCCTGATGTGCTGCATGGTCTCCAAAACAGTGAAGTCAATCAGTCATGGGCGGAGACCTTCAAATCTATAAGCCAAAATAAACTTTCTTTCTTTTAAGTTAATTATCTCATGTATTTGTTACAGTATCACAAAGCTAACTAACAGCCTTTCATCCTAAGTCCATAGTAAGGTCCCCTGTAAACCATGAAATCATGAACAAGGTTAAAATACAACCAAGGATGGTTATATTTATATGCAAAATTGATTTTCCAATTGGGAAACACAGGTTCAGTTTTTCCAAATGAACATTCCTCCAAGAGAAAGAGAGTGAAGGCCTTTTTTTTTAGCAAGGAGAAGTGGTTATATTTAATTTAACATTTGGGGGCAGGGAAGGAGAAAAGCAGGGTTCAGGCAGGTCCAGTAGTTGGAAGTGGCACAAATCAGGATTGTAATAAATTCTGTAGGTTCATTTGAATGTCCAGGTCAGGAGGCAAAACCAGTTACACTGATATTTCTAAAATCTTGCAAGGTATTTTCAGATTCTGGAAAATTGTTTCCTCTGGTGGAATCAGTTCCCAACATGTCTGGGTGGCAACTGAACTGTCACTTAATCTCTAAAACTCAGTGAAAGGACTTTTGCTCCCCTTTAGACCACTCTGCTGCCATTTTGATTTTCTTGTCATCACTCTCTAACAAAAGCCTGATGAATCAGCGGAATGTCAGTGGGTACAACTTACAGTTGGGTAGGAGGAAAAAATTCTGGTATCCTGTTGCACAGGAGGGCAGCTCTAGTTAACAATAATGTATCATATATTTCAAAATGGCCAGAAGAAAGGATTTTGAATGTTTCACCATGAAGAAATGATAATTGTTTGAGGTACTGAATGTGCCTATTACCCTCATCTGATCATTATACATTGTATACTTGGATTGAAAAATCACGTTGCATCCCCATAAGTCTGTATAGTTCTTTTGTGTCAATTAAGAAAGGGGAAAAAAATCACACTAATTTATTTAGCAAAGGTTTTACAGGACATGGTAGCCTTCAGAAAAGAAGACTCATAAAACAGGAAGCCTAGGTAGTTTTTATTCTAGGTTTGATGAAAAAGAGGACAGTTGTGGAAAAGTATAATGAGACAAAGGATCATGTTCTAGAGGTGATACAATGGGGAAATTTAGAAAGGCATGATTGTTCAGATTCTTTTGTGTCCCCATGTCTTCACAGATATGGATATTCTTTTCTGTTGGGCACAAGGAGGCCACCTCTGAAATGAGGGTCCTAGGATGTTCACCTCAGGGGGAAAGGGCAGAAGGAAGGCAAGAGTGACCTTCCTGCTTGTGCTGTTTTCTCACCTTCTTTCAGCTTTAAATTTTCAGTATGCCAAGGTATCATATTTTGGGATTCCATGTGGCATCAGGTAGAAATATAGAGTATAGTTGACCCACCATACCCAAATTTCATATCCACAGATTCTATATCCACAGATCCAAGCAAACAGATGAAAAATATTTGGAAAAAAATAATTGCATATGTAATGCACATGGAAAGATTTTTTTCTTCTATTATTCATTACACAATACATACAATAACTCTTTACATAGTATTTACATTGTATTGGGTATCTTAAGTAATCTAAAGATGTTTCAAGTATATAGGAGTATTTTCATCAGCTTTTTCATCACTGTGACCAAAGGACCAGAGGATAAAATCTAGAGGAGGAAAAGCTTATTTTTGCTGATGATTTTAGAGATTTAGTCCATGATCGAAATACTTCTTTACTCGAGGCCAAAGGCTGGACAGAACATCATAGTGGAAGGATGTGGTGGAGGAAAACAGGACTTCACAGTCAGGAAGCAGAAAAAGAACTCTGCTCACGCAGGACAAAATATAAACCCCACAGGCACATCCCCAGTGACCTACTGCCACACCCTACCTGCCTACAGTTACCACCCAGTTAATCCAAATCAGTGGATTATTCCACCAACTAGGTTACATCTTTCATAATCTAATCATTTTACCTCTAAAAATTCTTGCATTGTCTCACACATGAGCTTTTAGGAAACATGCAATATCTAAACTATAATAAGGAGGATGCATGCAGGTACTGTGACATTTTTACCTAACAGACCTGAGCATCCTCAGATTTTGGTATCTGTGGGCCATGAGGGTGGGGTGCTGGAACTAATCCCCCACAGATGCTAACAGATGACTGTGTAAGTATGGCATTTGTGATAGTCAGGGCAAAGAAAACGTGGAGATCTTGGTGAGAGATTGGATGGGAGTCAGATAAGAGTACACAGACGGTGACTGAACATGAAGAGTTCTAGGAAATGAGAGCTGAGACGCTCAACCTTTCTCAGTATTTCAAAGTTGTCCAGAAAATAAGGAGCCAACCAAGGAGTTGGAGATGCAGAGATCACAGAAGTGAGAAGAAAGCTTACTGGAAGCCAAGTGAAGAAATTGAATGACGCTGAACAGTTAAGGAAGACTATGATGAATCTTTGGATTCGTGCTCCTGGGGTTTACAGGTACTCTTGCAATATTGTATTGGGAACAAAGTAAAACTGGCGTAAAGTGAGACTGGAAGAAAGGAAATACAGGAGAGTTGTTTTTTTTTTTTTTTTCTGGGAATTGAAGACACCAAAGGGAGGCTTTTTTTAAAAGAGAAAGAGAGATTTTACAACTTGTTTCTGTGAAAAGGAAAATAACTTGTTCATACAGGTGTAAGATGTAGGACATCAGCAGAATGAAATTCTCCATCAGGCAAGAGGGTTTGGGTTCCAGTGATCAGAGAGTAGCTAGCATTAGATCAGGCAGGACCTGAAGAAGAGAGATGAGTCACAGGGTGGACAAAGTTGATGGTGCAGAAATGAAGAGGTCCCTTCCCACCTTTTTTATTTTTTTCTTCTCAATGCCAAAAAAAAAAAAAAAAAAAAAAAAGTAACGCCACTGGGTGAGGAGAGGGAGGGTTTGTTAGAGGTTGGACAGCAGAAAGGAGTGTGATCATTAATATTAGTTGTCAACTTGACTGGATTAATGAATACCTAGAGAACTGGTAAAGCATTATTCTGGGCATCATGAGAGGGAGTATTTCCAGGGGAAATTGGCATGTGAGTTTGGGTGAACTAAATGGAGAATATCCACTCTCAAGGAAGATAGGCACCAATCTATCAGCTAAGGATCCCAACACAACAAAAAAAAGGAGAGAATAAAATTTCCTCTCTCATTTCCCTGGAGCTAGGACACCCTCTCCTCTTTTTCTTAAACATTAGAACTCCGGGCTCTCCAGCTATAGGACTCCAGGATTTAAACAACTGGCCTCCCAGGTTCTCAGGCTTTTAGTTTCCAATTGAGAGTCGCACTACTGGGTTCCCTGGTTTGGAAGCTTTCAGTATTGGACCCAAGTACACTATCAGCATCCCAGGTGTCCAGCTGAAGGTGGCCTGTTGTATCACACCTCAGCCTACATGTATCACACACACACGTCCTATTAGTTCTGTCTCCCTGGAGCATCCTGATTAATACAAGGTATAAAATAATCTCCTGAGAGCATGGGAGAGTGAGTGGATTGCAGAGATAGGGAGGAGGGCTGCTTGCCAGCCAGGCCTGAGCCCACTGACCAGTTTGGAAGAGACAGAACAAGGCATATGTCTCTCCTTCATCTCACAAGCATTTTTACTCTAATGACTCAGAAAAGAAACTGGGAAAGATCATAAGGCCAAAACACTGAAATCTGTGACAGTGAATATAAACTCTCTCTGGATTACATTTCAAATAGGTGCCAACAGAGAAAACAGAAAGAAAGAAAACAACGACAGCAAATATTTGACATGGCTAAAAAAACAATCTAGTTCTCCTTCTGTCTTAATAACCCCATTTATTCTGCCTTCTTTTTTCTTTTTCAAATGTTTTGCAATATAAGGGGGGAATTGAGATATTCTATTATATTATGGCTTTGAAGAGAGTGATTTGAAGTGATTAGGGCACTGAGATTGCCAGGCATTACAAGCATTTAAAAATATGCATTTGTACCAAATGAAAGGGAGTCATTTCATTCTTTCCTAGCCTCAGAAGAAAAGATGCTCTTGGCTAAAAGGGTCATTCCATTGCCAAGGAAATAATAACCTCAGGTTTTCAGAATAAATAACATTTTAGTCTATGTCCCAATTCATAATATCAAGATCACCAATGTGTACCCTGATGCTCTTCACAGGAATGTAAAGTGCTTATACATGTGGTCTAATTTATCAGGATAATAAAGCAGCAGTGGATATTTCAGAGTCTGTTTTGCAGGTGCTGAAGGCATAATGCAAAAGTGTTGGTATTGTTCAAGGTCACATAGATCCTCAGCAATATAGCCTCCATTAGACATCAATATCTGCTGTAGGTAGGATTCAAAAAAAATAAAAATAAAACCAAAAAAATTAAAAATAAAACGGTCCTTTAGTTTGGAACCAATTTTTCACTAGACTCTCACAATTCATATTTCTGTTTCCTTTCCACCAAAGTAATTAATTATATTTATAAGGTAATTTTATTTCCATATCAATCAGAGTTCTCATACACATTTAAGAATTTCCTTGAAGTGATATTCCAATGCCATAGAGGAAAATTGATTGTGATATGTTTGAAAGAATTAGGTTCTCAATTTAAAAAGCAATTATTCTCATTGACATCTTATTTGGCAGGAAGCCGGGAGATGGGACTCTGCGCCGCATGAATAGAGTCACAGTAATGACAGACGGGAGAAGAGCTCTATGCCAAGAGGTAGAGGCATGCTGAGTTCTGGTCCCAGGCTGCAACGGCCAGCCCTGAATTTAGATGTTTCATCCCTGAGTTCCAGGCTCCTTGCCATAAAATGAACCTATGCCTTCGGATTGGAGCAGACAGATCTGATTTTTAAAGAGAAATGGGAGTTTAGGATTATTAAGTGGAATCTCCAAATTTTTTAATACTATTAACTATTTCTATTCATTTCCCTTTCGCTGTGTGAATCAAGCCAAACACATCTACAGGCCAAATCTCAATGTGTAAACCCTGAATAAGACCAATTTCCAGCTCAAGTACTCTCTGGTCCTCATTGCTGTTGGTGGTTTTGTTCTAAGAATCGCATGCTGGGAACTAATCGGTTTGCTCACACTTGTGTGGAAAGTTTGGTATGGGATGACACTTGATGGGAGAAAAAGTGAAGAGTCCCAGTTGTTGGCTCTACCAGCAAGGCCAGGTTGTCTGTGTCAACTGTGACATTGCCGCCCGATTCTAGTCAGCATCACCGTACCCTAGACTGGCTCTGCCCCTTAGTGTGAGGGATGAAAGAACCATGCTAAGGTTGCCCAGGAACCAGGGGCAACTCCATCATTCACATTAAATGTGTTTTCTCTATCTAGTTCTTCCTCTTGACCTTTTTATTATAGCTGAGGTCAACTGACCTCCTGTTCAATGGTTTATAAGAAACACTATCACACTCCAGTCACTGAAACTACAGATGCAAGAGGCATAGAACACAAACAGGAAACGGAAATGCCCAAAGACATTTCAATGGCAGCCCCAACCTACCAGAATGCTCTGCCTGTCTTCCCAAGCAGACAGCAACACTCATGGACTTCCAGCCTTTCCAATCAGAATAAATCAATCCTCTCAGAGAATTTTTTACCTGGGTGTGACTCCACCTGCCTCCAAGGCTCCCTAATTCCTCACTACATCATACATGCAGCCAGGCCAGCTTCACAGTGTGGAGAATTCTGCTATTACTCTCTTGAAATTCTAAATGATTTTTTTTTCTCTAAGTGAAATCACCTGGGAAAGTAGAATATGCCCATGATCAGAAAAGGTATGTGGAAGAATTGAATTTTTTTTTTAATTTTGTACATGTAAAAGGGGGAAAAAACATTTACTCTTGCAAACGTCTGGCACCAAATGTGTGAATTTTCTACATATTGCCAATTTCCAGCTCTTGGTGGACGCTAACTAGGTGTCCTACCATTTGCTTCAATTCTATCACTAACCAGAGTTGCAGAAAATTCCACAGGTTAAGGTTAGACCCACCACACTGACCCTCACTTCAGATGCCAATCACTATACCCTTCTCTTCTGACTTCTGATTGACTACAAATGGGGGCTTCCATGACCTTCTCCTTGTGTTCAAATTTGTATAAATGGCTCACAAACCTCAGAACAATTTTACTGACTATTACTGGATTAATGTAAAGTATGCAACTCCAGGACAGCCAAATAGGACAAGGGATGGAGGTGTGAGGCAGTGGAACCTACATGCCCTTTCATGAGCACCAGGAAGCTTCTGGAACCCTTTTGTTCAGAGTTTTTATGGAGGCTTCTTCTAGGGTTTGAAATGTCCTTTAAAGACATTTCAAAGGCTTGGTCACCACCCTATGGCAGTTCTTGGAGGTGAGATAACCTTTAGGAGGTGGAACCTACTAGAAAAAAATTAGGTCACTGGGGTTGTCCCTTGAAGAGAATTTTGAGATCCAGCTGCATTTTTTTTTTTTTTTTTTTTTTTTTTTTGCTTTCCAGACACCCTGAGATTAGCAGCTATGCCCTACCACATGCTGCACAAAATGAAGTGTTGCCTCATCAAAGACTCAAAAGCAATGGATCCAGCAGACCAAAGACTGAAATGTCTGAAACTGTAGAACAAAAGAAACATTTCATCTTTTTAAGTTAATTTAACTCAGGCATTTGTTACAGTGGCAGAAAGTGAATACAGCTTCTCTATTCAGACATAAATGATTGAATCCTTGACCACTGACCATCTCTAGCTCCTTTCCCTTCCTAAGATGTTGATGGTGGGGGCCAAAAGCCCACAAGGGTTTTTTCCAAGAGCAACAAGTCCCTGTCCTCCTAGAATCTTCTCATTAACATACACTCAGTATGGTTGAAAGGGTCTTATTACAAATAATAGAAAATATTCCCTCTCATTCTTATCTACTTAAAGAACTCCAAGGGTTTAGAAGCCTGTTCCAGGAACCAGGGGCAAGCATGGAAGATTTATTTCTTATGATTTCATGACCCCTAATAGCATTTTTCCCTTCCCCTTAGCAGGAGCCCCATCATTTGTATTTTCACTGAACCCTAGAACTTAGGTATCATATGTCACCTGCAGAAATTACCTTGTGAAGTCCCAGCAACTAAGGAGGCTAAGGCAAAAGGATCACCAATTCAAGGCCATCTAGACTAGGTAGTGAGACTCTGTCTCAAAATTAAAAGGAGTCAGGCATGGTGGCACACACCTGTAATCCTAGTAGCTTGGGAGGCTAAGGCAGGAGGATCATGAGTTCAAAGCCAGCCTCAGCAACTTAGCAAGGCCCTAAGAAAGTCAGTGAGACCCTGTCTCTAAATAAAATACCAAAAAAAAAGGGGGGGGGGGCTGGAGATGTGACTCAGTGGTTAACCTCCTGGGTACCTATACACACACACACACACACACACACACACACACACAGATGACTGACTAGGAATATAACTCAGTGGTGGAATACCCCAGGTTCAATCCCAGTGCGACACAAACAACAACAAAAATTGCCTTGTGACTTTGGTCAGTCACAAGGAAGAAATCTCAGCCTTCCTAAGAACACACCACAACCTTCGGATTATGCCAACCTTAATTTATATCATCCTAACTGGAAAGTGAATCCTGTCTCAAAGCCAATTGAAACCAAAGCTCCTTTAGGGCATTCCTGCCTCTAACCTCTGAGGTCCCTGGCAAGCTCTGCTGCCACCACCTTTGCCTCGTCCTCTCCTGCTTGTGGTCTTTTCTGTCTGTTCTGATTAATAAAACCACAGGAGAGAAAGAGAAGGCAGGAGGGGAGACTGGAGGGGAAGCTGGCTAGAGAAGGAAAGGGCTTTGCAGATAGCGATTCAGCAAGCATCTGAAATTCTCCCTTTCAGAGCCAGAGTTCCAGGTCAGCTGATGTTGGCAACCTCCCAAAGTGAGTCATGACAAAACTGTTCCATAAGAAACTCTCAGGTGTTTGTTAATGACATTTTCATGTGGATGTTTGGGGGCTACTTTGATGACTTTGGGGTGGTTAAACTTGATTTCTTCCAGAACTCCACTGCACTGAATTCCTTGCATTTCTCATTAAGTTCAATCTATGGAGCCAAATATAAGTGGGCAGAATTAGTGGACCAGAGCTTGGGTGGCAGCTACCTGTCTGGCTGTATTTGGTTTCACTATCCTTCATAGGTGAAAAGCTGATTCCGCTATGAAAGACAGTCAGGGAGAGAGGAAGAAAGGGAGAGAGGGAGAAAGAAGGAAGGAAAGAGAGAAGGAAGGGAGGGAGGAAGGAAAGAAAAAGGAAGGAAGACAGCTATGCGGGCAGGCAGACTTCCAACATGATACTGTCACCATTTAAATCAGTACAAGGGTGATCCATCAAAGGACCTCCGGGAGTTTGTGACCCCCAAATGTGTTCGTATAATTTCTTATGTATGCAAAGAAACAATTTATTCTAGAAACAAATATTGCTTAGATACCCACAATGTGCCAGGCCCTGGGCTGTGCATTTTCCACATGGAATATAAAGGGGGGACCCTAAGAAATTTCAATCAATGCAGCTGCAAAGAAAGTCAGGGACAGGAAACTATTAGAACTTCCATAGCTAAGTTGTCCTAAGGACTGTCCTGAGTCCTAAGCTTCTTCAAGAGGACTCTGATTTGCTACCCTATAGCCCTGGGGAAATTTGAGAAGCTCTCTCCGGGCTGTTTCCCCCTCAGTAAAGGGGAGATATTAACACATTGTACGAATATCTGTGAAAATTTAATGAGATATATTTCCAAAATCCCCAGCCCAAGGTCAGGACCAACAGGGGCCTAATAAATGGTAGCTTCTGGTCCTGTCGGTGGAGCTGCTTTCCTGATTAGCCAATCCCTTAACCCTCTATTCATGCTCCTGCTCTTTGCAATTTCCAGCAGTTTGAGCAGCATGACCTTCCAGCCCAAAGACAAGATGTGATAGCCTCTGCTATCCTGATCTGTGGTCCCAGTTTGATGTATTATCAGTGCAGTCAGCCCCTTGGCCAATGTTAATAATTCAATCCACACCCCTGCTATGCTCCACAACTGCAAGGGCTCACATATTTCTCTGTCCTCTCAGGCCTGTGAATCCATTGTATCAGCCAGCAGGGGACACTGCACTTAGATGGTCAGCAATTAGCCATCCCCCTTTCCCAAGTCATTCCCCCTGACATCTGCAGTCCTGTGGAGTGCCCCCCTCCTAAATGCAAGGCCCTCGGCTCTTGGGAAATCCTGCAGCAACTTGCCAGAGCCCTTGCCTGGCTCTGGCTGTTCTGGGCAGGTACACTTTGTGTCCCCCAGCTTGGAGGTCATTTTTATGCAAATGGGGCAGAAGAAAAGCTGTAAGGAATAGAACAAACCTTGTCTCTTGTTAGCGAAGGAAGAGTTTCACAAATATTTCCTTTAAACCAGGCTGCTGGCCAAGAATGGGCAGAGAGACCTCCCTCTGTCAAAAACCCTGGTTCTCCCCATGGGTGCCCCAATCCCAGAATCAGCATGTCATCTGGAAACTTGTTGGAAATTCAGATTCCTGGGTTCTATCCAGCCCTCCTGAACTGAAAACCGTTGTGCATGAACCACTCCTCTCAGGATGCTGATGTTTGAGGTTCTTAGTCAAGGTCAAGGTGAGGTCTGTGGTTCTGATAGGTCTTCTTCCCTTCTTAGCTGGCAACACCCTCATCTCCCTTCAGGGTTGGTTCAGCTTAGTCTGGTTTTGTGGTTGTGTTTTGTTTCGTTTTTGAGATTTGAAGTTTCCCATATCTCTTCATCCTCCTCCTGATACCCTAGGGAAATCAATCTCTCCCTCTTAGAGACTCTATAACATCTTTTCAGTTCCACATTGTGGCCCTCTTCACACTTAGAAAAAAGCACCAGGAACTGGGCACTCACTGAAAACAATGCAGGAGGCAATTCATGCAGTCCTCACTACACCCCAGGCGAGCAACTCTGTGCAGACTCATTTCACACATTGAAAACCTAGAAGCCTTAACAGGTCTGATTGCCCAGGCAGAACCAGCCAATAAACAGAAAGTGGTGGAGCAAGACTCAGTCTGCTATTTTTTGCATATGATCTTCCAGGGCAGGAGCCCGTCTTATTCTTGCAGTGTGTATTTCCAGTGCCACAACACACCCAGCATGAATGTCAACAGGGTTTGGATCACATCCCACACTCAATATACAGAAAATCCACAAAAACTCCATTGGCTTCTTCATTGAGAATAATTCTTATCAATCACTGGCTATTCCCAGTCTTACCACATACAAGGTCTTGGCTCCTTTTATCCCCAGCACTGCCTGGCACCCTAGTCTGGCTGGCCTCCTCATTCTCTCTCCAGCTCATTATTTTCTTTGTACCAAACATGTGCATGTATATGCATACTCTTAAGGCACATGTACACTCATGTGAGTGTGCACACACACCCACCTTCATATACTTTACTCCTCCAGGAGGTAAAGTGTCTTATAAGCCCTCCTCAGATCGCCTGCTTCCCATTCTTCCAAACTGAGCTCACTGCTTCCTTTCAATGAATAACTGTTCCTGTTAGCCAAGAGTTAGCCATACATTAGTTAATGAATAATTAACAAAAGAGGTATCCTCAGAACCAGGTCTCTTGATTACATCCTCAGTGCTTCCTCCTTTCCTACCTGGTGCAGGACAGACTGTATCTGTCAGTCTCAGGCATGCTAGCCCACCTGCAAAGATTTAATTGGTATCACATCACTTTTTAGGATGCTGCCATATAGCATTATAGATGATCAGTTCTACCCACTCTATTCATGCATCAGTCATCCACCCATCCATGCTACAACCCTTGAGTGCTTTCTGCATTTCACCTCAGATTTTGAACCATGGAACATCTTCTCTTCCGACATGGTGATATTAATCAGTCAACTGAATCAAATTGAATTATTTTTGCTATAAAATCTTTCCGAATCTGTCTTTGTAAGTGGATAAAATCAATTTTAATTCAATTAGTTGGAGTTAGCATTTTGTATAATCCTGTGTAAACTTTATATATATAAGTTTTAGCCAGGCATTTCGGCCAATAAGGAATGTCCACACAGAGACACATCAAGTCACAGTCTTTTCCCAAGTTCTTGCTGTGGTCAACTATTTTCTTCTTTACCCTTTTGGATACTGGAGAACTTTATTTCTTTTTCTTTTCCTATGTTTAATGTTTCTTGCAATAGGCTTACAAAATCCTTCTGAACTTACTTAATGTGGTAGTCCTGATTTAATAATTGCTTTGTTCCCATAATTGCATAATTATCACTTGAGAGCAGTTGGGTCTCTCCAGTCTGCATTCTGTATTTTTCTCTTCTATTCCTTGTTCCAACATTCTGGGCTGTGTTGGATCCCTAAGCTTGTGTTCCGTCTTGCCTCTTACCTTACTTTCAGCAGCGTGGGACAGAGATAAGGAGGAGAAAGCCTGAAGACCGACTGCCTCATCCCAAACTTGTTCCACCACAGAATAGCTGGCTGATCATGTTCAAGTTACTTAACCTCTCTGGGCCTGCTCTTTTCCCAAGCTGTGGCGATAATTCTGTATTTCAGTATATAAATGACAGCGTTCTCATAACTAGCTACAGGTTTTTTCAGGACAGGTCTTAGTTCTACAAAAGTACTCAAATGCCTGATAAGAAGAGCAAACAAAGTCACCTGCCACACTCACTGCTAGCTGCGTTTCTTCCCAGAGCCACCCTGCTCTAGGGTGAGTAGGGGTGTCTCCCAATCAAAAAGGGACATGTCCCCAACAGAAACATCCAGACACTCTGTTCTATTCTCTCCAAAACAAAGTGCCTCTTTGCTCACCAGAAGAAAGGGACAGACTCACCACCTAAAATCTGCCACCTCCTCTGCCTAAGAGCAAAGCCTCAGCACTTCTCAGCTGCTTTATGCCCATGACAGTAGGGGTACATTTGCATCCATATTCTTTTATTTTTACATTTTTTTTTGTATCTACCTCGCTTTAATTCAGAAAGGAATTAAGTAGACACACATAAATAGACACATACAGTTGCTAGTTGACACTGTTTGTACCAATTTCCTTAATAAACTCAATAAAATGCATTAAAATGAGGTGGGAAGAGTAAGACCATAGAATAGAGCAAGGAGCTGAATAATTAACAATCCACAAATTTGTGGTTCTCATTTCCCAACACATCTGGTGGCTCGTTTGGCAAGGGAAGAGAAACAATCTGTTATAGGATTCCAGGATCTAAGATGAAAAATAGGACTGAAATCGACACTTGAACCTGGGAGAATTTCTTCTTTGGGTCCTTATGAAAGGCTGCAAAATAACGGATGCCTCTAGCCTGTGTTCATGTACTTAATTACAGATCTATTGATTTATAGTTTCATTTTCTTATCTGAAAATATTAAAATTAGAATAATAACACAAGGGGATTTTCTTTCCTCTGGTCTCCGCATAATCCTCTATATCTCTCTTTATATAATAAAAGGTTTTAACCTGAAAGTAAAGTTTTCAAATGAACTTCCTGAGCCATATTTTTTTCATGTTGTGATTTCTTTTGGCATTTCCATTAAATTGTCCACATTCAAGCCTAGACCTTAAATGTGTTGGCTTGTGATTAGAAGGTTTGCAGGATTGATGTTGTATAAGCAAGAGGTTCTTTTATTTCCAGTGCATGTGGGCATTTTTCCTCATACATTTTTTTTTCAGTAAAATACATTGCGAAAAGAAAATAATAGAAACAAGGAGATAAAATATGCACTCTAAGGGTCTGAATATTCAATTTGGATCTGTGCATATTTTGATCTTTATTTAAGTGGATTCTTTCAGAACACTGCTATTTCCAAAACATCAGTGCCTTCCCTTCTCTCAAATTCCCTCTCTCATTTCCTTTGGATTAACTCAACCCAAGTATTGTGAAATATATGCACAATCAACGTGTGGAGTGGGTTTTGTTGCTCACAGCAGGCTACAGAAAACAGTGAATAATTTAAGGAATTCATTATTTAAGGATTATTAGTAGATACCCTTTAGAATCATTTTCTTTTACTTTTCATTGCTTAAATCCATTAATTTTTTTAGTCTCTAGAGTTAAGTAGGTTTAGCATGATATTTATTAAGGGGGAAAAAACACTCTAATATTTTTTTAAGGTTATGTCTGACTAACAGCCTGCTGGTAAAGATCTGCAGACCCACAAGAACCATCAGCCACCGACACACACAAGTTCCACCACAGCTTCTTCCTACCATCAGACTTCCCATCCTCGTGGTGTGGGAAAGGATATTTCTGTTGAACAAGCGATTAAGTATTTCCGAGTGAAACATTTTTGAAAACATAAGCATGATGTTTTCCTTTTGGGGGGCCTTCTTTCCGGAATTTCAGTGGTCCAGCAGTGACACCCAGTGGCTACAGACACTTTCAGGCTAAAGAATCTGTTCTTTGGTAAATGATAGAAATTGTACCACCACAGGGCATCCTTGGGCATCCGGTGATGGGAAAGATGGCATGCAAAGGAAAGTAGCCAATGCAGGATGGACAGCAATATGCAGAATGGTAAAGGGCAATTCTGCCCTGATGTCAACACGTTGCTGGCCACACCTGGGTTTTCATGAAACAAAAGGGCTTCCCAAGTACCACATGGTTGATAACATAGGTGAAAAGTACTAGTGCTATGATAAGCGCTATCCCCAATGCTAACTACCCCAGCAAGATCCACAGGGCCCAGGACGCAGAGACCCTGGCTTGTGAACTGGACAGCAATTCATGCAGGAGAAAGTTTGTTCATGCTGAACCAGACCTCAGAGATGACCAAGGCACTCTTTCATTTTGCAAATGCAACCAAGGCAAAGGGAGCTTGCACAACAAACACAGAACTACAGCCAGCAACTTTGTAGCTTAGTCAGAAATGTAGGTGGCTCACTTCCTGGGCCATCATTTTTTTCTGTGATGTCAAAACCTATGATCACCACCTTGAGGGACTGTATACGGAAAAAAGTAAGAATATGTTTTTTTTATCTCTATAGGATTTTAAACTGTTATAATACTGAAATTCTTAATGATGAGAGTACAATTCCATGTACTAAATGAGCTATAGATAAAATCATGAGCCAGAGATAGTGTGTTTGTATACTAAAATAAAGGTGGAGGTTGTTGGACATGGAGCAAATCTAGAGACACTCTGGAAAGTTGCAAATACTAGTGCATTTTTCAATGATGATCTGCTTTTTCCTACAAGAAGATCAGACTCTGGACTCTAAGCTTGGTACAAGGAACTTGGAGCTGTTTTACCACCATTAGGACACTCACATCCACCACACCTCCCCTTCGTGCCCAAAAGATGTTCTGTCTTCTACTCAGTTATAAGCAAAGCACTGAAATGGAAGAGCCATCAAACCTAGACCAAAATAACCAAGTAACTTGGGTGTGGATATGAATTCTATTGCCTACTAGTCGTATAAGTTTTGATTAACTTCCTTAAACATTCTGAAACCAGCTTCCTAACATATTTTCAAACAATAATACAGCTTACCTCAGAGAGTAATTGCTGAAGCTAATGATATGAGTGAGCTGAAAGTGCCCAGCATTTAATTATTTGTTTGCTGACATTTTATTATGAAAGATTTCAACTATATAGGAAAGTTGAAAGTGTTTCCTGGGATTACAGGCGTGCTCCACCACACCCAGCTAAATGCACTTCAAAGATGAAGATCTCAGTTAATTTCTACATGTCACTAACCAGAGTTCAAAATTTGCTCAGGTTCCTATTGTTTTTAATTTTGGAGATAAAGTTTTCATGCAATGAAGTACACAAATCTAAAGTGTGCCACTTGGTGGTATGTAAATCAACTTTCTGTGATCAAAATGCCTTATAACAACTTAGAGGAGGAAAAATTTTCTTTAATGGGTTCTGTTGTTGTTTTTCCTTCTCTTTTTTTTTTTTCGTGTGTGTGGGGGGGTTCCCCCCACAGAGCTGGGGATTTAAGTCTGGGCTTTAGAGCACAGTAGGCAAGTGCTCTACTACTGAGCCATATCTCTAAGCCAGAGAAGGAAAAATATGTTTTGGCCCATGGTTTCAGAGGATTCAGTCAATGGTGGATCAACTCCATTACTCTGGAACAAGGTGAGACATGGCAGAAGAGCATGACAGAGAAAAGTAACTCAGCTCCTGGAGGCCAGGAAGCAGTGAGAAAGGAAGGGTAAAGAGCAAAGATAAAACCTTCCAGAACATGCCTCCTGTGACCTGCTTCCTCCAATAGGGTCCCACCACCCAAAAGTCAATTTAGCTATTTGGATGAATCTACAGGTCAGAACCCTCATGACCAATCACTTCCCTGAAATCTTACCTCTGAATCTTGCTACACTGGGAACCATTATTTCAAGGCATAAGCTTTTGGGGAACATTCACTAACAGGTGGATTCTCATAAATGTACATATAGCACCCAACTCAAACCTCTGTCATAGTCCAGAACATTACCATCACCCCCATAAATTTCCCTTGTGACCCCTTCTGAGAAATTCCTGATCCATCCCCAAGGTGTAACTACTGTCTTGATTCCTTTCATCACGTTGACCCAAGTACCCAGACAGAGCCTGTGTCACTAGACTGGAGTGGCTTGGAAAAAACTCTCAAATATTAACTAAATCAATCCCTAAATAGATGTATTATTCATTATTATTTCATCTTTGTTTATAAAAGTGTAGAATCTATAAGATGACAAATGTATTCTCATGTACAACTCAAGTCTGGTAATCTTAAAATGAGCAAGAATCATTTTTGTATTGACAATGAAGAGTTCCACCACCAGGTGGCAGTAGTAGCTCATTGTGTGGCTTGGAGTCTCAGGATCCACAGGTTTTGTACATAAGAGTTTCCCATGCAGTGGTCACAGAAGTATATGCTTTTTGTTTGTTTGTTTGTTTTCTGTTTTAATTAGTTATACATGATAGTAGAATGCATTTACACACTTTGATATATCATACATATATGAGATATAATTTCTCATTTTTCTGAGTGTACTTGTTGCAGAATCATATTGGTCATGTAGTCACGCATATATAGATAATAATAATATCTGTTTCACTCTACTATCTTTCCTATCCCCATATCCCCTCCCCTCTCCTCCCATCATCTCCCTCTACCTAATCTAAGGTAACACTACCCTTTCCTAGTGCCCCCCCCACACCTTATTGTGAATTAGCATCCACATATTAGAGAAACAGTATATCATTCTTTCCATGGGTCTTGAGCATCCATGAATGTTGGCATCCATTGGGGGGTCTTACAACCCTGCAGAGATCCTAAGGGTTGACTATACTAACCACAATTTTAAATACCCTTCTTACAAAAATTATGTAGTCAAAACATTTGTCTTTGTATTCTTAAAAACTCTAGCTCAAAATCATCTTTTCCCTTAATCCAGTTGGTTTTTGAAATACGTGTTCTAACAAACACCATGAGGAGAAGTTATTTTGTTATATTGATTTTGTGAGATTAGCTTATTTCGCTTAGCATGATATTCTTCAACTCCAATCATTTACTGGCAAATGCCAAAATTTTACTCTTCTTTAAAGCTGAGTACCATTACATTGAGTATATATACCACATTTTCTTTATCCATTCATCTATGGAGAGAAACCTGGGTTGGTTCCATAGTCTAGCTACTGTGAGAAGTATACACTTTTAAAAACAAAAGATGCAAACAGTAATCAGATTTGCCTATGTTTATGGCTAGAATTTCTAAATTAGTAAATTAATGGGATACTGAAGAAATCCACAAAGAAGGCTGATTATTATTTAAGAAGTTCTTGAGGCCAGTTCTCTGGTAACCTGTTCTGGCTTCTGGTCTGCTACAGATCAGGGTGAAGAATACATTGCAGGTGACACTCTTCTGAGGACAGATTATATAGTGAAGATGACAGAATCAGATCCCAGAAGTTGGTGATACTTACAAAGGTTTAAAGAAAAGACCTCACTGAATCTTCAAAGAATGACAGTGAGATGGTGAATTTGCCCATGCGGTCTCCTTTCTGCCTCTCAAGTTATGACTTAAATTCACAAAGAAATGTGAAAAGAATAGAAAACCTGCATCTGGACTGAAGAACTGGGAATGGTTAGGATCCACTTAGAAGAAACAATAAAGAACAGTTCAGAACAGTTAGGGAGACTTAGGGAAAGGTGCTGAGGACCAACTCACAACACATTAATACATTTCAATAAAGTTTGTAATGTCCTAGGAGTGAAGAAAAGGTTGTGTTAGTAGTCTGCTGCATGACCACAAAAGAAAGAACCAGAACAACAAGAACAATTTTAAAAAGCCTTCAAGTGATAAGAGACAGGGGTGTGATGCACATCTTTTCAGTATTGCATTTCACTGTAATGTTCAATATGAAGACAAGCACCCACAATTAGAGGATGCTAAGGAAGAAGATTCTTGTGTCAAGGGATGGTTAGTCCAAACCAGTATTTTGCAAATTGTGGGGCTTGTACCACTTGTACATGTACCATGATTTCCACATAAGAAGGGATGATTTTAGGTGGTGCTTAGAGATACATAACAATAACACAAGGCAACAAGTGTAATTATGAGAATCCAGGAGATGAGCTTTGTGAGATCTTGATTCATATGCTACAATTAACCACCAGCCCAAGTAAAACTGAGAGAAAGATTGTTACAACTACAAAAGGAGCTTTTCCTGAAGTCTCAGCATCCCTCACTCCTCCCAATCTGCCTCAGCCTGTCCCCATCACAAAAGGCCACCCAAAGCTACACCAACCCAAGCCAATGCCCTACAAAGCTCTTCATGGTTCTCTGGGAAGGAGATTTATGTTCACAGTAATAATATGAAGTTTTCTTATCAAATAAATATAGTTAAGTAAAATGAGTAAAACAATTCTAAAAATAGTAACAAAAAAATAGCATAAGTGGCAAACTCAGAAATGGCAGAAATGTGAAGGGAATACACAAGTGACCAAAAGTTGAAAAAATACTAAAGGGAACTTTTCAGTTTCACAAAAAAAAAAAAATTATATGGTCAATACTTTAAGGAAATTCTTACCAGCAGCCTAGCTCAGGGACCTTGCCTGGATCCCATCTGGCTGGATTTTGCCACCTGCCTGCATAAGAAATACACAAAAGACAGAAAAAGGAAAAGTGAACTTTATGAGTTTGGTCCAACTGTGGACAAAAGCAACTAGGTTACCTCTCCTGCAGCTTCCACAGAAGCAGTTACATTTTATAGAAACAATGTCAGGTAATACACATATGTAGATTCAGTTGGCTGAAAGAGAGGGCAAAATGGCACAAAGAGCAGGAGCTATACAGACTGGATTTAGTTAGCCTGTGCTGGACAGGCCTGGGGAGGGGTGATCCAATCCCAGCTTCCTTTTTGTTTTATTCAGCTTTTCCACTACTGAAAGACCCAACTGGAACAACTGTAGAGGAGGAAAGGTTTATTAGGAACTCACAGTTTCAGAGGTCTCAATCCATAGACCGCAGACTCCATTCCTCAGGGCTTGAAGTGAGGCACGACATCATGGTGGAAGACTGTGGCAGAGGGAAACAGCTCACATAATGATCAGGCAGCAGAAGGAGAGAGAGAGAGAGAGAGAGAGGTCTCCACCTGCCAGATACAAATATATTCCCCATAGCCTTGCCCCCAGTGAACCACTTCTTCCAGCCACACCCCACCTGCCTCCAGTCACCACTCAGTTAATCCCATCAGGGATTAATTAACTGATTAGGTTAAGGCTATAACCCAATCATTTATCCTCCAAACCTTCTTTCATTATCTCATACGTGAGCTTTTAGGGGACACCACATCTAAACCATAACACTTGTCAAGTTAGTTCCTGGGGGCAGGGAGTTACAGCCCTCTGCCTTCATTCTGAACATGACAGAGTTATTCTCAATTTCAGAAGAGCACTCAAAATTTATTGTTTCAAAATTAATAAATAATTAAAACCACTGACTATGCTCATCCATTTTTATTTTAAACCAATACAGTTGTTATTTATTTCCTCTTCTTTAGAATCTCAGACATATTTTTTTTCTGCTTATAAAGTCCATCTTATGATGAAGTATTACATTATGGTGTCAGCTTGTCCAAACTCTCTTTAGAGATGATGTCTATTAAAACTAAAGTCTATTAAAATGATCATATATATCCCAAGTAATCCTAGTAGGACATGATTGTACATCTCAGCATGAGTGCCCCACTTTTCATTGATGCATAAAAATATTAATCATTTGCAATAAGAGTTAAGCTTACCATAACCTATTCTATTATGAGAAAATTTATTTTGATTCCTTATTTTAATATGTGATAAGAAGCCCATATTAGAAGGTCATCGTGATTAAACAAACATCAAGTCCTTAAGAAAATGATATAAATGAACAGAAGTTAGTTAAAGGGCCAGTTTGTCTTCTTCAAATACTTTCAACTCAGGAAGTCCATCCAAAAGGAAAGTGAAAAAAAAAATTCAACTGTGGAAATGTGGGCAAACTAATATGTTTGGTTTATATTAGAAATCTTTGTAAATGTGCATGTGTATTTCCTTTGGCTAAACTAATTCTGGGGATTGAACCCAGGACCTTCTGTGTGTGAGGCAAGTGCTCTTATCATTGACCTACATCCCGAGTCCTGGCTAAAGTGAGATATTGAGAAAGTTTCTCTCTATGTGATTCAGCTGCTGCTTGTGACAGTGTTCATTATCCAAGAAGTCAAATCAGATATCCTTTTCTCTCCTGAGAAAGTGACTTAACAGGAACTGAGTGCTGGTTCATAGTCACAGCCCTCCCCTCATCTGCTGTCCTGCTCACTATCCCAGCTCACCAGGTAGATCAGGAGGTCCAGTAACTTACCCAGATCCACTCAGTCTGCAGAGGCCCAAGCCCTCCTGCATTCAGACACAGAGCAGGTGGGTGACCTTTATCACTCTCCTTCCCTTTCTTCACAGATGAGGAAACTCAGCATGGTTAGTAGTGACAAAGATAGCTGCAGCTGAGGTGGTGGACACTCAGTGGATGCCCAGAGTCCAGATGACGGAAAAGGACACAGATGAAGAAGTTCTGTGGGGATGGCCTTTTTCTTTCATGACAGCCACTTTAAGCAATCTGCTGCTCAGAAAATGCTACCCCGTGGGTGAAGACAAACTTTTCTATCCCTTTGTCTTTGGTCAACACAGAAGAACCTGGTTCTACATCACAATTGAAGTTCATGTTCTTCATCTTTGAAAAAGATAACTCATTTTTGTGTTGTTCTAACCACCAGAGTTCAACCCAGAGAAATATGAGACTTTCATTAGGAGACTGTAGTAACATGAGAGCCCAGTTAAAATGATGCAGAATTTCATTGTGGTTCTCACAAAATGGATGTTCCAGAGTGCAAAAAAAAAATTTAAAAAGGCTCTTTGATGCCTGCAAGGCAAACCAGGCAGGCTCCATCAAAGACACTGTGTCTAATTTGGAGTGGAAGCTGTTAACTTATAGCACTGATTCTACAAAAGAATTGTTGTCTATCATCCCAAATTAAAAGCTCTCGGAGTTTATTAGAACTCTACCAGCCCTGGTATGGCATCCTTAGGATCACACCATCCTTCATTCTTATGAGCATCTCTGTGCAAAGGAACTGGAACCCACGCAGGTGTGTGCAAGGTATACTGCTGGATTTGCAGACTTAGAAGTGCACAAGATAATAGATCTCTGGGCTGGAGATACAGCTCAGTTGGTAGAGTGCTTACCTCACATGCACAGGCCCTGGGTTCAATCCCCAGCACCACTAAATAAATAAATAAATAAACAAACACATCTCTGATGTGTTTGTGAATCTGATGGAGAGTGAGGCCATCATTTCTTCACTCAAGAAAGAGGTCATGCTGGGTGCGGTGGTGCACACCTGTAATCCCAGTGGCTCTGGAGGCAGAGGCAGGAGGATCAAAAGTTCAAAGCCAGCCTCAGCAATTTAGTGAGGTGCTAAGCAACTCAGTGAGACCCTGTCTCTACTAAAATTCAAAATAGGGCTAGGGATGTGGCTTAGATATCCAGTGGCCCTGAGTTCAATCCCTGGTATCCCGCCTCAATAAAAAAAGAAAGAGAACAAGACAGTGGGCAAACTGCACAAAGAAAATTTTGTTTAAGGATCAGTTAAAGGATCCAGAGAAGTCAGACAGCCAAATTATACACGATGTTCCCCTAAAATCAAAATAAATCAGCTGCGTGCTGCATACAAACCTAGTGACTCAGGAGGCTGAGACAGGAGGATCACAAGTTCAAATCCAGCTTCAGAAATATAGGAAGACTCTGTCTCAAAAGAAAAAATAAAAAGGGCTAGATATTGACTCAGTGATTAAGTGCCCTTGGAGTCAACATTCAATACCAAAAAGAAAAGAAAGAAAAAATCATCACCCTCCTAGCACCATTTCTGGAAGTTTCAGACAATGGAGAAAAGCTATTCCTCAATTCTAGGCTAAAGCAAGACGATTTCCAACAGCAAATGTTTGCTTATCATTTAGTAACAAATGCTGAGAAGCTCACTGTGTGGCAGAATACGTGGCCTATAACCAAAGAAATCTCTCCTTTCACACTGATTATTCATTAACTATGTAAAATATTGACAGTAACAGAGAAATTTGTTATTTCCAATAATTTATTTGAAAATATTTAGATTTGACCTGAAAAACAATGAAACACATGAAAACACCTCTGATTTTCTCCCAGATGGTTTATTTCTTGCCTACTATAAATGTTGGATAAGTGCTGGAAATACATGTATCCCTCGTTATAAAAGGCCCAAGGTCCTAAAGGAAGTGGAAGAAGCTTTGTCAAGCTCTATTGCAAACCACAGCAGATGTGAAACCTTCACTATAAACTCCTATTTATCTCATGGTATAGCCATAAACTAACTTTTTGTCCAAAAAGTTTGCTTTGTCCAAAGTTTTGCTTTGTATTCATCTAGGAAGAACTTTAATTCTACCTTTTGAGCCAAAATGCCAAGTTTTCTGCAGAACTATTCAGAAGGTTATTCCAAAGATCCTACCTCTTACACTTTCTTGCAAAAGAAAAATTCTTTTTCTTGACCTTTGAATGTTTTACCTCAATTACGAGGGTTTTGCATAGATTTTAGATGTGAGTAGAGAATTTTAATTATTTGTATGTGTCACCGAAGTGAGCATTTAGAAACTGAGGCCATTAGTTCTCTTCAGTTAACCTTGTTGCTAGCAATATTCTTTTGGAAAAGTTATGAGTCCTTACATGATAAATTAAGAAGCTCTTTTTGAATATAAATTTCTGCAAAACTGAAAAAAAAAGCCTTTGTGTAATTGGTAAAGAAGTGTGAGAATTAACTTTTTACAGAATCAAGAAAACCAAAGAATATCTTCAAATGAATTCAGTTAAGACATTTGGCCACGTTACCAAGGGGACTGTTCTTGTTCAGTTAAGTACCTTTTTTTTTTATAATTGGAGACTTTAAAAATTGCCAAATAAGCAAGGAAGTCTAAATTATGTATTCATTATTTTATTACATGCTTTCATATTATTAAGAAAGATTACTTTCCATTCAGTACTATTGTTCAAAATCTCACCTAGAAACATGTTTTGCAAAATATGTGTTTTAGCTTTTTCACTGCTGTGACCTAAAGACCTGACAAGAACAATTAGAGGAGGGAAAGTTTATTGGGGGACTCATAGCTTCAGAGGTCTCAGTCCTCCATTCTTCGAGGCTTGAGATGAAACAGAACATCATGGCAGAAAAGTGTGGCAGAGGGAAGCATCTGGGGACATGGCTCCCTGAAGCAGAGAGCATTATTCAACAAGGACAAAACATAAGCCCCAAAGGCACGTCCCAAGGACAACCTCCTCCAGCCATACCTTACCTGCCCATAGTTAGAAGTCAGTTAATCCCATAGGGAATTAATACACTGATTGGGTTAAGGCCCTCGTAACCCAATCATTTCACCTCTAGGCTTTCTTGCATTGTCTCTTACATGAGCTTTAATTCTACCTTTAGATGTGAGGGGACACCTCACATCTAAATCATAACAACATGTTTTGCAAAAATTTGTCTTTATTGAATCTTTACTTTTTTGTTTCATTTGTAAAGTGAAAATTAAAATTAGCCTCTTTCCCCTTGTTAGGTAGAAACAGGGGAAGAAGAGAAAAATAATAATAAGATAATGTTTTCAGAGGCAAACAACTGCAAACTAAATCTGCACTTTTTAAGAACATGAAGAAAAGGAAAAGAAAAACTCAAGCCTAGAAGAAAAGCAGCTTTTCTAAAAAGTGCACAGCACAAGTACTGAGGTCCAAACAGGACTTTTCACCTTGAGTTCCATCTTTGTCTTGTATTTTTCCACAAGGTTATAATTACCCTTCAAAGTGTTTTTCTCCATTGCCTCCTCATGTACAAAACATCCTGCCACTAGTACTATGATGAATCCATCTAGTTTGTTACATACATACATTTGTCCTAAACTCCTCAATTCCTTGTGAGGAAACTTAAACTTCTCTTTCCTTGCTGAGTTCCTTGCTAACTTTGGACCTGGACTTCTTATTAAGCCCAATCCCTCTGCTTCTGCATTTGACCCCATCTGACCTGCCACTCCAGAATGAACTCTCCCACCAGCACCAGCACCCACCAATAGCTCCTCATTCCACTATTATTTCTTCTGCCTTCCACTCTACCCCAGCTTTCTACCCTCCACTCTACCCTTGCATTCCTGTCTTAGCAGATTGGTCCTCAAGCCTGATTTCCCCGCTCCCTTGAACACACAGTCAGGGTACATTCTGCATGCCCCTTGCATCTCGGTGGTGGTCCTGCAGTCCTGTACCCAGTGGTCAAGGAGCACAGTGCTGTGTCCTTCTCAGAACTTGGCTGTGAGCAGTAGCCATGCCCTCCCCAGGTCCTCCTCGTTCACTTCTGGGCTAGACAGCAGACTCCTTCCCAGAATTTGTGCTCCAGGAAGAAAGAACTATGAGGCTAGGCATGGTGATTCTGGCCACCAACCCACCCCGAATAATTGCATGCATCTTTTTTGTATCTTTCTGCTCTTTTTCCCTTATACAGGCTTTCTCCTCAAGCCATTCTAGCTTGTCAACATCTTTTCATTCTACAAGGAAAATATCTTTTCTGGTCCTCATTTTTTCATAAAAAATTTGACTCATTTTTCTCCATTACCACAATAAAAAAAGAAAATGCTGGAAATTAACCTCCAAAGCATCTGCTTCACTATGTTCACTCCTTAATTTTTCACTCTCTGGCTTCCATCCAACCCTTTAGCACAAACATTGAAACCCCTTTCAAAGGTCATCACAGAACCAAAATCCACTTGCAACTGCTGACTTTTCTTGACCTGGACATCATCATGTTGGGTGCCAATGTTGACCAATCCTTCCTTGAGATGCAAAAAGGTTTTCAAACTTCACTCACCCTTGATCCTCTTCCTATTTCTTGAAAGATTTCTCTGTTTCAGTGTCTTCCTCCCCACCTCCCCTCTCCCCCAGTCTCTTGCCCTTTCTCCTCTGCTGATTTCAGCTTTGAGCTCAAAAATACAAGGATCAAGATGTGGACCTACAAGACTTAGTGTGACTTCCAAATTTCTTTAAATCCTCTGATTCTCTGCTTCCTCACCTCTAAACTAGGAAAGATGAGAGAATAATGACAAAGACTTAAATGACAGAAGAAGCAAAATGCGTAGCAAAGAGTGTTATTCTAGTTAATTGGCTGCCCATCAGTCCCAATTTTATTTCTATAGCTCACATAGATTTCATCTCACAGCACTCAGTAAATACTTGCATAAAAATGGGAGTCATGCACAGTAACCAGCTCCTGGTTAGGTTAGCTGAAGTGGAGAATACAAAATACACTGGAGAAGCAGTTTCTTATCAGGCAAATTCCTTTCAGAGTTCTCATCTCTGATCCTTCTTTCTTCCTTCCTTCCCAGAACAGTGTCTGCAATACCATGTGTCAGTGGGCAGTGTATCTACATTTAGAAGAAGTTATAAAAGTATTAAAAAAAACATAGCTCAGATGTAGATGCTAAGGTTAAGGAGGGAGCATGAGTTTCACCTGCTTGATCACATATTTTTAAGAAGCATATTCTTGTATTAATGGTATAAAATTAACAATATTGTCATGTTCTATTCAGAATCTCTAAATCCTGCTCCTTTGAAATAAAGTCTATATTTCCGCAATTTTACCACTAAATAGCCTTGATGTTTTGCTCTGACTCACAGTACATTCTTGGAATCAAGAGCTTCACCAATTCTTAGAAATCATACCCACAAACATAAGAACTAATTCCAAAAGGAGAAATGACTCATTCCACAATCCAGGTTTCAGGTTTATCAAATCTCAAAACTTGGTGTTTTGGAGTCCTTTCATACAAGAAAACATGTTGATTTCCAATAAATGTCAATGCCTTCCTTGAAGGAGAACTTGTTGATTTTTAAAACTGTCTAGTTTTTTAAGGAACCTCTATACTCTTTTCCATAATATCTGTGCTCATTTACATTCTCATCACCACTAATCTGCAAGGATTCCCCTTTCTCCACACCCTTGCCCACACCTACTTTTGTCTTTTTGGTAATAGACATTAGAACACATTTCAGGTGATATCTCATTTGGGTTCTAATTTGCATTTCCCTGATGGTTAGTGATGCCAAGCATTTCTTTATATACTTGTTGTCCACTTGTATATCTTCTTTAGAGTAATATCCACCCAGATCCTTTGTCCATGTTTTAATCAGGTTATTTGCTTCTTGACATTGCATTGAATTCCTTATGTACTTTAAATGTGAATTCCCTTATCAGATTATGAGTTGCATGTATGTTCTTCCATTCCATGGGTTATTTCTTCACTTTGCTGTGCAGAAGCTTTTTAGTCTGATATAATCTTTGTTTGTCTGTTTTTGCTTTTGTTGCCTGTGCATTTATGTGGAGTCCTAACCAATAAATCGTTGCCCTCATCAATCTTGTGAACATTTCCCCCTATGTATTCTTGTAGTCATATCTTAATTTCAGGTCTTACGTTTAGTTTAAAACATTTTGAGTTGATTTCTTTTATATGGTATGAGATGAGTCCAGTTTTGTTCTTAGGCATGTGGATATTCAGTTCTCCCAGCACTTTTTATTGCAAAGGCTATCCTTTACCCCTTCTGGACTCTTGGCATCACTGTCAAAAGCAATTGACTGTAAATGCAAAGATTTATTTCTGTTCTCTCTATTCTGTTCCATTTTGTTCAGTGTGTTTGTTACTAATACCAATACCATGCTGAATTTTGTTGCTGCTGTTGTTTGGTACTGAACCCAGTGGTACTTTGTCACTGAGCCACATCCCCAGTCCTTTTTACTTTTTTTTTTTCATTTTCATTTTTATTTTGAGATGGGATCTTGTTCAGTTGCTGAGGGTCTTGCTAAGTTGCTGAGGCTGATCTCAAACTTGCAACGCTCCTGCCTCAGTCCACTGGGATTACAAGAATGCACCACCATGACAGTTCCTTGCTGTTTTAACTACCCAAGTTTTGTAATATATTTTGAAGTCAAATAATGTGATCCTTCCAATTTTGTCCTCTTTTTCAAGACTGGTTTGACTATTCATGATCTTTTGTGGCTCCATATGAATTTTAAGATTTTGTTTCTATTTCTATGAAAAATATTATTGAGATTTTAGTAGGGATTGCATTAAATCTGTAAATTGCTTTGAATATTCTGAACATTTTAACAGTATCAATTCTTCCAATATATAAACACAGAATATATTTCCATGTGTTTGTGTCTTCTTTAGTTTGTTTCATCAATGATTTATAGTTTTCAGTGTAAGATCTTTCACATACTTTGTAAGTATATTTCTAAGTATTTTATTTTTCTTGTAGTTATTGTAAAAGGGGTTGTTTTCTTAATTTCTTCTTTCAAACACTTCATGGTTAGCATGTAAAAATGCTATTGACTTTTGTATGTTGATTTTGTATCCTGCTATTTCACTAAATTTATTTATTGATTTTAACAATTATTGGTGGAGTCCTACATATAAGATCATGTCATCTGTCAACAGAGAAAATTTTACTTCTTCTTTTACAACTTAAGTGACTTTATTTCTTTCTTTTACCTAATGGCTCTGGCTAGAACTTCTAGTACAATGTTCAATAGAAGTAAAAAACTAACAGTAGAATTATCACAAGATCCAGCCATTCTGCTATTGGGTATTTATACAAAGGATGTCCAATCTGTATGTCATAGAGAGATCTACACTATCTTGTTCATTGTAACATTATTTACAATGGGCTAAGTGTTTATCAGCAAATGAATGATTAAATGTGATATATGCATATATGTGATATATATGTATATATAGTGGAATACCATACATCTTTTAGAAAGAGGCAAATCCTGTCATTTGTGAAAATATAAATGAATGTGGAGGGCATTATAATAAGTGAAATAAGCCAGACACAGACAAATAATATAACATCTCATTTGTGGAATTAAACAAAATTTATAAAAGTAGAGAGCAAAATAGTGGTTATCAGGATTGGGAAAGGTGGGGAAGAATCAAGGAGATAAAGGCAAAAGGATACAAACTTTCAGTGATCAGAAAAAATAAGTAAATGATCTATTGTTCAATGTGATGATTATGGTTGATAAAAATGTACTGTATACTTGAAAATCAAAAGATTAGATTTTTAAGTGTTCTTACCACAAAAAAGTATGTGAGGCAACACATATGTTAATTAACTTGACCTAGCCTCTACACGGTGTATATATATTTCAAAACAGAATGCTATATATTATAAATATATAATTTGGGGGCTGGGATTGTGGCTCAGCAGTGGAGCGCTCACCTAGCATGTGCGAGGCCCTGGGATCAACCCTCAGCACCACATAAAAATAAACAAATAAATAAAATAAAGATATTGTGTCCAACTAAAAATAGATACATATATATATACACAATTTTTACTTACCAATTAAAAATTCATAAATAATAATCAAAGGTTTTAAAAACTCTAAGTTTGTCACATAATATAAGTGAAAGCACCCTAAAGTATTCATAAAAATAACCGTTAACTGATGAGTTGATATATTTTTTCATATCACATAAAAGCCCACAATTAAATTGTACAGTGTGGTGGTCTTTAGTATATTTACAAAGTTATGTAGCCATCACCACAATCTAATTTTAGAACCCATAGCCATTAGCATTTACTCACTATGCTGAGTTGAACTCTATCCCCCAGATGGTAGTCCTAACCCCCAATATCTCAGAATTCTCCTTACTGGAAAATAGAATTGTTGCAATTGTAATTGGTTAAGATAAGCTCATGAGGATGGATCCAAACCCAATATGTCTGACACCCTTGTACAAAGGACACAGACATACACTGGGAGAACACCAGGGGCAGATGAAGTCAGAGTTACAACAATTTATGTATTCTGACCAGCAATGCACTTGTCTGCATTTTTTTTTTATTAATCATCCTAGTGCTTACAAAGTGGTATCTAATTTTACTTTTTGAGTTTCCAAATAATTAATGATATAAATTGCCTTTTCATGTATCTATTAGCATTTGAATATTTTTTGAAAAAATGTTTATTTAAATTCTCCACCCAATATTTAACTGGGTTATTTGTATTCTTTATTGAGTCTTAAAAGATTCTTTATATTCTCTGGACACTTAGATAAATAATTTTCAAATATTTCTCCATTGTCTGTAGGTGATCTTTTTGTTTTCTTGACAGTATTCTTTGAAGCACAAATCTTATTAATTTTGATGAAGTCCAATTTACATATTTTTCCTTTATTGCCTCAATTTCCATGACATGACTAGCCCAAAGTCATAAAGATTTACGCTTGTTTCTTATAAAAGATTTAAATGTTAAAATAAGTTCTTACATTTTAGTATATGACCTATGAAGATTTTAACATTTTATATAATGTTAGCTACAGATTTTTCAAAAATACCTTTTATCAGGTTGAGGAAATTCTATTCTTAGTTTGCTGAGCATTTTAATATAAAAACGTGCTGGGTTTTATCAGATGCTTTTTATTCATCTGTTGAGGTGATTGTGTGCTTCTTGTCATTTATCCTGACAATATGGCATATTATGGATTGATTTTCATATGTTAAACTAACCTTGTATATCCTGGAATAAATTTTATCAGGCGTGGTGTATCTCTTTTTTTTATACATGGCTGGATTTAGTTAGTTAATAACATGCTGAGGGTTTTCGTGTCTATATTCATAAAAGATGTTGCTCTGTAGTTTTCTTTCTTTGTAATGTATTTGTCTCACTTTGACATCAGAATAACACCACCTGACATAATGAGCTGTGAAGTGTTCTCTCCTCTTCTTTGTCATGAAAGACTTTGGAAAGGGTTGACATAAATCATTTTTCAAATGTTTTCTAGACTTACCATGATGTTATCTGTGCCCAAGCGTTTCTCTGCGAAAAGGTTTTAAGCTATTAATTAAATCAATCAATTTACTTGTTACAAGTGTATTCAGAATTTTTTTCTTGCCCTAAAAGTTTTTAATAGAATTGGTGAACCAATCAATTGTTGCAGGGTTTCCATGTTGAGCTCCCTGCCAGTATTCAGATTTTCTATTTCTTCTTGCATCAGTGCTGGTAATGTTTCTGTGTAGGAATCTGTTATCTACTGCATTGGCATTGTAGCATTAATAACCTTAATGATTCATCAGTGAGCAAATACCTAGTGAAGTTTATTATATATCAGGAACAATGTTACATGTTGCAGGTACAAGGTTTTAAAAGATAGAGTACTTAACTTTAAAGATCTCCCAATCTCAGGTGGAAGATAAATCCATGCAGATGGGCTGGGAACATGACTCAGTGGTTAGAGCAAGCACTGCCCTGCCTGGATAATCAGAGAAAGATTGGTGAGGAAAAGGCAGGAATGGCTAGGTCATTGAGGAATGAAGACAAGAAGTCAGAACATTCCAGAATGAGGAGGATATTGCTAACCTATCACCCTCTGCAAGCTATTTCCCAATACGTTATGGAAGAAAATTAGTTCTGGGCAATGCTTAGGACCCCCTCCCACCATAAATTTTATGGCACAGGGCATGGTGATGGTTACAATGACAGGGTAACCAATACTGCTGAAAAAGCTGGAAATCAACCTGCCCATTTGCCTCATCTTTTCTTTATCATAGTGTATAATTATAATCCACTTACTGACTTCATGCAGCAACCTAATACATAAAATTTAATGACTGTAGGGCCCCAGCAAGAGTGCATAGGGAGGCCATGTACCATTTATCTAAAACATGAATACTTACACCTTAGCCTAGACCATAGGCTAGACCATTGCTAAATGAAAGCCATGTTCTATCTTCCTGCTTTTGCAGATGGATCTTCATAATGAGCTAGAGTTTCTTTCTTAGGGCTATCACATGTCTCGCCTTTGGCTGGACCATTTCCTTTCTCTTTCCACCCTTGGCTCATCCCATACTGCCAGTGGTCTCACATACCTATATGTGCACACCACAATACAGAAGCACAAGCTCTGTCCCCAGCCCCTGACGTAAGCATTTTTTGGCTAACTCTGAGGCCCAGAGGTACTAACATAGTTGACTTCATCCACCCTCAGAGATTAAGCCAAAGCAAGAGAACTCCACAGGCACCAAAAATGGCTTTAGAACATTGGAGAAGAGAAATAGAAGTTCCTAGGCAAAGAGATTGTGGTCTAGAAGGAGGATTTGAATTCCAAAGGTGCCCTTTGTTTTGTGCATTCCTTGTCCCTAGATGGGGGTAGCACAGGCAGCTGAGGACCAGAGCCCTTGTAAAGTGCAGGAACCCAGGAAGGAGGACTGTTAGTTAAAGCTCCGTCCTTGTCCTGGATGCCAATTCATGCCAATTTAATAATGCGGACACTGTTGTAAGAAAAAGAAAAAAGGTTTATCTCTCGGCTAGCGAAGGAGAAACACAGGAGACTCTGGTCCTGAAGCCTGTGGGAAATCAGAGAGCTTTTAAAGAAGCTTTTCAAAGGTTATATTCCAGTGTGCTCTGAAAGGGGGTCCCAGATAACCCTGATTGTGTTTGAAATTCACTTGTTAATTTGGGAAATAGTACTTCCTAAGTCTTCCTGAGACATCTCCTTCCTGTAGTGGTTGTGTGCTCAAGGACAGGTAAACTCAAGGTAATCTTGTTCCTTGCCCACAGGTTAGGAGGAATGGGGGGGGAGAAGAGGAAAAGAAAAACAGGTCCCCTTTAAAATAAGCAGTGAGGGCTAGATTCAAAAGGTGAAGTAGAGCGCTGTTACAGGACCACAGAACCAGGTTTAAGGAGATGCTGTCTTGAAGTCCCACCCAGTATCTCCTTTACCCACATCACCATCTCTAATCAGAAAACAAGTCTTATGGAGTATTCCTACTAAATGCCTTTCCATCTATCTGGTGTCTCCTCTCTGTCACCATAATCTCCTGCTTTAGCCATCTGAGCAGCCTCCTTCCACCACCCAACATTCTTCCTCCAATCCATTCTTCACAATGTAGCCAGAGACAGTTTTGCATAATGGATGTTTAATCATTCCTTTACATAAATGCGTTCAATGATTTCCATTGCCAATGATAAGAAGAATGATAAGAAGTATGATAAGAAGAATCATTTCTTGCCATAAAACTGAAATAACCACTAGGTTAAATAATGTGCATGGTGAATGTACATTTATGAGGTTCTGAAAGTGGTTTAAGTGAAAATGAGGCTATGTGATGCTTCACGTTCTGTTAGGAGAAAAAAAGTGCTGTGTTCAATTAGATATTTCTGACGGCCATGGGGGGAATGGCAAGGCAGTCAAGGTCAGCAAAGGGGAAGAGGCTGTTCTATTCCTGTCTCCACAAAGTAAGGTGAGCCCCGAGCATCCTCAGGGGCTCAGCCTACCGCACCAGAGACAAGGGAAGGCCCATCTGAGCCATGGATTTACCAATCCACTCACTTTCCTTGTGAGTGATATTTTATTAGGACAAAAAAATACCATGTGGATGAAGTGAAGAGTCATTTGGATAGTATGACACATTTTATCTCTGTCTCCCCCTTGAGGTTTGAGAAAGGTCTGCTTTGGGAACACAGGGTGGGATAACAGGAAGAGGCTTGACATGCTACCAATCACCTTAACTGTGAAAACTGTGCCTCATATCTACCTATTCACATGTGCAAACAGAAAATGCATAACCCATTGCACCTCACCTATTCAACATACAGAGGTGCACAGAGCACATTTTCCCAGTGGTTTTGTGAGCTGGCATGGGTTGCTTGTCATGTTAGCCTTGACCTCTCTGTTTACTCCTGGGTACTAGCTAAGAGGGTGTAATATCCCCCCTCAAGGAGCACAAAGGTAAGAGATGAACATCTGTCCTTAGAACAGTGTCTGGGGTACTGCCATGATTTCTGCATCACCCAGCCTGCTTCTTTCTCTAGCCCCAGTCTCCCCATCCTTGCCTCCTTCTTGGCCATGCTTGACTTCTCAGATGCCTGGCCCACCCATGCACTTGTCCCCTGGCTTTAGGATCCTTGCACATGCTTTTTATGGGATCAGAAATGTTCACTTCCTACTCCTTGTTTTTTTGCTTAACACTAGTCAGTATTTTAGACTTTCAGCTTTATATCATCACTATGGGGAGGCATTTCTTCATTGATGGATCCTCCTGAAATTAAGTTACACGTGTTTTGAATATCCTATACTTCTTCATAATCTCCATCACCTTTGTAAATACTTACTTACAGTATTTTTTTAAAATGCTATTTAAAACTACAGTTGACTGCAGTGTGCTTTGAATGTTTGCTTTCATAACTTAGAGCTAAGGGATACACTCTGATTATAGGGGGAAATGCATTTATAGAATGTTTGGAGTACAAAATAAGAATTCTCAAACACATGGTTTGGAGCTACTAAAACAAGAAGTAAACTAAGATGATCTGCATAAGAAATAAATATGGATCTCAAAAACTGGTAGGAAAAGCAGTGGTTGTTGATGGAAAGGAAAAAAGGAATTGGGAGTTTTCAAATACGGAGGAAAAGAAAGAGAAGATTGTTTGTCAGAAATACCCAGCAGGAGAGGTGGGAGGATAATTATTTTTTTAATGGCTGAATTATTTTTTATTCTTTATATAAAATATTTCAAAGTTGTTGATATATGACAAGATAGAGTATACATCCAATTTTTAAAAAAAGTATTCTAGAAATATCAGATTAATAACAATATTATATTATTTTCCTGGATATTGTGATGTCAACATTTATACTAGTTTTCTATTGCCATGTAAAACATGGCCACAAATTTAGCAAGTGTGTGTTGAAAGCATACTTTTATTTTTTATTTTTTTATTTGTTCTAATTCGTTACACATGACAGTAGAACGCATTTTGAAACATCATACATAAATGGAGTATAACTTCTCATTTTTCTAGTTGTACGTGTTGTAGAATCACACTAGTGGTGTAATCATAAGATCAAGTTGATTGACACATGCTGTCAGATGAAAACTTCCCTTCCTAACTGCATTACTAGAGACTCCAAACATGAAAAGGAGAAAATGCAGCCACTGCAGGAAGAAATAGACTATTTCCCAGGACTATCTGCAAATGAGAGGAAGAGCCCAGGGACCCTTCACTGCCTTCTAGGTGACATACATTGAATGTCTGTCTCCCACTTAACATTAAGTGCTCTGGGAAGCAGAAAACATGGAGTTGTTGGTTTCCTTGCAATACTGGGGATTGAACCCAGGGGCACTATTTCAGTGAGCCACATCCCCAGCCCATTTTATTTTTTTTTATTTTGAGACAGAGTCTCCCTAATTTGCTTAGGGTCTTGATGAATTTGTGATTCTCCTGTTTTAACTTCCAGAGTCCTTTCTATTTTTTTTTATCTGGAGATAGGATCTCCCTAAGTTGCCCAGGATGGCCTCAAACTTGCAATCCAGCCTCCCTCGTAGCTACAACTATAGGTCTGTGCCACAGTGCCCAGACCATGGAGTCTTCTTTACTGCAGCACCAAAAACATTATTAATGTTCCATAGGATCACTCTGCTGATGACTGGCGACCAGCTTTGCAGGACTGGAACGTGCAATGGAGCATAGCATCACTATATAGAAGAATAACACTGCATTGATAGGAGACTATTGCTGGAGAAGTTTCATATGCCTCTCACTGAAAGAGCATCTTAATCCTTGTAGAGCCTTAACCCAAGGAACTCACCACATACTTTGCAGCAAAATTAATCAGATCAATGAGATAGCTTGAGCTTAAATACATTGAAGAACTTAGTCATGAAATTCCTATGAAAATTCATTTGCAAGTTAAATATTTGAAGCTTCTACTACCTTATGTCCACTAAGATAGCTACATACAAAATAAAACTGAAGTGAAATAATGATAAGCATAGGTAAGGATGTGGAGAAATTAAAACTTTTGCACATTGTTAGTGGTAGTAAAAAAAATTGTATAGCTGCTTTGAAAAGTAGTGTGGTGTTCATTTTTTAAAAATGAAAATAGAATTTCCATTTGACCCAGCAATATTACTACTGATTATATTTCCAAAAGAGTTAGAGGGAGGGATTCAAAGAGATGTTTATACACATGTGCTATAGCAGCTTTATTCACAAACAGCCAAGCAATATAAGCATCCTGTGTTCATCAATAGATGAATGGGGGAACAAATATGATACCATTTGTATACATGCAATGCAACATCATGCAACTTCACAAAGGAAAGAAATTGAAACATTTCAACAACTGTGCTTCAGAATGGCAGAGCCTTGAGGACACTAAAGTAAGTGCAAAAAACCATTCACAAAAGGTTTGTGCCAGATGAAGAGAGATTTATATATGGATAGTGGTAATAGTAACAGTGTTAATTTCTTAATGTCACTGAACTCTGTGTGCACTTAAAAATAGTTAAGATGATGTGTTAGTTAAGATTCTCCAAAGAAACAGAACCATAGAATGTGTGTCTATAAATGTGTGTGTGGTGTGCAGAGAGAGAAACAAAGATTATTGTAAATTATCAATTATGAAGGCTAAATTCCCAGATCTGGAGTTGGCAAGCTGGAGAACTGATGTTATAAGTTTCAGTCAAAAGTTGCAGGCTGAACACCAGGAAAAGCCAATGCTTCTATTCAAAGCTCATCAGGCAGGAGTAATTCTTTCTTTATGTGTGGGCGGGGTGGGGGAGGGGGTGTCAGCCTATGTGTTCTATTCAAGACTTCACCTGATTAGAAGAGGCTCACCCATGTTGAGAAGGGCAATATACGTTGCTCAGTCTACCAATTAAAAAGCATCAATCTCATCCAGAAACACCCTCACAGAAGCACTCAGACCATATGTTGGAGAAATTCATGGCCCAGTCAAGTTGACACACAGATAGCAAATTGTGTTATAAATATTTTATCACAATTATATTTTCTTAAATAAAAACACTTGAAGTTACATTTTCCAACTAAAATGTAAATCTATTCCAAGAAAGAAAAGATCAAAGACAAAATACAATTTTATTTTAATATGTTGCTATGTAATCCATGACCAAGCTGGGTGCAGTGGTGCTCTCCTGTAATCTCAATTACTGAGACAAGAGGATCACAAGTTCCAGGCTAGCCTGGGAAACTTGGCCACATTGTACTGAATATATATATTATATATATCAGACATTAAATAGGAGGTCATGACACCTAATCTAAAATCAGAAGACTGACCTCACAAAAACAGACCTGGTATTATTTCTAGTGTGTGTGAGTACATGCAAATTCCTATGAATTACTTTCCTAATCTCAAAAGTCACTAAAGGATTGGGGATGTAACTCAGTAGTAGAGCTCTTACCTATCAGGTGAGAAGCCTTAGATTCGATCCCCAGTACTAGAGGAAAAGGAAGGTATTGAATAAAGGCATCCAGGGCTGAGCACTTGTTTAGCATGCACAAGGCCTTTGGTTTTACCTCTAGCACTATAGGGGAAAAAACGCCATCTGTTAGGTTTAGATATGAGATGTCCCCCAAAAGCTCATGTGTGAGATGATGCCAGAGAGCTTAGCAGTGAAATGATTGGGTGTGAGAACTTAACCTCATCAGTGCATTAATCCTCTGATAGGAGTTTACTGGGTCATAACTGTAGGCAGGTTGGATGTGGCTGAAGGAGGTGTGTAATTGAGAGAGTGACTTTGGGGTCTATATCTCTTTTTTCTGGTGAGAGGAGAATTTTATTTTCTGGTGTCATGTCCCAGCTACTTTCTTCTGCCACAAAATTCCACCATGATGTTCTGCCTCACCTCAGAGGAATGGAGTCAACCATCTATGAACCAAGACCTTAGAAACCTTGAGCCCCAAAATAAACTATTCTGCCTTTAATTGTTGTTGTCAACTCTTTTTGTCACAGTAATGAAAAAGCGGACTAAAACACTATTTGTATGTTATTGTCTGCTTTGCTCTGCACCAATATATTTGTTTAAAAGTCTCCATTCATTTTTCTGTAGAATTGTAGATGCTTGTTTAGAAGCAAATGCACAGTAAATGAGCAGCCTCCTGAAACTAAAACTGAATGTTTAACAGAAACAACAACAAAACATCCAAGTAACACATACACACACAAATACTATTATGGTTGAGATGTGGTGTCCCTAAAAAGCTCACATGTTGAGACAATTCAAGAAAGTTCAGAGGAGAAATGATTGGGTCGTGAGTCTTAATCTAAACAGTGAATTAATCCCCTGACAGAGATTAACTGAGTGGTAACTGAAGTGGTAGGGTATGGTTGGAGGAAGTGGGAATGGGGTGTGGATTTGGGGTATGTATTTGTATCTGGTAAGTGGAGTCCGTCTCTCTCTCTCTCTCTCTCTCTCTCTCTCTCTCTCTCTCTCTCTCCTTCCTGATCACCATGTGAGCTGCTTCCCTCTGCCACACTCTTCCACCATGATGTTCTGCCCCACCTGGAGCCCCGAGGAATGGAGTCAGCCTTCTATGGATCAAGACCTCTGAAACCGTGAGTCCTCAAATAAACCTTACCTCCTCTACAATCGTTCTGGTCACGTTCTTTAGTCACAGCAGTGAAAAAGCTGACCAACACACACACACACACACACACACACACACACACACACTCCTCCCAATATCAGACTACTATAAATTTAGGCGTTACAGTAAACATAAGAAGAAGGATTCAAACCCACTTTAGCAACATTGAGTGATCACAAAGGACCATATAACTGATGGCTGCTTTCCCACCTCTCCACTCAGCCCAAATCCCCTCCCACCTCACACATAGACCCCCAAATATTCTCATTTCCTCTCTCCACTCCTTTGAGGCATGAGGATTCCCAAAACCTTTATTTTACACCTCCTATTTATATCACTTATAGTATCTTATTCAATTGCACTAGCAGTAGGTCAACTGTCAGCTTCACAGCACTGTCTGAACCCACACAGTCCATAGAGCTTCATGCATGTCACTTGCTTGACTTGAACTCACCAATGCTTCCAGTTACACCTGGAATTTTGTATTTTTTCTTGAAATGAGATTTTAAGCTAAGCACCTTTCTGGAATCACTAAAGACCTTCAGTCCAATCTCTGAGACCCTCTGGCCCAGGTCCCACATTACCATCCTCATTTGCTGGGCTCCAGCCTGGCAAGTCTCCCTTCTAGACTCAAAAAAGCCAGGCACATTCACATTTTGAAACAGATCCCTTGCCAGCGGTTCACAGCACTACTCTCCACTGGCTGTCTGCATTCTTTCATCTCAGACCACAGTGAGAGTAGATACCCTCCAGACACTTCCTATTGCAGTGTCCTGTTTTATTTGCTGTTAGCACTTAGCAGGGTCTAAAGTTATCTTCTTTGTTAATCTACTTGTTATTTTTAATCCCTTCTCCTCCCATAAATTTCATGAGATGAGAGATCTCAACTATCTTGAATTTACAGAGCTAGAATGCTGTGTCTTCCTTACAAAAACCTGCACAGCAAATATTTATACAATGAGTTAATCAATGAATGAATGTGAGAATTTTCAAAGGGAATGTAATGGCAACTGAATGACCACAAAGGACCACAAAACTGAGAGAAAGGTTTCTCATTTTTCAACATGAAAAACTACTTAAAACTTTGGAATAGCAGATTGTTTTTTGGTATCTTATCTCTCTATTGAAATAAAAAATCCTGTGATTTTTTTTTTTCAGTACCAAGGATTGAACTCAGAAGTATTTCACCACTGAGCTACATCCCCAGACCTTTTTATTTCTTTTAAGAAAAGTTCTCACTATGTTGCCCAGCCTGGCCTCAAACTTGTTATCCTCTTGCGACAGACTACTGAGTAGCTGGGATTATAGTCTTGCATCACTTAACCCAGCCTTTCATGACAATTTTTTTTTCTTTTTGTCTTTCTTCTTTTTCTTTTTTTCTTTTGTACAAGGGATTGAATCTAGAGGCACTTACTTTTTATTTTGAGACAGTCTCACTAAATTGCTGAGGCTGGTTTCAAACTTGGGATCCTCCTGCCTCCACCTTCCAACTTGCTGGGATTGTAGGCATGCACCACCACACCTGGCCCAGGACAATTTTTAATGTGAATTATTGTTCCCAGTGCTATAGTCTTTCCATCCCCTCTCACCCCAACCAATAGTCTGGGCACAGGGTCACCTTTGACCCTTATATTCACTTATATTTTGCACCTTGTTGGTTAAGCTGCAAGGAAATGAATTCTGTGAACAGCTACCTGAGCTTGGAAGAGGACCCCAAGCCTCAGATGAGCCCTGGGACCTAACCAGTACCTTAACTATACTCTTGTGACATCCTAAGCCCAAAACATAGCTAAAACATTCTTAATTCCTCCCCCAAAACAGTGTGAGATAACAAATTTATTTTTTTAAAAAATTTAGTTATACATGGACACAATATCTTTATTTTGTTTCATTGTTTTTATGTGGTGCTGAGAATTGAACTTAGTGTCTCACATGTGTGAGGCAAATGCTCTGCCACTGAGCCACAACCCCAGCCCTGTATGTTATTTAAGCTGCTAAATTGTAGTGATTTGTCACACAAAAAATAGAAAATTCAAGTAGTGAGCAACATGGTGCCATCATGGTGGGAACAATATTTTTATGCTACAAAACTCAGATGTGTAACAGTCTATCCTTAATAAAGTATTTCAAACACCATTTTACTTACTAAGGAAAATGATTAATTTCTGGGTTCTCTGATATTCTAGTTAAAGCTCAGACTCTCAAGATTTCCTTATTATTTTCCCCCAGAGTACCATCTAATTTTCAGAGACTGAGGTAGAAATGGGGATGGGTAGGCAAGGGAAGGTGTACATATTTCTGTCTGATCTCTGACCATCACATTTTGCTTAGATATGAAAGTGCCTGCCCCCATGTTGAAATTCATAGGGGCTGCTTCATCTTCATTGAACTTCCAGCCACCCCACGTTACCAATCCACGTTGTCCCCAAATTGTTACTCTAGGCCCATAACGTGGAAACTGTGCCTTGGGTCCAAAGCCACCTGAAAATGAGAGCGCTGATTCAGGTCTGCTCTACCCAAACACACCAACAAGGATTCTATCCTTCCATACTAATGTCTAGGTAAGTAGGAGTCACAGTCCTTTCTCCATCTCCTGCCTTCTTCAGTCAAGAGTAATTTTAGTCCTATGATATATGTGGAAAGGCTGTGAGGATAATCCATTCAAGGATTTTTTTTTTAATCTTTTGCTTTCCATTACACTATAATATTTCAACTCTAAGAACAAAGACTTTGATGTTATATTCTCTGTTTCCACCAACTCTTTCTTGGGGCATTGGAGACCTCAAATCTAGTACCCAGTATTGGGAGAGTAATTAATGAACTTTGTTCTTCCATAACAAAAATACAGTCCCTGCAGCTTAATAAAGGTTTGTTTTTACTCGTGTCACATCTGGTATTAGTAAGACAACTCTCCTGGTTGTGACTTAGTATCTGGTCCACTTTGATTTGCTGATTCCACCTTCTCAGCCACTCTACATTCAAGGATAACACATGGGTGGGTTGAATTTGGCCTCAGTGGGAGTATTTGCACCATGATATTTTCAAACATGACAAATCATGTCAATTACTACCACAAACAGAGTTGGTTGTTAAACACTTACCAGCACATCCACTGATTTAGCTCCACACATGGCCTTCAATGCCCCCAAAGTAGAGGAAGACAAATCTTCAAAATAGCTCATTGTTTTAGTCAGATTTTTCACTGCTGTGACTAAAGTATCTGACCAAAACAACTATAGAGGAAGAAAAGTTTGAGGTCTCACAATTTCAGAGGTCTTAGTCCATAGAAGGCCGGCTCCATTTCTCTGGGCCCAAGATGAGGCTAAACATCATGGTGGAGTGTGTGGGAGAGGGAAGAAGCTCACATCGTGGTGATCAAGAAGCAGAGAAAGGTCTCCACTCTCCAGATACAAATATATACACCAAAGCCACGCCTTAATTCCCACCTCCTGCAGCCATACCCTACCACATCAGTTAATCCCTATCAGGGGATTCTCACAACCCAATCATTTCTCCTCTGAACCTTCTCGCATTGTCTTATATGTGAGCTTTTGGGGGACACCTCACATCAAAACCATAACACTCATAAACAATTTAACCTAGAAAAGACACATATTGGGACTGGGGCTGGGCTGGGGCTCAGTGGTAGAGTGCTTACCTAGCATGTGTCAAGCCCTAGGTTCAAACCCCCGCACCACATGAACAAACTATATAAAAAAATAAAGTTATTGTGCCCATCTACAACTAAAAAATATTTACAAAGAAAAAAAAAGACACATATTAATTTCAGTATTATCTCATTGGCCAGAACTAACCAACTACCCCTACCTAACTTCAGGGAGCTGGGAAGCATCAGGCAGCACATAAAAAGCTCTGTGAGAAATAAGTCTCTATCACATTGTAGAACAGAAGATGCCAGCTAATAATACAAAATTTCTTTGTACCATGCTATAGGAAAGGTCTGAAGGATGTCTGTGGAAGCACAGATGAAGAGACATATACAGATGTGGAAGGGACATCAGTTATTTAAGACACAGAATAAAATATGTGAAGATTGCTTGTGAGAATTGATGTCAGGTTCTTAAAGAAATTTCATTTGTAAGAGGTGCTATGGTTTTGGTATATGCATCCCTCCAAAGTTCATGTATTGAAACCTAACCAACAAGGCGATGGTATTAGAATGTGGAACCTTTGGGAAGAGATTAGGTCATGGGACTCCTCTCATTGATGGGATTAGTAACCCTATAAAAGAGGCTATATAGGGTTGCCTTGCCCTTCTGTCCCTTATGCTATGTGAGTACACAGTATCAGTCCCCTTCAGAAGACAAAGCAACATGGCACCATCTTGGAAGCACAGAAATTAGGTTCTCTTCAGACACCAAATCTGCTGTCACCTTGATCTTGTACTTTCTGGCTTACATAATCATGAGAAATAAAGTTCTATTTATAAATTTCTCAGTGTGAAGTATTTTGTTATAGCATCATTAACAGACCACAAAAGATGGATTTTGACTTGTTATAGGATATTGGGTTGGAGAGTGAAGAAAGTTCTTCAAAGTTAACTTGACTATTAGGAACTCGCTAAGTGCTAAAAAAGAAATAGAACCAAAAGTGAGAATTGTAATATGAAGTAACTACAGCAATTATCTTCATTTAGACCAACCAAAGAAGGTTTCACCACACTACTAAAGAATGGTAACAGTTAATCAAGAGAAGAGATGTCTTGTGCATGAGGGAGCCAGTGGATGAATATTCTGGAACAAAGTATGTTTCTCTAAAATAATGTTTTAATAATGAAACCTACTTGTCCAGTTAGGATGCCCCCTTATTCTAAAGTCAGAAAGGAGATTCACTGTTGTGTTAAGAGTAAGGACCTATATCCCTGGAAGTCTTTGCAGCTGCAAGATTCAATGACCCGGTACTCATCATGTGTGCTTGAAGAAAGAGTGAATAGTTGTTTGGTAATTGGAAAATAGAAGGTTTAAAAGTGAAAAAGAAACAGCAGAAAGTGGATATAGCAGGGGAAATAGAGGCAAAGGAAAGTGCAGTCTCTGGGTCACAGTCCTGCCCTGCAGTGCGTCTGAAGGAAGTTCCATAAGGCTAGACCTGCCCCTGCCTAATGCTGGAGTGGGGAAGTGAGGAAGCATAACCCCGGCTGTACTTGGGAATTCTCCCTTAGAGACACCAAAGTAAGTAGGTTAATTTAAAAAAATTACTTACATATCCTCCTGACCAAACAATCATGGGATATTTGTGTTTGCAAAGCCAAAAGAAGACTGAGAAATTAAAAGTCAGACACAGAGGTAAACAAATTCAATTGTATTATTTATGATTTTCATACTGCCTTATCCAAAATAATTAAAAGACACTCCAGTTTATTTATTCATTTGTCTTTTGCTTATCTATAAATCTAGTGATCATTAATCTGGTTTCATGATCCTGGGAGAACATTAGTTTAGACATTTAGCTTCTCTTTAGGTCCAGGAAATGCTTCCTTTCTCTCTAGTCAGGAAGCCCAGAATATGTGTTGCCCAAGTTTTTTCCAGTTGTAGATGGCAGCTGATTTTTTCACTAGGCTAAAGCTGTTGAGTGGAAGGTGATTTAACCCTGGGAAGTTGCAACAGATAAGATTTGGCTGCCTCCTGGGAATATCTGCAGGATGCGGTCCTAGTTTTCCTTAGGAAAGCATTGCAGTTTGAAACTGTATTTTATCTCAGTTGCCACTAGATGGAAGTGGTTTCTGCAGATTTACTTCCAAGCATTCTAAAGCAAGCATTGCGTTTATTCAAGTTTTGGGCAGCCCTCTGGGGAAACTTGTTGCAGAGCCTGCTGTCTTAGCTCAGTGGAATGAATTTGTATTCCTGCAGAATAACTGTCTTGCCATCTTCCTCCCTAGTTAGCTGCCTTGACAACCCAATGCACAGGTCTAAACAGAGTTCAGCCATTGCAAATGCCAAGCCCCTGCTGCTCACACAGGGATGGCATTCCACCCTCATCCAAAACCTCTGATCCTAGTGCAGATCCCACATTGCTCAGGGACTGGGCCTGACTGTAGTGTAGGACTCACAGGGATAAAGCTTGCCTAAGCCTACACAGACAAGATTTGTCCACAAGATCACCTCCCTGTGAGCTGTCTTCTGCTGCGTCCCTCCCGCCCTCTGCTGCCAGCTTCAGGATAAATTGTGTAGTCTTGTTTTCTGTGTTCCTCCAACCACCAAATCCCAAATCCCCTCAGGGCTATTATGTTGTTCATTGTCTCTCTCAAACTGTCCATCACCTAAACCTCTCTGGTCTGACTGAACTTTATGTTCTTGAGCCTGATTTCCCTGTCATACTGACCTCCACAATCTGTTCCTGGAAAAGAAAACTGCCAGAAAGCAGAAAGACAGGCTGGTGGAGCTTCTTCCAGAAACACCTAGAAGGTGAATTAGAAGACAATATGAGTCCTTGAAGAGATTGGGAGTAAGAACACAGGCAAGTGCTTCTGCCTCACAGGATGCCCAGCAGTCAAAAGCTATTTCGTCTATTGCTTCCAATACAATCATATATATCCAGTAGTTTATAAATGCAAAAGTTATATAAGTCCCTCTTTGTATAAGAGACATCTCAAATAAGTCACTGTTTTAATTAAACATTTTATTATTTCAGTTTGTCCTTAGCACCTGAATTACAATAGTCTGTGCTCCAAAGAGAATGAGACTATTATCTTCATCAAGCTTTGTTTTATTTTTTGCTTGTTTATTTTACTTTTAATTTGGACTTATTTTTTTAGTTATAGGTGGACACAATATCTTTATTTTATTTTCATGTGGTGCTGAGGATTGAACCCAGTGCCTCACGCATGTTAGGTGAGCGCTCTACCTCTGAGCCACAATCCCAGCCTTAATTTGGACATTTTTAAATAAAAACAGAGAAAATGATAAAACAAACTTCCATGTGCCTGTCTCCCAAGTTCAACAATTCATACAAAATGATATAAATCTTCTCCACCTCCTCCATCCTTGCTCCATATTATGTCAAAGTAATTCTCAACATCAGATCATTCATTTGTAAAATCCTCAGCAGGTTGTTATAAAAGATATGTACTCCCTTTAAAAAAACACAATACCTCAAAAAAATTAACAATATTCCATAATATTATCCATATTCAGGCAATGTTTAGATGCTTATGAATGTCTATTTCTTAGTTTCTTTTTCAAATCAGCTCCAAAAAATGTCTATACATTATAGCTGGCTGATAATGGCTCATAAGGTCTCTTTTAATCTGTAAGATTCCCTTCTCTCTCTCTCTCTCTCTTTCCTTAAAAGAGGTTTGTTGAAGGAACAGAATTATTTCTCTGGTATTTTCTGGAACATTGAACATTGCCCATAGCATGCATCTGTTGTGGTGAACAGAGTCTGCTGACCTTTTACTTTCTATGAATCAATCATTGGATCTAGGGACTTAATATATGATTTTGAGTTTTTTGATTAAAAATACATGTCTGGAGGCTAGACGTCCAGCTCAGTGTGTGTGTAGTGTATACAAGGCCCCGGGTTCAATTTCTAGCACCAAAAACAAAAGAACAAGAAAGTATAATGCAATTGTTTCTCAATTCTTAAATGTTAAAAATTAAGAATAGAATTGTTTCTTAGTATATCTGCATAAACTCCAAATAAAGAAAGGATTCGAGGTAAACAAAACAGTAAAATACTCCCAGGAGCTCCTTGGCCAGTTCAGAATCCCGTGACCACTAATTTAGCCTTGTAAGTAGGAAGAAATGTCAGCCCCCCAAAAAATAATTATGTACGAGCCCTAATAGATTTTAGAAACTTATATTTGTTCCCAATTCACAGGACATGTGTAGCTCTGGTGTTGGGAAAGCAGGGTCAGGGCAGAGGGAAAAAGGGTATAGTACACCTGTGGAAAAGGAAGAAAGGAGAAGAAACAGCATCCGAGTTACCAGAAAGAGACCTGGAAAAAGAGCTAAAGCAGGGACCAAAGGTGGGGGGCAGGGGGGTCGTGAAGAACTGGAGGAAGAAGCACTGAAGCTTCCCATTGGATCTGTTATGGTTTGGATTATGAGGTATCTCCTGAAAACTCCTGTGTTAATGCAGAAATGGTCAGAGGTTTGATGATTAGATTAGGGGAGCTGTAACCTAGGTGAGTCACTGGAGGTGTGGTCGGGAAGGGTTCATCTTCCCTGTGGCCCCTTCCCCCTCCCCCCTCTCTGCTTCCTGGCTGCTATGAATGGAGCAGTGCTCCTCCAACACACCTTCCTCCATGATGTGCTGCCCCACCTTGGGCCCAGAGCAATGGACTTGGCTGACCACAGACTGAACTTCTGAAACAATGAGGCTCAAATAAACTTTCCCTCCTCTAAGTTATTCTGGCCAAGCTTGTTTGTTTGTTTGTTTATCACATCCATGCAAAACTGACTACAACAGTCACCCATGTGGACAGGCAGGAGGTTAGGGAAGAGTTTTGTGATATCAGATGAGGAGAGTTCTTTTTGAGAACTCTGAACAGAGGCACATGGAGAGCCTATTTGGGGCATGTGAGTCCCACCTCTCCTGTGCCTCCCTTGGTAGGATCAGAGGAAATTATCACTGTATTGCTTCAGCTCACTCAGTGGAAACTCACAGGTGGGATGTGGGTTTCCTGTCTTCCTGTGACTCCACTGCACCAGGGCACTGTAGGCTTTACCTTTCTTTTTTTTTCTTTTTTTTTTTTTTTAGTTATACAAGGGCACAATATCTTTATTTTGTTATTTATTTTTATGTGGTGCTGAGTATTGAACCCAGGGTCTCACATGTGCAGGAGGACTCTCTACCGCTGAGCCACAACCCCAGCCCTAGGCTTTACCTTTCTAATGACCATCCTGGAATTGATAAAATAATTTTTCCCTGTCCCACTCCAATTCACTACCACTATCCACTGAGACTTGATTAGGGCACAAAGGCTCAGTAGGTCAGATAGAAGGTATAGAAGAGCAAAAGGCAGATGACTTTGTAAAGAGGAGTAATTGGAAATAAAAGGCATTCAGCTCTGAAGGACCTAGAAGGATGGTCTCATAGTCTCTGCCTATCACGGAGTGACAGATAGATATGGGGAGCAGAGCTATAAGCATCTCCCAAAGATAAGAGTTGTCCTGTGCCTTAACTGATTAGAATGACAATGACAATAGTGATGGTAATAATGATGAGGTGGTAATAATAGTGGTGATGACAGTGGTGATGGGTGATGGTGATTGTATTAGTATATTTTCTGTCCTAAAATGAAATGTCTGATGTAGGCTAATATAAAGAAAAAAAAAAAAAGCTTATTTAGCAGATAGCTTTGGAGTTGTAAGAGTACTGCCCTGGCATTGGATCAGCCTCTGTTGAAGGTTTTCTTAGCTGTCACATCATAGAAGGTGCATGCGTATGAGGAAGAGATCACATTGCAAAACCAAAAGCCAGAGGGAGACTGGAGTCCCAAATCTCTTCCAAGAATACACTATCAATTGACCTAAGGGCCAACCTTTAGACCCTACCTATTTATAGTCCCACCTTCTCAATACTACACTACCGAGGATTAAGCTTCTAACACATGAAACTTGGGGGACAAACTGCATCAAAAACCTATACACTTGTACATTGCTGGTGGGACTGCAAATTGGTATAGCCAATTTGGAAAGCAGTATGGAGATTCCTGGGAATCTGGGAATGGAACCACCATTTGGCCCAGCTATTCCCCTTCTCGGACTATTCCCCAAAGACTTTAAGAGAGCGTACTATAGGGATACAGCTACATCGATGTTCATAGCAGCACAATTCACAATAGCTAGACTGTGGAACCAATCTAGATGCCCTTCAATAGATGAATGGATAAAAAAAAAATGTGGCATTTACACACAATGGAGTATTACTCTGCATTAAAAAATGACAAAATCATGGCATTTTCAGGGAAATGGATGGCATTAGAGCAGATTATGCTAAGTGAAGCTAGCCAATCCCTAAAAAATAAATGCCAAATGTCTTCTTTGATATAAGGAGGGCAACTCAGAACAGAGCAGGGAGGAAGAGCATGAGAAGAAGATTACCATTAAACAGGGCGAGAGGTGGGAGGGAAAGGGAGAGAGAAGGGAAATTGCATGGAAATGGAAGGAGACCCTCATTGTTATACAAAATTACACATAAGAGGAAGTGAGGGGAAAGGGAAAAAAAAAAACAAGAGAGAGAAATTAATTACAGTAGATGGGGTAGAGAGAGAAGATGGGAGGGGAGGGGCGGGGAGGGGGGATAGTAGAGGATAGGAAGGGCAGCAGAATACAACAGGCACTAGTATGACAGTATGTAAAAACGTGGATGTGTAACCGACATGATTCTGCAATCTGTATACGGGTTAAAAATGGGAGTTCATAACCCACTTGAATCAAATGTATGAAATATGATATGTCAAGAACTATGTAATGTTTTGAACAACTAATAAATAAAATATACCTATAATGGTGATGGTGATGATGATAGTTATGATGACGATGATGGTGATGATAGTAATGGTCATGATGGTGATAGGGATGGATATGGTTTTGGCAATGGAGATGGTTTTGGTGATAGTGATAATAATGGTGGGTGGTAATGATGATGGTGGTGAAGATGGTGATGAAAATTATGATGGTGATGATATGATAGTGGCAATCATGATGGTAATAGTTATTATGATGGTAGTGATGACGGTAATGATATCCATCGAGCCATTACCATATATAAGACACTATTTTAATAGCTTTAAATGTTTAAATCAGTTAACCTTTACAATAAGTAATTTCTCAGCTGTCCCTTGGAGCCCAGTGAGTGTCCTAGAAGAGTTATCATGGACTCATTCATCACAGAAAGACCCCAATCAAAATCAGGAAATACAGGAAAATGACAGGGATGTTGAAGCTATTGTTCCTATAGAATTTATTACAACTAATTGTTAAAACTACTTATACAAGAACATGGTAGCACTAAGTGAGGTGGTCTGACCATATTGTCATGAATCACAGTACAGAGATGTAGTTGATTTGCAAGTACCTTGTGGACAGCCTCAATTCAGTATTTTCCCCACATCTAGTATCTGGTGGACAAGTAAACAGGAATTCAGAAAGCCTCCATCATGAGCCTTGATGATGAAAAGACTCATGGAGAGCCACACATACACGGAAGGGTTCAGGAAAGTTTGTTGTGCTGTTAAACTTTGTCACTAAACAGTCAGCATGACTTTCTCAGGACAGTATGCATTTCTGAAAGCACCTATACTGATGCAGATATATTCACTCTGCCAGCCTCTCCTGTCAGTCCAACTTCCCAGTTGGGGAGAGAAGCCCTGCCTAAAATACACTCTCAACATCACTTTCATGTCTTACCATCTCATTTGATCTCATAAGTCATTTCTCCTAGAAAAGCAAGTTAGAATAGTTGCTTGTATTTGCACTAAACATTGAGGTTAAAATAACTCACATAGTATAAAGTAAGGAATTCATATCTTGGGCACTAAGCCTAGAAAAAATCCTATCTCTTTTATTACAACAATACAGCCCATCCCCTATATAATATATAATGAGTGTTGGGATCACATCCAATGCTAAAATATACCAGAAAGATGACTAGTGTTCCACAGGCTATGTAGTCCATGCACATGAAGGGCAACATTGTTGTATAAGGATGCAATGATGGGGGGATGTTGGGAAAACAATAGGCTGAACAATGGTCAAAGGGCACCATTTTTGCAGGGCTCAGTGGTGCACACCTGTAATCCCAGCAACTTGGGAGGCTAAGGCAGGAGGATCGCATATTCGAGACCAATCTCAGCAACTTAGTGAGGCCTTAAGAATTCAGAAGACCCTCTCTCAAAATAAAAATCAAAAGAGGGCTGTGGCTAAGTGACCCCAAGTTCAATCCCCAGTACCAAAATTAAAAAAGAAATAAAGAGAGAGAGAGAGAAAAGCACCATTTTATTATAGTGCCTGTAATGGAGAGAGAAAGGGAATAGTAATGAAATCTAAGGGCATTCAGAACCCTAGAGCAAATGTAACAACACAATGAGACCTTTTCCACTCCCAATTTTTATCCAAAATGTAAATGTGAAAAACAGGTGAATACTCTAGGGTCACATGAGCAAGTGAGCCATGCACAGTTGTTTAGCAGACTCACAGCTGCCCACTTTTCATACAGCAGGTCCCAGTGGGCCTCCTTGCTCCAAAGTCCCTCAGACACTTTGCAATAGCTGAGGGTGCTTGATGCCCACAAGCAATCACCAAGCAGCTAGAGTGGAACTAAATGAACACAGCATTTTCTAAGTGTTGGCTATCTCCCAACTCTGAACAGTGAATGGAAAGACTTAAGTTCCAAAATTAGCTCTTACCTGACCAACAGGAAATGAGCTTCAGGGTTTGCCACAGCTGCCCTGGGTCAGGGTCAGAGTAACCTGTCAACATAATATAGCCTCTGATAATGGGAAAATTGTACTTCCAACAAGGAAGTTCAATTGATTTCTGCAGTGGAGACCCAAGAAATAGGCACCAAAGTGGAGGACCCTACTCAGACAGCAGCACTCACTAGTGAGTTGCAGAGGTTCACCACAAAAAAGCACTGGCAGTATGAATTCATTGATCAGTTGACACAATGCTCCAGGGAAAGTCTCTTGGGACTAATAAATTATTTTCTCATGTTTGGGAGGTTAGTTTTCAAGATGGTTATTGTAAAAAAAAAATCAAGGCATCTCTAGGTTACTCTGGAGTCTCACCAGAAAGGGACACATAAACATTTGGGATAATGTCCAAGAGGTTTCTAGGTTCTTGGCTAAGGGGATTATACAATTGTTAGTTAATCAAGTGCTAGAGATGACTCTGAAACCACATGACCGGGAAGCTAGAACAGACAGATGTTGAGTAGACCCTGTATAGAAGTCACCTCCTGTATTCATCATTGCCTCATAGACAGATGGGGTTGGAGGAACTTTGAAAGTTTAATTTTGTACATGCATACACACTAAGGAGATGGTGCAGGAATTTGGGAGTCAGCCTAGCCTCAGATGGTGAACACAAACTGGAGGTTATTATAATCTGGCAACATTAGACATTCTTCATCAGAAGAATTCCTCTGTGCTGGATGGATGGGTTGTCCACTAAGAGTCAATTGGTGTCTTTGCCTCAAACCTTGGCCCTATTCCAGAGCCCATCCCCCAAGTCCTCCAGCATGCCTGCATTAGTCTATTTGGGCTATTATTAAAAAACGAACAAAAAAACACAGACTGGGTAGTCTAGAAACAACAAAAATGTGCCATAATTCTAGAGTCTGGGAAATCCAAGATCAAGATAACAGCGGATTCAGCATCTGATAAGGACCCATTTTCTGTTTTAAACCTGTTCATCTTCTTACTATATCCTCACATGGTGGAAGGAGCTAGGGGATGTCTCTAGGGTCCTCTTATAAGAGCACCAAGCCCATTCATGAGAGCTCCACCTTCATGATCCAATTGCCTCCCAAAGGCCCCCCTCCCAGTACCCTCACACTGGATGTTAGGTTTCAGCATCTTGATTTCAGAGGGACACAAACCTGCTGAGCATAGCAACACCTTTCTGTACTGAAGAGGCTGGAATGGTCAAAGCCTATACTTCTAGATCTCTCTTTCAGTGTGATTTCAGAGTGGAAATCAGGTTCCTCCAATCTGATGCACTTTTATGCAATGAGCAAGGCAAAACTGAGGTGGGGCTGTCCACGTTGCCTCCTTCCTCTGGGGTCCTGGAGTCAGGATCTTGTCAGAATCTTCATGGCTTCATGAACACTGCACAGCAGCTGCAGTGACAAGGCCCAGGCTCAGTGTCCTTCTGTCTTCACTCCAGTGTTGTGCTTTGGAGGACAAACAGACCAATGAGCTTTTCATCTCCACAATCCTGGCAGGACTCCCCATCTTCCTGACCATATGGAGTCTGTGGCTCTACAGCAAATAACCACCCCACCTCACATCCCCCAGCTCTGCAGGACTGCTCAGGAGGCCTACTGGGCCTAGAGTCTGCTCCTCGGGCCCTCCTATAATGTCACAGCACTCCTTCACCATCTGCATGTCTGTTCTGCTCAAAAGCTAGACTTGCTCAGAGAGGAAACACATTCGTTCACTAGCAAGAATCAGGGTTGCCCAGCCCACAGGTGCAAGGTTGCACCCCATTTAAGGAATACAAGGAATTTCCCTTTCTCACTCTCTTCCTCTTTAGTTTCCTAGGGAGACTGAACACATGCAGCAAGTGGGATGTGATTCCTGTGGCATAAACAGCTCAAAAATGCTAAATAAAAGCATAAGAAAAAATATAAGCCCTCTCCAGTTGTCAAAGAATGATGTAAGGAGAATGTATCCTAATATATCAATACAAAACATTTTTTTCTTTAATAGCAGTACCAGTACTGCATAAATTACATTAAATCAGTTAGGGAAATAGTTAGCTGCTTCTATCCTTTAAGAAACCGTGTGACAACTACTTTCCCCAGTTTTAGAAAAAAAGTTCATGATTCTTGACCCATAATAACCCTGCTTAATGATATTTTAGTTAGTTTTCATTTCACATCATCTTTGTATTTTACCTGTCTATACTTTATAAAGTTTTTAATGGTGTGGTCAGATATTACTTTTAGCAACAGAAAAAGAAGCATTATTTGTTAAAGGTTTAAGTTCGTTAAAAGTCTTTGACCCTGTAATTTCATCTCTGGTGATTTTTCTTTTTTTGAGATGGCACTAAAGAGGGATTGTAAATATGTGGGGGTTTTTTTCTCAGTTTTCACATGATATTTCACATAGTATAAAAAAATCATGACATATATTATGGTCTCAGTTTGATAGTAATTACAAACATAAGTAACTTTTTAATAACACTACAAGTGGTGGTTGTTGGTATTATAGGGAATATTTAGCTTTTATGTTGCAGTTGAGCTATTTATACAACCAATATTGATGGATAGTATGTGACTATGTCAATCAGTTCTAGGCACTGGGGACACAGCACTAATCTGAATCAACTAAGCCCTTGGGCTCATGTAGCTAATCTTCAGTAGGGGAAAGAGAAGCATAGATCTTTCCTTTAGTTTGTTACTACCATGAAAAAGTACCGCATGCTGGGTAGCTTTGACAGGAGAAATTTATTCTTTCATTGTCCCAGATCCAAGATCAAGGTGGGGGTAGGATTGGTTTCTATGATGCCACTCCACTTGGTTTGCAGATGGTATCTTTCCTCCTTTGTCCTCACAAAGTGATCCCTCTGTATCCTGATTTCTTCTTTTTGCTTTTCACTTTTCTTATTTTGTTTATTTTTCTAAAAGTATGTCCAGAGTAACTTTACAATTATTCACTTCTGTCAGAAATATATGAAAGTATCCATTTTGCCTGTATTTTTACCAATATCAACTAATTTATATCACCTAATTTTCTCATTTCAAAGTTTTTTTCTACTTTTATATACCTCTTTGATATTGTGCTTGACATATCTATTCTTTTAACATGCACTTTTATCCCAATAAAGTTTTCCAAAAACTTTGTTTTTAAACTGCACCATAAAAATATGGTATAAGCATTATAAGTCAATTTAACCATTTCCTTCATATTTTGGACATTCACACTGGGTTTATTTCCAACTTTTATTGTACATAATACTATAATGAATGTATTTGCACATGCAACTTTTTATATATTTTAGTTATTTTTTTTCTTAAGACAAATTCTGAAAATGTAGTTGTTGGGTCAATTCTTTTTTCTTCTTAGGAGAACATAAGTCATACTGGATTAGGGCCTACCCTTGTGATCAACTTAATTTTAACTTAATTCACTCTTTAAAAATTCTGTCTCCAAATACAGTCACATTATGAGGTACTGTGAATTAGGATTTCCAACATATGAGGTCAGGATGTGAAGACACAATCAGCCCATAACAATAAATAAATGTGTTAAATAAATTATGTTGAATATCAAGGAAAAATATGGCAGGAAGTTAGATTAGGAAATGTAACTTTAAATACACTAGCAAGAAATGTCTCTGATAAAGTGACTGGAAGAAAGAAGAGGAATAAGCTACAGAATTATCAGAAAAGAAAAAGTATTTCAAGCAGTAGACCATCCAATGCAAAGACACTGAAAAGAAAGCCACCAGCTATGTTCCAGGAGGAGCCAGGGGAGCAGTGAGGATGATGCTAGTTATTGGCATGGACATTGGTCATATGCTAGGGGTTACTTGCCTGACTCACAGGAGCAGGCAATTAAATGTTTAAAGAAATCTGTGTGCAAGTTGACAACATATCAGCTTGAAATTGGCTATTATTGAAGTATTTACACCTCGGAAATTGGCAAACACTACAAATCATAGTGTGTTCTCACTAGGGGACCCAGTTGTTAAACATTTACAGTGCACCAGAGAGCCAGGGAGAGAGTTTCAGGAGGTGAGTTCAGAGAAAAGGCCAGGACAGATCCTGTGGGCTGGAAAGCCATTGCAAGGACATGGGCCCTTTCCTAAGGAAAAGTCTTTAGGAGGACTTGAAGAGAAAGGGCACACTATTGCACGTGTGTTTTAAATAGATCTCAATGCAGTACATAGGGGAAATAGACTCACAATGCATATGTCTGGAAGCAGGGAGAACAGAAAAAAAGGCTGTGGCTAGAATTCAGGCAAGAAAGAACAGCTTCTCTACTCAGCAGGAAAGAACTGGTGCTGTCTGACAAGGATTCAATTCTGGAACGTTTATTTTATAAATAGGGACACCAGCACAAATTGGAGAATGTGTGAGACTGGGAGGAGTGGAGGATGACTTTGGGGATTTTTGTCTTGAGCCACAACAAGAGAAGAAAGGAGTACTCTCTGCAGAGAAGTTTGCTGGAGTCACTCAAGCTTGAGATGAGTCACAAAGACCCCCAGATGGATTCACACAGTAGGTATTTGGATAAATACACTTGAGTTTTAGAAGAGAGACCCAGATACATCTTATATCTCAAACACAAATATGCATGGTCTTCAGATGCAGAATGAAACAATACTATACATCCTCTAATGATGGTTTGCCATCATTAATCACTAGAGGGCAATATAAACTAATTTTCTCCTGTTTTACAGTCTTGAAAGAAGGGATTAAACAAATCTGATAAAATGATGAAGATTGTTAGGCCAAAAAGCCAGGTGTTCTAACCCAGAACGGAATGTACAAGACACTACATTTGATGATGTTGGCATTCTTCAATGTGGAAAACATTTATGTCAGGCCATACCAAATAGGAAGATTTGAAGGCTGACATGTTCAGAATGAGCAGAAATATCATTCTTTGCTGAAGTTCAACCCAACATTTACTTACTATGTTTATTCAAGTGGTAGGCAAAATGTTCCATACTGTTTCTACATGAGTTAAGGTACGTATCAGTAAATACTAGAGGATCGTGGTCGCCCATGGTTCTTTTATCTTCGGGAAACAGCAGAGCACAGTCACAGTGTGACTAAGGGCCCTTGATACCCTTGGCACTCTCTTCACCTAGTTACAGTTTCCTAGAAAGGACGTGTAGGATGATCAGAGGTAACAAATTTCCAAGAGAATTTTTACCTCAGAGGCCACATCAAAGGAATGATTAACCATGTGTGATACATTAAAAGGTTAAACATGAAGGAGGAACAGAAGAAATGAGGGAGGAAGTCTCACAATTACAGGGTGATTTATTATCCATAAAAAAATAAATAAAAGAATAAGGGAGTGGTTGATTTATACAAGATCTCTGGCCAGGAGCAATGCCCTGAGAAGGGAACTGCTGGCAGCCAGACTGCTTGGCTCCTGACATGCTGCCCATAAGCTACAAGTAGCAAACAGCTCAGCCCTGCTCACCTGCCTCTGTAGTAATTAAAATGTCCCAAAGCAGCCTCTGAACTACAAGCACCTGTCCTTACAGTTGTAATAAAGGGGGAGAGGGCAAAAGTAGTCTCAGATCCTGGTTGGATACCAACTCTTCCTCAGTGACCTTGGACATGAGGTTGTGGGAATGCATCTGCATGAACAAGGAAGAGAACCAGGCAATGGATCAAGGATGTATTTTATCCAACACATGGCTCTGTGCTCAGCACACAATGCCTGTGCTTACACCTACAGAGTGATAGAAGCAAAGTCTCTACTGGCAGAAATGCTTCTTTTTCTGAAATCCTTGAAAGGTTCCTAGCAATATTATAAGACAAAAACAGTTTTCATTGGTTTGCTTTTCCCTGGAAGAATCAAAGAGACTGACACTTCCCATGAGTTCTGGGGTCAGGGTGAGGGGACCCAAACACTTCAATGTGTGGTTGGGTATTTTTTTCTTGGTATAGAAAAAGGTAAACTTGTAGCAAATAGGGTTGAGGATATGGCTCAGTGGTTAAACACCCCTGAGTTCAATCTCTGGTACAAAAAAAAAAAAAAAAAGATTGCAGCAAATAAAGTAAAATGTTTAAAAATAGTGCTATGGTAGCTATGTCAATCAGACAACAAATAGAGGAAATTTAAAACCATCATGATCATCGTTTAAAATTTGGTATATGTAATAACAAACAAGCCTAATTGTTTTAAGCTTCTTTTAGTAGTAGAAAAAAATTGCATTCAAGTAAAATCTTTCCTGTAACCCCAGTTACAAACCCATAAAGGTGAATGCTGCTTAGACTGAAGCAAAAAAAAAAAAAAGAAGGAGCTGAGCCCACAAGTCCCCACCAGGTATTCCATGTGACTGTCATCAAGGTGCCATCTTGCAAACTGTTTTTTTTTTTTTTTTTTGGCCATAAGATGTATGTTTTGGCTAAGAACAAAGTCCACTAGATAATGAAAGTAATTTAAAAATTTTTTTAATCTTGAAAAACACACATGATTTCTTAATCCAAACCATCAGGGGCTGGGAGTGAGTAAGAAAGTGTTCCCCTTTCTGTATGAAGATAAGAATTCAGAGTTTCTATTTCATAGCCATGGCTCAACCAATATATTCGCAAACTTGTACTTAAAAGTAAATCCCAGAATTCCTTGTGGATTCCTCATGGCTGTTCTCTGTACCAGTCACCAAGATTATAAACGGACAACTCATTTTTCTTTCCCAATGTCTGCAACCCATTCACTTCCCACTAGCATCAATCTGTCTTGTTCTAATCCCACATAAGATAACTAATCTTTATTACTGATTCTGAAACCATCTATATCATGACAACACTCTGCTCAGCCATCTTCAGCACTTTCTGCCTTCCCCAAGTAAGGTCCTGACCATCCTGCTAAGCACCCTTACTGCCCATGCAGTCAAGGCAGCATGGATGGAAAGTGCATTTATGGGGACTAAGCTAGACTAGGGAAACCTGAGGCTGCACTGAGCCAGTAAAAGGGTTACCTCAGCCATCTGGGGATAGAACATGAATTGAATGGCTAAACCATTCTCTAGGAGGCTAAAGTTTCTGATGGAAAGAGAACACAACAGGCCAGATCCAAGGACCAGCGACAGAAAGAGAAGGAGGAAGGAAGTCAGAAACAGGAGAGACAGGGGCAGGTGGGACATGGTAAGGGAAGAGCCCTCAAAAGGGAGAGGCTTAAGACTGAGCCTGCACCTCTAAGAGTATGTGGCAGCTCACTTCTAAGAATAGAAACTAGAGACCTAAGTGGAACCCAGTCACTATGGGAGAGCCACAGTCCCCAAGGAACCATGTCAGGAGACCTAAGACACTCCATGTGTTGAAATGCATTAATAGAGACTGCAAGGGGCTGTGTCAAGGGGCCTGTGCTTCTGTGTCAAGCACAAAAAGAATGTGAGCTGTCCTCATGCACCTGTGAGATGTGGTTTTCTAAGCACACCCGAGCCACCATCCCTCCATAACTGTATACATGTTGTTCTCAGCCTCAGATTCTCCTGTCTTACCAACTTTCCCACAAACTTCCACTATGTCCAGACCAAATTGAAATCCTATGGTGTTGATGAAACCATCTCTAAAGTGTCCCTTTTACCCAATATAAAGTTTCAGCATGCTGCAAGGCAGAGACATGCAGTACACAAAATACAGCAATGTCTCTTTATTTGGAGGGAATATGTTCCAAAATCCTCAGGAGATGCATGAAAGCTCAGAGTACCAAATTATCTCTATATTGTTTTTTTTTTCTATGCAATCATTCCTTCGTTTCCATGGGGGACTGTCTTCAGTAACTCCTTCAGACACCAAAATCCATAAATCCTCAAGTCCCTCATATAAATTGTGTAGTATTTGCATGTAACCTAAGCACATCCTCATGTATACCTTAATTCCTCTTTAGATTACTTATAATACCTGATGCAATATAAACACTATGTAAATAGCTGTTGAACTAAATTTTTAGGAAATAATGAGAAGGAAAAAGATTGTGTATTCAATACAATTTTGTGTATGTGTGTATGTGGTGGTTGGAAAGGACCTCACACGTGCTAGGCAAGAGCTCTCCCACTGAGCCCTGCAATTTTTTATTTAATATTTTCAATCTATGGTTGACTGAATCTGTGGCTACAAAGCCCACAGATATGGAGGGCCAACTATATTTACATACCTATCATAAAATTTAATTTATAAATTAGGCATAGTAAAATATTAACCAAAATAACTAATAATAAAATATTTTTAAAAGTATAACAATACACTAGAAAACAAGTTATTTATACCTTATTGTTTATTACTGAAACTTTCCATTTAATAATTTTAGACTGCAGTTGACCATAGGAAACTTCAAGTACAGAAAGTAAAATCACGGTTGAAGAGAGACAATGTGCTTACTTTACACAATTGCTTTAGGAAAAACATTAAATACTGTATAATTAAGCTGATACAAAACCAGCCCTGGATTTCAGATGGAGGTACAGATTTAACAGTCTTCAGTATAAACATGGAAACTAGAACTAAGGTGATATTTTCCTGTAAGGGTAGGTATGTAGAGGGAAACAGGGCCAAAGAGATTTGGGGGTTCCATGTAAGGATCTGTTACTGAACCAAACACCATCAAAGGACAAAGTAGAGAGGTCAGCAAGGGGAAGGTAAGGAAAGCCTGGCTTCATGAGGAGTGTGTTTCCATGAGTGGAGCATAGAGTGTCATTAAAGAGAGGCAGAGGGCATTGAAAATGTTCACAAAGGATATTTTAATGTTTTTTTCTTACATGAAGAAATTTTAATAGAGGAGAGGGGCCTATGTGATAAGGTTTTGAGGAGATAGGGATACACAGAAGACAGGTCAGTATCTAGATGACATGGGTTGAAAAAATTGGACAACAAAAGGAGTGAGCTGAGAGGGTGGATATCCAATTGACCAAGCACAGTGCTGGTACAAATAAAAAATTGTGATGCGGTCTCTGAAGAGTTTCTTATCATTGTCTCAGTTCAAATAAAAACACCACTTTTTCTATGAGCCCACCACAGATTTGATCAAGGACAATGATGCACATTCACTAAATTCACCAAAGCCACATGTAGAAAACAAAATGTCCAACTATTCCATTATGGTGAAAACCAGTCATCAAGGAAATGCAATGAAAACTACCAAGAGATTCCTCTAAAAACAAGTCATAAAGGTTAAAATTAAAACAGCTGACAAAATCAAGTGTTGACAAGAATATGGGTCAATTGGATCTCTCCTACTCTGCTGGTGGAACACATCCACTATAGAAAGTTACCAGTAGTTTCTAAAGTTAAACATATGCCTACTCTATTATTCCTAGATATACCACAAAGGGGAACAATCGTACATGTCCACTGAAGCACACAAACTAGAATGGGGCTAGCATCTTTATTTATAACAGTCAACAACTAGAGTCAACCCAAAAGCAAACCAAGACTAGGCTAGATAAATAATTTGGAATATATTTATACAATGGAATATTGCAGAGCAGTACAGAGTACAAAGAACTATAACTACGTGGACCAAGCCACAGCAAGAGGAAACCACACGCAAAAGAATACATAGGTTCCTCTGGTGAACAGATAGGGAAGGGGTACAAAGGAACCATTCGGAGTATTAGAAATGCTCTCTGTTCTATATCTGGGTTTACAGTGTACGAACACAGGTACATACATTTCTTAAGACTCAGGAAACTCTATAAGAACTGTGCACTTGATAATATGTGTGACATATAACAAAAATAAAAATAAAAAGTAAAAAAGCTTAATTAGATGATCAGTGGGAGTTATAAAATGAAACCAAGATTTTATTAGAAGAACAAGACCTGTTCCATTTAAAACAGAACCCTCAAGAGATGAACCATGAAATGTCATGAGATCAGAAGCCCCTACCAGGCAGAAGCCATTTATTTTTATTTTTTAAATTTTTTTAAGTTGTCTGGACCTTTATTTACTTATTTATTTATTTATTTATGTGCTGCTGAGAATTGAACCCAGTGTCTCACATATGCTAGGCAAGCACTCTACCACTGAGCCACAACCCAGCCCCCAGAAGCCATTTCTAATGTAGCATGATGCACCCAATGCATAGACAAGTTTCTGAAACATAGTAGGGCCTCATTAAATATATAGTAATTAATAAACAGGGTTAATAAACCAAAAGAGATCTAATTAAGTAACACAAAGCAGTAGTGTTTTGAGATTAAGAAGTTAGTTCAAACCAGTAGGAGAAACAACAAGCAAAAATAGTGCTTTGGTAGCTTGCTGGCTCCCTCTCTCTTCATATGAATTAGTTTGTTTTTTTTTTTAATGAGTTTATTCTTTGTAGTAAAATTGAGGCTCATATTCGTGGCTCCAATACAACTTGACTCAATTTTTATAAATCTGATACATTTGGGAAACCTTGTAAACTAAGTTTTAATTCAATCAGGAAATCCTGGATTTGGGCCAAAAATCAATGATACCAAAATGAACAACAGTATACTGAAACTACAGTAAAGGATGGATAAAGGCCGCCTTTGTCAAACTTCTCCAACTTAGTGAAACCTGCTTAGCAGGGAGAGTGTGGAAACTTGGACAGAAAATCCTCCCATGTTGCCAGTTTCCATCTATTACAGAAAATGGTTATTTAACACAGTACAGGTGGAATAATCCCAATTAATGTTTCCCACATGCTACAACTTGGAGAAATAACATCTCATCCAATGACACAGTGTCATCCAAGTCTGTGAAAAGCTGCTTAATGACCGGAACTATCGCATTGTCATACGCAAAAGCCACTTGTAAATATTATGTTTTTTTGGTTTTCTATCTTTTCGGGCTCCAGTGTGTAAATTGTACAATCTCAGTGACCACACCTACACAATCAGCTCAGAACCGTCAGGGCCACGGTTATATATAGCAGGGAGGTAGGGTTGGCAGACAGTCTCACCCCATGGGACTCTCACTGAGAAGCACAAGCATCTCATTGCAGTGGCTGCTGAAGTGGGCCACCTCCAGGCTCAGGAGAAAAGTGAGGCTTGATGAATTAATGACACCTGCAAGAGCAATGGGACAGCTGGGTGAGAATGGGTGCCACTTCTGGTACTCCCTGGTACTGCCACAAGGACAAGACTGAAAACAGGTGGCATGATTCTAAAGAAGTTCTAGAAAGAAGACTGTGAGGGAGGAGTATATGGCCAATTGTGTATGACCTCTCAAGATGCTTTTTGTCCTTGCCAAGTCTTCTCGATTCAGGGGTCTTTGTCACCAGTCTTCAAGGGGAAATTTTCTTGTATGTGTGAGCCCAATACTGATCTGTTTAAAGAAGTCCCATTAACCAAAAACTACAAGAGGTTGATACAAAAATCAGATACCAACTTAATAAATAATGGCAAGATGTATCGATATCAAGAAGTGATATTAGTCACATCCAATAGGAGGTTTCCTTGGTCCTATGATGAAAGTCTATATCATAACCAGAAAAATGGAGCCAGAGTCAGTTTGAAGGCAAAGGTGTTGGAGCTCACATAGCTTAAGGCCACCATTTCCCCCTGTGGACACCGAGCCTACAGGTCAGACACCATCTCCTCTGCACAAAGCCGGAGAGATTTGACCAAGTCTGACCCTGAGGCCCCCATACAGGGCATGCATGGAACTGCTTCTGCTATTAAATCTTCCTGCACAGATGTTAACAGGACCCAGAGTTTTGTACATGCAGACATGTCTATCCTTCAGGACAACTTCTGTAGGCCCTTGGGCTCACATTTTTTATTGATTTTATTTGCTGAACTCTCAAGATGTGACTTAGAAGCAACTCATAGTAATCATACCCTATAAATTGTCCACAATTTCCTCTTCAATCCAATACTAAGTAGCTCTGGGATTGGGTCAAGTCAATTTACCTTGGAGACCAAAGCTATGTAATCTATGAAATTTTAGCATACAGTTTAGAATTTAGACAAAATAGCTCCTTCAACCTAAGGTCAATGATCTTAAGGAGAAATACTTGCATATTCCTACAATACAGGATTTGCACAGATACCACTGGAGTTGTACTCCATTTCTTCTTGGAACAATTCCTGTGAATTTTCTGTTCAGACTCTCTCTACCAGTTAAACTGCACATGAGGTAATTCACTTCTTGTCATACAATGATTCCTTAGATCAGTTTGGAAATTTCCAGCCTACAAAACATTGCTGCTTCATAGCAATTATGTAAGGTATTCATTATCATCATCCCTATTTTACAGATTACAAAAGGTCACATCAGAAATTTTAAATGATGTGTCCAAGTTTCTAGCCCTGATAATTACAAGCTGTGGGTCAGATCTGGAGAATTCCAGCTTCAAATCCGGTGTTTTTGCTGGTAAGCAAAGGATATGCCGTTCTGCTGTGTTTGCCTTTTCACAATTTATAGGCAGTTGCAGCCCAATTTGTTTTTGTATCATTTGGCTTTAAATCAGTACAGTCAGTATGTACAGAAAACAAGATTTAAATTTATAAAGTCATAAAATAGAGCTCAGTGTACATTCCACACATGTCACCCAGACATGGGGCTGCTCCACACTTGGGAAAGATTCGCTAATGCAACAAGAAATTGCTGTACAGGCCCCTGAGTATCTGGAGTTCCGGAAGGGAAGGATGCCAACCAAACTCGACACCAGGGATCCCATACGTTCTTCCTCATGGACTGAAACTCAACACCTGCCTTCACAATGCACAGCAGGCCTATCCTTTTCCTTATTTGGAAGGTGCTATCACAGTGTGGACTTGAAACCTGATCAGCCCTGCGGCTGGACAGGCTGTATTGTGTTTCCTGGGAACATCAGATCCAGAGACCACAGACACTCTGGGTGCCTCTGTGCTCCGTATTCTAGAAAGTTCAATTTGGGAATCTAACTTTGAGACCACTGTCTGAATATGCTTCACTGTACGCACTGATGACTATAAGACAGCTAACCAGGAAGTGTTGCCCAGCAGTTATTGCTGAAGCAAAAAGCAGGATAGTGAATATCTTTTCTCCTTGTTTTATCTCATCAATGTAAACTTATTAGTCAATTAATAACTACTTCTCTTCAATCAAATCTATTTCTCTTTCTTTGGAAATGTGCCTAAATTGCACATGAGAAAGGAATGGAGTTTAATTACTATATCTTGGGCCAGAGAAGTCAGAGATCCCATGTCCTGTTATCTTCTCCAATTTCCTCCCATCGAAGGGAAGAGAGAGATAATTTGTAACCTGTGCCCATTCAGAAATACACATGTAAAATAAAAGTTAAATGTCCAGATATCAGTGAGGTCTGAGATGGGAAAATCTTTCCATCTATTGCCAGAGCTGAGGAGGGAAGGTGCAGAAATTAGTGGAGATCAAGGACAATCACTTGCATTATTTCTTTTCTATTTTTCCATTTGCTGTCATAGTAAAGAATTAAATTCCCTGCTTTCTCAGGGCTTAATATTCTCAGGAAAATATCTTATTCATATGATAGACTAATTCAGGTAAAGGCATATAAAGCACATTATAACCAAGTTTTAATTATAATTTTATTTTTCGAATTATCCTGGCCATTTAAAGTTTCATCTGATTGGCGGGCTATAAGAACTAAATCAAAACATCTGTTGCAGATACATTTAGCATAAAACAAAGATTTAAAAGGAATTTTGCATGTATTAATTGCTGATTCTTTCATATGCCAACATAATTGTTAATATGAACAACTAACATTATGCTTAGAATGATTCCATATGACTGCCTTGTCCTTTTTAATTTTTGCAGTTCAGGGGATTAAACCCAGGGATTTGCACCTGCTGGGTAAGTGCTCCACCACTGAGCTACATCCTCAGCCTGACTGGCATTTTTATCATCCCATTTTATAGATGGAAACTGGGGCTTCTGTGGAGACCTCTGATTCACAAACCACTACTTGTGATGAGGGGCTAGTTTGCAGAGCAATAGTTTCCCTCTGGAAGTTATATGCAATTGTACAATTGTTTTAAGATTAATATTTTAATAGACAATCTTGAACGTGGGGGTTCTGGATTATTGACTAACTATACCCACTAACAATTCTATTTTTCTACATGTAGTAGGCATGCCGTGAATGACCAAATAAACTTCCAAAGAACAGATGAATGAAAACTGCTTGTTTCCTCAATTTAATAACTTACTAATGTCCCTGTAACACATTTGCTACCTTATTTTCATCACTGAAAAATGAAGAAGACTGAATCTTAGTTGATATTTTCAAGCAATTTCAAAAATAACTTTAATTTTATTAAAAAATTTAATTTCATATACACTATGTTGATCCACTGGATCCACACCTGTCAGATGGCAGGGTACCTGAAAACAAGAAATATATATGAAACAAGAAATACAAATGAAATAATGCAAAAATTTTTAAAAGATTAAAATCACCACAAACCCCAATATCAGAAGCAAGCATTCTCAACATTTGTTTGAACTATTTAAAGTCACACTATGTATATAAGCTCACATATAAGATCATGCCCTTCCAAGTTAAAAGAAAGATATAATGATTACAATGTCATTAAAATAATTCAGTGAAAGAATTTTACATGCAAAAAGGCATATTAAATGGCCAAGATAACTGAGCAGTGATTATATTTTCATCATATTATATTTCAGCTTGGATCCCAATGTCATATGCAAATTCTCTAATGAGAATTTATTGCTGAGGTCATAATAACAACACAACCATTTCCAATCTGCAGTTATTAGAATTTGGTTAGACATTATATTAAATATTAAAGGTATATTAAAGTGCTGATATTAAGTTGAAAAGGAATAAACTAATATTCTTTGGAAATTTCCAAATAAGCACAATTGACTTTTTTAGTGAGTTAAACATATCAGCATGTTAGCTGTGGAAGAAAGGTCTACACCAGGCCCCAAAGCTCAGTGTTGATATTTTAGAGACAGCTTTCTTTTACAAGCAGGCTAAATCCTAGAGCAATGCCTCCCGATTCTCTCTTCTAATAGTTCTCTCATTTAACTGGGGGTGAGGGAACAACTGTTTTTATTTTTGTTAACCTTTGGTAATTTCAGTAGCATCTACACTAGACAGAGAATTTTACACAATTCTGCTAGGTGGATGCTTGTATCCATTCTATTCACTAGGTGCACAAAAGCAAACAGGAGGAAGAGACCTTAAGGGTTGATGATTGCAAATATAGCAAGAGAATTGCATGTTTTGAAAGGCTCATGTGTCAGTCTAATGCATGTTGACACCTTTTTGTAGGTCCATCTAAATAGATAGAGCTTATTAGGAAGAAACTGCACATGTGAAATAGATAAAAGGAGAAACATCCTCTCCCATTACCTTAGGTGGAAATTGAACAGCTGCTTAATTCCCCTGGTTGGAGCCCAGCCCTCCATCAAATGAGCAATGTCTTTCAGAGGATGGTCAACGGCATGCAGATCACTGAGTCCACTGGATCAACACCTGTCAGATGGCAGGGTACCTGAAAACAAAAGGCTTTTGTGGATCAGTTGGCACCATCTGTGAAATACTCCTCACAGCTGCGGTCCACATTTTGCTTTTCCCCTCTATAGAAAGTAGGAGAAAAGGGGGATACTCAGATGGTTATCATGCAACTGAGTGACAGGTCTTTCTTTTCAAGGCAGGATGGCAGTATATCCCTAGTCAGAGATGGCAGGATGGGTCACCAGGGCTGCAAGCTCTGTGACAGTGGGCAAGGGAGATCATCAAAGTTTCTTTCATCCATCTTATTTATTTGAGATTGACAGCTGTTTGATTCTGGCCCTGATGGCAGAAGAATTGACATTTCACATTTTATTGACATTTCACTATTTTATGCCATCTGGTTTCATCATGGTGGCTGATTTAAAACTCCCAATGTGGAGCATCACTGTTCAATAAGAACAGGAGAGAACACACAGCTGCTTATTTGGTTATTTTGTCAGAATCTGAGAAGACATTTACATTTCACACTGGCCCAAATGGCTAACGACTGTTTGTTTTAGCACTTCTCAACTGTTCATCTCTATTAGTTTACACATCTCAACACAACACAGAGAACTGATGAACACCAGAAGTGAATGACACACGCATGGCCCTGAAGTCTTAAGAGCTGATCTTAATGTTGCTCAGACCGCCAGAAATATCAGAATGGATCTTGATTTCAAAGGTTTTTATGGGGGGAAACTTCATAACCTCCTTTAGCAACCATAGTTCCATTAGGAAATCGATTGCTCCACTTCGAAAATTATACATTATCCACCAGGTACTGGATCAAAGCACTTCTAAAGCACTGATAAACAGTTTATTTTATTATTTTTGGTGGTTTTCTGCTACCTCTTGCATAGGTTACAAAGGACTTTATGGGGGTGAATTTTATATGTGAATTACATTTCAATTTAAAAAATGACAAAGAGCATCCCTTTACATACACACACTTTATTTACCTAAGTATGTAGGCATGCATGCATTTACTTCTGTGTGTTCTTGTTTGTTCAGCTTTCAAAGGAAATACAGTGCAAGTAATATAAAGAACATCTCCCAGCAATGGCAACACTTTTGCTTCTCTTCCATCTCCAAATGTAGAACTCTTGATTCTCTCCAATCATAATTCCTATCCACAGCTTTTACTTCTTATATTTAGCTTGACATTTCCCATACAATTTGCCTTTTGTTTCTATTGGCATGTACTTTCCATGACCTTAAAGAATCAATTTATTTATTTTTGCTTGATTCTGTTACTTATTTTCCATAGTATTGATAAAGCCTCTTGTTGCAGATCATCTTGCTACATAAGCACAACTCCCCCAGGTTCACTTTGAGATACTTGGTTCCCACTGTCAGGTCACCCACACCTGGTTTCATCTCCCTCCACCCAATCCATTTCTTCAGGGATCTCTGAGTACTGTCAAGCTCATTGTTCACTGTGCATACACACGTATTCCTAGTTCTTTGGGGCTACGTCATTACCTATGAGCTGAGCCTTTTCTTCCCATCATTTGGCAAACTGCTGAAAAACAGAAAACATTTTCTACTTTCTTTTTAATTCTCTCTTTTCATTAAGATTGTTCCCTATCCTCAGAACCTAGTCAATGCATGTTGCTGAATTATGGGAGCCATGTTCACCAAGGTCAATTTGAATTTCAGTCCTCTATTCCAGGGCCCTATCTGTCCCCACGTGACTGTCTCAGCTGCAAATGCACGAAGCATGCTTTCCATCCCATATCACCCAGGTCATTGATAAAGCTGTTAAACAATACTAGGCCAGGGCCCAGGCACTGGGGAAACACCTGTTCTTTTACTCCAGGTATCACTGATCACTGATAGCCACTCTCGGTACAGACCTCCAGCCAATTCCCCTGTGATGCCTGCAATGGGTTTCCCCCCTGGTGACTTCATGTATCTATCTGGAAACAGTTGCTTGTTCAAAGGTGTTTCATGACCAAGATACAAGCACAGTTATAATGATAGATTAATATTTAATAGAATGTTAAATCATTTGCTAGGTAAAAGAAAAGGACCATGAGGGTTCCTTAATATGTCTTGCATGTAAGAGAAAATAAGGCAATTAATTATTGTACAGGGGAGCAATGTTGAATAGCTCAATCTTTGCACTCTACTTATTAAAAAGTTCTAAGGCTTACTAACAAGATATTTATAAAATGCACATTATGATTCACTTTTAAGGATAGTACAGAATCAATGACTTTCACAGCAGACTCTTCATTTTTCTCATGCCTGTTTTTGTTATTTAACATTACTTTCTATCTAGTAGCTTGTAATTCTGATGCAATGGAGTCTTTCTAGGTTGACACCCCACCTTAAAATAAAATTGAACACAAAAGAAACCCAAGGTTAAATAAAAAAAGAGATTTGGGTCCTAAGAACAGGGATGGATGGCATAAACAGTGTCATTTAGGATTTTAGTTTTATTTTATGATTGACAAACATGGTCAAATGAAAGCTTCCTAGAGGCATTTTACCTGTTCTTGAAGACCCCCTACCCCTGTGACTATCACAAACACTAAGTATATCTTGGCTCCTCTTTAAAGAGCTTTGTCAGAAGTTTCTCCTTCCTTCATCCTTCCTTCACCCGCCCTAACTGCACCCATATTCACCACCGCAAAAATTATGTGGGCTGCTGAGTCAGAGCTGTGGCTCTCATCTCAACCTTGTCCTTTATAATTGTGAGAAGTTGGACAGCTAATTAGTTTATCAGTTTCTTCATCTGTAAAATGAAAAAAAATGTATTACTTTTTGGAGGGATTTAAAAGGTTTGTTATACCAATATATTTTTAGAAATACTTGAATCTTGTCTATCTCATGGTAAACAGATTAAAAAACTTTACAAGGTTGAGTTTCTACAGCTTGAATATCCTTTATCCAAAATGATTAGGACCAGAAGCATTTCAGATTTCAATTTTTTTCCAGTATTGGAACATTTGCATATTCCAAATGAGATATCTTGAGAACAAGACCCATGTCTAAACATGAAACTCATTTAGATTTCATATACACTTTATAAACTTGAAACAAAGGTAACTTTAGATATTACTTTTAATAATTTTGTCCATTAAACAGCTTCATGGTGTGAAATTTACCACTTGTGAGGTTATATTGCTCTCAAAAATTCAGACTTTCAGGTTAGGAATGCTGAAATTGTATTATATTCTTGCACAAAATACTTTCTTCTACTTATGAGAAAACATCAGATATTTCTGAATGGAGGGATATTTTGTTTTAAAGAGAACTTAGGAGCTGTCCCAGTATAGGAGAATATACTGACATAATAACTAAATGCAGTGTGGAGCCTGGATTGGATCCTAGAAGAGAAAAACAATATTAGTGAATAAACACTGCAGTTAAATTAATAGCATTGTACTGATGTTAATTTCCTGGTTTAGATAATGATGCCATTGTTATATGAGATATTAACATTAAAGGAAGCTGGGTAAGGCATACTCAAGAATCTTCTGTGCTATTTTTGCAACTTATCTGTATGTCTAAATCATTTTTAAACATTTCAAAATGTTATTTTTTTTCAGTGTTATATAACATTTATTTAAAACTCAAGTGTTTTCAATTTATTTATTTAACATTTATTTAAAACTCAACAAAATAGTATGGCATATATTTGATATATATATACACATTTGAATATAAATATTTGTCAAAAGATCTGGGAGAATATACAAATAGAATTACCTTTGGGAAGATATGGAGGTTAGGGCTAGTAGAAAGCAGAGACTATATACTTCAGAATTTTATCTGAAAATAATTATAACAAGTAATACTGTTAAAGTTAGATATTATATGTCTAATAGTTTAAAGCACACCTGATATTTTAACTCTCTTATTTATTTTCAGATACAAAATTAAATATTTCTTTCAATAACATCTTTCCAAAAATGATAGAAATTTTGTTTATATGATATAGGCCATTTAGGTGAGTGGTAGATAAATGACATAAAGATATAGACATTTTTTGGAAGGAAAAATAAATTTCTGCATGTGATTCTCTTATGAATGCTTCCACTTGTAGGAAAATGAGATATTAAACTATTTCTGAGTTTATTTTTTTTAATTTTTTTATTGTAAAAAAAATTTTTAAATTCTATTTTGTTCTTTATAAAATCTGCACAGTTTTAGTATAATTTATTTTACCTCCTATTGTTCTTGGGGCCATCTTTTATATTTTTATCATTGTAAACTGATGTCATAAAAGAGGCTTTGTGGAAAGAGGAAACCAAGTATGGCTGTTGGCTTTGCCCATGTTCAGGACACTGTTGATCTTGGCAAGGCAGCTGTATTGGGGTCAGAAGCCTACCTGGAAAGGGCTCTGTGGAGAAGGGGACACATGGATGGAGGAAGCAGGCATGTGCAGTGCTTTCAGGGAGGGTGGCTCTGAAAAGAAGGAGGAAAGGACCAAGACATCAGTGACAATGGGGACCTGAGAGGGCCTTGGAGATGAAATCTGTTCCAGCATATTGGTTTGTTCATTATAATAATCTAATACAAGGAAAAAATGTGATGATGGAGGTGGAGCAGAGGGAGCTGCAGGAATAAAGCCCTGGGTTGGAGAGAGGTGGGCCTTAGAAGCAGGGAGCTCTAATCCTCCTTTTTTTTTTTTTTAATACTCTATTAGTTGTTGATAGACCTTTATTTATTTATGTGCTTATTTATTTATTTATTTATTTGTATGTGGTGCTAAGAATTGAACCCAGTGCTTCACACATGGTAAGCAAGCTCTCTACCACTGAGCCACAATGCCAGCCCCAGTTCCTCTTTAACAAGGTGAAAGGCAGGCTTATAGGCACACAGATAGTCAGCTGAGAGGTTGGGAGAGATGATGAAAAGGCTTTTTAGTTATGAATGGTCCCGAACTTTATGCTGATTTGACATGATTTTTGAACTTTATGATGGTGTAAAAGCAACACCTATGCAGTAGAAACTGTACTCTGAATTTTGAATTTTGACCTTTTCTCAGACTGGTAATGTGCCATACAACACTCTATCAGAATGCTGAACAGTGCAGCAGCTGCAGCTCCAGTTGGCCCCGTGATCATGTGGAAAACAATCAAAGCTACAGAGCACTGTGGTGCTAATCTAGGGAGTTCAGGGGACTAGGTATAGTAAATGCATTTTTTCCTTATCATATCTGTAACTTACAATGGATTGATTGTGAAATAACTCCAACCTTAGTTAAGGAGCACCTATACTTAAATCTCCACAAAAATGATGATAAAAAAATAAGATAATATATTGGGAACATTAGTCATTGTTCTCCAGAGAAACAGAACAGAGTAATACACACACACACACACACAGAGTCCAGTTGTACCTCTTAACATTGAGTTCCACATTCATGGTTTCAAAGAACTGTGGATTAAAAAAAAGACAAGTTTTCACTGAACTTCTCTCCCCCCCCCCATTATTTCCTAAATGATTTAATTGCATAACAACCATTTATGTGTCATTTACATTGTATTAGATATTATAAATAATCTAGTGATGATTTAAAGCATTACGCCCTATGCAAGTACTACACCAAGGACTTAAGTGTTTACAGATTATGATATCCTTGGGGGTCTGAGAACCAACCCCTTTCAAACACTGAGGAATGACTATGTATGTTTATGTTTTGGGGAAGGGGATTAGACACAGATTGATTTATCATGGGAATTGACTCATATATTTATAGAGGCTGAAAAATCCCATGATCTGCCCTTTGCAAACTGGAAAGCTGATGGTATAATTCTGTAGCAGTCCAAAGACTTGAAAAAGAAAAGCAACAGACCAAGACTCAGAAATGCTGATGTACAATGATAGAAGAAGATGGAAGACCCAGTTAAATAGAGAAAGTATTTGCCCTTCCTCCACTTTTGTTGTTGTTGTTTTGTTGTATTCAGACCCTTAATGGACTGGTTGATGTGCACCCATAATGGTGAGGGTATGTCTTCTTTACTCATTCTATTAATTAAATGCTAACTTCTTCAAGAAGCACCCTTATAAACACAATCTGAAATTCTGTTTTGCCTGGTATCTGGAGATTCCTTAGTTGACCCATACAATTAACCATCATACAAATGAAGAGTGAGGAACAGAGGTGTTTGGAGGGGTTCTTGGGAGATTCAAAACTATGTAGAATGGTTTCAGGGAGGATGAGCCAGTGAGCCCACTAAGGTCATGATCAGTATCCAGGGTTCCCTTGAGGTGAGTGTTCCTAAATTTAAATAAATTCTTTCTCCCTTGTGATCTGTTTTTCTCCAACTGCATTCAGTTTTTTGAACAGAAAAGACTTTGAGCCAGGGTCTTAATGGTAGTGATAGTGGGAGGGAAGGGTGACCGGAAAAGGGTATGTGCCTAGGAATAATTCTCATGTACATAATGGTGACTGAAGAGAACCCAGTGGGTCAAAAGAAGGAAACTCAGAAAAAGAGGAACTATGTTACTTTCAGTTTGTTTGTTTGAGTTGCAGATACTTAGTGTACTGTTCTCTTCCTGCCCTTATTCCACTCCTGAATGCCTTTATTAATTAGATTGTATATCCTATAATCTGTGGAATCTCAGAATAGGCAAAATAGGTAAGAATGAATGACTCATCCCAGGCGTTAAGAGGATCTGTATTTTTCTTTTATTAAATAATTGTTGTTTTTAACTAGTAATGGTTTGATGCATAAGCATTTATCCTTCCATATCCTATTGTAAGCATTCAAAATATATAAATACACCTTTAACAAACATTTATGGAATCATATATGCTCTGGATTTTTTAAAAAAAATGTTTTGTTTTCTAATTCTGTTTAAAATTTACTTTTTTGATTGATTCAAAATACATGTATATACTTTGGGCATATAATGTGATATTTTAACACATGTATACCATGTGTAATAACCAGATTATGGTAACGGCATACCCACCACTGTCAACATTTTATTTTTCTTTGTATTGGAAACATTCAAAACCCTCTATTATCTATTTTGATGTGTAGAATTAGTTGTTGTTGACCATAGTTAGGCTACTATGCTATAGAATATTAGAAACTATCCAACTGCTCTTCTGTACCATCTTTTCTCCATTCTCTTCTTGCTCTTACCTTTCCCAGGCTCTGGTAAACACTACTCTACTTTCTACTTCTTTGAGATCAAATTTTGGAGTTTTCATATATAAGTGATACCATATAGTATTTGTTTTCCTAATGGTAGTGATAGTGGGAGGGAAGGATGAGGGAAGAGGGTATGTGCCTAGGATTTGCAAGGGAGAATCTACATGTAGACATCCAAAAAGTCTCAACCCATCTCATTTTTAAGGAGTATGGTAGTTTGCACTGGGTTTGGGTCTTGATTCCAAGACAAAGATGGAATAGCTGGGTGGCCCACCAATTCTGCCTTTCCATTAATTAGGTTTCTACTCTTCTTATTCATGATGTTGGTCATTTGTTTCTGCCCTGAAGTACTGGATTTCTAGCTACAGCATATTTTGCATTTTGATTCTCCTCAGCTACACTTAGCTTTGCAAATCCATATTCAAAATGCTTGACATGATGAGGACCTTATTCTCTTTAGCAACTTGCTTCTAGAACTGGCTCTTGTCTCCATTCATAGTTCCTGGGAGTCAGACATTCAGGATGATACACCGCACCCTCATCCCCAACTGTCTGCTTTCTATCACAGATAACCAGGGACTGAGCTTGCCCAAGATGAGGCAGAGCATCAGGGCAGGCAAAGCAGCCCTGATGCTTTCCTGAGGAGGAAAGCAGCTCAGGACATGACATTCAGGCAGAGAAGAGAACTCTGCTCACCAGAGATAAAGTATAGACCCAAAAGCATGCCCCCAGTGATCTACCTCTTCCAATCACACCCTATATGCCCACTTACTACCCATTTAATCCGTATCAGGGAATTAATCCACTAATCAGGTCAAGGTTTTTATAATCCAATCATTCTGCCTCTGAAAATTCTTGTATTATCTAACACATGAGCTTTGGGGGGAACACCATATATCTAAACCATAACAGTTGGTCTATAACCCTAAATATCCATTAGACCTTTCTTCACTTTACTCCAGCAAGGTTAGAGATAGTTTCCAATTCATCTTCATCTCCCTCACTTACCACAATCCCCAACCCAAAATCAACATTTGTGTATACATTTTTAATTTTATTAATATTATTTTTCATTCCTAAGATTGAACCCAGGGGCACTTAACCACTGAGCCACATCCCCAGTCCTTTTTGTATTTTAATTAGAGACAGCATCTCACTGAGTTACTTAGGGTCTTGCTAAACTGCTGAGGCTGGCTTTGAACTCATGATCCTCCTGCCTCAGCCTTCTGAGCCACTGGGATTACAAGAGTGCGCCACCATACTCGGTGTGGATACATTTTTATTCAAAGAATGGAAAATGTGCTAGAAAAGAGTTCATCACATTAACATTAGGCCAGGGGATAGATTTGCTAGCTTGGACAAATGGGAGAAAAGTGGACATGGAATATCTCAGCAGCTACAGCCAAATCAGAACCTGAATGACCTGCAAAGAAGGAGTGAAGAATCACCAAAAGTGAGATGTATATTTAAGAGATGATAATAAAGAGTAATTGAGTATAATGAGTTATAGTTGGAATATTTTCCCCCAGGTATACTCTTCTTTCTCTGAATCCATCAGCCAATGGCAAATATAAGGCAAAGAAAATGACCATTTATTTATGTCCCTGGCCAGAATCATCTCTGGTACCCTGAGCTCATGGTTCCTTCCTTTCTTATAGCTCATACCTTCTTTGGGGCAACCAATAACATTGTTGCTCTGGGTCACTTCTTTTGTTCTCAGCATTTGCTTTTGTTTGGTTCCTCCAGTATCTGTGTTTCTACCATAGTCAGTTCTTTGAGTTCCAGGTGTGAATTGAGCCATCAGGCTCCTGCCACAATTAACCAAGTATGCACCTCAAAACTCTTCTCCCTTTTTCAGTTTCTTAAATCATTCTCTCTAGAGACACTTGCAATGGATGCTATATGGCACAGAGCTAGATAATAGTTAGGGGCAACAGCATCCTGTGCAAAAAGCACACACCACCCATCCCGTGGCTGCAGAACTTTGTACCTCTCCTCCCTGATATACTGTCTGTGTCCCCATGACATATCAGTGATCTCCTATGCTTCCTTCATCTACATTTTGAGGAAAAAAGGGAAGAGCACCAACATACCCCTCTGGTGAGAGTGTCATCTATGACAAACTCAGGGCTGTATGCCAGTCATGAGAACATGGTAAGAGACATCAAAGGGGCCTTTCAGACATGAATATCATCAGCAGAAGCACCACTGTGAGACCAGACAAAGCCACATCCTAAAAACTCATACAAAGGAAACCTAAAAAGCTTTGCCTCTGAGAGTATGTGGACCCATGCTGCCTGCCTGCTTCTCATTGCCATGGTTCCTGAACTACCTGCTAGGATGCATGCAGGAAGAGGTCACCAGGGCAGCAGCTAACAAGGAGCCACCTGAGAAGATCAGCATCTCCTCCACTCACTGTCTTATGTGCAAGTGGCTTTGAAGTATGTGCTATGTGTCAGGCCCTGGAAATCTGCTGGGAATGGGTTCACATCCTCATAAGATGAAGCAGAGCCCCATCCAAACAAAGAGCAGGAACTTTGGGGTAGGAGTTGCTAAGACAAACCGAACAAGCATTGCTGGCAAGTCAGATGAGAAACATGGGTCAGGATTTAGTGCATGGTTCACCTAGGAGTTTCACTAACCTGAAACCACTCAGTTGATGTCTTCCTAAGATGAAGCTGGTTCTCATTATTTTTCCCTCTAAATTTGTATGAAAAAATTTAAACATCAGTATTTGAAAACCAGCAGGTATTTCACTCATCCAAGTAATTACTAAACAACACTACTCTACTACTGGGGCTCTTCTCTCACACATTGCATTTTTGTATGCAACTCAGGAATTTGTCATCACCTTATACTGGAGGAGGCTGGGGTACAGGGCCACTAAGAATCAGTTCTAATACCAGATCTAGCTGTTCTTAGTAAACAGTGTGAAAAGAATATCATGATAAATACCGAGCAAAGTATACATGAAAAATCAAAGGAAGCATGAGCTCGTGCCAACTGAGATAACGAATGGAAACTCAGGACATGTGAGGACCAAGCAGGGCTGTCTGCACGTTGATAAGAACCTTCCTTCTCCTTCCTCAAGAAGCAGTAAAAAAATTTTTTAGAAGTAGTTTAAACTTAATATTTATATTTAGCAGGGTTTGAGTACTTTATAGGGGATCATTGTTTAACAAGTCCAAGAACATGACAAGAAGTCAGACTGAGTGGAAAAGTGTGCTTTGGTTAGATTCAGTCTTCCTGCATCTTCTTTCATTTGGGGACATATGGTTTGACTTACAGTGAGGGGAATAATAACCTGTAAAGTGTCTTTTTTTTTTCTCAAGCATTCTGTTGTCAGAAATTGAAACTTGGCAGCCTGGGTTACATTTGGCTTGTAGGTATGTTTGTTTAGGTCCTAGATTGTTTTTTGAAACAGTTTATTGAAGTGTAATTGACATACAATAAACTGCATGTATTTCAAATGTATACTTGGGTAAATTTTAGTATCTGCTCTACCATTCCACCACTGAGTTATATCCCCAGGCCCTGTCACCCCTTTTTATTTGCTCCCTTACTTTATCCTTACTACCAATCCTTTCTCTACCTGCTATGTCCAGAAAACTATTCATTTGCTTTTGGTACTTGAGATTAATTTGCACTTTTTAAAGTTTTATATAAATGGGATCACCCAGGATGTGTTCTTCACTCAGGAGAACTGTTCTGAGATTCTTCCATGTTGTTGCATATACTATCAATAGTTATTTCTTCTTACTTGATCATAATACTCCATTGTTTAGAGATACTATAATTAGTTTTTTCATTTCTGTACACTTGGGTTATTTTCAGTTTGAAGCAATTATAAATAAAGATGCTTAGAACTTTGGTCTATAAGTCATTGTATAAATATATGCTTTCATTTCTCTTGGGTAAATTCCTAGGAGTAGAATGGCTAAAGATATGGTAGATGTAGCTTAACATTTAAATAACCTCCAGACTGTCTTCTAGTTGGCATCATTTCACATCGCTATAAGAAGTAGATGAGAGTTCTGGTTCATTCACAATCTCTCCAACACTGTCAGTCCCCCTAGTTTTTTGTTCTTTTAATAGATATGGCATTTCACTGATTTGAATTTTCATCACCCTGATAGCCAACCAAGATTTTAAGCATCTCTTTTCATTGCTTATTGTCAGTTGATCTATTTTAATTTGTGAAATGTCTCCTTGAATTGTTTGTCTACTTTGATTGGTTTTTCTTTGGGGAGGGGCTTATTAATTTGTCTTAAGTTTACATATGTATATAGGTACGTGAGTTTGTATATATACCTTTTATCAGATATGGCTGTTACCAATGTTTTCTCTCAGACTCTGGTTTGGTTTGTGGTTTTGTTTGTCTGTTTGTTTGGGTGGTTGGTTTTTTGTTTTTTTGTTTTTGTCTTCTGATGAGCTGAATTTTAATTTTAATAAAGTACATTTTTCTTTTATGGAATGTCTTTCTGCCATTATATCTAACAAATCTTCACCTAGCCCACAGCCACAAAATTTTTCTTTATAAATTTAGGTCTATATACAGTTTTGAATTAAATTTTTGAGAGTGTATAAATTAGAATCAAAGTCAATCTTATTAAATATGAATAGCTCCTTGTTCTATCATCATTTGTTGAAAACTATATCCTTTCCCTATTGAATTATCTTTTGTTGAAGATCATTTATCTACATGTGTAGTTTTGTGTCTGGATTCTTTATATTGTTATATTGATCTACTTGTCTAGAATTATGCTAACTATGTTTCATGAGATATGCTAACCATAAAATCTTAATAATTATAGCTCTGTGATAAACCTAAAAATAAGATATTGTTAATTTTCCAAACTTTCAAAACACTTTTGGCTGTAGCAGGCATTTAAACATTTCCACATGAATTTTAGTATTAACTTTTCAATTTCTTATAGAAATTGTTGAAATTTTTATTAGGATTCCATTAAATCTATGGGTAAATTAGGGGAAACTTGACATCTTAACAGTATTAGTCTTATGAGCCTTGAGAATAGTGTGGGACTTCATTTATTTAGTTATTCTTTCATTTTTCTTGACATGTGTTTTATAATTTTCAGGTCTCATACATAGTTTGTGAAGTTTACTTCTATATATTTCATGTTTTATGCTAATTTAAGTAGTATTGCTTTACTAATTTCAGTTTTCTACTGTATGCTGTTATAATATCTAAGTAGGTTTAAATGTTTATGTTAATTTTTTTACTACAACCTTTGAAAAAACTATTTTATTATTTCTAATAGCTTTTCTTGAAGAATCCATCATATTTTTATATAAATAACCATGTATATCTTATATGTGAATGTAGACAGTTTTATTTTTTCATTTACAATCTGAATACATTTTATGTCCTTTTACTACTTTAGTGGAGTACTCATAATCTCAGAAATGTACATTCGAATCTTATCATATGCTTTCAGTGCATGGGGATAATTGTGTGATTTTTATTTTTTATATTTTCATATGATGAAATACACTGATTGATTTTTGAATATAAAATCAATATTTAATTCATTTCTTTTCTTTCCTAAGATAAATGTGGAGCTCTTCAATCAACTCTCAGAATTGGTCCAGTTTTTAGACCCAAATCTCCTTGAATGGAGAGGAGCCCATGTTCTCTTGAGGAAGAATCTTCAAACAATGCTGAGAATATATACTATTAATCTTTCTCCTATCCCTCCCCCAAAAGACCTGCAATATTCTACCAGTGTACCCACACACTGAGGAAGAGGAAGCAATCAGAGGTTTCAGGGACTATGTAACACTCATTCTGATCTGACACTAAAACATCACTGGGGCCCACCACTCAGACTAAGGGCTTATGGAGGTCAGGTGATCAGTATAGTTTTAATCTAGTTCCTTTTCTCAGTGTGTCCAGTGAACTCTCAAACCCAAATTGTGGTCATTTCTTTAGTTCCAGAATGAATAATTGGACTAGATATACCAACAATTAGCACAATACACAAGCTAGTTCCCTCATATATGAAACAGGGGCTATAATGGTAGATAAGGACAAATAGAAATCACTAGAACTGCCTCTACTTGGAAAACTAGAAAATCAAAAGCAAAAACACATTCCAGAAGGATTACAGATTAGTGCCACCATCTAAGACCTGAAAGATACAGAGATGGTGATTCCTAATATATCTCCATTCAACTTTCTTATTTAGTTTGTTCAGAAGACAGATGAATCTGGGAGAAGAACTGGATCATCGTAAACTTAACAAAGTGTTGACTCTAATTGCAGCTGCCATACCAGATGTGTTTTTATTGTTTTGGCAATAAAAGCAATTATTGCTTTGACACATCCCCTGGTATGCAGTTACTGATCTAGCAAATGCTTTTTTTCCCCCTCCATACATTATTAAAGACACCCAGAAACAGTTCACTTTGAGCTGACAAGGCCAGCAATATGCTTTCTTTGTCCTACTCAACACTTCCACCCTTTGCCATAATTTAGTTTTCAGGGATTTTTATTGTCTTTCCTCTCTATAAGATCAACATGGCCCATTAACTTGATGACACTGTGGTGTATGGATCTAATAGGCAAGAAGTGTCACCTACTCTGGGTTTATTGGTAAGACATATATGTGTCAGGGGGTTGGAAACAAATCTGATTAAAATTCAAGTATCTTTTACCTCATGACATTTCTTGGGTTCCAGTGGTATACGGCATGACAAGATATCCCTTCTAAGGTGAAGGGTAAGATTTTTGCCTCTAGCTCCTCCTACAACCAAGAAAGAAGTACAGTATTTAGTGGCCCTCTTAGGATTTTGAAGGCAACATGTCCCCATTTGGGTGTATTACTCTAGTCCATTTACCAAATGACCCTAAAAGCTGCTAGTTTTTTTTTTTTAATTTTAAAATATTCACTTTTTAGTTATAGGTGGACACAATAGCTTTATTTTATTTTTATGTGGTGCTGAGGATTGAACCCAATGTCTCACTCATGGTAGGTGAGCACTCTACCTCTGAGCCACAACTCCAGGCCCAAGCTGCTAGTTTTTATTTATTTATTTATTTATTTATTTATTTTAGTTTTAGATGGACATAATATCTTTATGTGGTGCTGAGGATTGAACCCAGGGCCTCACATGTGCTAGGTGAGCATTGTACCACTTGAACCACAACCCCAGCCCCAAGCTGCTAGTTTTGAGTGGGGCCTAGAGTAAGAAAAGTATCTATTATTTATATAAGTTGCTCTGCCATTTGGGTCATATGATGCCTGCAAATTCATTGGTCTTGAAATATCAGTAGCAGATAGGGATGCTGTTCGGGGCCTTCATCAGGTCCTTATGACTGAATTATAGCATAGGACCCCAGGATTTTTAAGCAAAGCATGCCATCATCTTCAGACAGCCACTCTCTTTTGGGGAGAAAGTTCCTGGTCTACTACTAGGTCTTTTCTAAATGGGCAAAGGACATGAAGATATTTGTGTCCCTAGTAAATGCTCAACAAATGATGACTTCACCCAAGCAAGATTTTAATAATGAAGTGGATAAGATAAACCATTCTATGGACACAAATAAGCCTCTCCCACCCATGCCTGAATAAAGTAGCTATGGTGGTAGGAGTGGAGGTGATTTCCACTTACCAAGACTAACCTTATGATCACTGCTGCATGCCAAATCTACTAGCAGCAGAGACCAACACTGATATCCTATTATGGAACTATTCCCTGAGATGATTAGCCAGTTAGTTACCGGTGTCAGGTTGATTACACTGGACTAATCAACTAAGTTGATTGTATTTCTTAAATTGTAGGTAAGATTTGACTTCTCCTCATACAATGCTTCCTCCAAATCTACCAGCCACGGACTTGGAGAATGCCATGTCCACCAATATTCCACCATTTATTCCACATAGCATTGCTTCTGATCAAGAAGTTCATTTCATAGTCAAAGAAGTGTAGCAATGAGCCAATGCTCATGGAATTCACTGTTCTAATGTTCTCCACTAGCCCGAAGAAGCTAGTTTAAAAGAATGGTGGAATGGCCTTTTAAAGACTCAGTGACAGCACCAGGTAGGTGTCAGTACCTTGCAGGGCTAGGCCTGGTTTTCTAGGAAGCTGTAAACATTCTGAATTGGTGCTGATTATACAGTGCTATTTCTCCCCTAGACATGATTCAGGCTCTAGGAATTAAGTAACCCACTAACATAATCTTTGTGTCTTGTTTCTACCAACCTTATTCTCTGCTGGTCTAAAGTTCCTAGTTCCAGATGGGAAAATTATTCCATCAGGAAACATGACAATGATTCCATTGAAATAGAAATTAAGGCTGCCTCCTTTCTACTTTTGGCTGCACATGGCTACAACAGGCCAGGAAGGAAATGAATCTACAGGCATGTATGATCTATCTAGACTGCCAAGGGAGAATTGGACTACTACTCTATCTAGGGGTGAGGAACAGTATGTCTGGAACACGGGTGATCCCTTAGGGCATCTCTCAGACCATGCTCTGTGATAAAGATCATTGGAAAACTATAACAACCCAATCCAGGCAAGACTACTAATTCCCCTTCAGGAATGAAGCTCTGAGTCACCCTGAGTTCCCAGGTAAATAAGTCATCCCAAGTTTCCAGGTAAAAAATCACAACCCACTGATGTGTTTCCAGAGAGAATATAGAATGAGTATAGTTCAAAGTAATTATTAAGCACCAGCTATGACCATGTTACTGGTTATAGAAATGAGGACTCCAATGGTTATGAATATCTACCTCCTCCTTATTTTATTATGAATGTGTTTGTGTGTATATGTACATATATTAAAGCAAATACATTTGCTCTATTCCTTTAACATGTAGTATAAAATGTATTGGCTTTATATGAGTCAATATTTAAGCACTGTCAATTTAACATCATAGTATCAAGGTTATATGATATCAGGAGAAGAGTAAATGTTACTCAAGGACTTCACCTCCACTTCTGGGAAAGGGATTAAGTTCATTTGGGGTTGTATACAGGACAGTATTGTGTTTGGTGCAATTCTGACCTTCCTATAGTCTTTGGAGATTTAGTCTGGCTTAAGGAAATATGATCCAATGTCAAGTTGAGAAGGGGTGGAATTGGGGTGGTTAATTTTATGTGTCAACTTGACTGGGCTAAGGGCTGCCCAATAGCTGGTAAAGATGTTTTTCAGATGCATCTATGAGAGTATTTGGGGAAGAGGTAAGCATTTGAATGAGTGGACAGAGTAAAGAAGATTGCTGTCACCAATATGGATGGACGGTATCCAATCCATTCAGTGCCTACACAGAACAAAAAGGTGGTGAATGCATGAATTATCTCTGTTTTTGCTGGGATGTCCATTTTCTTCTGCTCTTGGACATTGATTTCTAGTTCTTAGGCTTTCAGACTCAGATCAGGACATATACCATCAATGCCCCTGGCTCTCTGGCTTTGGGGATTAGAGTATACCACCAGCTTTTTCTGGATGCCAGTTTACAGATGATGAATTGTGGGTTTCCTTGACCTCCATAATCATGGGAGCCAATTTCTCGTTATATATTTATTATTTCTAAATACATCCTATTGACTCTGTTCTTCTGGAGAACCCTAATATAGACTTTTTATATCTATATTCACAAGGGGCATTGTTTATAATACCCACTCTTTATTAATAGCTTTCTCTGGTTTTAGTATCAGGGCAACTCTAGCCTCATTAAATAAATTCAGAACTATTTCTTTTCTTCAATTTTCTGAGTGAGTTTGATGGGAGCAATACACATAAACACACACATACACACACACACACACAAACTCTCTCTCTTCCTTGCTAACAGGTATCTGTGTTGATGATTCCAAAGAGCAAACCCTCCTGGCAAGTAGAAAAACCATGAATTTCATCTCTTTTCTAAAACATCTGCTGATTTACCTTTGCTGGGGTATTTATGTATTATCCAGCCATTTAGTGCTGAAAATAATGACATAGAAGGAAAAAGATAAGGCATCGTTACATAGTTTCTTTTCATTCAATCTTTCCTTATTCACCAGTTGGCAGAAATGAAGTAAGCATAGTTGAATTTGTTTTATGAAGCACTTCTACTCTGTGGTATGAATAAAATACATAGGCACGTATGAGCTGAAAAATACAAACTGTGTCATTTCAGTAATTCCACAGATAGGTTAAATTATCTTACAATTTGCATTTAAAACCAGCACTACACAAAAAAAAGATGAACAGTAAAATTCTTGGCAAGGATTTGAAATTTTTTAGTTTTTTTTTTTTTTAACTTAGAAAGACAGTAAATAGCAAGTGGAAAACACCATGACAAGTTGAGAGAAAGCATGGAATAAAAGGAAAAGGCTATGTGTTTTAGTATCTGGAAGGGCAAAGGGCACTATATTTCCATCTTGATGTTTGGGCAAAGGGCACTATATTTACACTTTGCACTGGATTTTAGGGTGGGCATACTGGAGGCTTTCTTAGAGTTGAACCAAGAACTAAAGAGGACAAGAGAACAAAGGGTACCTTCAAATGGGTGTTGCTGCTACTCTCTGATAATGAGCAAAAGTACAAATAGAGTAAGTGCTATAGTTGGGATCTAAAATGCCCCCCAAAGGCCCGTGTGCTGAAGGCTTTTTCCCCAGTCTGTAATTATACTGGGAGGTGGTAGAAAGTTTTTAAGAGGTGAAGCCTAGCGAGAGGAAGTTAGGTCACTGGAGGAATGCCCCTGAAGTGGATATTGAGACTCTGGGCCCTTTTTGACTCTGCTTCCCAGTTACCATGAGAGGAAGAGTTCTCCACCATGCCCAAAGCAACAGGGCCAACCAACCATGACCCGAAATCTCTGAAATCATGACTAAAATCAATCTTTTTTCCTTAAAAGTTTAAGGATCTCTCAACTATTTTGTCAGAGTAATGGAAAGCTGACTCACATAGTAGGTTGGTAAATTCTTGATATGACTGCTTCTCCTTTTTTAGTTTTTGGTTCTAGTGGCCTGGTTTCTTTTCCCCACCCTCTCCTTTGGTTCCCAGGATCAAGTATGTGTCCTGGAAACAGGCCCTGAAAAAGCTGTCCAGGCCTAGAAAAAGTTGTCACTGGAAAGTATAAACACAAGCATTCCCCATCCTCACCCAAGTATCCCTAGTGAATTCCTATGGCCAGCTAGAATCAACCTGTTTTGGAGACCCCAGCAGCTCCCCTCTATTGTACAGGTTGGCAATGATCAATCATTGTGTTTATGGGCTCCTGTGGTCTCTTAGGCTGGTGATCAGGAAGGCCTGACCTACCTCCCCTTTTCACCCCATGGTATTTTTGGATCATTCAGCAGGGGTAGTGATCCAAAGATGGAGAAAACTGACATCTGCCAAGGAGGCATGTGATGCTTAAGTGATCAATTGGAAAAACAAAAATGTAATACCCTACAGAGGAGTAAACATTCCAGAGCTGCCTGCATTTGAGAGATCTGTTCACTTGGGTTAATGTCTAATCTGGAAGTGTGGGAAGGTACTATTTCTGCACAATTTATCATGCCTGCTTATGTTGGTATTTTCTCTCTGTGACCTCACCCATCTTCGCTTTTTTTCAATGAGTAAAACAAAAGACAAAAATGGGATTAGAAAATTGAGTACAGTATCCCTGAAGCAATTCCAGTTCTGACAGTCCATTCTGCTTTCATTAAAAAAGGGGAAAAAAGTAAGATGAAATGTATAAGAAGACCCCATCAAAGAAGAAAGTATGATATTGCTGAACACAGAGGAGATGCATACCAAGAGAAACCTTTGGCTGGCAAGATATCCCATCACCTCCAGGCAGCTGCATCTCCCCTCTGTCATGATGTTTCTGACTCAGTAGACAGCTTAAACTGCTCTTTAGGTAAAGAATGTTGCATTTGAGTCTGTTGTTTGTGTGTGAAAATTTGCCAACTGAACAGACAGTGAACTTTTGTCAGAAATCCATGCATGTATAACAGAAAAGTCTTCCTGAAATTTTGTCATGGAGAAAATCAGAAGCCTCCACTACCATTTTCACTATTATGTATCCGTTGATCCTTAAAGGCCTCCAAAAATAATTCTGGGGAATTTGTTCATTGTAAAACCCATGTTTCCTAGGCTACTCTAGCTTAAAAATAATGTTCAACTAGAGTGATAAGTGAGAATGTTTCTCTGCTATCCATCACCCTAAGAAACTGTAAGTCACTGATATCTTCCCTAAGATGTTCCTCCTGTACTACACAGATCAGTACTCCTGCCATACCTGGTGGCTTCCCCGATCCCTTTCCACTCTATGACCCTCCTTGCTGCAGATACTATATATGGCTGCTCTTGCTGATAGCTACCTTTTTGCTAGGGCCTTCCTTCATAACTATAGGACACAGTAATGTGGCTCTGACACTGCTCCACCTTGTACCTGCTAGAGCTACAAGATACCAAAATAGGTCACAATCTGTGTGACACCACCTGAGTCTATGAATCCCCCAACCCTGAGGCTGAAAGACCCTTCAGTCCTTGATTATCCCCTGCATTCTCCACCCTAACCCCTAGGATGAGTGCCTTCTAGAAGGCTTCTTAGCTCCTCATGGGATGTGAGTTCTTGCAGTCTACCTCCTCTGACCCTCGAACATGACTGGACTGACCTAATGCTAAAGGTAAATAGCATAGGTGTCAGTTGGGAGCCCTCCTAAATAATTAAAATTTGGTAATGTAGGAATACTGAACTACTCCCTTTTCTTTCTCCTTCTTGGTAAATGTAGCCCATAGAAAAATCAAATTATCATTCTGGGAAGGATCCATGGTTTGGCCAATAATATTCAAAACTAGAAATCAAGACTTTAGGAATGTAGTTATATTCCATTAGCTGATTACTTTTCTCTTGACCAAATTAGAAAATAGAGTATGTAGTATACAACATAGTATGAAAGAGAAAGTGGAATACTGCTAAAGCCCAGTTTGTTTTTTGGAAAGACATCAGAATGGAATGAAATTGAACAAACGTGAATAACATTGTTTTATTTGTAGAGTAATAAGCCTTTCACTTCCAGCTCACTTAGGACCAGGCAAATTCTCTGAGGCAGAGTCATTTATAAAGACAGAATTCAAATTAGCCCAGGTCAGAAAATCCGCTTTAGTCTAAACTCCATGTGTGTACTGAAGAGATTTGTATTTCCAGAAAACACTGCAAGGAATCCTACATGCAGTTGCATAATTCTTGTGTGGGCTGAGGGTGTAGGTGCAATGTTACATAAGCTCACAGACCTCACACTCGGCAGAGAGGTGAAGAGAGGCTTCCCTTCAAGGGAAGCGGAGCTCTCAGTGTGATCTCACCAGGAGAAAAATGATGACAGCTGGTGGCTTAAATAAAAGCTTCATGACAAAGTGGCAGGAGAGCCAGACCTACACATTCTCTCCATTTGCTGCTTGGCAGTGAGCGCAGCACACATTTGCTGACAAATAGTAAGTGCTGGCACTGCTTCTGTATTGAATCATTTACAGGAGAGCTGGGTGGCAGGCATAAGTGAAAGTAACTGGTGCTTGCAGAAGAATGTAGTCTAGGGAAAGGTTGCCCAGCACAAATCATTCTTCTGTGTAACCTTGGTGACTTTATGAAGTTCCCTAATTTTTAATGTTTCCAACTATATAATAAGGACAACAATAGCACCTACATTTTGGGTTGATTTTTCTTTTGCAATGATGGCTTGGGATTGAACCCAGGGCCTCATGCATGATAGGTAAGCACTCTGCCATTGAACCTTTTGAGTTGCTTTAAATAATAAATAATTAGGGTTGTTAAACATTTTACCGTAGTACTTGGAACCTAGTCACTGTTTTTTTAATTTTGGGCCCGGGGTGGGGGAGGGAGGAGGGAGGGGTTAAACTCAGGGGCACTCAACCACTGAGCCACACCGCAAGCCCTATTTTGTATTTTATTTAGAGACAGAGACTCACTGAATTGCTAAGTTCCTTGCCCTTGCTGAGGCTGGCTTTGAACTAGTGATCCTCCTGTCTCAGCCTCTGGAGCTGCTGGGATTATAGGTGTGCACCACTGTGCCCGGCTCTAGTCACTGTTTTTTTTGTTTGTTTGTTTGTCTTTTAATGTTTATTATTTTTTTTAGCTGCAGTTAAAATACACAATACATTTATTTTATTTATTTTTATTTGGTGCTGAGGATTGAACCCAGGTCCTTGAATGTGCTAGGTGAGCACTCTACCACTGAGCCACGACCTCAGCCCTCTAGTCACTGTTTTTATTTTTATTTTTTAAAATATTTATTTTTTAGTTTTTTTAGGTGGACATAATATCTTTATTTTTTATTTTTATGTAATGTTGAGAATCGAAGCCAGTGCCCCACGCATGCCAGGTGAGCGCGCTACCACTTGAGCCACAAACCCAGCCCTAGTCACTGTTTTTGAATGTTAACTATTGATATAGTTGGTAATTCAGTCAATAGATATATATTTCTCATTAAGAACATGGAATTGATAATTATAACTACTATTCAAAGAGAGGAGAAGACAGATGTGTATGTCTACTGGTTTAAGTGCCAGGAGTGGTTCAAAAGAAATAAACTAGAGAATGTGGAGAAACTAACTCAGCTCACAAACTTGTGATTTTGAGACCCAGCATATAGATCTACACAAAGATCTCAACCAAAAACTGCCCCAAATCAATCACCTCCTACCTAATTCTGTTATGGCCTCATCTAATCTCTCTTGGTTCCTATTCCCCTCAGGAATGCAGCTCCAACCCCCAACCCTAATACCAGTTTCAGGATTTCTGAATGTCTTCCCCAGTTGCTAACATCTGACACAAATTTATGGATCCTACCTACTGGACGAATGTGGTAGGGCTATTCCAATGCTATTTGTCCTGACAAAAAGCAACATATTAGTGTGAGGAAAAAGCCTACAGAGAAGTAATTTGCTTTTAGAAACACCACCACTAAGTGCAGGATTAGGCCAAAAGATAGTGTGTATGACCCTATACCCTTGCTGCTCAAAGTCCCTAAACCAGCAGCCTCCCTATTCCTGGGAGCTTATTAGAAATGCAGAGTCTGAGGTCTCTCCTCAGGCTCACTGAATCAGAATCTGCATTTTAGTGAGATCCCAAGAAGCATTTGTGCATATTCAAGTTCAGGAAGTTGTGCACTGAGTTGGCTCTTTTTGCCTCTGTCTTGGTGTGTCTTTGATGTGACTCATGTCCATCCTAGGCACCCAGGCTTGTTGCTTCCCCACTGAGTGTGCCTTAACAGGGGCTGTTGAGGGTGGCTCTGCAAGGGGAAATATGAGGCTTGAGAGGAGACTTAGAAAGAAAAGAGGAAGAGGCGAGACAAGATTGTTCATCAAGGAGCCTTACACTGGTTCTCAGCACCACTGAGAGCTCTTGTTCCATGAGACAGGCGCTGCTGCTATTGTAATCCAGAGCTGTAGCCAGGCCCACCAGTTATAGCTGGCATAAAATACAAACAGGGCCCTGGAATGCACAGGAGGTGCTCAACTATTTTCTATGGATAACAGGTACTATGTTCATATGCTATGTAGGAAGGTGAGTCCTGGAGGAGCCAGGCAGCCTCTTTCTAACTCCATGTTCAGTGACTTCATGTATGAGCTTGAAATCAGCCCATTTGTACCACTTACATCAAGCAAATTGGAAAACATGTATTTAGCCTCTTTTTTTTTAAAAAAAGAGTAATTTTAAGGAATTTATCAACATATTCTTGGGTATTTACAACACTATAAAATAAATGATTTAGTGATGGTGGATATCTGGAAAATGATAGTTTTATGAAGGATTTCTAAAAGTTTGTGTAGGGGAAAATTGGTAAAGAACACCCTTAACCTTGAATTAGGTCCAATTGAGATTGTGCCATTTGCCCTAATCAAAGTAAGGGAGTACAAAAATGAGAATGTCCTACTCAGGGACTACAAAGGTCAGTTCAGTCATGGCAACTGATACATGATCTCTCCCCCCAAGACCTTTGTCTTTCTCACCCTCTAATTTCTGAATCTCACCCTCTGTCTGAGAGCACTATGGTCCCTGTCTGTTACTTTTGTTACCTTGTCTAGCTCTATTAGGTGGCCATCTACATATTGCACATATAGCTGACATATATAGTGCATACTCAAAAATATCTGTTGAATTGCAAAATACAACTACATGTGGGTGGATTTCCTGGGACCCTTATCAGTAAGAGAAGTGGGGGTTGCAATACACAGAGAAGCTGGATTCCAGGCCCCAGCCCCACCCCTAGATAAGACAAATGAGATTACCAAACCCAGTCTACTTGGACTGTACTCCAAGGGCCTCTGGAGATCACCCCTGCTCTTGGTTGTAAGCCTGACCCTTGCCTCTACCTCATTGTGACAAACATTCTGAGACTTCAGTCTCTACTCCATTTCTGGACACAGATCCCTGCTGAGTTTCTGGGTCTGAGATGTTTAGTAGCCTTCCTAGAATCTGAGGTTGTTCAGGCCTGAGGCCACCTGAACCTCCTTTCTGGGAAAGCAACAAGAAGCTCAGTTTGGAGATGAACATTCTGATCCTTTTCCTGTGACACACTCTGAAAAACCTTCCACCAACCACTGTTTATGACTTCCTATTGCTGTCTCTGCCTACTGTTTGGGACACTAGGTTATTTTGTACTTCTATCCCATGGCCCCACCAGACTTTATGCTTGTTGCCTGACTTTTGGATCACATGTTGCTTTCCAGCCTAATTTCTTGGGGACCTCGTGGGGTCTAGGACCATAGTGCCTGATTCTCAACTCTGACCTCTCTCAGGTTGCCCTTTCCCATACTAGTGTTCAGAGTAAGGAAGGGCCTCAGGAGTTCCTGGGAAGGACTCTCTACTGTGATGCCCATACCCAGAAAGAGTGCTAGAGACTGATCCATTCAGTGTATTCTCTATAGTGAGCCCTCACTCCACCTGCCAGGCACTATCCGAAATGCAGAGTGGTGCATAAAATAGACAAAGGTCAAATATTCACTGAGGCCACATTCTAGGGGAGGTGATCCATGACAAACACATGAAGAAAATGTATATCATGATATGTACATATACATATTTATATTCCACATATATAATGTATACACCCATATATAATTTTATATACACAAGCACAAAAGTAACACTATTTACAAACAAATATACATACAAAAATATATATGTGTGTATGGATATAAATAAATAAATACACACACACACACACACACACAAGCATGTACACACAGTAATAAATGCCCAAAGGAAATATAAATCAGAACAAGAGAAGCAACAAGGGGATTAACCTGAGGGTGTGCTTCCATACAGAGGTGTCAGGAAAGTACAAGGAGCTGATATCTAAGCAGAGTCCACAGGATGAGAAACAGCAGGAGAGGAGTACTGGGAGGAATACCCTCATCCTCCTGATGGGAAAGTGCTCTGTGTATTTTGCATTTGGAGATTTGGGCGAGTAAAGTGAGACATGTATTCAGGTGGGCACAAGGGTTGGTGCACCCACGGCCTTGCTGCCATGGCAGAATTTGCAGTTAGTATCTACACAGTTCTCCTCTTTTAGTTAAAGAGAGGAATCGAAGAAAGAGTCTGGAAGGTTTCTGGATTCATTAGCCTCCTACAGGATCCCCAGGGGGAACTCCAAAGCAGATCACAGGTCGGTAAGCAGACTCTTTGAGCTTACATCTTATTTATCTTACATCTTATTTATCTTACATCGTTGTAGGCCAGACATTCATACCAACTGGGATCATTTTTGTATTCTCGGGGTAAATTAGAAAAAGTGGAGGTGAGACTTCGGCAGATTTGCTAACTGATTGACTTGCTCCGCGGCCCCAGAACTGGCTGCCTCTGCCAGCTTATCTGCCTACCATAAGGCACTGAAATCAGGGTTGGACGACAGTGGCTCCTAGCAGCGCGTCCAGCCGACCAGGCCCGCACACTTGAAAGTGCACCCAACCAAAGTGGAGTCTTTGTTGACATAGCGCGGCCACACTTTGGCTTCCATCATTTGTGATTCCTAAGACCGGGTTGGTGGGAAGAGTTTCACAAGTTCTCAAGTGCAGCCTGTTAGGCATCCCACTTTGTGAGCCCCAGCCCTGCGAACTATCTTTGTTGCACATTATAAAGGTTCTCTTGGGATCTAGTGCTGGGAGAGGGGCGCCAGACGCTCCCTTCTTCCCTCCCGTTTGGTATTCCGGGGCTTGTCCGCCCACCACGCCCCACACAACAGGTTCCCAGGTGTTTCTCTCCCCCACATCCCCTCAGCCTCGAGTGGGGGCATGGGCAACCTCAGGATTAGCCCCCTCCCACCATCCAGAGACTGGCACTTGTCCTCTTGGGTGTGGGAAAAAACCCTCGTGGGGGCCGCGAGGTGTGGGCCTGGGGCCCAGGTGGCGTTCAACTCCTGCGACGGATGCGCGACGGGCGGGACGCTCTGGGAGCCTCGGCGCGCGGACGGGAGGGCGGGAGGAGCGGGGGCGGCGCCGGTGGGCGCGGCGGAGCTCGTTTGGGCGGGGGCGCGGCGCACCTTGCTTTCCGCGCCCCCGCCCCGCGCTGCCGCCAGCCCCTCCCCGCGCTCCCAGTGCCCCCGCCCGCCCGGGACCGTCCCAACCCCTTCCGTCCTCTCTGTTTGGCCGCTGTCCTCCGTCGGCCCCGCGTGGGAGGACGATGGGTCAGCGCGGAAAAAGTGAATGAGGGCGGCGGCGGCGGCGGCCGCAGCTAGAGCCTGACTCCGCCTGGCCGAGCACCGCTCACCGCGGCCCGCCGGCACCATGGACGCGTCGCGCGCCTTGGCGGCCAAGCCCCCTACCGGGTAAGCAGGCGGGCGGGCGGGCTGGGGCGGGGGTTCGCTCGACCGAGGTGCCGCGCCCGTGCCGCGCGCTCGGGGCAGGGGCGCCGCTCCCGGCCCGTGGGCCCACGCCTGCGGGCTCTAGCGGTGGAAGTGTTGTGTACTTGGGGCGCCGGGGTCGTTGCTCAGGTAACGTGTCGGACAGAGGCCCGAGCGCACTTTCGGCGCGGGCTGGGTTTGTGTGCGAGAGCCCTTTCTGGCAGAACCCCCACTCTGCTCCGAGCCTTCCACAGACCCTCCGAGTGTTCACGCACAGGCTGAGGTGGAGGCAGGGGGACACCGGGCCTCCGGCTCCAGCTCTGTCACTAGCTTGTGGTGTTCCACTTAAGTCAACAGTCACGGCCGAGATAGCTCGCTGTTCCCTGCCATATGAAGCGGAGGGTTCCGCGACTTCGAAGGCCCAGTTGGCCTGGCGATCTCAGCAGGTGTATGCAGAAGGTACTGACTGGAGGTGTTCCTGACATCTGTTGCCCCTCTCATGCCTTTATTCTCGGGTTTCCCTTGACCGTGTCCGGGACTCAGGGCTGAGATCGTTGCGGGGCTCAGACCCCTGCATGCCTGTCTTCCAGATTCCACTCTGCCCAGACCTATCTGGGTATTTGTTTGCCATCCCCATACCTTTCGGATAGGGATTATTTACCATTTCAGTGTTTTTACTTGCAGAAAGAGTAACTTCCCTAATACCGGACAAACAATTCTACCCTTTAGCGGGATCTGGAAACTGGTTGACCCATGCCTGGCCGGACCAGGGCGCCTTCTGCTGCACCGCTGGGTCTGCGCAGTCCTTGCGCACTTGGTGAATTTCATGTGGGCCGCAGACCTTCGACCTCCCTCTCTTGCCTGGAGCAAATGTGTTATGAGTCTTGCAAATGGAATGAGTGGTTGGGGTGGGCCCTGCACCTGCTCACCGAGTGGGCCCACTTTCCACTATAGCAACTGGATTGTAGGAAGCAGCTTTGAGGACAACAAATCTCTTTTCTTTTGTCCCACTGACTCACACTGGTCCCATGCTCATAGGCGATGTGTTGCCCAAGTGTGTAAAAGGTTTTAAAACTGGTTCTTTATTATTAATTCTCCCTTTTGCCAGCAAAGAGTGTGCCAGGCCAGTAGTTCAAATAATCTTGAAACCGAGGAATTTTTTTAAAAAATTTTTTTGCAGTGTACTTTGTTGTGGTTATGTAATTAATTTGCTTTGAACAAACCAACTCCTCCCTCCCCACAAAAAAAGAAATATGGAAAATCCTTTTCCATGGGAATGGGTATCCCAAAATAACATTGGAAAATGTGGAACAGAATTACCTTTAAGCCTGTGACTTTAGTAGTCTATTAAATGTGTTTAAGGAGACTGAATTATCTTATCAATGTCACTTTATAAGTAAATATGGAGAACATTTAAGAGAGCACCAAAACTGTCCAAAAACTACCCAGTAAAACCTTTAAAGGAGCCTGATTATAGAAGTGAAACCACTTTTTCTAATCTGCAACTATGTACCAACACGTAAACTGAGGTCTTTCTTCACAAAATTGCAGAGCTCAGATTAGCCTTCACATGTAAGACATAAAGAAAAATTAAGAATTTATGTTTATCAGGAAAGAATTATGAGTTTAATAATAAGGTATTTTGTGTTAGAATCTGAGGAAAGAAATGGCATTAGGCTTTTGAATATTTTTATTATTTAGATGTATTGCTTGCCTATCATAAAGGATAGAAAGGGCTGTGGAATTTCTGGCTTTAGTACATAATCTGGAGCAGTAAGATTCTGTTGATTTGTTGCTGAAATTACTCTCTATTATTCCGTGTTTTGTGAATAAGACAGTGTTTGCAGTGTGCTTCAGGGAAACATTTTCTATATGCAAAGGTTGGTTATAAAATCAAACTTCTTGTAAGGTGTTTTCCCACATGACCACAAACACCTGATGTGATGAATTTGTTATTGTCCTTGTTAGTTGACTAAAACTCTGTGTCATTCTTAGGTTGTGTAGATTTAGGCTGGAATAGGCACAGTGAATTCAGGAGAAGGCATATTTTAAAATACTGCCTGTGGAGCCCTTCTTGAGGATTACTGGAGGGACAGTTGGCTTGGTGAATGTAAACTTACTGATTTTTTATATTAGTAATCATTAATATAGTTACAATTGTTACTTGGACTCAAATTATATTTTTTATTAGTAATTTAATTAAATGGCCGTGACTAACATCTGTCTGAAAAAATGTTCTTTTAGGAAGGAGGAAGCAATATCTAACAAGTATCTAACAACCGTTGTTTGTGGAATTTTAGTGCTCAATTTGAAACAATTTGAAGGATAATAATTGACAGAATATTTTAGAACATAAAGGAAAATGGCCTTTTGGAGATGTTTTAAAAGATATTTAATTCCAAACTTTATCTGTTTACTTTTGTTTTATCTGTTTGAATATTTATAGGATCCATCCCAGTAGTCATGTGTTGTGAAACTCCGGCTAAATTTTGCATTGGACCTTGTATGTATAAGGAACAGAAGATTTGCGATTTGGCAGGATGATGGTTATTTGTTTTGTTTTGTTGATCCCCCTGAAGGAAACAAAAATTTATATAGAATAGAGGAGTCTCTAATGACATGAAATGTCAAAACAGTGGGTACATTTGATCAAAAGCTGTGTTCAGGTAGTTTGCATATGTAAAAATCAGTGGGTTTCACACTGTTATTCATTTCTCTGTATAAAAATCTGGGCTGGGGTTGTGGCTTAATGTTAGAACGCTTGCCTAGCATGTGTGAGGCACTGGGTTTGATCCTCAGCACCACATAAAACTAAATAAATAAAATAAAATTATAACATAAATTTATGTTTAATTAAGTTATTATAATAAGAAGTAATTTGAAAGAAAAAAATTAATCGAAGTGGGTAACTTGAGCTATTCTTACTACTGTCAACAGCCAATATAATATCAAATGGAGAAGGCCTATTCTTGATTGTACCAGGGGCCAGCCACAATCACATTTTGTTTCAAACTCTCATAAGCCCAATAGATATTAAATATTAGCAATTATACACTATCATAAGTAGTTTAGATTTCTAGGCCTTTTTGCTATTGGCTAACATGTTAGTGAGTGTGTTTACATTTTTTTTAAGTGAGAGCATGTATAATTATCTGTTACATAAAACCACTTAATTTGAACTTTATTTTTAAAATATGTTACTTCTGAACTACTCTTTATTTTGGCAATTCATTTAAAACTGTCAAATGTTAAGGATTAGGGATTTCTCCACATAAAGTGGAGAGTATGCCTAGGTTTTTGATTCTTTTGTAGTCTTAATTTTTTTTTTTTAAATAAGAGTAGTTGCATGTTTCCTGTCATGATATCAAATAATCAGCATTTTTGTATTTCTCAGTGATTGTGTCAACATGATGGAGCTAAACTACAATTATAACTTGATATAAAGATATTGGTAAAATGTGGAGTCTTTCCTGCCCTGGGATTCCTGTCTGCTGCCCCTCCTGTTTTTCTCTTATGACCTCCTCCCTTGAATAAGTAGAACAGATTTTTTTTTTGACACTGTGACCCAGGAGGGGTGATGGCCCCCATCTACATGGAGGCCTGAATTCTGTGGCCTCTTTAATTTGGGATATGGTAGATGAAGTCATAACTGTGTGCACTCAAGTGTATTTCCATAGTTATTAAGAGAGCAATGATTATAGGATATAGCTGTACACTATAATAACTAGTTTAGGTTTCTAAGGCCTTTTGTACTTTCTTGATAAATTTATGATTCAGTTTGATTTTGCGGTTGATAAAAAGTGAGCAGAAATATTTGATATCAAAGTAGTGTTTAGATAGAGGATGTACACATCGAAATACAGTAACATTTGGTTTTCATTTAGACTTGAACTATGTAAAAATATTTAACAGAGTTATTTATTATATGGTGTTTCCCTACACTGCTGCTTCTTTCCCCATCCACATTTAATTATGGCTTCTGTGGATTTTATGTGCTAGTTAATTTTAGTGATGGATTTCAGTTGCTCTGTACTGTAGCAGAACATAGATTTGATAATTCATGACACATGGAAAATTTTTACCTATTTTCATTGTTGTACTTTTTCTTTCTTAAAATGTAAAGAAACATAGTTTTCATGTGAGCTATAAATTTTAAGTCTACTCTTTCCCCATTCCATTCTTTTGCTGTCTCATTTCTACCTTTTCACACAAGTGTTTCTGAATTATCAAAGGCCTCTCACTGGTTTTCAGTAACTGAATTGATGAGTAGCATTGTCCTAGACCATTTTCCCTTCATGTTTCCATAATTTTTTATTTTTCATCTGTTTCCTGAAGTAGTATTAAACAATTTTTATCATGCCTGCTTTATATGGTTTCAGTTGCTTTTTACAAAACTAATACTGGTGATTGCTTTCAATACCTAATATTCATTTTTCTAGCTTATAGTTTACTGTGGACATTTAGGGCCTTTGTAAATGACTCTGACAGATTTAGAAAAATCGTTGAAGTTCTTATCCCTTAAAAAATGACACAAATCTCCAAAAGGAGCCAGCTGAATCAGGAGTTCTGGCTCTTTCTTCTCCCCTCTTCTTCTCACCATGGTCCAGTCTTCACTGCCTGAAATCACAGGTGAGGAGCCATTGCCTTTGGGATGTTCCCATATGTCCCTTCAGATCTAGGGCAGCAACACCCACAATTAGTGCAGGTGAGGTGATCTTGCTTTTTTGGGCTAGGCAGAGTAACTTTCCCTGATTCAAAATGCCTTCTGCTTGTTTGTTAATCCTATTTGACTTTCTTCTATCAAAGGAGACAGGGAGGGGGAGTGGAAAGAACTTTGGGTTAGGAATGAGATTTAGGCCCTGGTGCCAGTCATGCAAAATTAAATTTACCCTTCGTAGTGTGGCCTGCAGACATCTCATGGTATGGCTTCTCCAGGTTTGCGCAGCCCAGTTTTGTCTAATAACACTTTCTGTCATAGTGAAGATTCTCTGTCAGTGCTGCCCAATATGGGAAATACTGAGCACTTGAAATGTGCTAGTGCAACTGAGGAACTGAAGTTTTCACCTTATTAACTTTTGATTAATTTAGATTTAATTGTGTGTGTATGATGGCTTCATAGTAGATGGTGAGGTTCTAACCTCTGGTTTTCTTATTCTCCCTTGGCCATCTCAGCTTCCCTTCCACAATTCTTCTCACTTTCTCATACTTTCTCTCTCACCTTGCCCTGGGGGAGGGGTGGGAGGAGCTTTTCTCCTTTGCCAGAATGGTTCCTGTCAATCTTCAAGGCTGCACTGGGGGCTTCCCATCTGAGGCCTTCCAGGACTCCAGAGGGATTAGCTCTCTGACACCTGTCTCTCATGGCCCCAAGCCTTCGCCTGTCAGAATCCCTCAGCTGGGGTCATGATTTTCCATTTGCTCATCTCTTACCCACTCCTTTCTGAGCTCCTCAGAGGCAGGCATCCTACTTGGTTTCTTCAGAGAATGGCATAGGACACACATAATCCAGTAAATGAGCTGTTTCCCATTCAGTGGAAGAGCGAGTCAGATAAAATGATCTTGGGACTCACATGAGCCCTATAATCACATGTTTCTAAGTATTCCCAGAATATACTAGATCCCTCTTTCAGAAAATTGACTTTTTCTTAAATTGCTGCTTAATCTTGTTTTTTGCCAGACTACATGAGAACAGACAGATCAGTTGGCATTAAAATATTTCTAACGGGTATGCTCTAACTTGGCTTGCCAGCAATGCAACCTTGTTCTTTGCAGATTTGAGAGGTGTTAGTGCCTTATTTTGAGGATCATAAAGTGATGATAGCATCAAGAGGAGAAAGTGTCTTTCTTAGTTTTTAAAGTCCACATAGAAATTCGGGGAGCTACTGTGTTATTTGTTTTGCTTTTTATAGTGCAGAGGTTTGAACCTAGGGGCACTCTACCACTGACCTACATCCTGGTTCTTCTTATTTTTTATTTTGATTCAGGGTTTACCAAATTTCCTAGGCTGGCCTTAAACTTAGGATCCTCTTGTCTCAGACTCCTGAGTAGCTGGGATTATGGGCATGTGCCACTGCCCAGTTGCTGCTTCTTTCTTCTGTTGTTTTGCCATGGCTGGATGGCTGCCATGTTCTCCAGCACTTGCCCTTTCCTTCAAGGCACAAATAGCACATATTCCTTGGTTCCTGACCCCTCCATTCAACCTTAATCACCTGGTCATTAAAAGAGAGGCTTGGAGGCAGGGGAACAAAGCCCTCTGCCAATATAATCTCATTTCTCATTCGGTGAGGGCCAGGAGAAGCTCAGACTTTAGGTGGTAGAACATGTGATTATGGCAAATACATGGCTCCTCTTCCTCCCACCAGGGTTCTGGAAAGACCCCATGTATCTTAGGTCTGTTTGGTCAGGCATTTCTGACTGCATCTCCATGACAGTCCTGAGCATGGAGAGGTACAGACAAGGTACAGACCTTTCACTCAGTTCTGTGTCCAGTAGAGCCCTGATGTATGTAGCAGACAGTCCCCATCCATCCACAGGGAGGAAGTGAAATCTAGACTGTAATCCTAAAGACTGGTGATTACCAGGGCTTTCTGTCAGTTACACATCAGGGTGCTAACGTGCTTTTCATGATATCTCTGTTTTCTTGTCAATGTCACTTCTACTTCTTCTTTTTCATAGTGGGTGCCAACCTGAACATATGGGGAAGAGGATCCCTAAGCCCCAGCCCATAGGGTAGTTGTGCCTGGGAAAGTCAGAGTCTCCTGCCTTCCTCTTGGCTGGAGGAGGTAGATAAGTAGGACTGAGGCCTGAGTTAAAATGATGGGGAACATCTGTACTGCTCATCATCTTAATGCTTTGTGTAGCCCTAAGTGTGAGAGTACTTGAAGAGGACTTTATAATTATGTATGAATATCTCAAACAATACCCAAATGGCAAACCACAGTTAAGAAATTAGATGAGAAAACCCCGTTTTGTGTGTGTGTGTGTGTGTGTGTGTACACGTACCTGATGGGTTGGCCTGAGGTTAAAGCTAACTTCTAGCACTTGGTAAAGCTGCAAGGCACAGATTCCCAAGTCAATTCTTACAGTGTTTTTCCAAGCTTAATGGTTTGGGAGTTTTGTTTAAAAATAGTTTTGGGTGGGAATGAAAATTGAGCAGAAGTACACACTTTTGTTCAGATGGATAATTTTTTAGTTTCTGAATATAGTTTTGTTGGCTACAACTCCACTAATTAAGAGAAAAATCCACTCATGTTCATAAACAAACCATTAGGTTAGAAATAGGTGGATTAGCTGTAGTCCGATCTAGACATTTGCCTCAGAGAATAGGTTCTTGCTAAGATGCCCCATCCATCTGCCCACCCATCTATCTTGTTGCCTGTAATTATCATGTAGAATTGGTTTGGGTAGAAGTGGAACTTTTTGTACCTCCTACTCTCAGCCTAAACCACTTATTACATCATAATGGCTACCAGGATTTTAACAACATCACTCATGAAAAATGAATTTTAGATATCTTTTTTTTATACTGAGCACTGAACCCAGGGGCGCTCAACCACTGAGCCATATCCCCAGCCCTTTTATTATATTTTATTTAGAGATAGGGTCTCACTGAGTTGCTAAGTTCCTTGCTAAGTTCCTGAGGCTGGCTTTGAACTTGAGATCCTCCTGCCTTAGCCTTCCAAGCTGCTGGGATTATAGGTGTTGCTGGATTTTTAGATATCTTCCCTAATCACCAGATTTGACTTAAAAGGTGTTAATTAGGGTACTGAAGTCTGAGTATTTCTCAGACTGTAACGGTTCCCTAAATTGCTATTCCTTACCGCTTCTCAGATATACTCAATTGGTTTTAATAGAATGATCCATAGTGAAAGAAAATGTTCTGAATGAAGTGAGCATGTGAATTTCACAATGTTTTGAAAAGTGATGAAAGCTACTTTGGAAATTAGGCTAAATTGCAAAGATATTTCTCTGGAATATGACTTTATTATTTGTCAATTTATTTTTACTTAATATTTTACATTTTTGAATGATAGATGTTTTGGTTATAAATTTTTCTGAATGGAGGAAATGAGAATGTTCTTCACGAGGACTCTCTTCATTTCTGCCATTTGTGGGGGTGTTACTTTCTGCTGACAGGGATTGTCCTCACATGCCTGTGGAGGAGGTTTGACCCTCCCATAGGGGTCCTCTGAATTCAGCAGAACAGTAACTGTCCTCTCCTTTTGTAGGCTATATTATCACATGACTTTTCAGTCTGGAGTCCTCTGTCTAAAACCTCACCCCTTTGGCCATCCTACTACTCTAACTGGAACACAGAACTCAGTTCTCCAAAGCCTCAATGCTAATTATGGTGTGTGTGTGTGTGTGTGTGTGTGTGTGTGTGTGTGTATGGGTAACTTTAGGCAGTCCTTGAACTAAGCTGAAACTGAAAATGCATGAACCAAGCAGTGAAGCACAATTTCCTGGAGAGTGATCACCTCTGGCTTCCTGCAGAGGTGCTGATGATATCTTTCTGCTGTATTTCTGAACTGGTAGAGTTTCTCACAGCATTTTGCTAAAGAAACAATTACCTTCAAGTGTCCTCATGACTTCTTCCTCATAAAGTGCTTCCTGTCTTCATATGTTGCCTATAATTATCATGTAGAATTGGTTTGGGTAGAAGTGGAACTTTGTATCTCCTACTCTCCTTACAATCATATGTTTGTTTGTAATAGTACTATTACGTTTATAGGATGTGTAACTCCTAAAAATTAAGAGGAATTTTATCTTTTTAAAAGAAATATATGGTATTTGGTAGAAAAGGACCACTCAACAATTGCTGAGCACAGATGAAGCATTTATCAATTAATAATCAGCAGTTGAACCTATCCCAGACTTTCCTGCCCTCTGCAGCAAGAGGTTCTGCTTTATCCTGGCTTATGAATTAATAAACATTGAAAAGCCTCCCTTTTTGTAGAAGAGGTGACTCAGCTCACTTTGTTTTGTGCTGATACATGTAATGAAAGCACAGAGATCTGCTTTGCCCAATAAATGAGCTCCTTTCAAAGTGGAAGCTGTGCAGAACCCAAACTCACAGATGCTAATTGTGTTTTTCTTGTGTGTGTATGGGTAACTTTAGACAGCCCTTGAATTAAGCTGTGTCTCACTAATGAGCTAGATGATTCTTTCATTGCCTGTTCCCTCCAGGTGAGTGGGTTCTGCTTGACACTTGCAGGGATTCCAAGGATTGATGTCTTAGGATAGACTTGCTGAGCAGAAGAGGGATGAAGAGGTGTTTTTTAGGTTATTATGCCTGGTGTTGCTTTTGTTCCTTGGTCCATTGGTCCTTATGTGTATTAGCTTTCTGTTACTGTGACAAAAATACCTGAGACGATCAACCTATAAGGATAAAAGTTTTATTTTGGTTCACAGTTTTATGGGTTTCAGTCCATCATTGCTTGGCCCCAGGGTCTTTGGGCTATGGCAGCACATCATGGGGAGGACTGCATGGCAGAGGAAGTTGTTTATCTCATGAGCTGGGAAGTAGAAGAGGGGAAGGTGTGGGGTCCCGATATCCCATTCAAGGGCATGCCCCCAATGACCTAAGTTCCTCCCACTAGTTTCTACCTCTCTAAGGTTATACCACCTCCCAATACCACCAAGCTTAGGACCAAACCTTTAACACATGGGCCATTGGGGGACATTCTTGATCCAAACAATAGCAGTATTACGTCTTGCATTTAGACATGTGGGATGGAGAAACCATGGCTTTCTTTCTTTAAGTTCAATGTATTAAGCATCCAGTTTTGAACCTCCTGAGCATGTTCTTGAGTCTCCCAGGGTTCATGCAAGTGGTACATCCCCCAAACTATTTATTTATTTTTAAACATTGGTTTTAATCACCTTCATAAAAGTAATTTATCCCTCTGTATGAAGTGTGACTTACTGTGCTGTTATAATTGATTGTTGTAGATGACTTAGGCAAAGGTGGAAGAATATACCTCCGACTCCTTATTTTAACTGTTGGTCTATGGAAAACATTGCTTGTTAGATGAGCCATGGTAACCCCAGAGGAAAATTGCATATTTGAATTTTTTTCTTAATGTTGATTTTTTTTCTATTTTCTGAGTCCAAATTTATGCAGTGCTCTTATATCAAGGATGAGACTTTAACTAAGGAGCTTGATGGTAAGTAATGACTGGCTTGTTTTTAAACTGGGCTGGTTTTAAAGATAAACTCATGTTCTGGCTGGGCTACACATTTACATAACATTTTAACTTAGATGGAGCAGTGCTTTTATAACACTAAACATTCATTGGTGTGGTGACATGTTTTAACTTATTCTAACCATTTGAATGTAGTATATAATTTCTTAAAAATGATTATCTGGATATTCTATAAATACTGAGCAAATCTATAGATCCACTGGGAAAAGTGTAAGAAAGGACCCAGACAGAACAGATCAGAGGACATGTGTATATTCCACTTTGATTTATATCAGTAAATAAGCTAAATTTGAAGGATATGTGTTATAGTTTGGATGTGAGATTTCCCTCAAAAGCTAATGCGTGAGACAATACAAAAAGGTTTAGAGGAGAAATGACTGGGTTATTAGAACCTTAACCAATCAATAAATTAATCCCCTGAAGGGATTAGGAGCTGGGTCACTGGGGTATGCTTTTGGGGTATATATTTGATATCTGGTGAGCAGACTCTCTCTTTGCTTTCTGATCATTATGTGAGCTGCTTCCCTTTGCCACACTCTTCCTCCATGATGTTCTGCCTGACCTCGAGCCCCGAAGAATGGAGCTGGCTGTCTAGGGACTGAGACCTCTTAAATTGTGAGACTGCAAATGAACTTTTCCTCCTCTAAAATTGTTCTTGTCAGATCTTTTAGTCACAGAGCAGAAAAGCTGCCTAAAATAGTATATCTGTGTTTGTCACATGTAACATCTAAGAGCAGGAGTGATTAAGAGTTTGCCTTTCCTCTGTATCTGTGTCTCCTTCTGACCAAGAGGGTTGGGAGTGTCATCCCTTCCCAATCACCACCAGCAGTTCTTTACAGTCAGATGGGCACAGTGATTTGATGGCTGCTTTTGAATAATGGACTTTCCATTCCACATTCAACTATGTTTTATGTTTCCAGATTTTATAAAAAGCATTTTTATAAAAAGCATTTTTACATATCTCTGTGTTCTGCAATGGATATGAAAGCATTAATTTGAAATTATGGTCTTCTGTATTACCTTTGTATTAAGGCTTGGGCAAATTTCAGCATATATTGTATTTTATAACATTCTGATTTGGGAAATACAGATTTCTGTGGCAGTGATGGAAAAAAAAGGGGGGGCTTGTTTCTGAGAATGCAACCCTATCAGTGATGTATCTTTATCATAAGCTTAGCATTACTCTGGGAATTTTGCACTAGTGATTTAATACATATCATAAAATGATTCCCCAACTGTTTGGCAAAGGTTAAGATGTTTTAAACATGCTCTGATAACTATGCTTTGTGTCCTGTGTAATGTCTTCTAAAATAGTAGTAGTGTTTCAGTATCAAGTTGTTAAAAGAACTCAGGTTTAAGTTCTTGTAGTTTGGAAACATGATTATCACCAGAATTATGATTTTTAGAAAAAAATTAATGGTCTTATCATTGTACTTTAGCATTAGAATGTGACTGTGGTTTGAAAATGTTCCCTCAAATTTCATGTGTTGAAAAAACTTCATCCCTCAAATCATATATTGATGGTGTTTGGAGGTTGAGATTTGAGGGAGGTAATTAGAGTTTGATGAGGTCATTGGGTAGGGTCCCCAAGATAGCATTAATAGTTTTGTAAGAAGAGGAAGAGAGACCACGGCTAGACACTTGGTCTGTCTCTCCATGCTCTCTGCCATGTTAGGATAGAGTACAAGGCTCTCACTAGATGCCAAGCAGATAGGGGTGCTGTGCTTTTGGACTTCAGGTTTTATAATCATGAGATAAATTAACCTCTGTTCTTTGTAAATTTTCCAGTCTGTGGTATTCAGTTATAGAAGCAGAAAATGAACTAAGACAATATGCCTTAGAGTAGAAATTCTTATCAGACTTAACTGCTGGGAATGATGGTGTCCTTGCTTTATTTATGTGACCCTTACAAACTGATGCTGGGGATGAGGCCAGATTGTTGGCCTTTGCTAGCTAGGAAAGCAGTCTGTGGTTATTTCATAAGCATCTCTTGGCATAGGGAGAGCACCACCACCACACTGGTGGACAAAAGTTGTCCTTAAAATATTTCATTGATGCCAGAGGGTAGGAAGAGGGAAGAGAGGGTGAACCAGCTGGGACAGCTGAGATGGCAGTGACCCAACTTCGAGGGACAAGGACTTGGCCTTACCACCTTCATCACAGTTGGGAAGAAAGGGCTGATGTCCTGAAGCTCTGCTTAGTGAATCCTGGGAAAACATGGTGGAGAGAGTGTGGCTGGGCTAGAGTGAGGTCAGTGTCCTGGACAGAGTTGGGTGGAGGGGAGGGAAGAGTCTGAAGAAATCCATTCCCTTCTAAATTACTGGAATGCTAGTGTCACTGGGAGGAGGATGAAAGCCTACACCTGTGACCAGGAAGCAGTGTGATGCCCCTCTTTGGCCACCATTTCTATTGTTAATAGGATCTGTCCTTCTTAGGGAAGGCCTGTCAGCCACCCCTGAGCCCAGAGACACACATATTCTTCAGCAGATTCCAGACAAGCCATGGGTCAGTCCCCCTGCAGCCTGTGCCAATACCCTGGAGATTATTAATCATATAGTCAGTTTGAAACTTGTGATTTTAAGAAGAAAGAGAGGCAGACAGGAGAAGATAAGTAAAATTTGGATTACTTTAGTCTCTGTCAATTTGTCTTGTTTGTTCCTTAAGCAATGTTGAAGTAGAGGATTTGCACAAGTTCTTTGAAACAATACTTTCTTAACAGCAAATTCCATACCTTCCAAGCAGCCAGGCAGTGGGAAGTGGCGACATGTAACATTTCCCAGCAGCCTCACTACATTCCTCAGTGTCTTCAGAATGCCCAACCCCAACTGGGCACAGTGGTGCACAGCTCTAAACCCAGTGTCTTGGGAGGCTGAGGCAGGAGGATCACAAGTTCTAGGTCAGCCTGGGCAACTTAGTGAAAGAGCCTGTCTTAAAATAAAAAAGGGGGCCAGGGTACAGCTTAGTGGTAGAATACCCCTTGGTTCAATAACCAGTGACCCTCATCCCCCAAAAATGTCCAGCCCCATGACTTTGTGTGTGTGTGTACGCGCGCGTGTGTGCGCACGTGCGCATGCACACAGGTGTGTAGACCATGGGAGGTGCTGTTTGTTTTGGGGAAAGTAGGCTGTCTGACCCCAAGGGATAGAGGAATGTTGCTAGGTGCTCACCACTGATACCTAGCCTTGGGTCTTTTTTTTTTGTCCATACCATTTGTAGCTTAGGTAGTGCTGTTCAGATGACACTTCCTGACTCTATGAACAATGATTTTGATGAGGGGAATCTGGGAGGAGAGTATCCTGACATAGGGAAGGGAGAGGAAAGTTTAGATAGGAGAAAAGAATTACATGCTAGGAGAAATGGCATGGATCCTTGAGCCTCTGTGTCCTCTGTATTCGGTTCCAATAAGGCCACTCCAGGATTGCTCAGAATTTTGGACAGCACAGTATCTTGCTTTTCTGCATAGAATGTGTCCTGTTCATTACTATTACCTACTGAAGTAGGCTAAAAATATGCTATATGCAGTGTTAGGATCTATTTACTCTAACCTTATATTTATGTAATCTTTTATAGTTTTCAAAGTCCTGACACCTGTATTTTTGTCTGAATTTCATGACAAGCTTATGAGCCTGCAGGCAGGCATTTTTTCCCTTCATTTTCCTGATGGAGAATGGCCCATGCACTAATTAAGATTAATGAAGTAGGCCGGGTGTGGTGGTGCATGCCTGTAATCCCAGCAGTTTGGGAGGCTGAGGCAGGAGGAGCAACAGTTCAAAGCCAGCCTCAGCAAAAGTGAGGCACTAAGCAATTCAGTGAGACCCTGTTTCTAAATAAAATGCAAAATAGGGCTGGGGATGTGGCTCAGTGGTTGAGTGCCCCTTAGTTCAATCCTGGGACTCCCCCGCCCCCCCCCAAAAAAAAAAGCATAATGAAGTGGGACTCAGGTTGTAGCTCAGATGTGTCCTGGTATGATTTCTAGCACTGAAAAAAAAAAAAAAAAGAGTGATGAGGTGGTCTACTCTGCTCATGTCTTCTACATTGATGCTGGTTCCCAAGGCTGACCTTGTGTGGTCTGAGCCCATTTCTCTAGGTGATCAGAGATGTTGGGACAAGGATACCTGGCCTGTGCATGCCCCTACATGGGCAACAAGTTGCACAGGTAGCCTCAATTAGCAGGTGACCTCATAAAGCATGCCTTATCACAAAGGTGATAGGGTTGAAGATTGCAAGTACTAGTTATCTATTGCTATACAGTAAAATCTCCCTAAATCTTAGCAGCTTATAGGGGAACAGTTTTACTGAATGGTTCTGACTCAGGTTTTTCATGAGATTGCAGCTGTGCTTAGAGTCATGTGAAATAATTGGAAGCTGGCTCAATTTTTGCTAACTTTTGGTAGGATTCTTCATTTTTTGCCATGGGACCTCCTTGTATATTGGTTTCCGAGTACTCACAATGTGGTGGCCAACTCCTGTAGAGCAGGAATGGAAGGAAAAAGCTGAGCTTCGAAGCCTTTCATGATGTAGCCTTAGAAGTCACACATTCACTAGCCTCATATTTTACATGTCAAAAGACAGTCCAGTCCTCACTTAGTGGAGGAGAATTAGGCTCCAACTTTTGAAGAGGTTGGTAGAAAACATGTGCCTTTTCTAAAGCAACTTGGTTGAACTGAAGGCTCATGAAGAACATGTTTGGAGGGACCTCTGAAGAGGAGGCTTTGATGTCCACATTCCATTGATGGTGGCACTGATACAAATTTTTCTAAAGATTGGCTTTTTTTGTGTAATGAAGGCTGCATGTGGCAATTTCTTTTATATAAGTAGTTTATATATGTTCTAAAAATGATGAAAAATTTCCCTGCCATTTAAAAAATGTATTCTTCCACACACACACACACACACACACACACACACACAGGTTTTTCATGAGTTTCTCCCTAATCCTGATGGAGCCAGCATGGGGGTGGGACTCTAAATGTGCCAAAGAGTTGTTAGGTGATTCAGATGCCCAATCCTGGCTAAATATGATCATTTCATTCATCGGTTAGTGTTTGCTGAAGCAGTTCTTAAATATAACGTCCCTTCCAATCCCACATCACAGCAAGGCTGTAGCTGTGAATATCATCCCAATATCATGTTGAAAAATAACCAGATGTCTCAGTTTGGGACATGCCTTGTCCTGGTTAATCCCTTATAACCTCCATTTCCCTCACCAAATTGCCCTGTCTGGACTAAGAATGTTATGATCACTCAGCCTTGATGCTGAGTCTGCCTAAATAAATATGAGTACTCCATTCCTCACTGGTGATTTTTAACCAGAGCTGTTTCAAAGTTACAGAGCAGCTTTTGAATAAAGACACAAGTTCCTCCCTAATCTTGATGGAGCCAGCATGGGGGTGGGACTCTAAAAGTGCCAAAGAGTTGTTAGGTGATTCAGATGCCCAGTCCTGGCTAAATATGATCAGTTCATTCATCTGTTAGTGTTTCATCCTCCCATCAATCCCTGAAATGCCTATTAACATATTGGTCCAGCTCTCAACATGAGATATATAGCTTGTGTAAAATAATACTTTGGTTGAAAAGAGGAACATAAAGCCACACTTATTTTTTTTAATTTTGACTGCCCTTATTTGATCAATCATCTTCCTTCTTAAAACAAACTATAAATTAAAATGATACATGTGTGATTGTCTCTTTTAAAGTTTTGTCATATTTCCTTCTATACTAAATATTATGGAGGTTTAAAAATTAAAGGACTAATTTTTACTGATGTAGGACCATTTAAAATTTACTTCATTGGAATATGATTTTTCTAAAAAAAAAATAGTATCAATTAGAATTCATGTATCTACTATATCTTGAGTGTTCCTGCCCCAAGTCGGTTGATACAGAAGGGAAGATGGGTCTCTTAACAAGTTATTAGGGCAAGGACTGTCAGAGAAATGTGTGCAAAGTACATCAAGAACATCCAAAGAAGGAGGAACAGTGAGTTCTACTTGTAGGGTGGGGCTCAGATAAGTCCAGTTTATTTTTATGAAAGGCATTCTCAGAAAATGGTTTTGCTAAAGCAGTTCTTAAATATAACATCCCTTCCGACCCACATCACAGCCAGGCTGTAGCTGTGAATATCATCCCGAGATTAGCTCATGTAAATAGATCTTTGGAAACTTATTCAATGGGGGGCTTTTTTTTGTTTTGTTTTTTCCTCTTGATCAAAAAGGAGGGTAAAGGGTGTGGAGAAGTGCAGACACCTGTGAGATCGAGTGCTGCAGTGTTGGCAATTCTTGCACATGATAACTCTTTGACTAGCAGAAGGCAAGGGGCACATGAGAGTTAAAAAGAATGTGAACCCTTGGCCCCAGGAGTATGTCATACACCTTATTGTCCCAGCATGTCCTGTTTACATTGCAAAATAGCCCTATCAGTGACAGTCCTAAAGGGCTACCTCATTGACTATGCAAGTTCAGAAACTTGCAGCATGACTTTTTCGGCCCAATTTTTTTGAGCAGTATTTTTTAACATAAACCCTTGAAATAGATTTTATTGAAGAAGTGATATATTTAGTACTCTTAATTCTACGTATATTGGGCACAGACTATAAGAATGAAAGTATAACTCTATAAATCTGAGTAGATACAAAAATATGTATATATTCCTGGGCCCCAAGGATGTCAATGGTTTAGTTAGAAGCTAGGAGAAGCAAATGTAGAAAAGTGTTAAACTTTATGTAGACAAAGTTAAGACTAAAGTAGTTATTGATGGATGAAAAACTTAGATAAATTACTACAGGTTAAGGGACTGTGGTTCATACACTGATAATACAGTGCATGATCCAGTTACTCCTTACTAAGGAGGAATAGTCTTGTAGTTTGAATTTCGGTTGGTTCTCATAGATAGATCTCTCATTAATGAATTAATTAATCTCATGGATAGATTCTTTTCGAGCAATTTCTTCTTTTTCTTCTGTGTGATTGAAAGGTACACTGAATTTTTAACACACCTTTGGTGAGGTATATTTATGTACAATAAACTACATATCTTTAAAGTATACAATCTGACGAATATTGAATTTAGCATATGATTACACTCTCAAAATCACAAGCAAGATACAGAGGTTTTTGGTTTTTTTCTTTTTTCTTTTTTTTTTTTTTTTTTTTTATCACTGTTAAAAGTTTCCTTGTGCTTCTCTGTAATTCATCCATTCCTTTTCCTCTGCCCTGGGATCTACCATTGATATCTCTCTCTTGCTCTCCTCACCTCTCTCCTATATTGCATTGTACTGTAGTTTTCTCTCTCTCTCTCTCATCTAGTTCTTTCACTAAACATAATGGTTTTGATACTTACTCGTATTGTGGTATTTCTGGAGTTCATTTCTCTTTATTGATGAGCAGGGTTTCACTCACCACAACAATTATCTATTTATTCACCTGTTGACAGACATTTGGGTGGTTTCCAATTCTGGCTATTAGGATGCCTCCCCACAGGCCACTCTGAGCTTTCTTGCCCAGGTTTGCAGACCTTCCTCAAGTGACCAGAGGGGAGCAATTCTTGGAAGTACAAAAGAAAGCTGTTTGCTTCAGCAAATAAAGTGTTTTACTAATACCAGGCTTTAGGAGGTAAATGCCATTCTGCAACCTGTGTACTCAGAAAAATGAGATATTATATCGCATCTGATTCAAATTTTTGTATGATATGTCAAGGTCATTGTACTGTCATGTGTAACTAATTAAAACAAATAAAAATAATTAAAAAATAAAGAATACAAATTGAATTAGGTTGGCCAAGTTATCTTTTTCAGCCTCTAATTCAGCAATTTTCTTTTTTCACTATTATCACTCATATTTAAACAATGTTCTCTCTAAATGATTAGATAATTAGAATAAAATTTTAGAACAGATGACTTTTCAGGGCACTTTACTAATCAATAAACAGCTGTTGATTTGAAGATTCATTTAATTCTATTCAGTGGATGTCTTTAAATGATGTAAAATGGATTATGGAAATTTTAAGTGTTCATTAAAAATAAAGAACATGGCGTACCGACACCATGTACCCATTTACAAGCTTTGACAAATTTTAATATTTTGTTAATATCATCTGATTATTTATGTTTTTTGTCTTGAACATTTTAAAATAAAAAACCCACAAGCTGTCTTTTTTTTTTTTTTTTTAATGTGTGTGTGTGAATACTCCCATGTGCCAGCTAATAAGGATGACTTTCCTCATGGCAATCACCTCCTTAGCCTTGTGACAAAACCAACAGTGAGGTCCTCAGTGGCATTTAAGTCCCTATGTATATGTACATTTCCAAGATTGTGTTTAAAGCAACTTTTTATAGTTGAAATCATTATTTTATATTTAGTACTGGGGATTGAACCCAGGAGCACTTTACCACTGAGCTACATCCCCAGCCCTTTTTATTTTTATTTGAGACATGGTCTCGCTGAGTTGCTGAGGGTCTTGCTAGATCTCCCATGCTGGACTCCAATTTGTGATCCTCCTGCCTTCACCTTCTCATTCTTTGAGATTACTGGTGTGTGCCACTGTGCCTGTGTGATCATGATTCTTAAACTGGAACTATCAAAGGCTGGGACTATCAAAGACAGTTGGTTTTCATGAATTCCCTTCTGGTTATATTATGTATATGCCCTTATATTTCATGTCTGTATCTTCTTGTCATATGTGGCAGATGTGGCTTAGCCTTACTTATAGTTCCCTTGATAATGCCTGTTCTGTCTTTGTGGCCTCTGTACTGATCTCCCTGGTATGCTATGGGTGATGCATCTTATCTTACTCTGTGATCTCTGCTTCTCACATGGCTCATTTGCTCCAGCCGGGGTTTCCTTTTTCCTTTTCTTAGTATTCCCTGTAGCTAATCAGCCACCTGTTCCCTCACTCATGACCTTTTATCCATCCCCTAGCATGAGAGGGACACTGTGCTAGATGCTGGCAACCTGGCCTTCTGTGAGGAGGGAGAAGTACAGAGGCAGGGTCTCTTCTGTGCGGTGCATGTGATGTTGCTATGGGAGAGACAAGACCAGAAGGTGGGGCACCCATACCTCATCGGAGGCCACTGCTGGAGGAAGTATGCTGGAGCTTGGACAGGAGGTCTGGATGCACAGGCAGAGAGAGGTGTTTGCTTGACAGCAGGCAGGGAGTTATCCCAGATGTCTCTGGAGAGTATCATTTAGTGTATGGGTTGTGAGTGTCATTATTTTAGTAATTTAGTCTTCCCAAAGCTTACAAAGAAGGGAGAAGGCTAAGATTGTGAAGGATGGCACTGGGAAAGTTGTACAGGCAGTAGGGAGCCCCAGAATAGTTCAGGTAGCATGGTGACAAGACTCACATTTGAGCTTTAGAAAGGTGAAGCACATCATTCATATTCCTTGATCTTTGTATCTGAATTTACTTAAGGGTAGGTGGTTAAACTAATTTCTGGGTTGAATAAGACTTAAAGGTAGACTGAGCACAAATCATTTAATAACTACAACAAATATTTCCCATGCTGGTTACCTGAGCTGTGATATTTTGGATTTCACTTGATCCCTGCTAGGAAGGAGCCTAGTGAACAGCTGGCCTGTCCTTCTAATTTGATGGACCTTTCTGAACCCATGTTTTCCAATAATTAACAATCAGATTTCTTTCTGTGCATATTTGTGTGTATATAACTGGGGACTGAACCCAGCAATGTTCTACTACTGAGCCGCATCCCCAACTCTTTTTATTTTTTTATTTTGAGACAAGGCATCAATTTGCAATCCTCCTGCCTCAGCCTCCAGAACTGCTGGGATTATAGGCATGCTCCATCATGCCTGGGACAATCAGATTTAAAAGAGAAATCAGTTATGCTAGTAGTACTTACTGTCCCTTGGTAGCTAATAGGACATGATATGTACAGTTGACTTTGCCACTTGCCTGTTCTGTTGTCTCTATGATTGGCATATGCCTTTGATTGTGTTTGCACAGTGCAAGGATCCACCTTGAACCATTGTTCCCTCTCCATTTCAGAAGGAAATATGACTACCCTAAGGTTGTTGCTGCTCAAGTGGAGAATTTCTCTTTCCAGCACCTTCATATCTCCATCTGTTGTCCCTTATTCATGCTGCCATTTTTCTCTGTACCCCATCTGTTTTGCCAAGGCCTTGGTATAGGGCCTGTATGCAAGAAGTTTAATAAAAATAGAAACACAATACCAAGCCAAAAAAAGACAGAGTGAGGAGAGATATTAACCATGAAAGCAAAGCTGTGTGCCGTGGTTGAGCATCAGTTTTGTCTTTGTGTGTCTTACAAGCTGGGCAAAAGGGAAACAATAATTTCCATGGTTCCCATTATTGAAAGTAGGACACTTTCTGGTTTCTCAAAGGAGGGCATCATTTTTTCTGGCACTAAAAGGTAATTACTTCTTTTTGTTTGTTCTGGTCACTGCTGCTCACATTAATTCTGTGGCTTACTGGAAATGTTCCTTTGGAATTCACAGACACTAAGCACACCAACTGCATGTGGAGTTTGTGACAAAGAGTGTGGGCATGGAACCACGTTACTGTGGGCAGAGGGCATCTGCTGAGCATCCCAAAGGCAAGAGCCCAGGGCTGCTTGTCCTTGAGTTGGACGGGTATAGGAGCTCTGGGTAGGAAATTCATGGAAGGATAGAAGGAACCAGGCACAGAGGTATTTGAGAAAGGAGACTTATCTATACAGTGGTGAGTGTTGGAAGTCAAGCAGAGAGAACAGCTGGACAAGATCTCTCATGGACATTCACACTGATATGCTGCCCACCAGGAGCCCTAGCCATAGACAGTGAAGGATCCATGAGAGATCATTGGCTCTTGTCTTAAAAAAAAACTAGCCCTGGCAGCTGTGTGAAGCGGGGGATGTATGGTGCAGAGAGACAGGTGGGTTAGGCCATGGTAATTGCCCAGATGCAAAAGGAGAAGGTTCTGAGCTGCTATAGGAAGGAGCTGTGGGCTCAGAACAGGAAGAGAAGGGCATTAAAGACATCTGTCAGTGGTGGAATGGAGAGGAGTGGTGACCAGTGGTAGGAGCAGAATGAGGGAAGAAAAGATGAGTTTGGGGTTCTAGATGGTAGGACTTGGTTAGTCATGAAGACCATAAAAACAATTACCGTTTGAAGAGCCTTTTACAAATTGCCTTTGCAGGCATGAAGGCACAGTTGTCCTTTTAAAGTGTGAAGACGATAGGACAAGAATTATTGGCTCATTTCATAGTGTGACTGAGGAAGATTCAGAGATTCTTTCAAAGTCCTGCAACCAAAATGGTGGGAGCTATCCTCAGGCCAGAGGAGCTGACTCACGGGGCCAGTGGGATCTGGAATGTATAGCCGGCCTGCAGTTTGGAATAAGGAACAAAAGAATAGCTTCCATATTGGGTGAGAGTATAACAAAGGGCTGATGAGGGCAACCACCCTGGTATGCTCTGATGAGGGGCTTCTTGCACTGCAGGGGACCAGGCTTCAGGGGCCTTAGAAATCATCAAGGTACAGGAGGCACTAACTTCCATTCAGGGCCTGCTAATGCCACTGTAGGAACTGCTCCTTTACTCTGACTACCTCTTTCATTTTCATCTGATGTTCTCCTTACCTTGTTTTCCTAAGGGTATCATATCGTGGGAGGACTAAGAATTTACCCAGTGTCTAGGGTTGCCAGATAACATACAAGAAGCCCAGTTAAATAAGAACTTAAGATGGAAAAAAATACTACCATAATTCTGTCCAAATTTCCTATTGAACTAGGCTTCCTGTATTTTTATTTGCTATTTAACCCACTATCTTAGTTTGGATTGCTGTAACAACAACCCCACAGACTGAGCAGCTTAAACATTTTTCCCCCCACAATATGGAGGCTGTAAAGTTCAAGATTAAGGTACTAGTATAGTATGGTTGGTTCTAAGAGCTCTCTTCCTCGCTTGCAGATAGCTGTCATCTTCATTTCTTCACATGGAGGAAAGAGGAAAGAGGAAAGAGAGAGATAGAGAAAAAGAAGTGGGGGAGGGAGGAAGTGAGGGAAAGAGAGAGAGAAGAGAGAAAATAAATATGAATATGAATGCACAAGCTCTCTGTTGTCTATCTGATCTTATAGTAGCACTAATTCCATTTATTAGACTCCATACTCATGACCTAAGCATGTCCTCATACCATCACCTTGGGCATTAGGTTTCAACAGGTTTTTTAGGGGAATGCAAACACTGAGTTCCATAGCATAGTGTCATGGAACCAAGAGATGATCTATAAAACCTAACTGGCTATTTTGCTATTATAATCTGCTGCTGGTGGGTACTGCAGTTGTGAGAGTGAGCAGGTGTCCAGGGGAAAGTGTGTGAAGTGAGGACATAGGGCGCCCAGTGAATTCTAAGGTGCACCAACTCCCTGAGAGATAGCCCAGAATGCTCCAGCAGCAAAAATTGAGATGAGGGAAGGGGGGCTGAAGGAGCCTGCCCAGATGCTGCAGGGACCGGGGCTCTAATGAGAACTGAGATCAAGTGTCAGTGGGAGGGGATGCCTGTGACCTCATTGAGTCAGTCAGGAGATGGCAGAGACTAGTTGGCCAAGAGTTTAGGAGGCCAGATAAGGAGGAGATTGTGAGTGGTTATTGATTTTCCTGAAGGCATCTGTTGGGAAAGGAGATCAAATATTTTGCAAAATAATCAAATGATAGACTCCTTTTTTACTTGAATAGAATGAAAAGTTAGGGGGAAAAAAAACAAAACACTGGTATAAACCAATTGGTGGACCAAATTCTGAATCCCAGATGAGGTGGGCACACTTGGAGGAGATGTGGTTCATATTATCTACAGTTCTCTGCTCTGTTTCTTATTCAGGCTATGTCTGTATGCCATTGTTATTACAAGGGGGAACAATAACTTTCAATTGTTTTATATTGTTATTAAGGGCAGGTTGAAAAAACAAATATTGTGGGCCCTCAATATTTTGCAGGTTCTGCATCTGCAGATTCAACCAACCACAGATCAAAAATATTTAAAAATACAGAGTTTATTTCTTGGCATTATTCCTTAAACAATAAAGGGTAACAGCTACTACAGTAACATGTGCATTGAATTTAGTATTATAAATTATGTGGAGATAATTTAAAGTGCACAGAAGAGTATGTATCGGTTATATGTGAATCCTATACCATTGCCATTTTACATAAGGGATTGAGCAATTGAAGATTAGGATACCCAGGGTAGGTTCTGGAACCAATACCAACCCACACCATTACAAGGGTTATATATCACTGCATATAATAAAGTGGGGGAGGACCGCTTTCCATGGACATCCATCTTGAAGACAGGTACTTAAATCCAGTTCTTATTTTCTATTTGTTTTATTACTATATTTAAAGTAACATAGAATCCCATTGACTTATTTTGTGTATAGTTCTGTGGATTTCACACTTGTGTAGATCCATGTAGCCACCAGCTCAATCAGGGTACAATAGAGTTCCTTCACTTCAGCTGTACCACAGGACTGCATGATGTTCTCTTCTAAATAGTCTTCCTGGCAACTGCTGATCTGTTCTCTGTCTCTGTAACTTTCTGAGTCTGCCAGGTAAGTAACACCTGAGCCTAATTTCATTCACTTAGCATACCCTCTTTGAGACTCAGCTCCTTGCATGTGTGAACAGTTTGTTCCATTTTCATTGCTGTGGATCCTCTAAGTTTGTTTACAATCCCATGAGCAACACTCCAGTTCCATTTGCTTTTTATCCTCACCAATATTTGGTAATATTAAAGTTTTTTAAAAAAATTTAGCCATTTTATAAGTACAGGATAGTATCCCATCATGGTTTTAACTTGCATTTACCTGATGGCTAATAATGTTAAGAATTTTTGTTTATTTGCCATCCATGTATCTTTTGGTAAAATCTCTCTGTTGCAGTCTTTTATCTATTTTCGGTTGGATTGTTTTCTTATGTTGTGTTTTGAAGTTTCTTTATATAATGTGGTACAACTCCTAAGTCATATATCTGATTTGTAAATTTATCTTTTCTACTCTATATAGCTTGTGTTTTCATTATTTGGCAATGTCTTCAGACGAGTGGAAGTGGGTTTTTGTTCTGCACTAAAGGGGATTGAACCCAGGAAATTCTACCATGGAGCTACATCCTCAGCCCTTTTTAATTTTTTTTTTTTTTTTAAACTTTTGAGCCAGAGTCTTGCTAAGTTGCTGAGACTGGCCCTGAACTTTCATTCCCTATGCTTCAGCCTTCCAATCGCAGCACCATGCCTGATAGTAAAAGTTCCCAACTGCGAGGAAGTTCAGTTTCTTATGGACATCTTGCTTTAGACATGCATTAAGTGCCCCTTCCGAGAGCTCTTGCCTAACATCAGGCCATGAGAAATCTTTCTCTTAGATTTTCTACTACAGGTTCATTACTTTTACTTTTCATTTACATGCATGTTCATTTTTGAGTTAATTTTTATATAAGATGTGAGGTTTGGGTCACTCTTCTTCTTCCTACTTGTTGGCATGGAGTCTTCACTTGTTCCAACACCATTTATGGAGAAGGCTCTCATTTGTCTATTTACTTACCTTTGCATCTTTATCAAAAAGAAAAAAAAAACTTGGCCATATTTCTGTGGATCTATCTCTTGATTATTTTGTTTACTTGATATGTAAGCATTCCTTCACCAATATCATACTGTCTTGAATATTGTAACTGTATAGGAAGTTTTGAAACTCTGCACTGTGATTTCCCCAACATTTTTCTTTTTCAAAACTGATTTCACTGTTCTTCTCTCTGTCTCTCTCTTATTTATTTTTATTTTAACTTTCTTTAGTACTGGGGATTGAATCCAACAGTGCTCATCCCCAGTCCTTTTTATATTTTATTTTGAGACAAAGTCTTGTTAAGTTGTTGATGGTCTTGCTAAGTTGATGAGGATGGCTGTGAACTTGGAATCCTGCCTCAGCCTCCCTAGCCATTGGGATTACAGGAGCCCGTCACTGTACTTCTCATAGTCTTCCCTGAATTCTGCCAGGTTTCATAGTTGCACTGAATGGGAGAGACAGAGAGGAGTAAGTTTATTTTATTTGAATTGTTTTTCTTCTTTGAAAATGCATGTGCTTAATACATCCAGACAATGAATGTTGTTTGGAATCAAGCCATGAAAGTATATGAAGGAACCTTAAATGCATATCACTAAGGCAAATAAGCCAATCTCAAAAGGCTGCATCATTTCACCTATATGACATTCTGGAAGAGGGAAGACTATGGAGACAGTAAAGCAGATGCCAGAGGTGTGTGTGTGAGAGAGAGAGAGAGAGAGAGATATGGATGGATTGGCAAAGCACAAAGGATTTTTGGGGCAGTGAAACTATCCTGTATGATACTTATAGTGGTAGATTCATGTCATTATACATTTGTTCAAACCCACAGAATGTACAACACTAGGAGTGAACTCTAATACACAGTGTGATCTTTGGGGTGATGATGATGTGTAACTGAGTTTGTTGAAACAAATACATGACTGGTATGGGGGTGATGACATTGGGGGAAGCTGTGCATACATGGTAGCTGAGAGAATGTAGGAAATCTTTGTGCCTTCCTCTCAATTTCATGTGAGCCTAAAACTGCTAAAAGAAAAGTTATTTTAAAAATAACGTATGTGCCAAAGATCAGATGATGAAATGATTGAGGTGCTAGTAAATATAGTTGAAAGTTCACATGATTTATTTGAAACACAGAGGAAATAAAATTATTGAAGAAAGCATAATGTACTTTGAAAGTATACCTGTAAATGTCCCCCATTTCCTCTTTAATAGTTGTAACATGGCTCTTAATTATATTCTTCTATGTGTTTTCTGGGCTATATCCTTTATTAGAATCATCAGGATTTTTTAGATAATTTTAAAGATGCCAAAACTTCTCAACAAAGTTAAGGTGTGTACAATGCCGTTTGCATAAATTTGTGGTGTGTCTTCTCCCTGAATCATTGGGTTTTAAAAAGCTAAGCATAGATCATTCACCTCTTGGTTCTGGGCTGGAACATAGGGCGGGGCTGGTGGTAATTTGAGAATGACAGCAGCTGTATCTTTCCCTACAGGACCACAAGTGTCTTGGAGGAAAGTATTTCTCTGCTGCCTGCCGCATGCTGCGTGGGCACTGCCATTAGTCACAACCTGCAGCCTGGGAAGTGTGCGTGCTCCACAGGTTCAGCATTTCTGCTGGCTCTGTAACTGCCAATTATCTCCAAATTGAAATCATCTAGAAAAACAGACATTGCATGTTGAGAGATTGTTTTCCTGTTGTTGAAATTACAGCTGTCATTTTCATTTGGTATAGTTTTTGTTGTCTGTTATTCTTACTTTTGGAAGAATGGCATGGAAGTGGTGATCTACAATTCACTGGTTTTGGAAGCTGGAGTCTCAGACCCATCTAAATATAGCACCGTTGTCTCTGGAGTGGGTGGAAGAAGCATTCTGAGTGACCATACATGGGCTGCTGTCCACCAGGCCCTGTGTTCTTTTCTGTGCACTCCCTCCCTCCCTGCTTCTCAATTCAGCTAATCTCCAGATCAGATTTACCCTGCTTGCTGTGCATGTGTGTGTGGGAGTCTCTGTGAATGTGGAGCTTCTAAATATACTCATCACTTGATATGGGTATTTATGTTCTAGTATTTGTGGTGCTGGCACTCCAGGTAGGCCACTGTGTTTTTAGTGCAGAGTTATGATTGTAGTTGAGAAGTCTCTGGGGACCAGCTGTTGACTTGATGTGTTCCTGTGGCATCTCATGCAGGGACAGAGAAGATCAGTAAATAATGTGAAATGGATCTGCCCTGTGATGTCCACAGATACAGTCTCCCTTACTTCCTGTTCCTCAGAGGCAGCTTTGGAATATTGCTGGGAGTTTAGAAAGCATTTAGAGGGTCTAGGCTACAAGTGAGATGATCTCTCTCCCCATCTGCTGTCTTCATTGAGTGTTCTTATCTCTCAGTCTCTGCATGCGCTTCTGCTCTCTCAGAGGTTATCATGTTGAATTCTTGTAGCAGCTGTGTAAGGGAGGCCTTCTTATCACCTGCATTGACAGTACAGAAACTGCAATGGAGAAGGAGTGCTTCGTCCTCCTATTTGTCAGACAGTCTGTTTCTCTGCCTGTTGGTCCATCCATCCATCTTGTTGGTTGTTAGTTATATACACACAGGTCACTCAGGTGAATTAGCCAAGGCTACAGAATCGTCTTTTTTTTTTTTTTTTTTATAATTTATTTATTTTTAGTTTTCGGCGGACACAACATCTTTGTATGTGGTGCTGAGGATCGAACCTGAGCCGCATGCATGCCACGCAAGCACGCTACAGCTTGAGCCACATCTCCAGCCCAGAATCGTCTTTTTTTAAGTTAAAGATGACTGACCCACAGAGACAAAAGGCCACATATTATATTAATATAATTTTCTAATTTTATCTAGAGAGTTTTTTTTAAAAAATTACTGTACATTTAGAATTAAAAAATGAGACCATAACTCTTATTTGGAAAAAATAAATTATTTCAAATAAAGTTTCTCTAGTTCTTCTTAGACGTTTATAGCTTATACATCCTAAATAATTAAAGATATACTCTAATCCCATTTGGAAATTGAATTTGAGGCTCAGTAGATGAGAAGAGAGCCAGGAAAGAGAAAGAGGTTCAGTGCGTGGAAGTAAGGAAGAAGGGAAAAGAGACAGAGGTTGGAGTCAGATAGGTGGACAGAAAGGGCAGGAGGCCAGGGAGACCTAAGAGAAATGCTGAATGGTGGACTGAGAACACTTGTCTGAATTATCAGATGGAAATGATGCCATTGTGGTTATGTGGATCAACAATCCTCTCCATTTTTACCGGTATATATATTTTTAACTTTTTATCTTGGAATAATGTTACACAGTTAAAGAACCATATATTTTTGCAGATATTTCTGTTGTTAACATGTACACGTGCTGTGTCATTCTCTCTCACCCTCCTCATAGTCCCATCTATGCATCTGCACACATGCAAATCTCAGCCTGTCCCACACTCTGTTTATAACTTCCTTCATTGGCAGCAGGAGACCTGGCTCCCAGTCCTTCAGTAGATTTACTTATTTGTTTAGTTCTTTGTATGTAATTAGCCTCTTAGCCATTTCAGCCTCTCCTCGGCTTCTTTCAACCATACTTCTTAAAGAAAAGAAAATCAAGAAAGGAAGGGAAAAGTACCTTTTAAAGAAAGGTTCAATTATTATTATTATTATTATTATTATTATTATTATTGCCTTACAATTCTTAATACACGTTTATACCACAATTTAAAGAATTATTGAGATTAAAAAAAAGGTTCATTTTCCCACGGAAACAATGAAGATTGCACTAATCTGTAAAAGTCCCAGAATTTTTAGAAATTGACTTTGAGACATGAGAATTTTTGATAGAGTATTTCCATTTCCCCAGTAAGAAAAAAAAAATGTTTTATTGAGATCTGCTTCACATAACGTACAACTCACTTGTGTATTTTGTGAGGTTTTAAGTTACAAAAGTGTTCAAAAAATTTCAGGTCAAAGGCAAATCATTGTAGGCAAGAATTACCAGCTTATGTGCCTCTTTCGTTAGCATTCCCAGGACCTAAAGTTTAATAAACCTTTCTTATGGAAATTTTACTAGTGTTATTCTCCAGGGAAGTCATGTAAAGGTGGCCTTGGAACCTGTGGAGCTGCTGACTGAGCATGTGGTCCTTTGTGGATCACTGCTGGCCTGTCTGCTGACACTGAAAAAAACAGAGCTTGGAGTCAAGGCCCAGCTGCTGCTGACTTAATGGAACTGCATTCTTCAAACAGTGGGGGAAGTGTTAGGAGGCAGTTCTTGACTGTGAGACTGTCCCACAGCAAAGTAGAGCAGAACTAGTACTTTTTTGGCTCAATGTGATGTAGACTTGAACCTCAGAGTTGGTGTGGTCATTGTGGTGGCAGATGAAGCATTGTCCTTGACCTTGGCAATAGGCATCCTATCCTGGCTGTACGAAGCCACTTGGCCTGGGGTCCATTCTCCTGGCTGTTGCCTGTGCAGAGACTGATGTCAGGGCCTTGACCAGGAGGGCCTGTTGCACTGCCTGCCACAGGCCCTCCCATCTTGGCATGTCAGTGTTTCCAGGGTTTCCTTGACTTTGGTGCTGAACCCTAGCTGTATTTCATAACTCTTATTTTACCAAGTTTTGCTCTTTTACCTGCATGTCTCAAATGACTCCTCTCCCCTGTGAGCTAAAGGCCAGGCTCATGGTGGAGCTGACAGCCCTTCCCCATCTGGCCCAAGTGTACATAAAGGTTGACTGTCCTGTCCCTCCAGTGCACCAGAGTTTTCCCTCTCGTTTCCTGGGGGGGTATCTTCTGTTCCATTTACATCTCACTTGGCCTCAGCTCGCAGCCAGTCTCCTCACCCCTGGCCCATGTTCACTGCAGGAGGTGGCTATGGGTCCCCTGAGTTCATTCCTCTACCCTGTGTAGTCCCTGACCTTCCACAGGCATTCTTAAAGCTTGTGGAAGGGTTGAATGACTAAACAAGAAGGACTAGTGCTGGCTAGATGGGGAGGAAAAGCCCTCAATGCAAGAAAGCCCCAAGTGAACATACTCTGAGGGGCAAAGTGGACCCTTCCATCCTTTCCCAGTACTTTGGAGTGATTCCTTTCTCAGTACTTTGGGTCATGCTCTTCTTTCCCAGAAGCCTCAGGGCAAGGGGCTCCCAGAAATTGACATGGGTAACATGGGCACAGCTCTTGCTGCTGTCTGTGAAAATGATGCTTAATGGAGTCAAGGAACATTTAATCACAGGTTCCAAATCTTCCAGGGACAAGTGTGAGTCATCTTTCTCAATCTGTGATTAAAATGGCTGATTAAAATGGATCCTTCAAATTCCTGTTTTATTATAATCAAAAGTAGTTCTGTGGCCTCAGAGCCTAAGTTTGCATTTTGAGCTTCAGGATGCTGCTTGATATTTGCTTCTTCAACCAGCTCTTTTCCTGCGTTTAGCACAGTGACTTTTATTTGGAGAATCCAGGGTGGATTTCATAGGGAAAAGAATAGGGCCCATTGTCATGGAAGATTAATCTAAAAAATGCTAAAGTACCTCTTTATTAAAACAAAGTCTGAAACTCTAGGTGAGCAGGTTAGAGGAAGAAGGGAACAAGGAGAGAGGATTGCAGCATTTAGTGAGGCTTCAGAAACATCCTCATCAGAAGTGGAAACGCTTATTTTGTTTTTTTCCAAGGTGATGCAGAAGCTGGAATTGCCAGCCTTCTGCATGCCTTGTGGATGGTTCTGTGTTCTTACCTTTGTTGCATCAGGGTTTGGCCAGGAGGATGCCAAAGGAGTTCCCAGAGTGGGCCTCACTGATACTGGGGTCAGTTTCTGGGGACTGGTTGTGTGGAGCACCTCTAGGAATCCCTCAGCTCTCCATGCTGCCTGGAGCCCAGGGCATTGGTATTTTTGGAAGTTTCCCAGTTGACTCTGATGGACATCTGTAGGTGAGGACACCTGGGTCTGTGCCATAGCAGTTCCCAGGCCTTCTGCTCTGTTTTTATTAGGATGTTTCCTCCAAAAAAGGATCTTTTCCTCTCCATCCTCTCAGACAGCTTTTTGCTGTGGTAGAGTCTTGCCCCTTCCCTCTCTGCAAATCTGCTCTGCAAAGAGGTGAAGCCATGGACATGGGGATGTAAGGACCGGAACACTGGAACAGCACATAGCCCTGTGGATCCATGCCTTTGCCCTGTGGATCCAGAACCAGCCCTTCCCCAAAAAGTAAAAAACAAAATCCTAATCATAAAAAAGGAATTCTGATCCTAGATACCAGAGGTCCTCTTCAATTTCTCGCAGCACTACTGGTAGGAAGTGAAACAAAATAGGAGGTTCCAGGGGATTTGTGCTTCAAAATTTACATAAAAATTTTGCCTTGTTCTTGCATATTAGAGCTTACTCTGTGGGGGTGAGGGTGGAGGTGGGGTGGGGATGGAGGTGGGGCCTCTTTCTGCAGCCAGCCTTTCTCATCCTTTCCTTTGGACCTGACCTGGCCTCTCCAGTGTCTGGAGTGGTGTAAACATTTAGCTATTGTGTGTGCCTCCTCTCCATTTGCTCTGGATCCTTTCCCTCCTCCTCAGCCCTGCCTTCATCACTCTCCCAGCCATTCTCTATTCCTGGGGAAACCAGCCCAGGAAGCTGGGGTTCAGGCAGATCATTTTCATTTTCATTTGTTAACATTGGTGTTTCCCATTTCAGACACGCCCCCCCTCCCGCCCCGCCCGCCAAAATGCAAACCTTCAAATAATTAGTATGAGAGAAGAGTTTTTTTTTTTTTTTTTAACTACTAGTGTCTCAGCATTCCTTGAAAATAGAGTTCTTGTGTCTTTTATTTTAAAACACAACTGGTTAATAGACAAATTAAGACTTAGACTTATGTCTCCTGGAGCTAGTGTTGTCTGAGGCAGAGCACCACAGAACATAGAATTCCTACTGAAAGACATTTTCTTTATGAAATTTACTGTGTGAATATGAAAGATTGTGTTGAACCTGCGCTCAAAGGTTTCTTAGTGGCGGTATTTCAACTGATCTTTATAGTCTGCACTTTCCTGAGTAAAGTTGCCACATAGATGTAAAAATTGTCTTCTGCTCCCAGATCCAGACATCCACCCCATGATGTATTTCTGTCCTTCTATCATAGATAATTAATAGTCTTGGCTTGGTTTATTTATTTGAAAGTAAAAGATTAAGAACTGGGATAGAGTTAGGAGCTTGTTGTCACAGTGGGGTGAACAGATAAAGAGCCACTCAGTGAGAGTTGTAGCAGTGGCCACAGACAGGAAGGGACATATAGGAGGTTCTTGCAGGGGTGCTGTCATCAGGCCTGTGCTGACTTTGACCTGGGGACAAGAAGGGACAATGAGTGTATTCTTCTCCTGGGACACAGAGAGGGTAGTGTGCAGTGTCTTTGGGAGTGATATTGAAATAAGACTGCATGAGTTTGAAGGCCTAATGTGTTGAAGGGGCAGAAAGAGCTGGGAGGCAAACCACAGCAGGGACAGCAGGCAAATGGAGATCCTTCACAGGGAGAGGAGAAGTGCCTGGCTGCAGGGACACACAAGGAATTGCTGTGAAGAAGGTGGGTATTTGGGCTACAGTGAGGCATATAAATGGGAGGGTTACAGGTAAAGGAAGAGTGCCAAGAACAAGTGGCTGAGGAAGGTCATACCTATAGGTGACAGAAGTGCAGGCAGAGATTCCAGATGGAATTAGCTTCACCAGAGAAATGAGCACAGTACGTGAACTGGGTGGGTCAGTGACACTCTTAAAAATAAATATCTAAATAAAATAAGTTTTATGAGGAGTTGGAATTCCAAGATCATTGAAGCATTTAGGTATTTTGGGAATTGTATTTGATTATCAAACTATTTAGGCAAGTTAACTACTTTCAAATAAGTAAAATTAGTGTGTCTCTCTGGTGAAATTTGTCATTCATTTTTAGTATCTTAATTTTAAATGCCAGCTAGATCTAGCCACTATAAATATGCAGCAGATGTAGCTGCCTAGCCACTGAGACAGGCAGGAGCTGACAATCCAGGAGTAGTTTTCAGTTTGAAAGCAGAAGCCAATGTTGGAAGGTAAGTTAGCCCCAGGTCCTTATTACCTAATGACTTATTACAATTCTCAGGAATGCCATTGTAGATTTGGGTTTCTGCTTTGATAAATGGGGAATTTTAAGTAGTGGTATCTCCTATGTCATTATCTTAGTAATGTATGTTAGGAAGCTAGAATGTATGTTAAAAACTTACAAAAAGTATATAGGTTTATAAATTTTGAGGTGGCTTTTCAGAAATGAGAATGTTGTTTTTGTCGTCACTGTGTCATCCTTGTTGTTTGTATGGTGTTCCATAGGTGAAAGGTCAAACACCACTGGACCTGTGTGATGTTAAGTCCTGTGATATCTTCCTCTTTACCACAAGCTGTGGTAGACTGGGGAGTTGCCTGACCTCTCTCATGGCTTGCCTTCATTCAGCAGGGCTTGCTTTCATTCAGAAGAAGGGACACTCCCTAGCAGCAGGGTGGCTGTTGTCATTTGATTGGACTCATGCTGTTGTTTTGTCTCCAGCTTGTTTGTGTGCCCCAGGGCCTGGCCCTCTCAGGGTAGAGTACTTACCTGATTAGCTGAAAATACTTCAGATAGTGGCTTATACAGGGAGCTTGGAAAGTGTACCAGGGTTGACATTATTTTAAAAAGTAGAAACAAGGCTGGGGGTATTGCTCAGTGGTAGAGTGCTTGCCTGGCACATCTACGAAGCCCTGTGCATCCACTGGGCACTACCAAACCAAGAAGAAAATAAAAGAAAAATAGCAATAGTTTCAAATTTTTAGTTACTGTAAAATCAGATTTAAGCAAGTAGAGTAATTATTTTTATTGGAATTTTTGTTGGATTATTTTCCTCCTAACACTGACCCCTGTATTGTTCCACCTCATGGGGAGGATAGTGGAGAGAGGGGTATTTTACAAAATGAGAGCCTAGCTGGGCCAGGTGACTCATGCCTGTAATTTCCTCAACAATTTAGCAAGGTCCTAAGGAACCTAGTGAGACCCAGTCTCAAAATAAAAGGAAAGCCCTGGGGATGTGGCTCAGTGGTTAATCTCCCCTGGGATCAATTCCCAAACAAACAAATTGAGAGGTTACCTTTGACCCTTTTGGGGTTCATTACAAAACCCTTCTGGAAATCTTGATGTGAACAAGCTGATGAACTTTTTATTTGCAATGATTTGTTATTCAGTTTAGCTCCATAACAAACCACAGGTTGAAATTAAGAAGCCTAGGGACATGGATGTTGAAATGTAAATGAATAGGGGATATACTAAATATGGGTGTCATTTTGCAAATTTGCTTTCCTACACCCCTCCCAAAGCTGCTAAGTTGAATTATCTAAATGAAAGTGTTGCCCTCTTTGGTTCAGGTGTACATACAGCTCAAAACCAAGTAAAATGTAGTTAACACGCTGGTGCCACCCATCTGCCTGGAATTTATTGTGCTTTCCATTTGTGAGGACTGTATTCACACACTCTGTGTTATTTGTGCAGAAAAGTTTGCATGCAGCCGCCTGAAAAGCGATTTCTTGTTCTCACTTAAAATGAGCGTCAATTGATCTTTAAAGCAAAATCAGAGTAAAAAAATCAGTTTATATGTGTAGCTTTGGTCAATTTCTATATTTCATTATACATTTGATTTCCATACAGAAAATGAAATATATATTATTTTGTAATTTGTCTACCTGTAACATTGTACTCACCAAATTAAAATACTTTAACAAGATCTCTCACTAGTTACTTAAAATTTCAAAAATTGTCTTTCTGTCTAATGAATTACATTAGCTCAAGAAAGCTTGTGAGGTTATACATAACTGTGGAGGGGATTTTATGTAGAAAGAAAAAAGTTAGGGAACCCTGAGACAATGAATCATATCTCCTCCTAATTTCTTATTATAAGTTCACAGATAAATTTCATGTGATGGAAATCCTCTGATGGCTTTTTCCTTAGGATTTGATACTGGATGTACATTTTCTTATATGGTTAAAAAAAAAAAGATCTGCCCATCCACATGGACAGTTAATCTGTGTGGACTTTGAGCTCATCACAGCAGGGAGGAGGGAGGGTTACAGAAGGAACAAACAGCAGCCTCCCTGGCAGGAGGAGGCTGTCTGGCCCTCACTCCCCACCCTTCCTTCCTGGGCAGGTCAGGCATCCAGTACATACCAGGGCACTCTCAGGTAGTGGGAATCCACAGGTAGCTCTGGCCCTTGTGTGGTCTCTCCCTTCATGCCTTTCTGTCCATCCACATTTTGGATCTTCAGACTGACAAGTTCTGTTCCAGGACTTCAAATAACCTGCTTCATCTCTACCTGTGACCTTGCTGCAGCAAAGGTAAGACCTGCCACCATCCAGCCACTGCGTGGTGGGCTTTCTGCTCTAATCCTCTTGGTAGTTTGCCTGTTGGGCGTAGCTGGTATACTGGGGTCAGCAACTGGGGGACCAGCCCCATTATAGGGTTCTCTGGGATCCAGTTCCTCTGGTTCTTCCCTGTGTCTGCAGATTTGCTTAAACCTAACCTTGTGTTCAGTGTCCTTATACCGGGATGGGGATAAAAATGCCATACTAACCTCGAAAAAAACAATGGGAAGCTGAAACAGGTGAGCAAGCGGCTGTTGGAGGACTGAGAACATGGAAAATACCCTGAGTTTCTACTTGGTGAATTTTATTGGTTGGGGTATTAGAAGTGCTGCTGTGGGTTGTCAGACCTTGGGCTGCTGTCACATGCCCCCTTAGGAGAACATCACACTAGAAACAAGACCGTGATTGATCTGCTGAGGCCCAAGCAGTCTCCTAGACATTCTGGGACTGGAAGGAAGGTAGGACTTGATTCCTACAATTTATTTATGGAACTGAATGCTTTTCTGATTTTCTGATAGTTTATTTATGGAATGTTTCATGTAGATATGAAATTTAGTTTCAATGTATGTAAAAGCAACCTTTTGTGAGTCTTTACAATGTTTTGTTTCATCCTGTACTCATTTGCTTCCACCCCACCTGGAGTGTTTTGATGTCACCAATTTAATATACATTAAAGCATCTGTTTTTTTTTTTGTGTGTCAAATGTTATTGCTTTTTAAAAATTATATTTTAAATTAGCATGTTATGGTGACTGAGCTAAGCAGACCTGCTGGAGTCTTGGCTCCATCCCTTACTGATTATGTTTTCTTTTAACAGTTCCTTAATCTAAGTCTCAGTTTCATTTTTGCAAAAACAAGATAATAGCACCTCCCCTATAGACTGTCATGAAAATGAAGCGAGGCACTATTGTTTAGGTGCCTACCTTAGCACCAAATTCATAGTTAGCATTCCACTGACAGTAACTGTCTGCCTTGCTTCCTCTGAAATGGGGATAATACTCCTTATGTCAACTACTTTTGTATAGGGATCATTATGAAATGTTTGATAGTTGCCAAAAAGGTGTTCAGTGACATTAGGATTGTGTCACCATCAGCAACACAATCCAACAGGACCGGTCTGGCTAGTTCTTTCTCCCAGGCCTTGCCTGTCAGCCCTTGAACTTGTAGTTAGGCTGGCCAGTGCTGAACCAGTGAACCCCACAGCCAACCTGGGAGCTCTTCATCTTTACAGGAATTGAAATTTCAACTAAAAGCACTGATGTGGGGTTCTGCAGTTTAAAACTAAGGGCCTTCCATCTGCTGGTCACCCACCAAATTTGTTTTATTTTGTCCACAAAGAAGAAGTTAAGAGTTACCATTATGAATATTTCTGGCCCCATCCCCAGCTTATCTGTCATTGACTCCCTTAATCTTTCAACCTCCAAATAGTCTATGAAGTCTCAATACCGTGACTAATTTGAGATCCTATTTGGTGTGGCTGGCATGGGCCATTCTCCTGGGAAGGCTGGACTGCACTGTGGGGTGTGGATTCTGTAGCAGCAGCAGGGCCTAGAGCTGTTAAGATTCCAAGCCTGAACTTGGAGAAACCTCGAAGATCAGTTCTGCCCTCCTTATCATGCTGCCCACAAGGTGAAGTGAATTGGTGACTGTGACACACATGCAGGACAGTAGAATTAGGGAATGATTGTCAGGGGCCAGATCATGCTGGGAGAGGAAGGAATTATCATTTGCCATGTTCCACTGAGCTCTCACATTCTCTAAACTACCCCCTCTGCCTCCCTCTCCCTGTCTTGGTACAGGGCACCATATGCCCCAGCATCCACCCTGCAGATTCTTAGAGGCTATATTGCACTCACCATTGTAGTCCACTCTGTACCCATTTGTGCAGCCTTGGTTCTTAGGTCAGGCCCTTGCCAGCTCTTTCCTGTGCTCCTGAAAGCCTTTTCTGATTTCCTTGCTTAGAGCCTCATACTTTGTCATTGATCCCTCTACTTGCTGCCAAAAACACATTTTGAATTATAGCCCTCTGACTTTCTATGCCCTTGTTAAAACCATTCATTTGTCCCCTCTTTCTGTCATAGCATTACCTAAGAGCAGCAACCCTGGGAGCATGTTAGAGTGTGGGTTTGTGGACTGCACCACACACTTCAGCAGCTGCGTGGTGCATGCTCACAGCAGCTCTGGGCTGGAGCAGGCATTTTATCCTGTGTCCCAGTGGAGTGTAGATGACAGATGACATTCACAGTCAGGAACATCTCCCACGGTTGTCCTCTGGAGAATTGGTGGTAATTCCATGATTCCATATGCTATCACTCTACTATTACTAAGAACATAGCTATTGAGACCTCATCGCTTCCTGACACAGTGCTGAGGTTTTTCTGCTGACCTTGTGTTCAGCTTCCTTATACTAGAATGGGAATACAGATGCCAGACTAACCTTGAAAAATCAATGAGAAGCTGAAACAAGGGAGCAGGTGGCTGCCAGAGAACTGGGGACATGGAAAAAAGATAAGAAATGACTTTCTTAGCTTGACTGACTTGGTCTCGCTTTGCTCATCCCATTGAGTGAACTATAACTCCTCTTTCCAGATGCAACCCAAATCTCTTACCCTCCTCCCAGAAGCATCAGGCTCCTCTGAAGAGTTGGTGGTACCTCTGTGCTCTAGTGATCTTCCTTTGGGGCTCCTGGCACCCACTTCAGCCCTGCTCTGTGGGATAATGAATCCCAAGAAAGAGGGTCACCTTTGCCATCCTCAGGTCCCAGTACTTGCCCCCTCAAAGCTACTGAATAGATGCTACCCTGGCTGCTTGTCCAGTCTATCACTTCAGTGACCTTGCTTTTTTCTCCAAGCTTCGGTGTGATTAAGATAAGACATTGCCTCATGCCTTGTTGATGCCTGGGCACAGTGCTTGGCTTGACTTGGCACAGTTTCTCCAGTCCTGCCTTCTACGAATGTCCTCATGCCTGGCCCTTGCTCGCAAAGTTGTTTGCAGTCATTGTCACACTAACTCCTGAGTGCCACCGCCATGACACTGTCAGTACAACCTTTATTCTACTTGCTGTTTATTCTGATGACTGTTTCTTCCTTCAGAGTTTCCCCTCTGGCCTCCTTGGTCAAGGCCTCACTTGTCATTTTGTTGTTGCTGTTGCCCTTTCCGACTGCTTTGAAGGTTTTTCTTCTTCTCACACTGGAGTTATTGGGATTCCCCAGGCTTGCTCCTTACCCAGTATCTCTTCTCATGCCTTGCATTCCTCCCAGGGGATGTGACCTCCCAAGAAGGAAGGGCTTGCTGTCAGACAGCACTTTCTGCCATGAGCCCTGGGCAAGGCATTCCTTTCAGTGGAAGGACTTGAGGTGAAGCAGCATGGGATATGGCCAGTGTAGTCTGAAATTAAGCAGGACCAGTAGAGTCATTGTTCCCAGGACTTTGACACTTTCCCACTGTCACCTCTAGCTCTGTCTCCTCACCTGTCTCTGTGCAGCTTAGGATTTACCCTTCCAACATATCTCCAAATGGTGCCACCCAGGAACCTAAACTCAGCTAAGACTGGAGTACACACACACACACACACACACACATACATATTATTTTTTTTGCAGATGGACACAAACGCCTTAATTTTATTTATTTATCTTTATATGATGCTGAGGATAGAACCCAGGGCCCCACACACACGTCAGGCAAGTGCTTTACCACTGAACTACAACCCCAGTTTCAGACTGGACTTCTTATTCCACCTCCGTTTTCCCAGTGTGCTTTTGGGCTTGACGAATGGGGCCCTACCACACTCTGTGGCAAGTGAGGAGGTGCATAAGTCACCCAGGTTTTCTTTCTTTATTTGGATATCAACTCTTCCACTTGATATCTTGTCACGTAGACGTGTGCTCAGTTCAGACAAAGTTGCCATTGGTGTTGTGGACTTTGGTAGTAGCTTTTCAACCATAGTCTCACCTTTGTTAATTCACAGAATAGGCAGTCATTGTGCACCTGCTTGCTACTCAACAGCATTGTACACCTGGGAATATAGCCATAAATATGACAGGCATGGTCACCCTTAACCCTGATGTGATATGTTCTAGTGGGGGATATAGTAAATATTCAAATAAATATGAAATATGGTTTCAGGAAATAATTGGATTACAAGAGAGTTACAACAACTGCTGTTTGGGGGGTTGTCTTTGTACAAGGGGCACAGTGAAGAGAGGAGTGAGCCACGCTGCTAGGGTGTGGGGCAGCAGGCAAAAGTGTCTTGAGGTATGGCTGAGCTTGGTAGGTGTGAGGAGTGGGAAGGTAGCTACTGCTGCTGCAGTCTCTGGGTTTGGGGGAGAATGGAGGTGAGCTGTAGTATGGAATTGGGTTTGAAGTTTTTCCACTTTATGAGATGCCCTCATAAAGGAAAGGCAAGGTATGCTTTGAGCACTCTCTCGTGCCTTCGGAGAAGTCATGGATAAATGCTAATGAATGACATCATTACTCTGTGTAGAGTCTTCTGTGGGTTTCTGTCCCCTCTGGGTTCTGACTTTGTTTCCTCATCCCTACATCCCTCCCCACAGGCCCAGATGCACACTGCCAGTACCCAGCCACAACATCCCTGTAATCCAAGGTGATCATGTGCTCTTGACCTTCCCCATCTTTTCTTAGAACATACTCTTCCCTCCATGTGATGCACATGACTGTCTATGTTGTTTCTTCAACCCTTATCTCAACTGGGAGTGTGTTGAGGCCAATACTCTCTTCCTGAGGTATAAAGAATCCATGTCCTTATCTTGAGCTCTGAGAGCATTTGCCTGAGCCTTTCCATAGCACATTTGTTTATCTCTATTTCCTACAAGCAGGGAAGTTGCCCAGGGAGGGACCAGTCATCTTCATCTGTGGATATTCAAAGTCTATTCCAGAAATTGGAACACAGAAGAGAATTAGTAAATGTCTTCTAAGTGAGTGAATAAACATCATGTAGTCTTTCTCCCTTTTCATTTTCAATTCCAATTTTAGATATTTGGTTGTTCTATAAATAAGATACATTAAAGCCATTTCATAATTTGTTTTAGATGTTTAAAAATACTGTATGGATTTAACTTTGAAGGGAAGAATTGTACTCTTCCAAATAATAACATGCTCACAATTTGTTTAGGATAATAAATTGTAATTATGTTTGTTAGTTAAGCAACAAAATATTGCTTCTAGTTATAAAAAGTCTATTTCAAAAAGACCCCTCTTATTTCCAGGGAAAGTCATTTTAAAATTAGCAAATAAGTGCATTATGTTTCAGGTGAATGACTTTTCTTCTCACCATGTCGTCACTGCCAGGGACTGTGCATGTCTCCCCCAGGTTGTTGGTATTTTAACCTTGGGACTTTTGGGGGTTAAATCTGGGGTGCTTCTCCTCTTTACTGTGACCACTGTGAAGCTTGGAATCTGTCTTGCTACTGTAGAGATATGGAAGGCATGTGTCATGAGATGCTAAGCTTCTAGTGGACTTGTTTAGTTTCTGCTCTTCTGGAATTTCTCAGTCCCTCTGTATCTGTATCACATACAATATAATAACAAGTAAAATTAGTCAAGAAAACCTTAACTCTTGCACTGTAGGTTAATTCTCATGTCTAGAAAAAGTGTTATTTATTTACATAAAGCAATAACTCAAGGAAGCAGACTGTTGGAAAGGAAATATTTTTTAGTTTAACAATATAGTGAGGTAACAAAACTTCTTATTAGAGCACCTGTCATCACTTAACCAGTTGGAGATTTTCATCAAGTCATATAGCTTCTGGGCTGGCTTCCATTCCTCACTAGTCAACAGTGAGGGTGGAACTGGCCCTGCCTCCTGGAGGATCCTTGTGTAAAGACCATGTATAACTCCATCTGCATGCTGGCTCCGGAGAGTGCACACAGGAGGATCATCTGGGTGACTAAAAGTGCATAGTGCTCCCCCAGCAACAGTCCTGCCAGTTCCCAGTTTCCGCACAGCTTTTCTTGGGGGATTCTGGCTTCTAAAAAAAAAATTGCAGATCCATGTTGATGCAGTCATTGCTCTCCATCAAGTTCTAAAATTGGACCCAGCCTACAAGTTATTGTGTGTGCTGAAAGGCCCCAACAGTGGCCTTTTCTGACACACAATGGCTTGCTTGTGGCACTGGGAGTTAGCTTTCAAAAGATCCTGGGAATAGAATGGCCTGAGGGGGCTCCTGCAGGGAATTTCATGGCCGGTCCTTTTGTGCCTTTCCTTCAGTCCTTCATTTAGTTTGCTCCTCAAGTATATATAGAGGGAGAATGCTAATTTGTTCTTGTCAGATAAAATACCCAGGGTGATATGACACAGAGTCACTTTAAAGGAAGGGTCTTGGGCTTGCTGCCTGGGAACACTCCTGCCTTTGTGTTGGGAACTCAGTACAAAGCTGCCATGACTGAAATCCTGGAGTCTCTGCTAAGCCTCCTAGCTTTTCAGAGCATGATTCAGATGGCTTTCTAACCGTGGATGTGTTAGAGCATGAAGTAAAAATAGCCACCAGCCCCTTGGAGGGGAGATGGCTGCACATGTTGGCCGTGGGATCCAGGCCGTTGATCACATTGTGGCTGCACCCGACAACGCGAGCCTCTCCCTCTCTGCAGGGATTCAGAGACAGAGACTGGGCTGGAGTCATGGCACATCAGCTGAGTGTCTGTGGCCAGGCGAGGCAACCTCTGGAGGCTGTATAGGGATAGTTCTTCCCACCTTGATATGTGATCAGAGTGTCACGAGATGACATATATCAAGTGCCTGGCTCACAGCAGCCATGATTCATTGTGATTCCCACATTTCTATACCATAAGACCTTGTCCTTGTCAGCAGGAAGTGGATCTAAACAAGTGGATTTTCTCTAAAATGACCAAAAAAGCCACTGGTCATTCCTAGAATATGCTTAGTCTTCTTGTTTATTCTTTATCATGGCTGAGCCCGTCTGGCCAAACTTCTATGTAACTCTGAGCTTCTCAGAGATGAAGACGTTCTTCATCATGTAAATGTACATGCATGAGAATGAAGCAAGTAGCCTACCTATGAATAGTTGATCTGTAGATGATGCTATTTCATGTGACTCTTAAGGCTGCCCATTAATAATCTTTATTTTATTTGTTTATTTATATATGGTGTTGAGGATCAAACCCAGGGACTTGAACATGGGAGGCTCTACCACTGAGCCACAACCCCTGTCCCCATTAATAATCTTATAACAGAGACATACGTAAGAAAGACTTCAATGTGACTTTTTGACTCTCTCTCAGAAAATGATGTGGAAAAGTCCACACAGAATGATTAAGTGTTACCATGCACCCCACAGTACCCCAGGCTTTCCGACAGATATTTTCTCATTTTATTCTCACAACAGCTGTATGAGGTAGCAAGGATAATCCCTCTTTTAATTACATTATTCATTAAATATTTATTTTTAGGAAAAGGAATCTGACATGTTCTAAATAGCAGGGTCAGAAATAGAATAAAATATTCAAATTAATTCAGGCTTCACAAGAATCCTGTGATTTAATTTCTTATTAGTAGTTTAAAGAAATATATATTTGGCTAACAGTTTGATGAAATTATTTTTAATTAAGTGAGGGATACATAGAAATTGAAGTACATTTTAGGGCATTTTAAAATTCAGTTAAAACTTTTATACATTACCCAAGGAGTAAGACACCAATAAATCAACCACATTTGTCAAGCACTGTTCTGAGGTCTTAGCAAGCATGTGAGGACACAAAACAAATTGAGCTCAGCATCCCAAAGATTGGTGCTTTCGCCTGGTGGAGTCCCTTCCACAAGGTCAGATGGCAGCTGCAAACTTCTGGAAAGGCCAAGGGTTATAGAGATCAGTTCCTCTTTAATGAGGGACTCAAAAGACCACAGCAGGCCACTTTCTAGAAAATTATAGGCACTCAGTAGTTTCAGCATCAGATCTAGAAGAGTATTATCATTGAAGGAATTATGTGATTACCTCAAACAAGATGGAAGAAAGGGGAATAGAGAGTGAAACAAGATGGATACAGTATTGTATGAGGGTATTACTGGATTTTGTGTGAAGCTTGGTCAATTTGTTTTGGCTTTATTTGGTTCAAGTTCCTGATTAGATGCTAGAGACACTTTTTGTTTGTCTATTTGTTTTAAGTGATAATGTATTTTTTAAGTGATAATGTATGGTTTGCATTAGTACTTGATTAAATGTACATAACATCTAATTCTGTAATGGCAGGACTACAGTTTAATCACCAAAGGTCATATGCCTCTTATCCTATCCTTTTGTACCAAAAAATTGTTCACAGTCTAATTTTACCTTTTAAAGTTACTTCACATCAGTCAAACAAATGAAAAGAAAAAAATCATGATTAGAGTGATTTCTGTTAATTGTTGTCATATGAAAAGAGCACATGGAAATTGTCTTTGGTGTGTTTTCTTTTGGTGGGGGTAAGGAATAAGGAAAAATAGGAATAAAAACACAGTTGCTTTCCTTAGCAAAACAAAACAACCAAAAAAAAAAAAAAAAAAAAAAAAAAGCGAACAAAAAAGTTATAGGGGTCTGTGGGGGAATATCTAACATAAAATAGCAGGGAGACTTCTTTAAACATACCTTTTTACATAGTTTTGATTTTGAATCCCACATATTCTTTTTTTTTTTTTACATATTTAGGAAACAAGATAGTATCAAAACTGAAAAAAAGGAAATCATAAAGGTGGTGTTAAACAGAAACAAATGAACCTAAGTATGTATACAAAGTTGATAACACAATTCATAATATTCTTTTAAACAACTACAGTGAAGTCTTCCACAGAACTCAGTGTTGTGATACTAAAAGTCATATGGAAATGCAAGAGACTGTGAATAGCCAAAACAATCTTGAAAAGAGCAAAGTTTTAGACTTCCTGATTTCAAAGCAGAGCTACAATAATCAAGAGAGTATATATAGACATAGAGATAGAGAGAGACAATGAAACATAATTGAAAGTCCAAAAATAAACTCTTATATTTATTGGGCAAGAATAGTCTTTGCAACAGATGGTGCTGAGACAACTGTATATTCACATGCAAAGGAACAAAATTGTGTTCGCTATTGACACTATACAGAAAAATTAGCTATAAATGAACCACAGACCATAATCTAAGAGATAAAATTTTGAAACTCTTAGAAGAAAACAGAAATAAATCTTTGAGATCTTGGGCTGGGAAGGCCCAAGATCATATTTGCACATGATTTTTTGTGATAAGAACGTGTATCTGGAATATATAAAGAACTCTTGTATCTTTATTGTAAAAAATAACCCCATTGGAAAACATTCGAAGAACTTCTGCAGATATTTACCCCAAAACCATCCAAATTGCCAGTAAGCATATGAAAATTGCTCAGTATCATTAACAATGATTAAGGAAATGCACATAAAAACCAAGTGAGCTGGGGTTGTGGCTCAGTGGTGGAGCGCTTGTCTAGCACATGTGAGGCCCTGGCTTTGGTTCTCAGCACTGCATATAAATAAATGAAATAAAGGTCCATTGACAACTTAAACAACAACAACAACAAAACCAAATGAGTTACCTCTGCAAACCCACTAAAATGACTTTAATAAAAAAGACAATAGCAAAGGTCAGTAAGGATATGGAGCAGATAGAACTCTCATACATTGGTTATTGGAATTTAAAATAGTGCAATCATCTTGAAAAGGTTTGGTAGAGCCTCAGTATGTCAAACATGGATTAACTACTCCATCCATGCCTGTTACTGTCTGTGATGTGAGTATGCAGTGAGGAAAGTACATTTGATATTGTCCATACCATGCAGCACTTTATGAAGCACTGAAAATTCAGTGTAATTTGGAGACATGATCCTTACATCTGAGGAGCTTGTTACAGTTAGATTTAAAACTTGATAACTAGTTTAAAAATATATTCTAAATGAATCTTAACTGTTTTAAGCCAGTAGTAGAGAATCACTTCATGTGGGTCACTTGAGAATAATCATTCATAATTGGCTGATGTGGGTGTGCCTTTGTAACTAGCACCTTCCTGAAAAAGTGTCCAGAATCCTCTATCATCAGCAGTTTCCTGTGGGTAGTGCAAGGTAGGTAACATTCCACCTTCACCCCTGGAATATTGCGAGCTAATAGATTTGGGTATATTTTTTCTTTATGCTTCTGGAATAAACAGCTGTGTAGTATACAGGAAAACAAGATGCCTGACATGGCATATTCATTTCTTGGTGTCTTCAATATATTTTACATATCCTAATTTGCAGTTGTGCCTTGGATCTCTACCATTCAGGTGACACTGAGCTGGTGATCGTTGCTTAAGATGTTGATCATTTAAAATCAAGAATGTATAATATAATCTGTTATTAGAATATGACTAGCATTGACTCTTCTCATGGTCTAGGTCTAGTGGCTCCTGGCAGCACTTTCTGGAAATCCCCTGTTATTCTGATAAATGAAAGAATTGCAGAATGGTCAAAGTGCAAAAATAAAACTTTTACTGAGAAGCATAAGTAAAAAGAAAGGAAGATGTCAAATAGGAACAAAGGAGGAGACAGAAATGTGGGTGTGCCCTGCTTGGAGAAGTGACGTTATGAAGTTTATTATATTGAGAAAAATATAACTAAAGGGAGTGAGTGAACTTGTATTGTTTTATATAATTCAGATGATCTATTATTGAAGGATTTAAGAAATTCATTTCCGGATTCCTGTCTGTGCCCTCATTGAAAGTGTGATTCATTGTATAAAAATGGATTCACTTTCATCTTTCCAGGCATATTGCCGCAGTCCGGCTGCAGCAGAATAATCAGGGGGGTGACGAATAACTTGTGTACGTTGATACAGCAGGAGTAGGAGCCGTTTATTGCAGGACAGGAGCGGTATTTATACATTCCACACAGCTTATCTAATTAGCATAAACTAGATACATCAGTCAACCAATAAGGAATCTCCCCACTTAATGGCTCCCTTTTGTTACTTCTCAAACCACTCCCTCTGGCATTTTACCAGGCACCATCCAGACTTGTTTATGAACTCTAACATTCCCCTGGCAAAATGCCAGGTGTTATTTTGACTTGTTTACAGACTCTAACAGCATATGACTTGGGGAAACGATAATGAGAAGGTATTTCCAGGAATGCCTCATAGTTATGGTTGAGCAGCAGATTTTCTGTGTTTGTTGTCTGTGCTGGGTTTCACTCCTTCCCTTCCTTTTCAAAATTCCATTTTGAGTTGCATGTACTCACGTCTCCCTTTGGATGGCTTCTGGACCAGGCCTCCTTCTTATTAGCTCTCTTTTCTCCATGTTTCACAAAGATCCTGACTTTGAACATCATGAATCTGGATATGAAACAGAGCAGCCCAGAGAGATGAGGAAATACAAATTAGTTTAAAAGATCCCTCATTTAAGTGTATTGGATAAGTATAAAAGCAGACTTGGATAAGTAAATACTGTTTACTTTCTAAAAAGAGGACATACTCAGAATGAGTCTTAACCCAGTTTATTCTAGTATATCTTACAAGTCTTAGGCCACTGGGGTATTCCCATATCAACTTGGAAAATGTGAGTATTTTTCCAGGAGACAAAGGTAGCAAAATTTCACTGAATTGGATTTTTGAGAGACATTGATAGCTTTGGAGATAAACAGAATAACTTTCTCCTTAAAAATTTAACTGAATTGCTAGGCAACATTTTTGTGTCTATCGTCATTGTTTTGAGGCTTTTAAAATTTTTACTAAAAAAAATTTCTTGCAATTAAAATGTTTTCTAGTTCTTTAAATTTAAACTAATTTCATATTTATAGAAATGGGGTAAATTAAATCATATTAAATGGATTGTGATGTTATGATCTATCTACCTATCTATGATTTTGTTCATGGTTTCTCATTTAAAATCCTCTTCCCAAGGAAAGCCATAGACACTAACTAGCATTTCTCTTTCCCAGGGTGGGTCAGAGGTGCTATAATCTTCCCCTGTCCAAATGTCTTTGTCTTATTGCTGGTTGTGAGGAAATTCTTGGACCTACCTTGTCTTAAAGTAGATCATAAAACCCTCCTCATTCCAAAGGAGTCCTGTCCCATATCCTGGAAGGAGGTGTGTTATTTAGCTTTCTGTTGCCATAACAAATACCTGAAGTAATCAGCTTATAAAAATAAGAGGTTTAGTTTGGCCCACAGTTCTGGAGGTTTTAATCCATGTTTGCTTGGCTTTTAGGTATGTAGCAAGGAAGCACATCCTAGCAGGGCAGAGTGGCAGAGCAAAAAGCCACTCAGCTCCTGACAGAAACATGAAGAGAGAAGAGACCAGGGTGCCACAATCCCCATGTAGGGCATGCCCTTTTGAATCACCTCCTAGGCTCCACCTGTTAGAGTTTCTTCCATATCCTAGCAGCACCACTCCAGGGATCTAACCTTTAATGCCTGGGCTTTGGAGGACACTGAAGATCCAAACTACAGTAGGAAGGAGTGCTACAGGGGAGGCCCAGTATCTGAGTAGATAGGCCTTGCTTGTTTCTCCTCCTAGGCCCTTAGCAATCAGGCCTGTACAGTACATTTTCCACAAAAGCCCAAAGGACAGGGTTGCAGGGGAGCATCTAGATAACTGGGCACGGGGAGGTTACTGGAGGGTGACACCCTGGAGAGAGCATTGAAGCCTGCACCCCTTCTCCCATAACTTACCCTAGGCATTTTTTTATTGTATCTTTGTAATAGCCTTTATAATAAATTGGTAAATATAAGATATCCCTGAGTTCTGTGAGTTACCCAAGCAAATTAATTGAACCTGAGGGAGGTTGTGGGTGCCCAAGTTCTGGCCAGTTGGTGAGAGGCAAAGGCATACCCACCTGGGCTGGAGGCTGGCATCTGGAGTGGGGATGATGGCAATCTTGGGGACTCAGCCTTCAACTTATAGGATCTAACTCTATGTGCAGGTAGAAGAATCTGAGGACTTCCTGGGGTCCACTGCAGAATTGCTTGCTGGTGGGGAGAAATTCCCATACCCTTTAAAGTCACATAAGTCTTCCGTGTTGATTCTGGTATGAGAGCAGGAGAAAACACAAGACACTTCGTTTGTTTCTGCAACATATTTGGTGTCAGAAGTGACTTGTTTTGTGAATGTGTGGTAAGAGACAGTGAGTCTGAGTTGGGTTGTTTTTTCTTTATATGCCCTCAGATGAATATAAACTGAAGTGAAAACATTTTGCATCATTAGAAAATAATGTTCCCAGCTGGGTGCAGTGGCACATGCCTGTAATCCCAGCACTCAGAGGCAAAGACAGGATTTCTGGAGTGTAGAAGTTTGAGACCAGTCTGGGCAACATAGGGAGACCTCATCTCAAAAAGGAAAAGAATCATCCAAGAAGTATTTGTTCACTGTTTGTAAAAACTGGAGAGCAATGTATCTTTTGTGTATCATGTTCATTCAAAATACACATTCTTTTTAGACTCCTGCACCCATTTTGTAGCATCCAACTGAAAGTGAGGAAGAATAGAAAGAGCCAGTAAATTGTCTGGTGGTGTGTTGAAAGGCTTTGCTTGCCCAGGTCTGAAGTGCTTTGCTGCTGTGACTCTGATGGGTCAGGGCATGCTGATGTTCTGTCCCTTTCTAAGTGGAATTTTCCCTTAAATCACACCTCCTATTTCATATTCAAGATCCAGGGGAGAGAGCAATATTGCCTTACATGTCAGTTTTGAGAACTGTACCATTTCATAATCAAGGCTATACAGTAGGATAATTTTTCTTTACATTAAACTCAGTCCATTTATATGCTTCAAGGCACTAAATTCAAGGTTATCATTTTGTATAAAGCTTGCTTGAAAAATAAAATACCCATTCTGACTTTATTTCAACAGTAATTCAACTGACCTATCTATCTTAGAATAATTTTGGTATGGTTAAATTTAGTAAGAACTGGCCTGGTAGTTATTCACTCAAGTGGTGCTGACCTTTTAGGGACCTGCCCTGAGAAGTTGAAGAAAGATGTGTAGCCCCAGGAAGGACTTCATTTTCTAGGAGACAGGTACAAGCCTTGAACTAAGTGGTTCACAAAGCCACTTCACCTCACCTGCCCAGGGGTCCATCTTTCTTCTCTTCTGTTAAAGAAAAGAAAAGGAAAGTAAAGGAAAGAAAAGAAAAGGAAAGAAAGAAAGACCACCATTTCTTCCATCCAGCTACCTAGTTCTGTGTCAAGGTTTAGAACTTAAAAAAATGAATCCCTATTTCCTTTTCATTTTGCAGCTCTCCCAGGGGAGGTGTAGTCTTATCTGTCATTTATACCTGGTGAACAAGAACCTTGGGAGATCCTGTACCAAAGGCCAGTTAGGGTAGTTGAGAGGGAGGAGAGAACATGATCCCATGTGCTGCAGGTAACATAAGAGACAGCATCATGCAGAAGGCAGAACAGCTCCAAAGGAACAAGGACCCAACGTTCACTCACTGTATTTCTTAGGGCCAGTCTTGGTTGGGAATCATCTGAATTCTGGTGTTTCAGGTACAAGATCTGTGATTCAGCATGGAGGGTGGGAAGGACAAGGAAGGTGATGTTCCTGCCTCAGGATTGGAGGGTACAGTTTCTATAAGATTTAGCTGATTTTCAAAGGTGTCCTCTGGTCCTGAATGCCTGAAATTCTTATTGTTTGCAGAGATGCCAGAGAATGATTTGGCTGTGGGGAGATATTGGGGCCTGATGGGCCCTTGTGCTTAGAACTCAGGGTGGGATGGTGTCCTCTCTGGATTGTTTTGGGAGCACATTTGAATTTTTCTTTAACAATTCATCCATATAGTCATTTACTTTTCATATAGCTTAAAAATAATTAAAAATGCATGTGAGTCCTCTGCTCAAAAAAATCTATGTGTTCTTGTTATACTTTGGGAGAAATATACAAGTATGCCAGTGTGTGTGTCCACATTGGGGGCTATAATCAGGACTAGAACTGCATAGAATAACAACTACCAGTACCTTTCCTTCATAAACATATGAAAGTTCCATCAGTCAGCATATAGTGCACTTTATTAGGAGGATGTAGAAGTTGTATGGCCAGGATCTAATGTCACACCTCTGTGCCACGCTAAGTTAGATATGGACATTGGTCTTTCCTCAGCCCTGCCTGGGCATACAGCCATGGCAACTGGGACACAGGGTCTCTGGTTAGGGTGAGGTTTGGATTGTGTGCTAGGGGCACAGTTCACTCATGGAACTTTGGGGAGTGGCTCATGACGAGAAGTGAAAGAATGTTGGCAGAAAGCTCAGAGGAGGGGTTATTTGGCACATGTGTCCTATAGCCACAAGTATATGGACTCCAGAGCTGTCAGGGACAAAGAAGGAGAGGGGTCTCTGCTTGATGCAGCTCCTTCCTGGATAGACATGTTACAAGTCATTTGCTGCCCTGGTCTGAATGATGTAGTAAAATGCTACCTTCTGTATGTAATCCTTTTATTTCAAGTAGGACATTTAGATACTTGTTCTTCATTAATATAGGATATTTTAGTTTTTAAATGTTTTTGGTTTTAAATTCATAGAATGATAAGAAGTGTGAAATATTTTCTAATGCTACTAGATATTTTTAGTACTTTCTGCTTAAAAATAAATGACACATATATACCACAGAGTAAAATTCTTAGACATCTTATTTCACATTTGCAGAGACTTTGCCATACTATAAATTAAGTCTTTAGATAATATATTATTTATGCTACAATAATTTTCTTACAAAATTAAAATTACTCTGCAGGCAACATTTGTCTTTTATCTAACTTTATGTAATTTAATGTCAATAATTGTTCTGAATATTCATATTTGAATTGTGCTTTCTGGTTTATAATGTGCCTGTTGTTTTTTTCACATACTTAATTGCAAACTTTTTTTTCACAACAGTTATGTGTGTATCTTATCACCTCTGATGGAATATTAGGTTTTTGTGATTGGGGACCATACAACAGAGGATCATTTATGTTACAGACTGCCTGGGAAATGCCCTGTAAATGGTAAGGCCCAAATATAGTCATTCTTTGGTATCCATGGGGGATTGGTTCCAGAACCTCCCTTCCACCCTATAGATACCCATAATCCTCATATGTTCAAGTCTCTTATGTAAAATGGGGTAGTATTTGCCTATAATCTACCCAAATCCTCCAGAGAGCTTCACATATACTTTAAATCATATATAGATTACTTATAATACCTGATACTTGTACATGCTATGCAAATAGGTGTATCATATTGCTTAGAGAACAAAAATCTGTATATGTTAAGTATAGAAACAATTTTTTTTCAATACCCAGTTGGTTGAATCCATGGATGCAGAACTCATAGATACAGAGGGCCAACTGTACATGTTTACAGAATTCACAAAGTTGTATTAAGAATTTTATATTCTTTAGATGTAACTTTGTGGGTGTGATTCACTCATTTGGCAGATATGCCTTGAGCTCACATTTTAAGCAAGTTGCTTTTGGCTACTCTGGTGATAGAGTTTGATAAGAGGGCAAAGCTTATACCTCAGGGAGGGAGGGGATCAGATTAGATGTGGCAGAGCAATGGAGAAAGTGATCAGAACCATGAACTGGAACCCAAGTGAGAGGTTCCAGAAATGACTTCTAATTTGGCAGGGGGCTGTGGGATGAGGAGGAGGCAAGGACTAAAGGAACAGGGGTGGCTTTTGGAAGAGCTGATGTTTTTGTTGGACTTGGATGCATTCCAGGCCCTGGAACAGCATGAACCCTGGAGGTATGAGGGCAGCAAGCAGCTGTGGAGCATTCTGGAGGTTGGAGGAGGAGGGCCTTCTTGGGAAGGGGTGCATCGTGAGTAATCATGGGGTCTTCCTGCAAAGGTGGAAGTGACTGATCTGGCTTGGAGGTGGAAGTCTGGCTTCAAAGGCCACCAGTTTCAGAGGGAATGAGAAAGTTGGAGCAGTGAGAATAGGGCTACGTTTGGACAAGTTTCCTGTTTTGAATGGAAGGAAGTGTCAAAAAAGACAGGAAAGAATAGTTCCAGCTAGTGAATCAGGGTAGATTCTGAAGGTAGGAGAAAGATAGGAAATGAGCAAAGCCCAGAAAAGATATTAGTCTGTCTTCTCCAAGATCCATGTTCCCTCATGGTCTCCCTGTGGTCGTGTGAATTGGGGTGGGGGTAAAGTTGGAGCTTAGGACAGGATCATGTTGGCAAGGTCACAGACATCATGGAAGAGCTGCAGTGGCTGTTGTGACAAGGGTTGACAGTGATGAGGAGTAGCTGAGGAACCTGTTGGTGACATCAGACTTGACTTTGTGGAAAGGGACCCATTTCCTCTAGCTGTGCTTGTTAGCCTGAGAGAAAGCACAGAGGATATATTGTTTGACACTTGACCACATAGGGAGCAGAAGCAAGTGGATTCAGCAGAGGCTTGGCCTCATGAGACCTGATCTATTGCATGTGACAGGGGCAATGCACCTCTGTTTTGTCAAAGAGCAAAGTCTATGGGAAAAAACAGACATGGGGATTTGTAGCCAGAAAATTTTTGAAAGATTTTGAACCTGTTAGTGGTTATTTCAGAGCTCTTACAGTAGCCTGGCAAAGGCAATGTGATTTAAACAAGACTGAAAGTCAAAGTATTTGCAAAAGTCAGTACACTTGGCCCTTGGTGTTCACAGGTTCTGATCTGTGGATTCAACCAACCCATAGACTGAAAATATTAGGAGAAAAACTGTGTCTGTGCTGAACATATACAGACATTCTTTCTTGTCATTTTTAAGTTATATGCAGCTACTATGTCATTTACTTGTGGATCTTGGTATCCTTAGGGGTCCTAGAATCAGTCTATCCTGCATGGTTACCTGGGGACAACTGACTGTGCCATTGTTTATATCTTAGAGGAGGATGGTTAATATATAAGCAATAAAACAAAATAAATACTGAAATCATGGCATACAGACGAATACTAGTTTGGAAGTCTGTAAGAGGACTTCTAGAATATTCTTGTTGCCTTTTCTTATGTTTCCCTTCTGTACCAGGATCTTGTTTATCATCTAAGGTGTACTGACAGGTTTTGTGCAGGGCATTATGCTGGAGCAGAGGACATCAAGGTAGGAATCTGACACAGGTACCCGTGCAGAAAGTTGCACTGTGAGGTAGGACAACAGTGAACCCACTTAACTGGGACCAGCATGAGAAAAGCATTTTCACATAGTATTCATTTTTTTCCTTAGCTTATCCTCTTTAACTTTTAATATTGAAGATGTATGGGAAACAGGAAAGATAGTACAGAGATCCTGTGTGCCTTCACCCAGCACCCTGTCATTATCATACAAAACCATAACAGAACCCAAACCAAGAAGATGATGTTGATGTGAGTGCCCTCATCAAGATGCAGGAATCTCCCTCTGCCCTTTTCTAGTCTCACCCCTCCTCTTCCTCCCACTGTCCCCAACCCCCACCGTCACTGATCTTTTCTTCATCACTGTAATTTTTGTCATTTTGAAATTTTATATAAATGGAAGGTATGTGATCTTTCTTTTTTATCCCCTTCCTCTCTTCTTCCTTCCTTCCCTCCCTTCCTTCCTTCTTCTTTCTTCCTTCTTCCTCTCTTCCCTCCCTCCTTTCTTTATTCTTTCACAGTGATAGGGATAAACCCAGGGCTTCACACATGTGAAGCAAGTGCTCTCTCACTGAACCACACCCCTGACCCTATATGACCATCTGAGATTTCTTTTTTTCTTCAAAAAATGTCCTCTGGACCTTTCCATATTGCATTGCCTTTATTTATTGCTCAGAATTATCCCATGGGATGGATGTGCTAGAGCTGAACTAGTTTCTAAAATCTTTGCACAGTGTCTTTGCAGATATATGTGAAAGTATACCTTGGCTTATTTTTAATCAAGAGAGTAATATGAAACATTTTATAGAAAGTTTTTAAAATAAAGAAAAATAATAATCTATAGTCTCATTCCTCATGAATCACTGCTTTTATTCATTCCCTTCTGTTCCCTTATATATGTACGTTTTGGACATAGTTTAAATGAATTATAATTCTGTTTTAATTTTCAGCATTCTGTGTTACCATGCCATCCTCATAATTATAATTTTATAACTATCATATTCCATTGATGGGTTGTACCATTCAGAAATCCTGGAGCTTGTTTTCAGCTCATCTATTAGGAAATACAGTGAAAGGATGGAATGGAAAGAGAGTGAAGTGAGATGGAGACCTAGCATTCAGGGTGTGACCCACTGTGTGCCTCATGACCCACAGTGTGGGTTATGACACCTGGCAGCACAGTCTGCTGTTACTAATAGATAGCCTTTTCTTTTACTTGGTGTTAACTCTCTTCTTTTATGTGGTATTATTCAAAGAAAACCAGGTGTACTTGATTTTGAAGGCGTGTTCACCTGTCCTAATTCTCTCCATCATGAATTGAAAATCTGAGTCTTTGAAGGGAACAGGGAGAAAGGACAGCATCTGGGAAGAAAGGGAAAACAAGCTATAGCACCCTGGGCCTGCCTCTGGGCTGGGCATGGCCTTGTCAGGGTAGGGGGAGCACCAGTGCTTCTGTGTAGAGAGTCTATTGGTGATTGGAGACAGAAGGGAACATTTCCTTTATTTGTAGGCCAGTCATCCCTTTGTTGAATTGTGATTAAATGATGCATAAAGAAGCCAGCATTCCTGCTGGGGAATCATATATATATATATATATATATATATATATATATATATATATATATATATACCTATATCTATATCTATCTACCATAAAAACACTATGTTTTGCTTTTGGACCAAGTTAGTCAATCACATTCACACGAAAAATGTAGCATCTTTGGACTTCTCTAGTGGCCAAAGGCTCAACTTCAACATGTGTCGTTTCTTTGAAAGAAGCTCAGGAGGGGTCATGGATAAGGACATGGTCATTGTCTTCTTATGCCTTCCTCCCTTCTTAGTGTCTGATCTGGCAATGAAGAATCTGTTTCTCTAGGAACCCTTGGAAGAAAAGTTTTGTGACCTTCATCTTTAGGGATCAGGCAGATTTGTTTGGGAAATAAGAAGTGAGCATTCTGTACAGAGGAAAGAGCAGATATCAGGGTGATAGTGGTGAGCAAGGGCACCGTCAGGGTATTGGACTGGAGCATCATAGGCAGGGTGCTACCTCCTAAGAAAAAGCCTTGCTTAAAAAAGCAAGTGAATCACAAACCTCTGGTATATATTCAGTATCAATTTTTTTTCCCCTTTGCTTTAACTTAAGAAAAAAACCCTGACTATAGTTTGGCTTTGAAATGCCCATATGTAAATCAATGGATGTGTAACTGATGTGATTCTGCAATCTGTATATGGGGTAAAAATGGGAGCTCATAACCCACTTGAATCAAAGTGTGAAATATGATATATCAAGAACTATGTAATGTTTTTGAACAACCAACAATAAAAAATTAAAAAAAAAAAAAAAAGAAATGCCCATGTGTAAAGGATTGGTCATTAGCCTCTTGTGCTATTTTGAAGTGGTAGAACCTGTTAGCAGGTGGGGCTCAGTGCAAGGAAGTTAGGTCATTGGGAAAGTGCCCTTGAAGAGGATATTTGTACTCCCCATCTGCCCTTTTCTCTCCTTTTTCCTCTCTGGCTGCCATGAGGTGAGCAGGCTCCTCCATCATGTTCTCTTACTATAATGTTTTATCCACCACAGACTTGAAGCAACAGGGTCAACTAACTGTGGACTGAAATTATGAATTAAAATAAATCTTTCCTCCTTTAATTGTTTATATAAGGTATTTTTTTATCACAGCAATGGAAAACTAACCTACCTTGTGTTGCCATTTTGTAAAGAAATACCCAGTGAGTATGATCATGTGTAAGTGGGATGTTATGCCCACTCCCTTCTCTCTGTCTGAGCAGTGCTCCCGGGTGAAAAAAGTCCTGTCCAAGTATCAAGGCTCAGTGCCTGCCTGCTGGGTTTTAGTGTTTAGTCATGTTCTGTTCTCATGCAAATTAGAGGAAAAGGAAAATGTTGTTTTTCCAGAGCAAGAGAGTAAGAGAGTAACAAAAGCTCCTGTACAAGTGAGGTGGATGGATGTGCTTTTGTTGGAGCAGGCAGGCAAAGAATCATTCATAATTGGTTATAATTTCTCTGCCCTAGAATACTGCTCAAAATTCTATGTGGCTTGGTCACTGGGTCTTTGTCTTCCTGGGTCATAGTCACCTGTTAACCTGGTGAGCCCCAGCCACCTCATCAGTTGGGATTAAGTGGAATTTCCTTTCTTTCTTTATTCTCCTTTGGTGCACCTGGGGAATGCCATTGAGGAGTAAATCCCTGGGATGGTGTAAGGATATTGACAAAGCTATTAGTTTCCTGGGTTGGATGCTTAGACTTCAGCAGACAGCTCACAGCTTTCAGAGAGAGTAGATGAACCCCCAGGCTTCAAGGACTGAAAGCCTGTTATGCTTTCTTAGGGACCTGGTCACTATCTAAAACACTGTGTAGACATCATTATTATATTGCTGTATTCAAATACATCCTTTGTTTTCATCGTGTGATTGTTAACTGAAATAGCAGCAACTCCTAGAATACTCCCCTTGAAAGGATTTTTTGGTCTTCTATAATGAGCACAGATTGTGTGGCCCAAGGTATCCCAGAAAGGACATATGATAATAAATTTATACTTTTAAATAATACCATATTAATATATTCAAAAGCTAGTGGCAAAACTGTGTGGACTTGTGGCATAATTTGTTACCATATCCTATTGTGTGTGAAATTTTACCAAAAAAAATTAGTAAAGCAACTTAATTGATATTCATGTGCATTGAGCTCAGCAAAGCCTGAAAGTGAATTTCATCTTAGTTGAACTTCTATTTCAATATTATTGACATTTACTCTTTAAAGGAATTTTTGTAAAGTTTCAGTGTAACATTCTATTGAACATGGAAAGCAAAAATGTGGTTTGTAGACAAATTTTGAGGATGTGGAGAAGTATACTGCTTTATTGGCCTAAATCCTTGTTTATCTTAGTAGGTAAGAATTAAGTTAAAGAAAAATGAAGTTTTAACTTTCAGCAGCTGTTAAAGAGTTACAAGAATTACAAATCTCCTTACTGAATACATCGCAGATTCTGCAGTGTTGGGGAGTAGGATGGGGTGGGAGAGGGATTGAGTTTGTGAGTATTAGGAGTTCCCCTGGGCTAAGCACTGAGCTCAGCACTTTATTTCATTATTTCCATTTTGATTCGCAAGAAAACAGCCGGGAATTGGAGTTATCAGAGAGAAACTTCAGTTTTCCCCTGGGCTTTACTTGGACAAGCTGCATGCAGAATGGAACCAGAGTCCGTTGGACAAAATTTGAAATTTGCTAGCGTGGTCCTGACAAGCTCAGATTTAAAGAAGCAAGACCACTGCTATCTGTGCTAGAGAGTGTGTCCAGTGGAGGTCACTACTGAGGGTGGCAGGGTGGGAACTAGAGAGGAGTCTTAGAATGCTCCTCCTGTATTCATTATATACATATCTTTTTGGTGGAGAGAATCATGTACCAGCTTTGTGGACCACTTTATTCTATGTGTCATGCACCTTACCTGAGCTGGAGTTTTGATTCCCTTTTCAGCTGAGGAATCTGAGCTGCAGAGAGCCCGCTGGCAACCTGGTTGCTCCTCCGCAGCACCCCAGCTCTTTTCCACAGCACTGCCCTGAATTTAAGCAGCTTACGTAAAGGACTTTTGAGTGTGATTCTGGCCTATGTTGATACTAACCGAGAGAAAGCATAAGTTGCCAATCATAAGCTATTTCCTTCAGAAAGAGGCATATCCCTGAATTCTTTCAAAACCTTGCTCACTCAGAGGCAAGTGCCCTCCTGCTGAGCTCCCCTTGGCCCTTTCCCCACTGTCCAGACACATACTCTTCCTGCTTCTTTCCTCTTCCTTGGGTTTGTTACTCCCCCAGCATCTCTCTTCTGTTACTTTTCTCTGCATCTTCACTGGAAGAATTGTCTCTCCCTTTGTATGCTTTATAATATCTCACATTTCTTTTGCTTGGGCTTATTGAACTATTCTTTCTGTAGGTCTGAATTCCTCATTCTATTTTAAGTCACTTGCAAACAAGAACTGGGGTTTCCTTATTATTACTCATTGTGAGGCTTCCAGCCTCAGTTTCCTCATCTGTTTAATGATGACACTGGGTACTAGAAAATTCCTGGTATTTTGAGTTTCAGTAAGTATTAGTTTCCTTCTCTCTTGGAAGACAAACTGAGTTAGATCAGGCCTGTGCTCACATAAGAAAGGAGAAACTCAATTGGAAACACAACACAGTTCCTATTAAAGGAAATGTCCAAGCTTCTGCTAAGCTTTTATTTGATGCATAGGAGCTGAATGGCCTTTTGGTTTATTTAAACTGAAGTGCTCTGCCTCTGCAGGGAACAGAAGGAAGAAGATGAGGCTAGAGAGGGGCCAGTGGCAAGAGGAAGGGAAATGTGCAGGGTAATCAGGTGCAAGGGTGGTATGTGCCCTTGCCAAGCTAAAAGCCCAGGTGCCCCATATTCACCGAAGCCAGGGTCCTCACTTCTCATTTTGTATTGTGCTTTTGTGTTCTTTCTCATAAAGAGAGCTTTCCAGACCTTACAGTCTTCAAGCCCCTTCAAACCAGGATCTGCCCTGGGGGCAGGTGAGTTGTCACAGTTAGTGAGAAATCCTGGGTGGTGGTCACAGTAAGGTCAAGGATATCTGAGAGTGTTTTAAATGTTTGGCTTGCCATCCAGGTGATTCCATTTCTCCCTGGAAATCACACACTCACAATAAAAGTTATGCATATGAAAGTTGTGCATAAAATCGCCTACCATAGCTTGTGTGTCCAGTTGTGGGCAGGTGGTAGCTAAAGAAAGGGTGCCCTTGGAGGTAGGAAGGGAACATAAAGTGACTGGACTTCCATAGCAACATCAGACAGAACCTTTTCAGGTCCTGGCCTGCTACTTGTCACAGAGTGGCAGATCCAACCCCCAGAGAGCCACAGAAAATCAGGAACAATATAAATACAGCAAGGAACCACTGACCCACCGAATCTGGGGTCCATGATATGAAACTCAGAGGAATTAACTTGGAGAAATGTAAGGATAGGACAAAAAAAAAGGTTGTGTGCTTCTTCCTGAGTTGTGAACAGGTCAGACTTAAGAGAATGGTGGAGATGGAGATGCAGTCCAATGGAGGAGAAAATGCCTTGCTGAGGTTTGAGACATACACAAGCACAATCAGGAACATTTTTTGTGGGGGTGGGGTACCAGGGATTGAACTGAGGGGCACTTAACCACTGAGCCACATTCTCAGCCTATTTTGTATTTTATTTGGAAACAGGGTCTCACTGAGTTGCTTACTTTAGGAACATTTTGAAGTCTGTGTTTTCCTGGACTACCAGAAACAGGATTGGGGAGGAGATAGTTTAGAGTGTGTCAGCCAGGGGTAGAGAGCCAATCAATCTCTTCTTTCTTCCTTCCCTTCTCTCTGCTTCTCCCTCCTTCCCTCTCTCCCTCCTCCCTCCCTCCCTTCCTTCTTTCCTTCCTCCTTCCCTCCGTCTGCCCTGCCCCCCCACTCTCCCACTCCTCTCTGTCTTTTCTTTCCAAAGGAAACAGGCCCAGCAGACCTGATGCGGTCCACAAGGCCTGTGTCTACCGTTTAGTCTAATCAAGAGCACGGGCGTGGTCTCTCTCACTTGGCACATGTCTCCACAGTGTGCCCTTGTTAATTCAGCATAGCTTTTCTCAGGGTTCCTTTTGTCACTGCTCTTGTTTAGAATTCTTGCTATTGGTTTTGTTTGGGAAGTGAGTGGGCCAAGCACAAAACCTTGGGCCTGACATCGCTGGGCAGTTCGGCACCTCAGATGAATGGGTCTGGTCTGAGTGTAGTCATAGGGTGGAGGAGAGGCTGTGCTGGCTGCTCAGCTCGGGTTTCGCCAGCCCAGACATCTGCTGGGAGGCCTAGGCCCTATTTTGAGAAACAGCTTCAATGAGGTTATCAAGTGTCATATTTTCAGTGGAGAATTAAAGGCACCTAACACTTAGCTCCTAGTCCAGAAAATGTCCATATGGAAGCAGGCTAACTCTGGGCCTCTATTTCTGCACATGTTTTCACATCTTCCCTCTTCACTGCTATTTTTGCGGAAGGTATCTTGGATTATAGAATAATGTCACCCTAAAAAAAGTGCCATTTCCATCTATTTTAGTTGGTGAAAGTTCTGTGTATTAATACAGGCAGAAATAAGACTGTGAGGTGATTAAATTTGAGGTAGTAAGTATATGATCTAGCTGCTTTTATACTGCACAAATTTGTAAGCAGGGTTGTAATGAAGTCATCAAAATGCAAGTCCAGAAATCAGACATTTCCCGTGAGACACTAGTGTTGGGGGGCATTATGTGGATGATCATTTCTCTGAACCACCATGTTACATGAGTCCATGGCCCCAGGTGTATGGAGCTGGGTTCATTTTCCTGAGAAATTCTCTGAGCCCTGTTCTGTTCCCATCAGTTACTGGTTGTGTGGAAAGCTGGCTCTTCAGATTTCACTGCTTTTCAGTTATTTACAAAAGTAAATAGAAATAGAGCGGGCTTATCAGGCAGCAGCCAAGATGCATTTCAGAGTGTATGGCATCCTATCTAACTCCTGGTTTTGCAGTTTTTATCTTAGGATTCCTGTTCAGTTTACTTCTTTTTTCACACTTTGCTAAAAGAAACTTAATACAGATCTGTTTCTTTTTTTCCCACTGAAGGGAGGAAAAAAAAAATCCCACATTGTGTGGCTTGTCAAAAGCAAATAAGTATCCTTAATATTTTCTTGCCTTCTAGATGTGGCATTTCTGTTCTGTCTGTGATAGGAGGTGTATTGACTTTTCTTGCTCCTTGCCAATTCTGTTAAGTGAATCCAGAGGAAAGCTTGATTTTGCTATAGGACTTCTGAGTTGAAACCGGTACTGTTTGGCCAGCATGTCTCTTCTGATGCTAATGTAAAACCAAAGGTGAGAGCCGAAAATAACTAGATACCTGTTATATCCCCAAAACATGATGAAATCTTCAAAGAATGTCAGTGAAATTTCATTCTGGTTTACTCAAGAACTTAATTGCTATTTGTGTTTATTTTTTCCTGTACCTCTGGCGGACCATTTGCCATTTCCATCGTTATATGTTATGTAATTTACTCCTGGTTGTTTCCACAATTATCTATTATTTAAAATTTAATGAACTTACACATAACTTCTTGGGGACTTTCTTGGGATGTGGCTATTAATGGGCAAACAGCCCAGGAAGAAATGTAACTAAATGATATTTAGTCATAAAAAATCTGGTTGTTATTTCTTAAGGAAATAAAATACCCTTTGCTACCCAAATTGTAGTTCAGGGATGCAGCAGGAGGGCCCAGGATTTTTCCTAACTCAGCTTTGTAGGTCTTTAGCATGGCCCTATTCTAGTCCTTCTTAATAGCCAGGTAGATCTGGGGTTCTCAACACTCTAACCTCCTGCTGGTCTACACACCCTTTGTGTAGAAATGCTAAGGTCACATCATAGGGAAGTGGGGAGTGGTCAATGCAGCACAAGGGTCTGATACAGATCAGACAAAATTGTTTGAACTTAGCCTAGTGGGTGGAGGGAGGGGGCACTGAGCATTTGCATCAGGGGCCATAGCTGGAGGGAAAGTTCCTTGAGGAGGATTCATCTTCAGCTTGTGGAAATGGGACTCAAAGGGAGTGAGGCAGGTGGTGGAGGCAGCTCCTTGGGAGTCTTGTCTAAGTGTCTGGGGGAGAGAAGATCATAGTCTCAACAGCAGTGGTGCACTGGAGATAGAAAGGGAGCCATAGATAGAGTGCTTTGACAGAGTTAGAATCAGCCTGGCACATTCTTTGGACTTGGGGAGGAGGAGGAGTGAAAGGAAGAAGAGAAGAAGAGGGAGAAAACACTGTGAGGTAGAAACCTTCACAAAATAATGAAGCCATCAGCTGAAACATAGAGGGAGGAAAGACAGTGTTGCATAGAGAGCTCTTTGCTGGGCATCCTTAGGGCCTAGAGTCCAAAAGCCTTGTGCAGTCTCCAGGAACTGTGGAGCCAGGTGGTAGCAGGTGTGGTGTGATCTTTGTGTAATAAGGAAGTTTGGAGGAGTTGTCTTACTGGAGATAGCTGGAGGTACATGCTGGACTTCCTCAGGGTTGTGCTAGCTGGACCATGCCTCCCTCATGGAGAGAGAGGTTGACCAGAACTTTGAAGACTGCTGGCGAGGTATGTGTTTGATTCCAGTGATACTGCAGCCTTCACAGAGATGACAGCAGTAGCCAAAGTTGGGGGCGATCTGGAGGGGATGACCAGATCCCTCCATCTTCATGACTGCTGTACCCTCTTTGAGCTCCTCAAGCTCTTGGCTTGGAGGAGAGCTAAGAGCACAGTGGGCATGTCAGTCTGTATGTGTCCATCTATTTTGGCAGGAGTCCTGTGACACTGTTATTTGGTAGAAACCAAATATGTGTTTCAAGCTTGAAAGTGACACTGTCACATAAAAAACTGGTTGCAAGAAAACAATGAGCTTCTGGTTGTCTAGCTTTGGGAGGAAGTAAAGCAGAATCAAAACTCAGGAAAAGAAGGTGCTAAATCATGCCTAGGAGATGATAGGAAGGATTGCTTTATGCAAATTTAACACATGCTTAAGTGCACAAAGCTGGCTATGTTAAGATAGCTAGCTGGCTTGTTTCTCCAAGAATAATTAGGTTTTCTCTCCAAGGGAACGCCTGCATCCCATACTGGCCAACTCCCAGAAGTTGTTGAACCCACTTTTGGAGAAAGAAGCCAGGTTACTTCCAGGTATCCTCATTATGACGAGCTCTGTCCTTCCTCCCATATAACTCTTGTTGCTTACTTTTCATTTTTTGAGTTTAGAGAGTTTGTTACTTTGAACAAGGGAATCCAGATAATTTTTTCACTGTCATTCTGCAAAACAACTTGTGATTTCATGGCTGGGAGTGCAAGCCACCAGCTGCCTGGAAAGCATTGTGTCAGGTGGCACCTGGGTTGGATCAGAGGCTCTGCTCTTCCAGCAGGGAATAAGGAGCTGTTTCTGTCCTTGAACTCCTGGGACTGCACTGGCTCCAGTCGAAAGCCCCTGTTGTCCTTTCAGGGGCCCAAGCAAGCCAGCTCCAGCAGAGAGCAGGGGACAGCTTGCCATGTATGCAAACATTGCCTGGTGGTTTGGGAGTCAGTAAGTTTTCTCCTCTGATTTATTTCATTTCATCTGTTAAGTATGTTCAAACCTTAGTAAACTAACACTGCCTATTTTTTTAAAAAAAATGGTTATTCTTTTTCTGAAATATTCAACAATGCAGCAGCTCTACTTTTTATCTGATACGTGGAGCAGGAGTTGCCCTGCTTAGCCCGAGCATGGAGTATTTGTCCACAGCTAAGTGATCCACATCTCCTGGCTCTTTGTTAACTTCCTGGAAGTTGGGTAATAGCTGTGGGACTCAGTTCTCAAATGTTTCTCTTTGAATATGTATTGATGTGTGGTGAGATAGCAGTGTTCACAGGTATTCAGGCCCCTGAGTTTAGAGTTTGGTTAAGGTTATGGATAGCTATTGTTATTATGTATTAGAGAATCCTATCTATAAAGCTAATCTTTTTATGTTGCCTTATTGAAAGCTTCTTCCACCACCCGGGTCAAAACTGTGAAATTCCATTGTGAGTAGGATTCCATAGTCAGTTTTGAATGCATTTTCTGTATCAGTGCACTTTTATTAGGCATCTTGAGGAACTGGCTTCTAATCTACACTTGCAGAGATAAGATATTTTCTTTTTTAATCCCAAACAGTAAACCTGCTACTCATAGTAAAAATAACTGTAATTCATTACCAGTCATTGAGCATTACCTATGCTATGTCTGAGTGCCACACCAGAAAATGCATGGGAGTCAGCTCATTTAATCCTCATGCACACCATACTGATAAACCCCAAATTGCCCTCTGTTCAACTCCCGGGGAAGCTGAGGCTTACAAATCATAGTAGCTTGCCCAAATTAAGTCATTTGCTGGAGGATGACAGCTTGGCAATCTCTTGGCTGGATTTGCTGTAACATCTTTCTGATTCCAGAACATGGAACCAGGGCCTTATAGCTCTAAGACGATGTCTTGGGGCAGATTTCTAAAAAACAGTGACCTTAAATTGCCCTGGACATGATGTTTTTATAGGTAAAGCAATATCCCCAAGTTTACTGAACCAGGGTGATATTTATTGTCTTCATGCCACAGTTTTTCTGAGAGCTGCCTGTTTCGTAGACACATATTTTAGCCTTTATTTATCTGGGTTTTTCTGATGATTGATTCTCTGGTTTTAAGTTTTATATTTAATGGCAATGACAGTAGAGAAAGTTTTGGTGGACTTTTCCTGATCTCTCCTTCATTAGAAGGAAATTTTGTTTTATAAGTAATATTGCTCTGAGCTTTGGAGGTGCTGAGCTCTGATAGAAAGTATTACAGGGATGTTTAACTTGGGGTCCCTGTCTTTCAAGGTGGTTTGTAGCAATCTGTGTCCATGAAGTAGTCTTGTGGCATCTTGCTTATGTAGAAGGTCCAATGCTTTCTTAGATACTCAAAGGAGTACTTGACTGTAAAGGCATAGAGGAGTTCTCCAGACTGACCTGAGGCTTATCCCAGCTCAGCTGGCTACCTGACATCAGCCCTGGGCATGTCCTTCCATCTCCCTGCTTCTCCATCTCTCCCTCTGTTTCCTGAAGCTGTTGAACATAGTCCCTGAGATTCTTTGTGAACCATGTGGAACCTTAACAATGAATAATGTTCTCTAGGACTCCAATTTTGTTTACAAACAAAACTTATCTGGACCACACATTGGAGAAGAGGATGTGTCTCTTTGAATGTGTGATGGAAACCTTTTCCAAAGGTTGCTCCCCCATCTTGTCCCCCCTCTCAAGCTCAGCATTCTGATACTTAGCACAGGGTTTGCTGATTATCCTGGGCAACGATACATAATGGTCAGGATAGTATCCTAGGCTCAGAAAGACTTCAGCTGGAATTCCAGCCTTTCCAGCTATGCATAAGAACGTTACTTAGGCTGTTGGATCCTCAGACATCTCATCTGTAGAATGGGAAGAATAAGCTTGTAGTATGAAGTCATTGTGAGGATTGAATATACACAAAGTGTTTGGTATGATAACTGGCTCATCATTGTTCAGAAAATGACAGTGTAAAGTCTGATTAATATTGGAATTAAAGATGTGGGAGCCAGTACTATTTGTAAGAATGCCTCATCAACCTCTTTGGCAACACTCCTGACAGCTTTCTGTAGTGCTAGTGGATCAGAGTTCCTGGACATCGGTCTGTCCAGAGTTGAGCATATGGAACTGAGTCCCAGGGGACTCACTCCCATACTCACTTACTCATGAGGTGATCACTGAACTTACCTATCTTGTTTGGGCCAATCAATTTGTGTTCTCTTGGAATTGAACAGAATCTAGAGCTATGGCTGGTAATAAATAGCCAAACAAAACCAGGAGTAGCATATTTATATCTCTTAGGTTTTCCTCCAGCAAATTAAGCAAACATGCAAATACTGAAGAATCTCATGGGAGAGACAGGTGACTCCCTTCCGCCTGTGGCATAAACAGGCCATGTAGCCTGGCTTGCTTCATTGCTAGATCGGTAACCAGGAGGGGCCGGGGTGTGTCTGGTTTCTCTCTGAAGTTTTCTGTGAGCAGAGTTGTTTACCAGGAGCCAGCAGAGCAGCCAATGTGGTAAATTTTATAAATCACATAGGTACATCATTCAGGTAAGTTGTTGTCAATGTGGCCATTGACTTTGGCATCCAGTATTCTTGGATCCTAAGAAAATGTTATGCCTTCATTTCTGATTGGATACATGAAAGAAATGTAAAGCAGAAGAAGCCCTTTGGACTCTTGGTCTGGGGGAGTACAGAACACCATGAATTTCCCTGGGACAATCTGCAGGCCACAAAGCCTCTCCATCCTAGTGGGGGGCCTGCTGGCACCTGTGGAATTTGGTTTTAATTCAGCTGCCAGTGGTAGGAGCCTGAGATTTGCATTCCCTGTGCCATTTAGCCCGCATAATTCTTCTTATTCCTCTGACTTTCAGGGAGCAGATTTCAAGCATTCTGCTACACATTGAAGAGCTCTCAAAATAAAACCCAGCTGGGAGTCACCCAGCTGATGTGAGAATTAGCAAACATTGCCCAGAAACAGTAAATGTGTGATGGTTTTAAGCTGAAATCATTTGGAGCTAAGATTGATGGCCTTTGAAATTCCAGAAATGTTTTTGTATCTACTTCTCATTTTGTAAATAGTTTCTGCTGAGGCACACCCATCTTTCTAACCTGGAAGGCCAGAGGGAATTTGGGTTATGTGCTCCATGATTCATCTCCTGAAGGGCTTGGAGGACCTGCCCTGCACCTGCTGGGTGCTGGGAAAGAGGAAACAAAACCTGCTTGCCCAGCCTGGACGCAGCCAGGGACACCTGTCTTGGGTGCACCTAGGAGGAACCAGGCATGGCCCGAATCCCATGGTTTCCTAGACTTGTGCGAAATCCTGCTGTTTAAACTGCCCCCATACTCCTGACAATTAGACACCTAGGCACAGCATTTTGAGAACAGCGCCACCCGCTTGGTAATGCTCATGACTTTTCAACACTGAGTAAAATCAGTCAAGGCTCTCAAGAGAACAACAGTAGTTCTTTCCTAGGATGAACCACTCCCAGGTGGAGGGAAGCTGGACATTTTCTATTTGTCTCTGTGAGTCTATCCTACAAAGGTCAGTGGTTATTTTCAGAGAAGCCTTGACTGCAAGCACAAAACAAGGAGGGAGGAAACAGTCTGGCAGAGGCTGTCTGGTCCTCCAACATGGTAGTCTCTGCTTTCTCATGCATACATCCTTGGCAAACACAAACCTGACTCTAGGAGTATCTGTACATAATCCTTTGGTGGAGAAGGCGTAGGAGGGATCCAGGATAATGCTTCCTCACTCTCCTGCAGCCAGACTGACACCACTGTGCCTACCATCTGTCCTGCTCCCCCCAGCAGGCTCTCTCTCCTGGCAAACACATTTTGCCCCTCCTCTGTTTCCCACAAGGGGAAGTTTAGACTTTCCTCTCCCCTCCATCATGCTCAGCATCCTTTTCTTGTACTTCACCCTGCTCAGCAAAACAAGCTACTTATGGGGCTCAGGCTTGATAGGTAGAGATTTGAGGGTCTCTGAGAAGGAAACCAATGAGGGTGTGAGGGTGGGCCATAGTGCCCTGACAATGCTGTTGTTAAATCGTGGTAGCAAACTCATAACGAAAATTGACCCTGTTAACCATGGTGCAGTTCAGAAGTGTTAAGTACATTCACATTGATGTACAGCCATCACCACCATCCGTCTCAGAACTTTATTCATTTTGTGGAACTTAAACTCTGACCCCATTGAACAGTTCCTCATTCTCCTTCCTCCAGCCTCTGGCAACCCCCATTCTGTCTTCTGTTGGTGAATTTAACTACACTCCGTCCTCATGTAAATAGAATCATACATTGCTGGGACTGGCTTATTTCCTTGAACATAATGTTCATCCATGTTATAGTACATGCCAAAATATCTTTCCTTTTTAAGACTGAGTAATGCTTCCTTTTATATATTTGCAACATTTTACCTATCCATTCATTCATTGGTGGTCACTTGAGTTGCTTCCATGTTTTGACTATTGTGAATAATGCCACTATAAACTTAGTATACAAATCTCTCTTCAAGATCTTGCTTACTGTTTTTTTTTTGGGGGGGGGATGGTTTTAAAACCACTAAAACCAGAATTGGACTTGCTGAATCATATGGTATTTCTATATTTAATTTTTAGAGAAGCCACTGTACTATTTTAGTGTATACATGTACTCTAAAGTCTGAAAAAAAAAAAAAAAAAAAAAAAACTGAAATCCAAAACATTTCTGGACCCAAGCATTTCAGTCCATATATAGAAAGAGAAAAATATGCCACATATTAAAAACATAGTCTTAATTTAGCATCTCCTGCTTCCCAGAGATGTTAAATAATAAAGAAGTAAGGTATGCTCCCACAGTGGGCAGTCTGTGGGGTGAGGTAAGCCCATGTGCCTGGTATCCAGAACAGTTTTCTCAACCTGGAGTTCTCCACTCACAGATGTAGAGCTACTGCACATATACTCAGACATTGTTTTGAAGTAAAAATTTTTCATGTGTAGTTCTCTAAATTGGCATTCTGTGAAATAAAAACACAAACTCTTAAATTCATTAATATATCTATTAAATGTAGGTCGTGTACAATATATTAATTGCTTTCATTTAATGATAAAAAAATTATAGCTGCAATCATGCTGTTTTAATGCTGGCAACTTTTAAGACTGCTCAAAGCTTCCTTTTTAGGTGGATGTTATATCCCTGCGGTTTCCTTCTCCCTCTGAAATCCTTGCTCATTTGAAACTTCTTATTTTCTGCAATTTTAAAGAAATGTTGCAACCCATTAACATAAACTGAGTCTCAGATATTTGGATATAACCAGTCCATGATGGATTTAGGGCATTTTTAAGCTCCCCAGGTGAGTGCACTGATCTCAGCTAGGCCTGAGAGGAGCATGGTGAGAGGAACTCTCAGAAGATGTAGTATTCAAGAAGAGCAAACATAGAAGGCAAGGAGTATGACAAGGCACAGGTAGGTGGCGCTGCTGGTGGGTTTTCCAGGAGCAGTGAACTGGAGACCCAATGCCAGAATAATGGAGGAGACTGGAGAGTGGTCCAAGCTCAGAGTCAGAGTCAGTGCAGATGTCTAGACTCTAGAGGTTGGGATGTCGATTTATAGCTCAACAGGGGGCAGATGTGTTATGTTGCTGAGCCATTAGGCTTGCAGAAAGCACATAGCTGATTGTTGCTGTGAAGGTGTTTAGGGCCTTATCAGTTTTTTCCAAAAGGAGCCAGCAATTTATTTTGTGAGTGTTAAATATTCCATATTTTAAAAATTTGTTTTATTTCTTTTAAATACATGACAGTGGAATGCATCACAATTCTTATTACACATATAGAACAATTTTTCATACCTTTGTTTGTATATAAAGTATGTTCACATCAATTCATCAATTCATACATGTACTTTGGATAATGATGTCTATCACATTCCACCATCCTTGCTAATCCCTTGCCCCCTCTCTTTCCCTCCCACCCCTCTGCCCTATCTAGAATTCATCGGTTTCTCCCATGCTCTCCCTCCTTACACCACTATGAGTCAGCCTCCTTATATCAGAGAAAACATTCAGCATTTGTTTTTGGGGGATTGGCTAACTTCACTTAGCATTATCTTCTCCAACTCCATCTATTTACCTGTAAATGCCATGGTTTTATTCTCTTTTATTGCTGAATAAAATTTCATTGTGAATATATGCCACATTTTTTATATCCATTCATCCACTGAAGGGCATCTAGGTTGGCTCCACAGTTCAGCTATTGTGAATTGTGCTGCTATAAACATTGATGTGGCTGTGTCCCTGTAGTATGCTGTTTTTAACTCCTTTGGGTATAGTCCGAGGAGAGGGATAGCTGCAGTCTATGCAGTTTCCTTCTCCCTCAAATGGTGGTTCCATTCCCAGATTTCCAAGGAATCTCCATACTGCTTTCCATATTGGCTGCACCAATTTTTCCCCACATCGTCACCAACACTTCTTGTTTTTTGTCTTCATAATAGCTGCCATTCTGACTGGAGTGAGATGGTATCGTAGAGTAGTTTTGATTTGCATTTCTCTAGTTGCTAGAGATGATGAACATGTTTTCATATATTTATTATTGATTGAAATATTGAAATATTCCATATTTTAAAATGTTTGTCAACAATGTATGTGCATGCATGATAAACATGTATGCACACACACAACGCTCTGCTAGGCAAACAAATCTCCCTGGTGTCCTTGCAGCTTGCAGATTTGCACCTTCCTAGTCCATGGGCCTTACTAGGTGGGTAGTGGGTGTGCTGTGGGCAGGGGAATGCATGAGAAGATGGACAGCCCTCATGTGCAGTAAACACTGAGGAAGGAAGGAGTCCATGTCAGCAGTAGACTTGACTGAGAAGTTGCTGTATTGAAGAGAGAGAAAACATTCTTACACAACTCTGCATTTGTGTGTCCCTTAGCAATGATAATTTGGACCACAGCAGAGAAGGGTGGATGGAATGATACCTTGAGGTGACTTTGGGTAGTTGGGGACAGAGTGTAGATTTGGGGCAAACAAAGGGGGCAATTAAAACTTCTGTCTCTCTTCAGCCCCATGCTCTCTTGCATAGTGGTGGCTGAATAAAAGAATGCATTACTAGCTGCTTCTGGTTGGACTCCATGTTTGGAAGGAGTTCAAACCAGCAAAGTTGAAATATATACTCATTTCCTAAAAATTGTCAAATAAACACTTTTTTTCTTGAAGGCAACTTTCAGCAGGTAAATCATAGACAAGACTTGTAACCCTAGACTTAATGTTGATTAGTGAAAGATTGTTTGAGTCTGTCTGTCTTGATTTTTCTATCTCTAAAGTGGGTGACATCTCTCCTTCCTCATAGAAACTGGACAGTGTAGTGGTTAAATTTTCAGGCTCTGAAATCAAATTGTCTGTAGTTGTTATTAGCTCTGCCTGTCTGTAACATGGAAATGGTGTACCTACACTTCTTATCTATAAAATATAAGTAATAGTCATTCCTCCTCAGAAAACAGAGACAAGAATACATGAATCAATAAATATTCAGTCTTTAGTGTATAAAATGTTGACTATTTCATTTTTATTTCTATAAAATGAAAGGAAGCAAGATAAAATACAGCACAATTTTATAAGTGCAGGGCTTTTAACAAGAAAAAGAGAAGAATTAATTTATGCCTAATTATCATAGTAGAGGATAAGATATGTTATTCCGAGTCTTGCTAAAACTAGTGACCTGAATATCAGTAAGTTTACAGCCTCTTCTGAATCCCATTTGTTCTTCCCCCCACAATTTAATTTTTAATTTTTTAAACATTAATTTTTTTTCAGTTATAGATGGACAAAATACCTTTATTTTATTTATTTATTTTTATGTGGTGCTGAGGATCAAACCCAGTGCCTTCATGTGCTAGGCAAGCACTCTACCACTGAGCCACAACCCCAGCCCATTCCCCCATTTTACTTTTTTTTTGGTGCTGGGGATTGAACCCAGGACTTTGTGCATGCGAGGCAAACACTCTACCAACTGAGCTATATCTCCAGCCCCTGGTTCCCCCCATTTTTAATGACCTCTTTCATTTTAAAAGCAGTAAGTATGCAGACAGTGTTATAGAAAAAATTAAAAAATTTAAAAATGCACAGAATAAAATAGCAAAATATATATCATGCCTTACATTACTTAGATGTCAGTGAATTCTTTTTTTAAAACTGTCTTGTGATCTATTGTTCTCTTGAAAAATGAAATTTTCATAAGCAAATAATGTTTTGAAGCTCATTTTTCCAAAAATCTTTGTTGAACATTTTTGCTCATTAGATTATATATTTAAATAGTGCCAGTGTAATGTTAAACCATTATTTATTGACATTGTCTTTTATAAGTGTATGATTATATTATTTGTTTGGTGATTTATTTAAGAATGTTTAGTTAGATTATGTATTTATTTGCTCGTTTGCTGTTAGAAGTTATGCCATAATGAGAGTCTTTGAATCTCCCACAGTGTGGTCTTGCAATACTGTCATTTCTTCAGAATAAATTGCTGGAAATAGAATTCCTGTATCTTTGATACCTCCTGCCATAGTACCTCCAAGAAGGTTACCTTGCGGCAGAGTTTATGGGGCATGGAGAGCTCATATTGCCTCCCTGTGGGGCAGGGTAGGGAGGATTGGGCAGGAGCAAGCCCTTGGGAGTCAGCCGATCTGGTTTCTAGCTCTGCCTGACACCCAATGATTGTATGCCCTTGGGTGAGCTATGGATTTCTCTCAGACTGAATTTTCTGAGCTGCAAAATATTTTGAGACCTGAATGATGTAACTACTGAATATTGTAGTTATTAGGTAAATAACTAAGGTTTTTATTAGCATAGGACATAGTGAATGTTTAGTGCGGAGTAAATACTAGCTATTATTATAAAAAAATATACAGGATCTATGTAAAATAGGGTCCTTATGTATAAATGACTACATGTATGTATGTGTATTTATTCTGATACAGCTATATAAGCATATATATATATATATGCTTATATGTAGGTATATAGACATATAATGTATATGCATAAATGTATATATTTATACATATCTGCACACATATACTATAGGTATTCTGCATATCAAATAAAAAAAATATATATACATATATATGTATATACACACACACACACAAAAAAAAAATGGTCAGTTTTCTTTCCTTACTAATCTGGAGGAAACAAGAATTTGTAAAAATATTCATCGGAGTAAGTGACTCATTGGCAAGGGTTTAGGAATCTCCTACAAAGTGATGTGAACATTCAAAACACAGTTTGAAATCTGATATAAATCAAGATGAAAGGATTGCATGTTATGACATTATCACCTACTGCCAAACAGCTGCATCCACTCAGAGTGGCTTTGTCAATGAGTGCTAGACCAAGGTTGATTTAATATGGCTTGATATCATCCCAGTATATTCAATATCATGGACCCATGGATTCCAGACCTTCAGAACTGGTCCTGGCTCCTGCTCTGGGGCAGGTTGAGCACAACCCTTGCAGACTATCAAGGGAGCCCACTGACTTAAATTGTAATGTGAACCCCACCTGTAACTCAGAAAGGGCCAAGTAATCTCAGCTCTACCTTTGCATTGTTAGGATCCTGTAGAAAATAGTACAGTACTGCTCCCAGCTGGTAACCACATTTTTCAGGTGTTTCTTTCCAGGAACTCTTCAAAAATGCTTCCTCTATTTTTCTTTTAACTGGCTTATTTTCTTGATGGTGTCTTCTGTAAATGTGGAATGCTATTGCTATGCTGACTTTAGAAAGATCATGCCACTCGCAAGTTATTTCTGGAGAGAGGCATGAACACTTATGACAATGAATTATTATGAAGCAAGTATGAAAACTTCTGCTTCATCCAGTTCTTTTGTCTTGTCATTTTTTAAGGAGGAAGATGAAGGCTCGTGCTCCCCCACCTCCCGGAAAGCCTGTTCCTCTGAATGTTCATGGGGATCAAAGACCTCCCTGTGATGCAGCCCTCAGCTCACAGCAGAATCTGATCCACATGAAGGAGGCACTGCGAAACAGTACTCTGGACATCACTGTAGTTCTTCCCAGTGGGCTGCAGAAGCAGAGTGTGGTCAATGGAAGGTAGGTAAGAGGCTTGTGCTGTGGGAGGAGCCACTGACCTCCCATGTACGGATGCCAGAAGGACAACTGAAGAGTGGATGTTGATTTATTGCCCTTTTCTTCCAACTCATATACTGGTGAGGGCCATATGGATATCAGTGAAGGTCTAGGTGTCCATCTAGACTTCCCCACTGGTCCACCTGGATTGAGGGTATGACTAGCCCAGCCAGGCTCCTGTGAATCCTAAAGAAGCATGTGAGAGGTTGGGCTCAGAAAGAAGGGGTGGGAAGGAGTCCCAGACACAACTCCAAGGAAATGACCTTTGGCCCCAGGGTTGGACCATTACCCCAGCATCCTTGGTTCTGAAGTTACTTAGCCAGGAGAGCAGCCTCCTGAATGAACCATTCTAGGGACTACTTACAGCCTTATCTATGCAGGTATACATGCAATTGGCAGTCACCTTTTGCAAATGAAAGCATGATCCATGGATTTCAGGTTTAAGGGATTCATTTCCATATCCTTAATTTTCACATCATCTTCATAGCACAGACTTGCCAGTGGATGTGCCTGTGGACAACTGAAATGCTGCTTGTACACAGAGAGTACAAATGAAATATTGGCACAGCTTCCTTCATTCATAGTACTCAGAGTTTTATTACCAATAGAATTATATATTTTATGTTTGATGTTGATCAAAATACATAACAGTTATGTTAAGAAGTCTTGTGCTACTATAACTGTTGCTATGTCTGGTAACTCAATCCATGATAAAAATGTTAAAAAATCATAGGAAAATTTTGAAATTTTAATAAATATTATATTGTAGATAAATATGATGGAAAACTTTCAAGCATAAAAACGTATTTGCATATCTGGTAGAAGAATGAATGGAAGTAGTACTTGTAGGAGAAATGGAACAAGAAATGGTATAACATGTTTAACTCTTAGAAACACTTTGCTCAAGAATTATTAAAATGGATAATGGTGAACATTACAATACTTTGGGTTTTTATATTCTCGTGGACACCTTTTAAAAAGTGATGCAAGAGCTTTATTATTTTATTCATTTTAAAATATCAGTGTTTGGATGATAACCTGAATTTTGTTAATCCTTTGCAACTATTTTATCAAATTAATAAATTAATTAATAATGAATACTCTAGGTGATTATTTTGTTTTTACTTAATGCTAGGAAAGGAACCCAAGACCTTGAGCATGCTAGGCAAGCACTCTACCATTGGGCTGTACCCCTGCACCAGGTGATGACTTACTGGGCAAAAGGGTACATAAATTTTCACATATACTCTGTAGGACATGTGAACAAAAATTGGAGGAACATCACTGCCACTCTCAGTAGATACCTAGATTGGAACTGTTGGATTATAGAGTACTGTGTCTTTACCTGTACTAGACAAGGTTATACTGTTTTCCACTGTAGTGTTACCAGGGTGACCTCAGGAGTAGTGTTTTTTTTTTTTGTTTTTTTTTTTTGTGTGTGTGTGTGTTCTCCTTGTAGCTGTTGTTTATACCAGTAGGACTGAATACATCACACTGTGCTATTGTGGTAGGTGCCTACCTTGAAGCAGGTATCTTGGGGCTTTTCCTCAGGCCTGGCTCCCAGGGGTTATATACCAGATAGTTGAGTTGTAAGAGATTTTCTGCATTTCTTTGTTTTACAGAGTAGTCATTGTTTTAAGTACACATGGCCTTATAATTTAATTATAGTTTTCAAAATGATTTTTGAATGTGCATGAAATTTTACCAGTGAATGTATTATGGTTTGTACACTATTATATTTTCTGGTTAATTTCTTTTCTTTCTTTTTTTTTTTAAGAAAATGGCATTGTGAGATAATGCCTCAGAGATGAGTTCATGAAGTGGTTTCCAAAGTGTGGAAACCCTGGACCAGGAGCATGTGCATCACCTGGGAACTTATTAGGATTTACTTCTCAGGCCCCACCCAACCCTCCTTAAGATGAGACTCTTCCACATGGGCCTTAACAAGTCCTCCAGGTGATTCTGATGCAGTTGAAGTTTTCAGAACCCCAGCTTACTGTCTGCCCCACCCCCCATCCCCAGCTAATTTTATTGTTTCAGAAACTGAGGTCTGACAGAATGAGTGATTTAAGAAGGAATTCAGAGAAAAAATACTTTCAGAGAAGGCTTATATCTGGGTTGGCAGGGGCTTGCAATTGGCTATGGCTGTGGCTGTGAAGCATGGTAGGGGTTCAGGATTAATAGAAGGAAGTGTTCCCTTGGGACAGGGCTTTAGAGGTAGGAGGTCAAGGATTTGAATTGATGCCAGCAGATTTCTTGAATGATTTTTATAATGGAGCACACTTTGACCCTAGATTGGATGATCACATATTAAGACGATATCAAGGAGCTATGAGGGGGTATTGAATGGCCCACTGGTATTGAGGCACTTCTTAATCTTTGCTTAAAACAGATCTACTTGTTTTTTGTCAGAATGGGTTGTTCCTTCTGTTTAAACAGGTGTTTTAGTAAAAGACGAGGTTACCTTTATACCAGCTACGCAAGTAGTTTTAAACACAACCAGCCCTTAACTGTAGAGTTCCTGACATGAAAGATCCTCATAAGTGACAGTATATTAGAAATTGCATGCTCATGATCCCATTCTGCAAATGACAATCTTTTTTTTTTTTTTTTTTCCTGAGCTTCTTTTGAATTTATGAACAAATAAAAGTGCACATATGTTCTTAAAGTTGGGAGGTGAGCACTGGGGCTCTGGGCTGTTCTTAAGAAAAATGGCCTGACAGACCTTTATGAATGGTGTCTCCCCTCCCCACACAGCAGCTGGAGGGAGGACACCAGTTCCATTACTTTAATTGGTGTACAAGCAAAGAGAAGATATTGAAAGAGACAGTGCCCTCAGTCAAAAGGGAGCTTTGTAAAAGGTGTCAGATGTTTAGTATTGGGCTGTGAGGTTTTCATGTAGTAAATTAGTCACATCCACATTAATTCACATAGCTAAGGGTCTGGGGCAGGAAAGGGAAGGTTTTTTTTTTTTTTTTTTCTTTTCTCTCTTTTACAGTATAGAAGAAATCTCCCCCAAATTCTGTCTCGTGGTTCTTCCAGCCTCTGTGAGCCTTGTCACCCCTTTACAACAGATACATTTATACCTATGCAGGGAATTGTAGGTCTCGGTGCAGGAACCTCACAGTGGCAGGTATTGGGCCTCCAGGTTCCTTCTATAGAGGGGCCCCCTGTTTCTATACTCACAGGAAGGGAGGCTGAGAGATGTTCTCATCCCTGGTCTGTCTTATGAAGGGCTGATAGAGTACATGTGTGGTCCTTGGCAGCTTCCAGAAGGCCTGTTGATTTGGTTTTGCTCCCATGGTGAGCTTCTGGCCTTAGGGGCTGAAGGAAGTACAGTTAAAGAGGCAGTTCTTGTGTCCTGGCCTGGGGAGTCAGCCAGAGGGAGGCCATCCTTAAATAACAGGGTTGGCAGCTGGGTATGGTTTGGCTTGCTTATGTTTTCATTTGAAGAATACCTTTTAAACAGTGTAAATTCCTGGGATATAAAGTCCTAAATGGCACCGTAGGGCAGAGAGGTGAATTTTGTTCAGCAGCCCTTTTTATGAAACTCATAGACTATTTGTGATAATCGGGATGACAAGTCACCCTTCTAATGACCACCTCTCCCAGACTCCCCATGGTGTGCTTCTTCACTGAGGCTTTGTTTGTGTGTTTAGCCTAAATCCAGGAGAAGTCCCCCTCCCCCGCAAAAAATCACTGTGATTTATAGAATGATATCATTCATATTTAATTTCTAAGTTTTTAAAGGAAGACTCTTTCTTTTGAGGAAATAATTAGGTTAAGGCATTGGCTATAGATTATAAAATGCTTGCTATACTAGCAAAAGGCAGGCTTGTTCTCACTGACTGTTCACCAAATTGCAGAAGGTGCTATGGTTGTTGTGGTAGTGGTGATGTATCCATCACATGGGTGGTAGGGTTTTGATAAATTAAAAAATACTAAAATATTCATTTATTCATTGACAATATACGTATTCAATCACTAACTTTGTTGCGGCACTAGGAAGTGGACATCTCAGCCAGCAGAGAAAATGCACAGCCTGTCTAAAATGACCAGTATAAGAGGCTGGTAGTTCCAGTTTACAAGAACCTAGAGTATTTGGGTTGGGGAGAATGGGTCTAGACACTTGGTGGTTCTATTCCAGGGCTTGACAAGTCACTGGCAAACTTGCATCAGAGTATTAATTTTTTTCAATCATATGGGTAAGCCGACTGATATTAAAAGTAGCACACAAAATTTATGTGAAATTTTAAGACAACAATAGCAGGTGACTTTGAGTGTCACTGGGCTATATCCAGGTTCCCCAGTAGTACTCATTGACTCTTCTACTGAGTGAGAATCAGATAGAGAACCTAATCTGCTATAACCTAAATGCAGAAGAAATAAAGTGACCTTCAAGAGAAATTCAGTATATTAGACAAAGGGAAATGAAAGACAGGTAAGGGGAATAGGAATAGAAAAGACACAGAATAAATCTAACATAATTTTCCTGTTGTCACATATTTTCCTAGTACACAATTACCTATGTGAATCAATCCCACATTGTGCCTACCCACAAGAATGGGGTCCTAATTAGAGTAAGATATATCCAATGCTTGTATAATTTTGTCAAAATGGATTCTACTGTCTTGTATAATGTTATGCTTGAAATCAGGACCCCCAAAAGACCACCAGAGACCAAGATCGATGTAAACAGCAAAGAGGTGTTTATTGTGAGCTAGCTCGGTCCTCCACGCACACACAGCAACTGGTGACGCTGAGAGGCCCCGAGCACAGGGTTTGCAGCAGTTTTATACATTCTTTGGAGAAGGCAGGGACCCCCACATACGTCATAGCATCTCTTAGCAAATCATCACATACCTAGAGAAAATCAAATAACAACTCTAAAACATGATTAGCACATTCACTGGCAGGAACAAGTTGGGTAGGGGTGATTGGTTACTACAAGAGGGGATTCGTTTGAACTGATTAGTTTAAGCCAAAAGGGGTGTTCCTGCTGAACTACATGGTTTCCCAACACGTTATCAACCACCATAAACTACTGGGAGGGTCATCTGGCATCCCAGGTATTTCCCTGTCTCGTGCTGATTGATGGCTGCTAGGGGGTTGCTATGGGTCCCCACCTAGCCTGACTGAGTCAGGGACACCTGGCGCAGCAGATCTCATTTGTAGATAAACAACTTAGGGTGGGAATGTGCCTAGGAGTGCTCTGTGGGTCTTTCCAAGGACAAAGGTCATGTCTCTTCCTTGGACAGGCTTTGCTCTGAGGTAGAGGCTGGTTTTTCAATAACTAAGAAGAACCAATAAAATGAAATTTAAAAAAAGATAAAAGTCAAAGATGATAAGATCATAGTTAAGAAAGAGCATGGGTTACTGTGGTCAGCTTAAGGATATTTTGGGGGCTGATCTTCACCAGAATGCACTTTGAGATCACCAGTCCACACCTGTGTAGGTAACTCATCTCATGGCATCATTTCTGGGTAGAATAACTATCAGATTTTCCTGGGTTCCCAGCCTTTGCATATCTCCAGGTCAATGGACTCTAACCAATATTGTCTTCTACAGAGATTTAAAATTTGCCACTAAGAAAACAGGCCCTCATAAGTTGGTAATCTCTATCTTTCCCTAAATTTACATCATTAAGCCTTTACAGACTCCTGGCAGCCGCATGGCTCTGAAATGCCAACCATCTGGAATTTGACACTGTTCTTCTGGTTGTTACTCTAGCATTAGTAGATCGCCTCTTTAAAATTGAATTCTTACTGGAGTTCTTCCTCTGGCTAATAGACAGACTGTGTGGCTCTGGGCTTCTTCTTATCCCCTGAGTTGCTGTTAACCTTTTTTGTGTTGTGTTCACATGTTCACTTGTGAGGTGCTTCGTTAATACGGGCTGCCTGCAGAGGACCCTGCTTGCATCTTGCTATGCCTTTTTGGTGCCACGAAAAGCTGTCAGACTGGACTTTCTCCCAGGCTTGCTCTGACTCTGTTACACCAGAGTGTGCTCTAGGTCTCACATAAGAATCTGGACCATGTTGAACCAGTTTAAGATTTCATAGCACATGCAAATTCAGTTTAAGAGCATATTAGATGGTAGTTACCTGAAAGTAATTTGTATACCTGGCACTGAGTGAGCCATTATTTCAGTCAACACATCAGTTCTAATGTGCATATCTTGAGTCCTTGGAGTCTAATGGTTCTCAAAGTGGGGCCCCTGAACCTGCAGTATTAGTATCTCTTGAGAATATGTTAGCCTGACCCTAGACCCTTTGATCAGAAATGCTGGGATGGGGTCCAGCAATCTGTGTTTCAACACCCTGAAGTTTCAGACTGCATGAGTGTGTGCCACTGGCTTGAGTGTGTGCCACTGGCTTTTCTAGGTGTCAGGCACATAATCCTGAGCATGAGCCCAGGACCTCATGGTCCTGTTGGCAAGAGGAGGGGAACTATGAGAAGGATTAATTCACAGGCCCAAGAAGGGTCCTGATGCACATTGTCATCACAGATGAAGAGAATCTGCCCATCCATTTCCAGTGAACACATCTGAGGTCTAGCAAGAGAGCAAGCTCGTTATGTAGAGAGAAGTCCCCTGATTAGAGGAGGACTGTTCATTAATCAGCCACAGCCTGAAGGGTCCAGGATGCAGCCTGTCTGACTTCTGTGTCCCAATTATATGCTCCGCAAACAGCCTGTGGGCTGCCCTCTATTCTCTGCCCCTCAGCTCCGAGAGTGGATATAGGCACAAGCTTCTTGTTCTACATCTAGCTATCTGCTAGGATTTCAAAAAAGAGCCACTTATGAAAAAAGACCAGTTTGTTTCTCATTGAAGTCATTGACTCATGCAAAAACAATTGTTGACATCTGTATACAATTAGAAAGTAATTTTTAAAAGAAAATAGTATAAAAATTCTACTCATTTTTAGAATTTAAAAACAGAGACCAAAACAGATGCTGAAAAGCAAATTTCATCTCTACATTATAAACACTTAAAAGACATTTGGAGAACAGAGGTAAAGGAGTTGGAAGGAAAAAGGCCTACTGAGGAGGAATGGGAGAGAAAACCTAAGAGATTTCTCATCAACCTCTTCACCCCTGTTCACTTGGTTTTGGAGTGATTGATCCCTTTTATTACTATCTTCTATTCTTTTGTACCTGGGATGTATACTGAAAAAAAATATATATGGAGATGATGATGATGATGATGATGGTGATGATGATTCATATATATAGATATATATGTAGAGAGAGGGAGAGAGAGACCGATACACACAGAGAGACAGTGAGATTTTCTTGGGGTCCCTAACGTGCCTAAAAGTGACATTCCTATGGGATTTTTATTAAGGCCAGGAGGTCCTTTGCACTCCTTAGCTTCGTAATATACCTGACTTTTCCTTTAATATTCAGAGGGTATCTAATAGTCCCAGTTTCATTCCTTGTAAAAAGTGGGGAACTATTCTGCAATGCTCCAAGGATGTTTCATCTAAAGGATCTAACATCCCTGTGTGGCTGTTACCAAGCCAAATACAGACAAGTGACTGTCAACCTGAGCCAGATGAATGTCTTACTATGTAGAATCCAAATAGAGAGGAGAGCAACAAAGTAACTCATTAACTTAGTAGAAACTGATAGAGTACTCTGCCTTACAGATGTTAATTCACCTAAAGAGTCTACGAACCCTGGGAAGTGGGCCCTATCATAATGCCCTTACAATAAGGAAACTGAGGCACCAAGAGGCGCAGTTTCACAAGTCAGCAGCAGTGCATGGGGATTCCACTCCAGGCAACTACCCCCAGGTGCCTCCACTGACCCACAGCACTGCCACAGCAGAGATGGACAGGCCCTCATCAGAGTGCACAGAGCTGCAGATCAGAGGTGGGGGCTGCTCCTTCAGACCTCCACAGGGAATAAGGAGGAGACTAGACCCAGCAGGTGTTGAGAACAGGAGCCACTAGGCAGCCTCATTCAGTCTCTGGAAAGTTCTACCTGGCCCAGTGGCACAGTGACCTACTAAGACCTCATGGAGAGATACACATAACACCTAATTAGGGAAGTCATTAGGCCTTTGGAACCTGATGGAGCTGTAAAGAAAACCCACAGGGACTGTAGCAGCTTGGTACCTCTCTGTCCATTGTTGGGCACTGCCACTGTGCCAAGGATTACCTCCTCCTTTCTGGATAGGTTTCTCCAGCAGATCAAAGGAGCCTTAAAAAAACTGGATGGCTGTTTGCAATTTGGTATTTTAAAATTTCAGTCAATAGTGGTATAACAGGTATAGTGAAAAGTGGCAAAAGCCATTTGTACCTTACCTCACACAGACTGGTTCCCACAGAGTGTGTAGTGTAAAAATGGTGAGTATTATAATATTTCAAGTTAGTCATCTTTTAAATAGCAAGCCAAACCCTGCAGGACATTTACTAAGTTGAGCTTATGTCTTTGGACCTGGGTTCTCCTAAGACATTCATGAACCAAGGTTATATCAATGCAGCAGAGCCAGTCCTCATGAGAAAGCTGTGTCCACTTGAGGCTCACAGCTAGAGATGGGTGGAGAGAGGGCAAAACAGCCACTTGAGCTTCCTGGACCTCCTCACTCTCACTCGCCTTTAGAAACTGTCTGTCCTGGGTGCTGCTTCAACAACCAGGAAGGAATGGGGTCCCATTTGCTTCCCTGAATTGATTAGTAATGGCTCTGTGTTCTTCAAGTACTTAACATGTGTGATAACCTATTGATTTTCCATCATATTCCAATAGAGGTTTGGGTTTTTGCTTTTGTTTGCTGACCTTCAAAAGTAATAGTAAATTTAAGCAAGAGGTTGTTCATAAACTACATCTACCCTTAACTGTTAAAATGTAACTGCAGCTTTCCTAGTAGGGAGCATTTGCTTCCCAGTAGGGAGCACTCCTGAGGAGAATTTCATCCTTCCCCAGGTATGTGGAATATGGAGGACAGTGTTGCTGTGGAGCATGGATCAGTGAATCCTAGAGTTCCATGTGACACAGAAGGTAGCAATTTGAACACCCAGCTATTTATTCAGACCTAACTAGTGTACTACTTTGCTAGCGCATTAAATTGTAACCACTGGCTTCTGCTCTGACAAGATGGGTGTATTCTTTGTAGTGGAATAAAGCTAGGGAGCCCTGTGGCACTTGCCTTCCACAGTAAACTCTCTAATTAGATGTTTCAAATATGCTGCCAATTATTGGACTAAAAGGTTAGAAGGAAACATTAGCAGTGTTTGTGTACTTTTTTGTGTTTCTTGACCATTTATATGTTTACTTGGTGGAAATAAACTCTGGGTGGGGATAGCAGAGACAAAGCTAGAGTCACATCCATGGACAAGAGTATAAATCAAATCCCAGCCCCACTCCCCCTGTGTAGAAACCCCAGGACGACAGTCTGCATCACTCAGACTAGAGAAAAGTGTAGAGGCACCATGGAGCCCTGGACTTATCAGGTAGACAGTGAATGAGAGTCTGTATGATGGTGTTATTTTAGCACTTTTAAAGAGTCTGTTTTCCAGGCAGAGACTAGCATGTCTTTGAGTGCATGGTGTGTACCTCCTTGCTTTATTTCATTAAGCTCCTTGTTGAGATAAAGATGAGTTTTGACCAGGGGCTGAAACAACCAGAATTCATTGTAGGTATTAGCCTGCCTATCCACCTGTGGTACATGTGAGGGTTTGAACTCCCTGGTCCCCCCAAATGCCCCATCAGTCATAGGGCACTGGCTTCTTGGGGATCCCTGGGTCTCACTGGTTGGCAGACACTGTCACTCAGTCACTTCCTGGATAGTGGATGAGGTAAATATTGTTTTGAAGATGACTTTGAAATATTGCTTTGGATCAATAAGAACATCATTGGTAGTCTTATAGCAATTGGATGAGAAATGGGGTAGCTTGGGCTTTTGTTGTTGCTGTGTTTGTTTGTTTTGGCATTGGGTTGCCATCTAGTATCAGGGCCCCACAGGGCTGGGATGCTCAGGATCAGGGAGGAATGAGTGAAGGACTAGGATAAGTACCTATGGCTTTATTTTATTTGAGTACAAAAACCAGGTTTGTTTTATTTTAAAGCTTTCTAAATTTCTTTGTAACACACTGCACCCAGTAGGTTATCTATAATATTTACTGAGTTAAACATGTACTTTTATGTCATTTGTCTACATTTCTTTAACCAAAAAATAAGTATCCATTGTATGAAGTGTCTGTTGGGAAGAGTTACTTCCTTTTTTCTGGTTAATTTTTTCAGTTTCACTGGGGCAAAATTGACAAATATAAACTTTGTATTAAGTATAAAACATGATGTTGATATACATGTATATTTTTGAAATGATCATCACAAAATAGTTTATATATTTGTCAACTCATATACTTATATTTGTATGTGTATGTGTGCGTACACACGTGTTGAGAACCATAAATTTCTACCCTCTCAGCAAATATCAAACATACAACACAGTTTCTGTAGTCACCATGATGTGCATTAGGTCTCCAGATTTTTACTCCTACCACATAATAGGAACTTAGTGCTTTTGATAGGCATTTATCTCCTCATTTCCTCTTTACCTAGCCCTTGATAACCACTCTTCTAATCTCTGCTTCTATGGATTTAACATTTTTAGCTTCCACATATAAGTAAGATCATTCAGTATTTCTGTGTCTGGCTTATTTCACTTAGCATATGTCTTTCAGGTTCATTCATGTTTTTATATATGGCAGGAATTTTTTATTTTTTACAGCTTAGTAATACTCCACTCATGATGGCCATACCAGTTTACATTTCCACTAGCTGTGTATAAGAGTTCCTTTTCAACTTCATCAACATTTATCTTTTTTTAAATTTATAATAAACATTCAATCAGGTGTGAGGTGATATTGTGGTAGAGTTGTACTTTTCTGATAGTGATGTTGAACATGTTTTTTTACATATACCCATTGGTTATATGTATGACTTATATTGAGAAATGTTTATTTGAGTCCTTTGCCCTCCTTTTAGTTGGGTTATTTGCCATTGAGTTGTCTTGAGTTACTTGTCTATTTTGGATATTAATACCACATTAAATATATGGTTGGAAAAGATTTTTTCCCATTCCATAGTTTTCCTTTCACCCTGTTAATGCACAGAAGCTTTTAGTTTGATGCAATTCCACTTGCCTTTGTTAGCTTTGGTTGTCTGTGCTTTTGGTGTCATATCCAAAAAGAGCACTACTCAGGCCAACATCAGCAAGATTTCCCCTATGTTTTATTTTTGTAGTTTTATGGATTCAAGTCTTAGTTTAAATCTTTAATCTTTTTGAGTTTATTTTTGTGTATGGTATAACAGAAGTGTCCAATTTCATTTTTCCACATGAGGATGTTTAGTTTTCCCAACACCATTTATTAAAGAGTTTGTCCTTTCCTCACTGTGCACTCTGTATACTTGTCAAAGATTGCCTAAGTATAAATGCATGGATTTATTTCTGGGCTGATTTTGTTCCATTGATCTACATGTCTAAATTCATGCAAGTACATTACTGTGTGGATTACTGTAGCTTTGTAAGATATTTTGAAATCGGCATATGTGATTCCTCCAGCTTTGTTTTCTCAAGATTACTTTAACTCTTTAAGGTCTTTTGTTGTTCCATATGAATTTAAAGATTTTTTTTTCTATTTGTCTATTTTTTTTGTTGTTCCACATAAATTTAAAGATATATTTTTCTATTATTTGTTGTTCCATATGAATTTAAAGATATTTTTTTCTATTTGTCTATTTGTTCATTGGGGTTTTGGTGGGGATTGTATTGAATCTGCAGATTTCTTTGTGTAGCGTGGACACTAACAGTTTTAGTTCTTCCAATTCATGAAAAGGGAGTATCTTTCCATTTATCTCCATCTCCTTTGATTTCTTTCATCCAGTAATTCAGTGCATAAATCTTTCAAATGTTTGATTATGTTTATTCCTAACTACTTTATTCTTTTTGCTGCTATTATATGTAGAATTGCTTTCTTAATTTCCTTTTTGGATAGCTTATTGTTAGTATACAGAAATGCCACTAGTTTTATCTGGTTGTGGTGGCACATGCCTAGAATCTCAGCAACATGGGAGGCTAAGGCAGAAGTATTGCAAGTTTGAGGCCAACCTCAGGAACCTAGTGAGTCCCTATCTCAAAACAAACAAGATGCTGGGGATGTGGTTTAGTGGTAGAGTGCCTCTGGGTTTAATCCCCAGTAACTGCCCCCCCCCAAAGAAAACCCCCCACACATATAGCGACTAATTTTTTATGCAGTTTTGTATCAAGCAACTTTCCTGGAGTAGTTTATTATTTTAACCATGTTTTGCTGTTATTGAATTTTCAGGATTTTCTACATATATGATCACATCATCTATACACGGAAAAATTTTCTTCTTTCCTTCTGATTTGCATGAATTCTTATTTATTTTCTTGGGCAGTGCAGTGGCTATGGCTAGGACTTCCAGTATTATGTTGAACAGAAGTAACAAGGGAGCATCCTTGCCTTATAAGTATCTAAGTGGAAAAATTTATTTTCCCCTTTGAATATGATGTTAGCTGTGGGCTTTTCACATATAATTTTGATAGTGTTGAAGTTAGTTCCTTCTATTTTGTTGACAGTTTTTAAGTTATGAATGGATGTTGAATTTTGTCACTTGGTTTGTCTATATCAAGATGATTATGCCTTTTTATAAGGCTTATTTCTTTAATGTGATGTATCACATTGATTGGTTGGCTGAGTTGAACCATTCCTGCATCCTTTCATCCAATAATTGGATGAAACATGGTATATAATCTTTTTAATGTGGTGTTAAATTTTGTTTGTTATTATTTTATTGAGGATTTTTCATCCATGTTCCTCATGGAAATTTGCCTATAAGTTTTTTTGTGGAGTCTCTCTTTGTTATTAAGGTGATGGTGGCCACATTAAACAAGTTTGAAAATATTTCTTCTTCAATTTTTGAAAGAGTTAAGAAGCTTTGGCATTATTCTTTGAATATTTGGGAGAATCTTTTGAATACATTTGATTTAGGACTTTTTGGCAAGGTTTAGTTACTGAGTCAATTTCTTTGTTATTTGTTCAGGATTTCTGTTTCTCCTTGATTGAGTTTCAGTAGGTGCCGCAGTCTGGCTGGGCACAAAATCACGAGCCACTCACAGCCTTGTAGATTCAAACAGCAATTCTTTATTCCCAAACTGTCACCGGCACTCTACACGCACGTTCTGGGGAAAATCCACCTCCACTCGGCTCTGCATCCCCAAATACTCTCTGAATCCCGCGAGAACTCAATGGGAACTCCAGGAGCAGGCAGGCGCCTGAGGCAGCAGGATACTCCCTATTCCCAGAGGATACACCCTAAACCTGGACCCACCCTAATCCAGCAGGATCCTCCCTAAACCCGGATCCACCCTGGTCCTTGAGCAGGGTCACCTTTCTCAAACATTCATGCAATGTCACTGCAAATGACCTGGGTCCAAGGCAAGCCCATTTCCACAATGGAGAGTCCTCCCTCTAAGCAACATTGGGTAGGCTGACAAAGAAATTGCCATGCGTCATTCCTATTTGGCAATGGCTCTCAGCAAGTAGGTTACATGTGTTTAGGAGTTTAGCATTTCTTCTAGTTCCCCAATTCATTGGTGCATTATTATTCATAAATGCTTAACAAATTCTGTAACTTAAAGCCTAGTTTTTCTTGATACATTATACTTACAAATCACTGATTTAGTGTCTTTTACCTATAAGTAGTATGATTTGTGTTATCAGGCTTTAGATTATTCAACTCAACATACTCATGGATTTACAACTGTTTTTCTCAGCTATTATGATTTTGATCAGCTATTATGATTCTGTTCTTTCAGTAATGTTGTTCATTAGCATTGAGAAGGGTAACATTGCTATACAATCATGCATAAGAAATTAATGAGCCTGTGTTGTGTTTATAAGCACGTCTAATTTCCTCACTCACCCATTTCTGCCCTTACTCAGTTAGGCAGAGGGAGAGTGCAGACATTCCTAATAATCATGATTTGTTTTCCCATTTTCAGCCATGCAATGATGGACCTATTGGTTGAACTTTGCCTTCAGAATCACCTGAATCCTTCCCACCATGCCCTTGAGATCCGGTCTTCAGAAACCCAACAGCCTTTGAGTTTTAAGCCAAATACTTTGGTTGGAACCTTGAATGTGCACACTGTGTTTCTGAAAGAAAAAGTTCCTGAAGAAAAGGTGAAGCCTGGCCCACCTAAGGTGCCTGAGGTCAGTAGATGCCTATGTGTGATGAGAGGATATACATGGACACATGCCTATGAGTGAGTGTGTGGGAGATGCTGAGGAGAGCCTGCTTTGCTCTTTTAAATACCACATGCAGAAAGCTGTGGCTGAGGTTTCTGCTGCCATGCTGGGCAAAGGGTGCCAAATACACTGGGTTTATTATAGGCGATAGAATTTCCAGAATTTAATAATGTTCATTGTTGTAAAATTGCTCCTGTATGTATTATATTATAGAAAAGGAATTAATGAAGAACACAGCCATCCAATAGAACTGTCTCTGAAGCTGGAAATGGTCCCACATTCTACACTTCCCAATATAAGAGCCACTGGGCACATGTACATTTTGAGCACTTGCAATGTGGCTAGTGTGAATGAGAAACTATTTTTTTTAATGTTATTGAATTTTAATTAGCTATTGGCTATTAATTGGACTGTGCAATTTTGGATTGTGCAGTTCTGGAGTTCTTTCATCTCTAGGAAGTAGTTCAGATCTGTAAAAGATTTACCATCTCAGCTGGTCATGGTGGCACACACCTGTGATCCCAGCACTTGGAAGGCAGAGGCAGGAGGATCATAAATTTGAGACCAGCCTCATCAACTTGTGAGACCCTGTTTCAAAAAAAAAAAAAAAAAAAGTGGTGTGGGGGTTGCTTGGGATGTAGATTAATGGTTAGAGAGCCACTGATTTCAATTACTAGTGTAAGGGACCGGCGAAGCGTCGGAGGGAGAGACCACCAAGAGACCACTCATGCAATTGGCAGAAGGGGATTTATTGATCCAGCATGCTAGGGCTCCGTGCCCACTCAAGAAGGGAGAGCAGCCCAGAGCCCAGAGCAGGGGTTGTGCAATGCTTAAGTATACTTTTTTGGGAGGGTGGGACTTTACATACATCACAGTCTCCTTTAACAAATCATCATACACCGTGGGAAAATCAAACAACAATTCTGAGACATGATTAGTTCATTCATTGGCGGGAACAGGTCAGGCGGGGGTGATAGGTCAGTTCTAAAGCGGGGTACACATTCAAACTGATTGGTCCAGGCCCTGCGATGCCTACGTGCAAGGCCACACAGAGCCTTAAGTTATTAAACAACCAGGCAGTCAGGGGGAATATTTACTGGGCAGTTCGAGTATTGTCTTAACAGCTACAGGAATTTCAGGTTTTGCATGTAGCATAGGAACTTAACAATGCCTGGTCCTTTACATTTTAACTCAGGCCTTGCATCTTAGAAACTTTACAATGCCTGGTCTTTTACACTTTAACTTCAATTTCTTTTACCCTTACACTAGTATGGGGAAAAAAAAAGAGTCTTACCATCTCCTGGGGGTGAGGGGGAGAGTCTTTTTGAAAAAATTGTCGTCAGAAATATTTACTCATTGCATTTGAAGAATATCTTATATACACAGCTTTATGCAGCCTTTTGATTGTTGATTAAAATTAATTTGTTTCTCATTGTACTAATAAGGTTTTGCCATGGATCTTTCAGTCCAGCTAAAAGTAGTTCCACTTCATTCTTTCAGATTCTTGGAAGATCTGAATTTTCTTGCTTTTAAAATGTGGCCAACAGTTTGTCTCCTTTGACTTTCTAGATTTCAATGATTAATAAATTCTTATTGTTAAAGGGGAACAGTGGGAGGGAGGAGAGGAGGAAAGAAGATAATATTGGGGATTGAAATAGAGAAAACTGATTTATGCTTAAATGAATATGTCAAAATAGGCCCCAATATTATGTATTATCTTAATATACTAAAAGGCAAATAAAAAAATGAATTCTAATTGTTGTCCTTCTATACTATGTCCAAAGAAAATTTCCCCTTATTCTTCAAATAAAAATCAATGTTCAACCCAAAAGAACCCTGTGGCTTCCCTCACGTTCTTAGTCCTTAGGGATAGTTAGGCCCAGGGTATGAGCATGAGTCTTCTTTGAGAAACCTGATGAGAATTTCATCTTTCCTCGTTTTCTTCTTTCTTCCTACATTCTGTCACTATTATGGCCACCAAGCCCTGCCACTCAGACCAGAAAGGAGCCTAAAGCTTTTCTCAGTCACTCTGTGCAACTCATGTTTACTCTGTTCACTTTCTTAGTGCCCTCGCACTATGCCGTGATCAGGAAGGCTGAATTACAGTAAACTGAGTGAAACTTTGAATACTATAGTTTTTTTGGTGGGCTACGTTATCTGCAGTCATTTAGAATTGGCCTTAGTCAAATTTATTGTTTTCTTCTTGATTGTATGTATGGTATTTGAAAAAGTTAGACTCTATTTCTGGCTGAAAATATGTGTATACTCCGTGTGTGTGTGTGTGTGTGTGTGAACACATACATATATAAATACACATCTATTTACATACTCTTACACATGTATGCATATGGTGTCTTATTTATATAAATACATATGTACATAAATATTCATATATTTATATGAATACTTTGGCTTCTTGAAAATTTTATGTTTTGTTTAGTGGGAATTTTTCTTTTAATGAAATCTACTTCCAAACTGTTTTCCTTTAGAAAGATATATATTTATGTTCAAATCTGGTCAGAGTCTTTGAAAGGCAGTATACGTATTGGTTTTTAAATTTAGAGCCCTCACTGACATCCATTTCCCTATGTTGCCTAGCAGCTTGTTAATTAGTAAGAGAAACTCTATAAGATAAATCCATTATTCTGGACATTTATTTTTCACTATTCATTATTCCATTTCCCTTGTGACTCACTGAATTTATGGAAGAAGGATTAGAGCTGCACAAAATCCTGCCACACTTAATTCTAAATTTAAAACAGAAGTTGGAGCTATTGTGGGAAGAGGTTGCTCATAGAATTCTTTGTCTCTGATTTATTCTTCCAGAAATCTGTGCGTTTGGTAGTGAATTACCTTCGAACACAAAAAGCTGTTGTGAGGGTGAGCCCAGATGTGCCACTCCAGAATATTCTGCCAGTCATTTGTGCAAAGTGTGAGGTCAGCCCAGATCACGTGATTCTGCTGAGGGACAATGTTGCCGGAGAGGAACTGGAGCTATCCAAGTCCCTGAATGAGTTGGGGATAAAGGAACTTTATGCCTGGGACAACAGAAGAGGTGAGACCCTGCTGTGCTCTACACACCCTGCTTGTAGCCTGCTCCCTCTCCTTGTGACTCTCTATAGTACTAGATGGAGATGGATATGTGAAGTGATAGGCAACTCAAAATTTTGTCCAGGGTTGATATGGGCAAAAGTGAACTTTGGCCTGCAAAAGAAATCTGGCTGTTTTTATTCCCCTCCACTGTGATTATGCCTCTTTCCTCCCAGTTACAACTTTTACGTTCTGTCTCTTTGTGAATGTCAGCATAAGTTAAAGCATAAACAGGTGAGGAGAGATTAGACCTTCTGCTCTAACCCTGCAAAAACCACATAAACATAGTGTTGATTTTTCTTTTCAGTTTTCATTGCTGCTCCCAGATTTCAAACAGTGCTTATATCAAGACCAGTATCAAAATGCATTTAGCTATTCTCTTAAACTGACCAAATTACAGTCCATGAGATCAATTCCTGAAGACAGCTTTAGGTACCCTCTTAGATTCCTTACCCTCATTGCCAGATATCTTACTGTGATGTCATTTTGGTACCTTAGCATGAGTCACAATTAGAGCCATTGGTGATTGGCAGTCCCTAGGTTGCTGTTGGTACAGACATAAATATATTATGTAAGCAGATTTTTCTGATTGATATAAAGAGCTGACTATGTAGCTAAACCACTCTCAGGCAAAAAGATAATTTATAATTCTTGACCCTACAATTTTTAAAATGAACTTCATTAAAGTTTCTGTTTTTCTGTTTTAATGAGCCTCATTTGATAATTGATGGCCATTTTATTTGTTCCAAAAATATTAAGTAGGCTAGACTTTTAAAATAGATGTATAATAAAGCTTTTCATGATTTGTTCTTTTTTTCTATACCTTTTTTTTTCCTTATTTCTTTCAGTAAAAATGGTTTCTGCTTTTTGTTTGTTTGTTTGTTTGTTTTTTCAGCTGGGCACAGTGGTTCATGTCTGTAATCCCAGCGATTTGAGAAGCTGAGGCAAGAGGACCCTAAGTTCAAGGCTAGCCTCGGCAACTTAGTGAGATCCTCAGCAACTCAGTAGGGCCCTGTCTCAAAAACTAAATAATAAGGGTTAGAAAAGTAGCTCAGCAGTAAAGATTGAACCTTAGGTTCAATCCCCAGGACCAACCCACCCACCCTACACCCCACCCCACCCCAGGAAAAAAAGAAAAAGCAAATCCCCCCTGTACTACTTCTTATTGCCAAAGGTATTGTAAAATCAATGGTCATAAGTGGGATTCCTCTCCAGTTTATACCTCCTCCCAAATCAGCCTAGTTTCTGAGTCCTTGGGTCTTATTTGACAGTTAAGAGAGGGTTTTGGTCACATGGGGTATAAAATACATGGGCTATTTATTCCCTTAAAAAATACTACTATGACATTTGAGAATAATGGTCTTGTGTTTTGTCCAGTATTTTTTTTTTTTTTTTTTTTTTGTGGTGTTGGGATTGAAGCCAGAGCCTCGCGCATGCTAAGCTGTCCAGTATCTTTTTAAAACAGACAGTAATACTTCAGCATCAGCCACACAGACTGGGTTACTGTGTGTATATTTGTCTGGATATATCTGCTTTATTTTATTTTGGTTTATGTGACTCTTTGAAAACAGGGCTTTCATTTGGTAAGACAAGAAAGAAAAAAAAAAGAAAAGTAAATGGAAAAAGCTACATTTAGGAAGCTAAAAGCAAAAGGGTTTCACAAATGAGTGTTTCCATTATATTCCCACAGTTGGATACATCTTGAAAGGTATAGAATATGGTTACTAAAAAAGTCATACAAAATCTGCTTTTCTGTTAAGCAGAGGACCCAGCAGGCCCGTGAATATCTGCACATGAGAGTCAAAGCCCTCCAATGTGTCAGCAGGCTAACACCTTGTGATTTTGTGTTTTGTGATTCACAGGCAGGGCCAGGCATCAGGACACATGGTGCAACCAACTTGGATTTTGAAGCACCTCTGTCTTTGAGGGAACTAGCTGCTCTTAAACCCCCAAATCCTACTCTCATTTCCCCAGCTCATGGGAAAGACATGCTCCAACCCCATGACCAGGTTGATTTCCTTTAACCTAGATTAGGCTAGTTGTCAGTGCTTGATAATCATCCCTGCCACAAGCTTTCACATCTTCCTATTAACCATCTGATATCTTAAAAGAAAAGAAAGTCTTCCAGAGGGGTCCCTGAGGTTCCCTTTCTATTTTGTAGCTGAACTGGAAGGACTTCCAGGGCCTGATGGAGCAGCCTCTCCTTTGTCTCTCTTAATTTACACTCAGGATGGCCACCTGCTCCTCCCTAGCCCTGCAAATGCTGGAGATCCCAGAGGACAGCTGGTGTGGGAAGGAAGAGCGACTCTGCTGGCAAAAGCCTGCCCTCTGGAATCCCAGGCAGTGGTATCTTGAAAAAGCCTGAGGCTTTGCTGCCACCTATGTCCACAAGTAGGCCAAGCAGCCTGCACAGCTGCAGGTCCTTGGGAGGACAGACCTGGAGAGGCAGGCACCATTCTCACATCAGGCCTTGACACTGCCACATGCACATGTGTAAGTCCATCCAAGGCTTTAGGAGAGGCCAGGGCTCTGTAGGGTGTAGCTCAGGTCTACAAGCTGGTCCTCACTTTCTCTTGCCTGCCTTTTCTAGTTCTTCTGACCAAAACTCAGTCCGAGCCTTCCCTGAGTTTCAGAGGTACAGTGAGCCTGCAGGGCTGCACTTTGCATGGCTCTGGGCTAGGAAGATGCATGGAGGTGATGTTTTTGTGTGAGACTTGAAGGAAATGAGTATGGCTTGCAACACCTCTGGGGATGTGAGTCTTGCCTGGTTGACACAAGGTTATGGTTTGATTTCTTTGTTCCCTGGTTAGTTCAGAGAAGAATGTCCCTTGTGTGAGAATTTGCTGTGAGCCTCTAATTGGTAAGTAATGAGGGAGGATGTTGTAGCACATTCTGTTGCCCACAACTTCAGGTCAGAGCAGAAGTGATAGGTGCTAAAAGAGCACTGATGTATTTTTATTTCTGCTTGCCTGTATTATCTATGAGCTTACCTGTCCTCCAGGACCATCCTGCATGCAGCAGAATTCTCAGTATTAACTTTCGCTATTATAGCAACTATGCAAATGATTAGTCCAGATTTAGCATGTATTTTGACACCTATTTCTTAGAAATCTTTTTTCTTTCTCCACCTCTTTTTACACATACATACACACATACATACTAAACATATACATATGCATATATATGGTATTTTCTTGAACAAATATATATAGTTATACATATATTTATATATTCATGCAAAAAGTTTGTTAGAATCCCAGGCTCTTTGCATTCTACAGAATTTTTTCCATGCTTGTTACAGTACTTAACAGTAGATTTTATTTCCAGAAATAAAACTTTTTGAAAGAAACTCAGCGTTGGTCTGGAGACATCCTTGATGTTCTGATCTGTAATTGATGTACTTCATCAATAATACAGAAGGAGGTTAAAAAGATAAGCATTCTTTGTTAAGAAACACCATGAAAAAGCAGTTGTTGTGAGCAGGACACTCACATATATGAATGCAGGAGTTGTTATTGAATGATTCTACTTGGGGGTTTGGACTGACTAAGGATTGGGATAAGGTGAACTGAAGGGCTTTTTCTTTATTACCCTGAGTGCAGGTAGCCTAATGATGTGGCTGAAACTTAGAATGCCCATGGGTCTTCCTTTTCCATGTGCTGCTCAGTAGTCTTGTTTTCTGGCCACTGAACTGCCCTGATTTTATGTTCTCTTCTTGACAAATGAATGATTTGGACTAATTGGTCTTTCAGAGTTCCTTCAGTTTTCTATACCCCTTGTACCCCTCAGTTCCTCTTTATCATTTCCTGAAATAATTTTAGTGCTTCCAAACAGGAAGTACTTTCTTATAAATTAAATATGATCCCTGCAAAATACTTTTATTGATGTTTAATTTCTTATAAAATAGACTACATTCAAACAAAATAAATTTTATGCTCAAATGATCACCCTTGGAAACTGTGGATTCTAGGTCTTAAATGTGTATGTTCTCCAGGCTGAACTATGTATTTGTTGTTTATGCTGTTCTGACAGCATAGCTTCCTGTAGATATTCTGCCTGATGTAAGTCCTGAGTTCTCTTGCTTTGCTCTAAACTGACCCTTCTTCCATGACTCCTGAGCCTCAGGGGTTTCGCAGGAGCCTGTGCTCTAAAAATAGACTGTGTGCTCTAGATCCCAGCTCAGGACTCTGAGTTTTGAGCCCCTGCCACATTCACGTAGCCATAGGCTCTACTAACAGCTTGATATGTGCCTCCCCAGTCTCAGTTCTGGAGCCAAGCTACCACAGTCTTGTGACCAGCCACTATTCCTGTTCAGGGATAGAAACAAGAGGTTCAATTTCATTGCAGTTTTCTGGACTGGTCTATTTAAAAAAATTTTTGTTTTTAGTTGTAGATGAACATAATACCTTTATTTATTTGTTTTTATGTGGTGCTGAAGATTGAACATAGTGCCTAACACTTGCTAGGCAAGCACTCTGCCACTGAACCACAACCCCAGCTCCTAGTCTTATTATTTTTGTGGTTGGTGTAATATGGCCTGTGTGCTAGTAACACATTCTCATTTCATTTTTGGGTACATTATCATACATTTTAATATATCCATGTCACACATCATTCAATTGTAGAAACCATATAGACTAGAAATATACATATTAATTTATGCTGTAGTTTAGATATGGTATTACTCTATGGTATGTTTTATCTTAATAGCTAATTTATCTTTTACTGTAACCTGTAAAAGGTTTTTGTGTGACCTTCAAGTGTGTGTGTGCACATGCATCGGTCTGTGTAGTTGCATCTTGTGATATGGGTCCTCTGGTTTGGATGTTGCATGATGTGCTGCCCACTAATCTCCTTGGTTAGAGCCTTGCATGTAATACAGATCCCTGACCCTGGTGAGCTAAACAGGAGCCATTGTTCTCTACAGATTGGTTTAAAGAACATGTACACTTGGTTTCTGCTTCGTTGGGTAGATGGCCTTAATGGTCATGCATATTTTATTAATGCACCTACTTTTATGTCTCTTCTCTAACTCAAATATGAAATTATATATTAGCAGATAAAGAAGTTAATGAATGTTTACCATGTTTGGGTTGGCTGATATACTGGTGGTAGGTATGTAATATCCCAGTCCATGATTTTTCCACTAGTGGATTAGAGGTCTTGCTGTCTAGCAGTTGGCAGTGATATGGGAAAATTCATCTTTTTATCCTTCAGGAACACCTTAGTTTTCCCTCATATTGTCATGTCTGTATGCCTTGGAAGAGAAGAATGGATGAATAAGTGGCACAGCCATAGAATAGCCTTTGCAAGCAAATCAGTGAGTGATAATAATCAGTAGTCGAGATAGAGCTGTGTATGCTAGTGACTAACACAGTTCCTCATGATGAGCATAGTTACCCCCAACCTGCAGATGAATAAACTGAGGCTTGGAGAGACTAAACCGTTTGTCCAGTTGTGCCTCACAAGTATGTCTCTGTACCTTTACACTGACTTTTCAGGTGTCCCTCAGATCTCACTTTGGTGTTTTTTAAACAGTGTTGGAAACTCTCCCAGAGTTTCTGATTCTGGATGTCTGGAACGGGCCTGAGGATTTTATCTCTCACAGGTTTCTGTGATGCTGATGCCTCTTGTCCTGCCTCTTGAGAACCACCCTTGATTGCTGATCTGCTGCCTGCCAAGTCTAGGCTTTATTGTCCTCTTCTATAGCTAAAAAAGAGCCCATCCTAGCTCTAAAAATCCTGAGGAAGAAAACACCAGAAAGAGAGATCAAGGGCTTAGAGCTCAACAATCAATTAATCACTAAATAAATTAAGTAAAAGAAGATGAAGAAAACAATTGGTTTACTAGGGAATGTAGCTTAAAAGGAAAATGTTCTGACTACAACAGTGGAAAGAAAATCTGGAAATGAGGGTCCTGGAGATCTGATGTGATTGTTTCAAATACCACCTGGGTAAACTATCACTGGTATTCCATGTTCTAGAAATGAACAGGAAGACTCTGTATTTATTTTTGGTTAGCATTTTTACCTCACTGATGGTTCTTAAAGCAGATGTTTTACACTAAAGGCATAGTCTTTGGAGCTGTGCTGGTTAATTGGGCAGCCACAGGCCACATGTGACTCTTGGACACTTCAAGGTGGTCAGTTCAAGCAGAGATGTACTGTCATCCTGAGGCAAACACTGGATTACATCAAAAGAAATGTAAAATATCAGTAGCTCTGATATTCATTATGTGAAAAATAATATTTTATATATATTAAATCAAATGAATGTATAGTGAAAATTAATTTCATCATTTTTAATGCTGCTACTAGCAAACATAAAATTACATTTATGCTTCATATTAGCTTTCTATTGATAGCACTTCCCTATTTTTGTTGATTTACTTACTTACTTTTTAGTATCCAGAAGGGTCTAAGCATACCAGAGACAATTCTACCTCAAAAAAAATATGTAAGACCTTTAAATGCTTTCCTAAATTGGTCTTAGAGCTTTGATGTGGCTCCAAGAAAGAGTTGGTGATTTACCCCTGTAGAAGATCTAACAGCTTAAGAATAAAGGATTTACTTAAGATTTTTTAAAGTATTTAATCTCTTATTTCAAATGTTGAAAAATAACTTAGTATGTCTTTTTTCCCCCCCCAGAAACATTTAGAAAATCATCACTTGGCAATGATGAGACAGATAAAGAGAAGAAAAAATTTCTGGGATTTTTCAAAGTTAATAAAAGAAGCAGTAGCAAGGTAATGGATTGCATATGCACATGACTTTGCATAATGTAAAACAGTGTCTGAAGATGCTTATGTCACAAGAGTTCTTTCCAGAGATGGGACCTCAACTCAAGACAAATGGGGTCCTTGGCATATGTTACAGAAAAGAATTTCCGAATGTGCCAGTCCAAGACACAGACACATTTATTTAGGAAAGGAGATAAACATTAAGAGGGGAATATGGGCTGTCTTGATAGTAAAAAGCAAGGAATGCATATTCAAGAGATAATGGGGACAATCTCCAAAGTGAGAAGCAGCACACCCTTGTTGTAGGGTGTTAATAATTATAGAGGAACAATGGATAGGGGCTGAACTAGAAGTGGAGTCTACATAATTTTGTGCCAGTGTTTCCTGTGTTTATGTATCGCCCTCCTGGCATGTTACATTTTGCAGGCAAGGACAGGAGCCTAGGTCATGGATTAAGGATTTGAGTTGGGTTGCTCACCTACTTTCTTATTTTACATTTTGACAGTTCATGGGTTTTTGTAAGGGTTATGGATACTTCTTTCTTGAGACTCAGTATGCCTTTCTTTTTCTGTATTCCTGAATTTCTACCTCACTCATACTGAACCTATCTTATGATTTTTAAAAATAATAGTATTTAGGAATATTAATTCCTTCAAGTAAATGGAATGTGTGGAATGAGTGGCTTTGTGCTTCTACACTTGATCTCTAAAGCAGTTAGGTATCTAGAAGGAAGATGTTTCACTCACTATTGGAACAAGAAACCTGTGGGCCTGAGGCCAGGCTGTGAGCCCTTCTTCTGCCAGGTATATACTCTGACCTGGTGTGCGGTTGAAGCACAGTACATACCTTAGGATGGGTGAATGAATGAATGCACATCTTAGTTCAGTTGAAACACAATGGTAAATATTCCTTCAAATAAATTATAGCATCGAAACTTAGCACGTGAGGTATCTAAGAGCTAGCGTTAAGGCCACTTTGTAACCGAGTCCCTTGTCAAACTAGACTGTTTGCTTTTGATTAGATTTTTAGGTGGTATTTGGTCTTCATTATATAATTTGGGACTATACCACATGAGAAGTTAATTTAAGAATCTTGTTATTATTTCTTAAATAAGTCTTGAAAGTCATATTTCAGATCAAATGTTATAGCATTAAATCATAGTTCAAAGAGTAAAAATGAAGATTTTCTTTCTAATCAGTTATAAGAGTCTCAAAACCATCTAACTAACTTTCAGAAAAGAACATACTTATTATCCCTATTATATTTGTTTATAGGCATATTTTACTAATATCCAGTTAGACACCCCCCACCCCCCAACTAAAGTTGTTGCATTGAATGGTAGGCCTTGATACCATCAGCTTAGCTGGAAAGTGTCCTCCATCAGTGTACTTGGAAGAGGTGACAAAAAAAGCTCACATTCATTCAGGTGCCTTCTGGCCATTGAGGAGATCTGTACTCCTTTGCATCTGTGGCTGAGGCTGCACATCTCACTTCCTGACCATCAGAAACCTGAGGAGTTGGAACTATGATTCACCCCGGGCTTGCTAATGAGGATGCTCAAGTTCAAAGAAGTAGTATAGCTTGCTCAGGGTCCCAGGGTTAGGGGCAGGTCTTTGACCAGAAGCCAGGCAACCCCTCCCCGCTGGTGGTGGTTGTTAGGAAATGGGAGATTGGAAGTTAGGAAGGAGTAGTTTGAAGGGGAAGGTGTGGTGAAACCCAGGCTGAGCCAGCTGAGACCTCCTGTCTTTAGAGCTTCTTACAACCTCAGCTTTTGGTTCTTCATCTACCTGATGCTTTGGTAGTAGTTTTGTTATTCCCTTGTGTTTACCACCCATAATATGTGCTTCTTCCCTTTTTCCTGTGTGTCCTTTGAAAATTTGTATTCGATGTGTATCTTTCTATGTAAGATCTCTGAGCCTTGAGCATTTCTCTCTTTTCCTTCTCTTTTTCCCTCCCTACTCCTCTCTCTCTCATTCCCTCCTTGCCTCTTTTCAATGCTCCCCTCTCCTCTCTCTGCCCTCCTGACCTCTTTTCCTTTCCTTTCAGAATTACTTGAAGTTGCAGAATCAGAATTTTGTGTTTACATTTTCCATCACTTCATGAAGTTTATTGGTGTTTCTAAAACTGTTGTGAGAGATTTGCTTATACTATATTCAGTGTCCTCCTTGGTCTTCACATTACCACTTCACAGTAAACCCCTCCCTATCCTCATTCCTCATACTGAGATACCAAACACTCATTCTGCATTTTCTTCTTTCTGAGAGATGAACTAGGAGCAAAGCAAGTCAAAGATATAGGAATACTTTTGTTTTGGCACAATAAGAGTTTAAAGAGCTGGAGACTTGGAGATCAACTAACATGGCTTCTGGGAGTTCATAAGGGGTTCCTGATAGACCCCAGCAAGTCTAGTCTGCTCATTATAAGGGGATTTTCTTTATGTCATACCTATCTTTCCTCTGTTTTGGACTTAGTAAAATTATTTTTTATTTCCTTCATACTTCATCTTTCATTTATAACTTTCTCTTAATTTTATTTTACCTAGGGCATCCCTTTTTCAGTCTTGTCATTATTGGATTATTTGTTCTGTGTGGTTTTTTTATGGTTAACTTAAAACAAAAAAAGTTTTGTGCTAAACTTCTTAACTCCTTGTTTTTCTCCATTTTTATTGTTTGAGATTTGGTGCTAAATATAACCTCATCTGTCTAGGAACTTGATGAAAAAGGTATTATCAGTTGCATTATGTGGGTGAACAAACTAAGGTTAAGCAATTTCTTTATGTATAATGTAAATCTAATAACAGTACTCATAATTGTCAGAATTCATAAACATTGAAAGTTAAACCCAGGCCTGACTTTCCATAATCCTTGCTAATAACTTCTATTTACATTGTATAGTCCTTAACAAATATAGGTTTCAGTGTCTTCAATAATAAAAAGACTTTGGAGTAAATAGCTTTAGAAATTATTTCTAAGGGCTGGGGGTATTGCTTAGTGGAAGAGTACTTGCCTAGCCTGTTTGAGGCCTTGGGTTCCACCTCTACTACCACAATAGAAAAGACAGATTTCTAAAATCCTGTGATGCCACATAATCTGCATGTGACTTAATAATGAACAAACTCTTGGAGAATTATCAGAACATTTAAAACTAAAGTGACATTTGCTATCACCTTTAAGGAAAAAAAAATACATACCTGTGTGGGTGTTGGGAATGTGTATGAATGTGTGTGTGTATGAATATGTGTGTGTGTGTGTGTGTGTGTAAAATCTCAGTAAAGAATATACTTGAAGGGACATAATTTGGGGACAAATGAGGGCAAACATCTTTTTTTGTTTTGAAATTTTGTGTTTTAATATGTTTAAAGCATGAGAGTTTTGTCATTTTTAAAAATATTTTTATTATTTTTCGGTGGACACAACCTTTTTTTTTTTTTATAATGTGGTGCTGAGGATCGAACCCAGCACCCCGTGCGCATGCCAGGCGAGCGCACTACCGCTTGAGCCACATCCCCAGCCCAGAGTTTTGTCATTTTTGACATTATTTATTCTCCTAAACCAATGGTTCAAAAGTACTTCAGAGGCTGTTTAAGACCTATCGTGAAAATTGTATTCTTGGGTTTTGTCCCCAAAGATTCTCATGTGGGAGGCCAGGTTCAGGCCTGGAGATTGAATTTTGCAGTTATACCCCAGGTGATTGTATGGCCAATGGTGTATTATCATCTGCATTTTGTGGATAAGGACTGATATATTTGGTGACTTATTCATGTCTTTTCTATTAGCTATGCAGACATTAAAACTTCAAAATCCTAAAAATGTAATTAATTAATTGCTTTGCCTAGATAATTCCATCAGTTCAAGCCCACTACTGTTTGAAAATTGCATATTTTAAAAGTTAAAGGAGATGCTTGGCGAAATAGAAAGAAAACATGTTTTTATGAGTTTTGGGTTTAAAAATTGTGATTTTTCAAATCCGGGAGCCCTTTGGTTAGGAGTTGTTTTAAAACAGTTTTCAAGTTTAAAAGGTGAAGGAAGTGGCTTGGATTACTACCACAAATGCAGACTCTGAAGCTTGGAATTGGGGCCTCACTGGCCTTTTTGGCCTCCATGATTGCTATGGAGGGCTTTACTTTTTGTTTGAACTTACTTCCACCTGGAGTTGATGGTGGGATGCTTATCTGTATTCCAGGCTGAGCAGCTTGGGCAGTCAGGCCCTGACAGCGATGAGGACACCTCGAAGTTGGCTTCAGGAAGGGGCATGAATGTAAGTACTAACAGCCAGCAAGTGCCTCTGCTAACCCAATGGAACTTCTTTCTCCTTGCTTTGCACTGCCTTCCAGACAATGCAATTACAGACTACTTTGGTTTCATTTGGCTTGACTTTTGTGGTCTGATAGATTCACAAAGCAGCATATAGCTTCTTTCTTAGTTGCCCACGCTATTTTTGGAAAACGTAGAGTATTTTAGTTTCTCTTCTTCTCTTTCCCTATCAGCAGGATCAAGAGTATCCCTCACTAGGTTAATTGAATTTATACTTTCTGAAATTATTTTCATGCATTATCAGAAGTAGCCTGATGGTATAGAAAGCCACACAGTCCTGTTTTTCTCAAAGAATATTTTTTTTTAAATTTTTTATTGTTGGCTGTTCAAAACATTACATAGTTCTTGATATATCATATTTCACAATTTGATTCAAGTGGGTTATGAGCTCCCATTTTTACCCCATATACAGATTGCAGAATCACATCAGTTACACATCCATTGATTTACATATTGCCATACTAGTGTCTGTTATATTCTGCTGCCTTTCCTATCCTCTACTATCCCCCCTCCCCTCCCCTCCCCTCCCCTCTTCTCTCTCTGCCCCCTCTACTGACATTCATTTGTCCCCCTTGTATTATTTTTCCCCTTCCCCTCATTTCCTCTTGTATGTACTTTTGTATAACTCTGAGGGTCTCCTTCCATTTCCATGCATTTTCCCTTCTCTCTCCCTTTCCTTCCCACCTCTCATCCCTGTTTAATGTTAATCTTCTTCTCATGCTCTTCGACCCTACTCTGTTCTTAGTTACTCTCCTTATATCAAAGAAGACATTTGGCATTTGTTTTTTAGGGATTGGCTAGCTTCACTTAGCATAATCTGCTCTAATGCCATCCATTTCCCTGTAAATTCTATGATTTTGCCATTTTTTAATGCAGAGTAATACTCCATTGTGTATAAATGCCACATTTTTTTTTATCCATTCATCCATTGAAGGGCATCTAGGTTGGTTCCACAGTCTAGCTAAAATAAAATACTTGGGAATCAACCTAACAAAAGAGGTGAAAGACTTATACAATGAAAACTACAGAACCCTAAAGAGAGAAATAGAAGAAGATCTTAGAAGATGGAAAAATATACCCTGTTCATGGATAGGCAGAACTAACATCATCAAAATGGCGATATTACCAAAAGTTCTCTATAGGTTTAATGCAATGCCAATCAAAATCCCAACGGCATTTCTTGTAGAAATAGAGAAAGCAATCATGAAATTCATATGGAAGAATAAAAGACCCAGAATAGCAAAAACAATGCTAAGCAGGAAGTGTGAATCAGGCGGTATAGCGATACCAGACTTCAAACTATACTACAGAGCAGTAGTAACAAAAACAGCATGGTACTGGTACCAAAACAGGCGGGTGGACCAATGGTACAGAATAGAGGACACAGAAACCAATCCACAAAACTACAACTACCTTATATTTGATAAAGGGGCTAAAAGCATGCAATGGAGGAAGGATAGCATCTTCAACAAATGGTGCTGGGAAAACTGGAAATCCATATGCAACAAAATGAAACTGAATCCCTTTCTCTCGCCATGCACAAAAGTGAATTCAAAATGGATCAAGGAGCTTGATATCAAATCAGAGACACGCCGTCTGATAGAAGAAAAAGTTGGCTACGATCTACATACTGTGGGGTCGGGCTCCAAATTCCTCAATAGGACACCCATAGCACAAAAGTTAATAACTAGAATCAACAAATGGGACTTACTCAAACTAAAAAGTTTTTTCTCAGCAAAAGATACAATAAGAGAGGTAAATAGAGAGCCTACATCCTGGGAACAAATCTTTACTCCTCACACTTCAGATAGAGCCCTAATATCCAGAGTATACAAAGAACTCAAAAAATTAGACAATAAGAGAACAAACAACCCAATCAACAAATGGACCAAGGACCTGAACAGACACTTCTCAGAGGAGGACATACAATCAATCAACAAGTACATGAAAAAATGCTCACCATCTCTAGCAGTCAGAGAAATGCAAATCAAAACCACCCTAAGATACCATCTCACTCCAGTTAGATTGGCAGCCATTATGAAGTCAAACAACAACAAGTGCTGGCGAGGATGTGGGGAAAAGGGTACACTTGTACATTGCTGGTGGGACTGCAAATTGGTGCAGCCAATTTGGAAAGCAGTATGGAGATTTCTTGGAAAGCTGGGAATGGAGCCACCATTTGACCCAGCTATTCCCCTTCTCGGTCTATTCCCTAAAGACCTAAAAAGAGCATGCTACAGGGACACTGCTACATCGATGTTCAAAGAATATTTTTAAAGTGGCTATGCCCTCATAATTGAAATTTGGCATATAAAAAAACTTCCTTGTAATTTTAAATACTTGAAAGAATATAATTCATGATATTTTATAAATTTTGACATTTTAAACATATCTAATTAAAGTTAGATATTTTCCCATTAAAAGTTACCTGAACAAACTTTTCCATATCAGAATAAAATTTTGCATTATTAGTTTATTTTTCACATTTCCACATCAGCCCTTGTCAAATTTTATTCTATTCAACATACATTTTACACTCAAAAATCTTTTATAGAGACTTGAAATAAAACATGATATAAAAAATCTAAATTAGATTTTGTCATTCCCCCATCATAAATCTATAAAATATTTTTTCTGGATTAAGTTCTTTTAACAATTGTAAAGTAAATTAAAACATTCTAAATATATTTGTTGATACATAATTGTTAAACACAAAGTAAATTTTTCTTGAAAAGATGTTTCTTAATAAAATTACGGTTTTTTATTTATTCCATTTATTGATGAACAGGATATATTAATAAAACTGGAAAGGCTCAACATTAATTCTATTTCTCCTTTCAGTTTTATTGATATAAGCTCCAGGAACATTTTATGTAAATAGTGTATGAAAATGGAAAAGTTTTGTTATGTTAGTACATTTCAATTCTTTTGGAGTCTTTCAAGATAATAGACCAAAAGCAAAGTGCTCTGTGATCAAAATTATTTTTAATGTTCTCCTAGCCATGTGTAGTTGTCTTTAAAATTTGTCATTAGCCAAGATTTGGAATTATTGAGTTCTGGGAGGTATATGAAAAAAATACAGTATCAAGACTTCTCTGATGATCATTATACTCATTGTTCTTTTGCTAATAGATACTTTCTGAACCATATATTTCATCAGTAATTTTGTTAGCTTTTACTAATTTTTGCAAATACGTGTGTTTTAATGATTTTTTAAATTGTTATTTTAAACTGGGAATCTGTTTTTGTCAAGAGCTTGGATTTATATTTAACAAAATGTTGGGTTAATCAGATTAAACTCATTCAGTTTATGGAAAATCTCTGTCACATAAGCTAATTGGGAAAATAAGCCCATTTCGTTGGACCAAAAAAAAAAGGTCAAATTTACTTTGGTTCCCAAAAGTCTAATTATGCTTTTAAATGTAAGTTACTAAGATGTACCTATGATAAGTGATCTTACTTTGCATCCAGAAGTAGGTTTGTTGATATAATTTCCTTGCACATTAATTTAATGCTTTGCATTTAATGTCATTTCCCCTAAACTTCTATTGGCCTCATTTTAATGCACTGTGGGAAAATTAGACCTGAGTTTTCGTTACAATCAATCTTGTTGGTGAATGTTTTCAGTCTTAAGGATTTAATGTATGTACTGGAAATAAAGGCCTATCTTGAGCCCATGCATTGAGCAGCTGTACATAGATGTGTTCATGACCTTTTCCCATAGGAACCCATATTAGCCTGAATGAAAGCTTGTAAAGAAAATCTCTTCCTTTTCTTTCTTCCTCCTCCTCCTCCCCCCTTTTTTTTAACCTACTGGGGATTGAACCCAGGGGTGCTACATCCCTAGCTCTTTCAGTTTTTAAATTTCAGACAGGGTCTTGTTAAGTTGCTGAGGCTGGCTTCAAACTTTGGAGCCTCCTGCCTCAGCCTTCTCACTGGCTTTTTTAGGTGTAATCTTAAGCACTTCTTTTCCTGAACTAATCACACCAAGAAATGCTGTTTTCTCTGCTATAAAACAGACTTAAATTGATTTGAGGATGATTTGATATGCTCTTTGACTCATTAGTGTGTAGGGCTTGTTTTTTATTATCCTCAATTTCATCCAAGAACTGTTGGAAAACTTTTCAGTATTTCAGATACTCTACAAACTTCTTGTGTTTCAGTAGGGAATCTATTTAATTTCATTGAAGGACTTGGCATCTGGTACCTTTTGGCTATTATAATGTAACCAAGTATTATAACTTTTTCTACAGAAATGAATGTCATCATAAATTTTATAGTGAGCAGTGCTAATTTGTGTGAGTTGTTCCACCCCCCACCCCCCGCCGCCACATAGAACAGAAGAATACATTCATGACATGGATAAATGGATGTATGTATGGATACAAAGATAGATAGTACCTAAGCAAAAACTTTATAGGAATTATCCAAAACAGTATGAGAAAAAGTATAAAAAAATTCTACAAATATATAGAACAATAGAACTGCACAAAATGGAAACTCATGCTGCTTTTTTTTTTTTTTTTTTTTTTTTGGTACCCGTATTGAACTCAGGGACACCCAGCCTTATTTTATATTTTATTCAAATACAGGGTTTCACTGAGTTGCTTAGCATCTTGCCTCTGCTGAGGCTGGCTTTGAACTCGTGATCGTCCTGTCTCAGCCTCCAGAGCCTCTGGGTTTCCAGGCATGTGCCACCATGCCTGGCTTATACTGCACTTTTAGCTAGGATGACTCAATATCATTATATCACTGAGGTTTTGTTTTAGAACTAAATAAATTGATTATAAAATTTACTAGAATAATAAACATGCAAAATTAGCCTGGAAAACTCTGAAAAGCATGAGGGATGGATAAGCCTTACTAGCTTTTTTGAATAGATTTTAAAGCCTTTCTTAATTAAAATGGGTAGATAGTGCAGTAAAACAATAGAATAGGAAAATCTAACAACAATTACATACAGAAACATGGTATACAAAGAAATCAGTCTGCATATCAAGTCAGTGGAGGGAAATGAACTTATTAATAGATAAAGTTGGGATCATTGAATAGCCATTAAAAATAAAACTGTATATTTTCACAGAATATGCCAGGAAAAAAATCAAGTGGATCAGAAATTTAAATGTACAGATTGAAACCATGCATATTACTAAGCAGAAAGCTTAATTCATCTCTAAACTGAGAGTGGGAAATATTTTCCTAATAGGACTCAAAATCCAGATGTGGTAAGGAAAAACATTGATAAATTAGACTTGAGGGAAAAGTAACAAAAAATCTTCTTGAATGAGAGAGGGAAAGAGAAAGAAGAAATAGTATTCTTAAAGTAAAAATTCAAATGCTAAGAGGATGAGTAGCTTTTAGAAAGAGAAGATGATGACATCCTGCCCTAAATAGGTATTAACAAAAGATTCAGAGAAAACAAACAAAAATTGATCTGTAAAAACTGTTTAGATTTACACATAATGATGAATGTTAATTACCTCTATAATAAACTTCCAAGTATCTCCTATTAGACTGGCAACCCCAAAAGTTTGTCAATAAATTCTGTTGACTAAGCTATGGGACCCTTATATATGTTGCTGAGCATAATGCAAAATGCTATAACATTTATAGTGGGGAATTTGACAATATCTAGCCACATTGTACATGGATTTACTCATTGGCTGAGAAGTTCTATATTTAAAAATCTGTCAAAAAACTCACTGGCAAAAATCTAAAATGATTCATGCACAAGTTATTTATTATAGTATTATAATAATAAGAGATAAAATGACTGCCTCATCAGTAGGGGATTGGTAGATTAAACTATTGTATAGTCACATGGTTGAACTACTGTGAAGTATGAAAGAGGAGGCAGGAGATCATTATACACTGATATGGAATGTGCTCTAGGATGCATTTTTTTCTATTTAGAAATATTAAGTGTGACTCTTCTGTAAGTCAAAGTCCATAAATGAAACTTCAATGTGGCAGATTATTCATTGGCTTGGACCTAAGAATTTAATGATTTCAAACTTAGGGAAGGACTATACGTAATAAAACAATGATAGCTGCTCTGACCTTAACTGCCATACCAATCCTGCCTAGTTTAGGCACTCATTATATGATTTCATTTAATCTTCTTATATAGACAGAAAAATTCCATTTCCAGAAGCTGATTGGTTAATCCAGTTCATTGACATGTTTGTTTACCATGTTCCTCTTCTATCAAGTGTGTTGATGATATAACCTTTCTTTCTATTTAAAAAAAAGTTTTCCCCTCTGTGTGTGTGGTACTATAGATTGAACCCCAGGGGCACTTTACCTCTGAGCTACATCCCTAGGCCTTTTTATTTTTAACGTTAAGACAGAGAGTCTCACTAAGTTGCTGAGGCTGTTCTGGAAATTGCCATCTTCCTGCTTCAGCCTCCCAATTAATGGATTATAGGAGTGTTCCACCAAGCTCAAATATAACAGTTCTTAAAGCCCTCTAGCCAAGCACTGTGGCACACACCTATAATCCCAGCGGCTCTGGAGGCTGATACAGGAGGATCCCAAGTTCAAAGCTAGCCTCAGTAAAAGCCAGGCACTAAGCAACTCAGTGAGACCTTGCTCTAAATAAAATATAAAATAAAGCTGGGGATGTGGCTCAGTGGTCGAGTGCCCCTAGTTCAATCCCTGGTATTCCACACCTGCCCCCCAAAAACACTCTACTAGTTGTTTCTATAAAATTTTTATTGACTTCTAGTATGCAGATTTTTTTGATCCGTACATCCTGAATGGACTCAGAATGGGAAGGCATTAGCAGGCATAGTCAATAGGAACTTTAGTAGCTTTCAAAATCCTCCCTTTTAAGGGGTCCAGAGGCAACTCTTCTCCCCACCCCTCTACTGTGTGCTCTGTGAGACTAACTCCTAGTGTGTAGATCCAGTGATAAAAGGTAAACCAGTTCCTTCTCCTTATGAATTTCCCCCTTCTTGTAGACCCACAAAGAGTAGGGCTGTGCTTTACAAGAAGAGTTGCAGTGATGACTATTTGCTGCTCTGGGGCTCCCCCTGCTGTTGGGCTAACTGTGCCTTTAGGCAAACATGATAACTGTTTCAGCCTCTAAGACAATCCCTTTAAGGAGCAGAGAGGCAGCACCTGGGGGAAGCTGAATGCAGGCCTAAGCAATAAGGGTGTGAAAGCTGAGCCTTGGGATTCCAGCCCAGCAGGGGAGCCTGTCTATCTTCATTTTCCTCTATCTGCAAAATAATTTCCACCCTGCAGGCTCGTTTTAAGGACTAGCAATTATATAACTCACCTAACATCCATAGGAAACATTCTGAAATGGTGAGTCAAATTGACTGAGTTTATTAAAATTTGCTGGCATTATTGTTCAATTATTTTTTCTTGAAAAAGTTTAAGTGGTTTATTGTATATAATCAGAGAGTAGATTTGCATTTTAAAAAATGTACCCTAGTCTACACTGGTCAAAGTAATCCTATTTTCCCTGGAAAAGTTAATTTCCTGGAAAATGAAGTTTAGTCTATTCCAAGATATACCTTCATTTTCTTAATCAAAGGTTGCTTGTATCATAGTAAATGTACTCACCTTTCAAATAATTTCCAGTAGTTTTCCTGGAATTTTAAATTTTCTAGGAAGTTCTGTTTTCTGTATCCATGAAAGGAAATGTTCACTAGGGTATCAGTTATTAACAGGCATTGTTGAGCAAGTTGTAATGGGCCTTTTTCTAAAATTAATCACTGGAAGTAACTGACCTAATATGGGGCCCATCCCTTGGTTAAAAACAAATTCTTTAAATATGAACAATCTGAAATTTGTTAATGTGAGGTTTATCAAATAACATGGTCTTACTTGCTACCATAAATTCACAGTCCTTTGATGAATGATTAAAAAAAATGACTGCCTCAATTAAAAAATAAAAATAAACTGGAGGCATTTTGTCTGCTGACCCTGTTCATGAAGTGTTGGAGTAGTCTGTTTTCCCAGTGCTCAATTCCCTACCGTGGAAGGAGTCTCTCCTTTAGAAGTGATTTTCATATCAAAAGCCCTAATAAGATTTCTTGAGTTCATATTGGAGTGTTCCTCCACTCCCTCAGGAGCCATTACTCTGAAGGAGGCTGTTGCAATGTTGGGCTCAGGCACTCAGGAGCCCAGGAATTAACAGGGAAGCCCAGTAGTAAAGGGACAGTTTCATAAAAAGTTATTTAAAAATACATTGTAAAGGAAATTCCCTCATTTTAGCTGCACAGAGTCCCATGTATTCCGGACAGCCTTTATCTGTTCCATTAGGCACTGGTCTCCAGCATGTATGGAGCAGACTCTGCCACACGGTGTCAGTGTTTCCACAGCATGGAAACACAGCACAGCCCTTCAGGATGCTCAGGGCTGGTTAAGTTCAAATCCACTTTGTGTTTGGAATGTTCACAAATTGAAAACCAGAAAATATGTCCCCAGGGTTGAGCTACATGCTTATGGGGTAGAACTCATTTTTGTTAGAAATCAATTTTGTAAAGTTACTTTAAAACTATAGCTTGTACTTTTAGAAAGTGATTCATATTTAAAATTATTAAATAAATAGCATGTGAAAAGTTTTAAGAGTCAAGTGAAGGAATCATATTGAATGCCTGGTGTTAACACCATTTCTTGTCACTTCTAGCCTTTCTCATTATGTACATCTGGACTTCATATCACACCGACGATGGCATGCATACTGTTGTGCTTTTCCTAATTTAGCTCAGGTCATTTGCAATCTGTTGTGATCTCTTAATAGTTAAGGCTGGATGATCGATCTTCCATAAAAGAAAAGCTGAGGGTGTAGCTCAGAGGTAGAGTACTTTTATAGAGGCCCTGGTTTTTATCCCCAGCACTACAAACAAACAACAAAACAACACAGGTATAAAAAGGAAAAGCATGGCTTTTGGTTTTGTTTGCTTGAAATTGGATTCTGACTTAAGCACTCACACATCCCTATGATCTCTCAGAACCTCATCTTAGACATTTAAACAATGAGTTCAGGGTCCTCACTGCCAATGCCCTTAGGAGGACTTAACAATACCAAATGAGCATGAAACACCAGATGAGCTTATGGTGAGCATTCAGTAAAGGTTTATCTCTACCTGTCACTTGTGGCTTCTTTTCTTAGGTTTAAGTAATGTGAAAGGCCACCTTTGTCCCAGAAGCCTTTTCCCCCTCTTTGGGAGGTTCTATTTAAAAAAAAAAAAAACCTGCAAAGGTATTAGTGCATCAAATTGTATGGCATTATAATGGCTTTTAACATAATACATTTGACAAGAATTGTGCCATCAGTACCTTAAGATACTTGCTCAAGTTTCCATTTCTAATCTAGCACCTTGCATATAAAACTCCTACCAAAGTATGAGAAGAAAATAGACCTCAGTATGCAATGCAGGAAAATTATCCCAAGGTTCTTTGCATACCTGTTTGGCCATTGACAGTAGCGTGCCTAAAATATTTACATCATACATTTCTTAGACAAATCTGGAAACCATAAGAGAAGGGTTTTGTGTTTAAAGCTTCAATAATTTTTTTCCAGAAAGCACTCAAATTTTACAGTGGTTAGTTTCCCTTATCCAAGATGCTTAAGGCCAGAAGCATTTTAGATTTTGCAGTTTTTCATACTTTGGAATATTTGTGTAGACTTTACATGTTTCAAATCCCTAGTTTAAAAGTCTGGCATCTGAAATGTTCCAAAATTTGAAACATTTTGAACATCATGTCAATGCCCAAGAGGTTGCAGATTTTATATTTCATATTTTCTGATTAGAGATGCTATGTTAGTCACTTTCTGTTACTGTAACAAAATACCTGATAATCAACAGGAAAAAAAGGAAAATTTATTTTGGCTTACAGTTTTGGATATTTCAGAATTTTGTGGGTTAACCCCTTGACTGGGGGGGGGGTAGTGATGAGGTAGTCTATTAAAGGGGGAACATGTTGAGGAAGCTGCTTACCTCGTGGCAGCCAGGGAGCAAAGAAAAATGGTATGGGGTCAGGGTGTCAATATTCCCATCAGGGGCATGCTCCCAGGGAGCTAACTTTCTTCCACTAGTCCTCACCTCCTGAAGTTTCCACAATCACCCAATGAAACCAAGCTGAGGATCAAGTATTTAATACATGGGCTTATATGGCATATTCCAGATCTGAACTATATCAGGTGCTCAGCCTATAGTATGTAACTTGAGCCTGAACTTTACAGACAATGCCTGCCAGCTCTCAAAGTGAAGCAAAGACATGTATATTTTTAACCTCTTGACTGAAAATGTCATATTTTTAGGGATTTTGGAGGTAGACAGTGTCCCCTTCAAACACCAGTTTTCCGTGTTCTCTTAAAATCCTCTGTTATTTCTAATGTCCTTATTTCCTTTATAGATTTCTCCCTGCTTTCTGATAGGTGAGTATAAAACTAGAATCTTACTTACCTCATGCAGATTGGTTTAAATTGCTTCAGACACAAGGAAGAGATGAAAATTATAGCTCCCAATCCCTGGGCATCCTTTTTCTTCTGGGAAATGGTACCTCTGCCATCTCCCATGCTTAGGCAAAAGGCTTGGAGACCTTTTTGCTTCTTCTTTTGTCTCCCTCGCCATCTGTGATCCATTGAGTCACATCCACTGCCATTAGGAAACATCTGTACTCTTATCACATGGCACAGCCCTGTTGCTGCCACATTGCCCAGACCTCTGGACAGCTTGCCTCCCAGTGCAGTCTTCACAGCCTCCTCAGCCTTCTCCCTGATCTTATGGCTTGTGGTCCTGTTCCACCCCTTTCGAGACAGATGTTGCCCAGAGGCAAGCCCAGTTGTGTCCTCCAGAGCTTAGAGCCATCACCAGCCTGGCTGGCTGCAGGAAGGCAGATCCTCCTCTGGCTTCCTCACCTTTCAGACCTCATCTCTTCCCACTGTGGTGTCCTCCATTCTCCTACACTTTTTGGCTTTTGCTTTGGACTAGATTGTTAAGAAAGGAAATCCAACATGATAAGATGGAGCCTCCTGCACTGGGGCTCTCCCCCGGATATGTCCTTGTTCATCTGGTTTTCAGTATCCACCCCATGGCTGGGCCTCTTGCTACCTTGTTCCATCACATGGCTGCGAATGTCCAGGGCCATGTACATGAAGCCAGCTCGTGCCAGACATTCTTCCTGTCTCCCCATGGTAACAGTCAGATAAATAACAATGTGTTTCATATAAAATGAATTTTATTCTTCCTGAAACTGACAAAGGCAGTTTTCTTTTTTCTCCCTGGGCTTAGCAGCAGGGTAGGCAGAAATTGAGGACTATCCTTGAGCCTGTAGCCCATACTTTCTATGGTATTAGAACAGGATTTGCTTCATGATTGTGCATGAGCTCAGGGCTCAGGTTCAAAGGGGATGTACCTCTGGGATGTTTACCACCTGCAGACCTAGCCCTTTATTCTCTGCTGCTCCCTTGGGCCTTATTTCTGCCTCTACCATGGCCATTGCTCTGTTTTCTCAGGTTAAGTCATATCTTTTTCCATCTTAATGTGCCCCATGTTAATAGACATTCTTTTGTCTTTCTTGTAGCTGAGCAGGGGTTACAGTATGTGGGTAATGCATGTGTGAGGAGAGCTGCTGATCTCTAATGCCCCACCTCTACCCTGGGGACTCTACTCTTCAAATACTGCTGCACTTGAGGGTTTTTTTCTTTTTTGCATAGTTTCACTAGTTCTAATTCATAGAAAAGGGCAAAATAAAGAAAAATGGTCATATTTTTGTTAATAAAGGTTGATGTTTTCATCATATCTTTTTTTATTAATTTCTAAGAAATACAGCTGATACTGTCTCTGTAAGCCCAACTGATCCTATTCTCTCCTTACTTCTTCCTCAGGGGTAATAACCATGATGTTTTGTTATTGTTGTGGGACTTTTTTCATTGGGGAAGGGCTGTACTGGGAATTGAACATAGGGTCCTCTAGGCTGGCTTTGAACTTATGATTCTCCTGCCTCAGCCTCCAAGTGACTGGAATTGCAGGCACAGGCTAAGGTACTTGTTTGTAAAGATCCTTTTTGGGATCTTAAAATTTAATAAATATGGTAAAAGAATTTATGTCCATATATAATACACAATATTTTGTATATTTAACCACATGCGATACATTTATTTTAATTGACAAATAAAAATTATATCTATTTGTTGTGCCCAACATCATGTCTCCTTAAAGGTATACAATGTGGAAGAGCTAAATCAAGCTAATTAACATATCCCTTACCTCACGCACTTTTTTTTTTTTTTGTGGTCAGAGCATTTAAAAAATAGTATCCCAGCAGTGTTCAGGTTTACAATACATTATTGTTAACTGTGGTCAGCATGATGTATGGTAAATAGGTTTCCTGAAATGATAATTAATTTTCTAAAGTCTGAATCTTGACTGATGGAATTAAAACAACTAATGTTAAGGGAAAAAATAGATAAGGGAAGGAGGGAGGGAGAGGCGGAGAAGAAGGAAGGAAGGAAATAATAAGGAAAAGAAAGCAAAAGAGACAAGAAGTACAGAAAGAGAAGAGCAGAGGGCCTCCTCTACTATAGCTAGGCACAGCTCTTCCCTTGTACTCCCTCTCCCTGGCTTCTGGTCCATTGCCACTCGCTGGGCACACAGACTGATCTCCTTCTGTAGGAGGTTCTGTGGGCTAGAGGATGTGAAGAACCGAGAGGGCTAAGCCCAGCCCCTGCCCCCAGGAAAGACACTCTAGGGATTGCCTCACCCAGTTCTGCTCAAATGCCACATGCACGACATCACTGAGCCTCATTAAAGCTCTGACTCAGGGCTCTGGGGCATACAAGCTGGTGCTGCTAAGAATCAAGGCATGGGGGCCCAGCAGAGCCAGAGGAGAGAGCAGCTCCCTTGTAAGAAACAAAGAGGAAGTTCTGGACAGAGAAGATGAGGTCTATGCTGGCATTCAGATGGAGTGATTTGCCTCTTACAGGGGTCTCCAACTTAAGGGGCATCTGTGCTTCTCTTGTAGGTGAAAAAGGGAAGAGATAGGAAAAGGGTTAAGAAGCAAAATTCCAGTTCTTCAGCAATCCTCTTTTGACCCTAATGCACTTAATTTTGTCCATGGTGTATGTGTGTGCACATGTGTGAGTTTGCCCAAGTGTGTGCAAGGCAACTTTTTATGACTCTACATTGTAAATATGTATATCTAGAGATAGACTGAACAAATGACTTGCTACTGCTAAATTTTTGACCCTACATCTAGAGTGAGAAGTGTAAGAAAATTTTTTTCATGTCATAATGAGAATAATCCCCTTATGTGCTTGACTGAGAATATTCACTCCTCTGGATGATATATTGTGGGGCTATAATTACCTGGTGAGCATAACTCCTTTGAAGGATGGCCTCCCATAAAGCTGAATAATTCTGGGTGATGCTTCCTGCTAGATGTCTCCCAGGAACCTCATATCTCCTTGTGGAGGTGATACATGGATGAGCTTTCAGGAAAGAACTTTTCAGATGAGTCATCCTGAGCTTCATCTGAGATAGTTTGGTAAACATGGACAATACCTGTTGCCTGGATATTGTGGGGAGATAAAATTTAAAAAAAAAAGAAGAAGAAAACAAGAAAAATAAAAGGGTAAGAAAGGAATTATTTTGCATTCTTGGCTTGAACATAATATTTATATATATTACATGTGTGTTTTATTTGTTTATTTTTTCAGTCCTAGTATTCTGATTGAACTAAAAAAAACATCTAGTGATAATTCCCAAGTGTATTGTCTTTGGTAGTTATTTTTTTTTTTACCCTAATGGATTTTTGTCTTAATGTGGTCTAGATGATTTTCAGCAAATTGTGTGTGTGTGTGTGTGTGTGTGTGTGTGTGTGTGTGTGAGACTGTGTGTGTATCTCTGAGACAATTATAAATGCCCATGATTGTTAAGTTTATTCCTTTGGAAGTACAATGGTTTATAGAAAAAAAGACTTTCTTTTGCATTTGAATTTTCCTGATCTTTCTTGGTATAATGAGAATCCCATTGGTTGTGTGGAGATTGGCAGATGAGAATGTTGGCATTTTCATGACTGATGATACAGAAATCTGTATAATGGGACCTAGAACAGATGCTTCAGGTCAATTCTAAATAACTTAGTATGACTTACATGTCATTACAGATAGTGGTCTTCTGTTTAGGTTCTATTAAATCAAATATTGATTGACTTGGATGACACTCTATTGAACATGCTACCCTCTGGTTTCTGAGTTTTCCTTAATATATAATGAGAAAGGGTGATGAAAATCTGAAGAAATGAAGCCAAGGGTACATATTAACTGTGCTGTAATTGTTACTACCAAATGAAATTATCTGCTTTCTAAATATTGTATATTTTATGACACTGGCAAAGAGTAGCTTCTAATTTCTTTCCAGTAATCACCAATGATTTGGCTGTGCCAGAAACCACCTCTGCTATTTCTTTCTGAGGTTATTGCAGCCTGGTTTTGTTGAAACATTGGAGTTATTGGTAGCAAACAAAGGAAATGACTTTAAGGTCTGCAATGATTAGTGTTAGTAATATTCCTGATTGTATCAACTATTTTAGTGTGTGGAAACAAGAGTAGAGAGCTCATGAATAGCCATTAAATGCAGGCATGTCCTGTTCAGGATACAGTCAATGAGAACTGATTTCTGATTCAGTTTGTTAATATTTTATATTCTATGTTAAAACAGACAGTTCCCAGGAGTTTAAGCAAAGTTAGGATCAACACATGAAAATTATAAAATATTGATTAATGCTGAAGCATCTATCCCAGTTGCCCACACTCTTACCTTTTAAATGCAGAGAGTTTGAGTGATGGTGACTCCCTCATTGGAAAGGGTGGGATAGTATACTTAGTTCCATTGGGTATTTTGGGGCAATTGTCAATGTCCATTGTTCCCCATGAGCTATCTCTGTACATGTAGATTGGGCTTTGGATGATCTAGCCACCTGTGCTAATGATGGCAGACCCTAATGGCACCCATGAGCCCCAGCCCTGCTTTATGATGAGGATGCTGACTCTCAAGAGAAGAAGAGTGCTCAACTCCCCATAGAGAGTTTATGGGGTAGAGACAGAGGAGGGAAAAGCTTCATTTTAGTTCCTTTATTGAGTCATGATGATGTTGTTTTCTTTAAATGCAATCATTCCCAGGTTCTGCTACCTTTCCTTTTGAATAACACCTCTTCCACTGGAGCTATGAGCAATGACAGTGTGTGGCACATTTTATCTGAGGTTCTTGAAGCCAAAGCCCCTTTACATCTTGGCCTTCCACAGTGGCTTTAATAAAGCTAGCCCACTGATGCTTCACATGCTGCAAATACTAGTAGTACAATGGGGTTATAAATGATATGTTTTAGTGAGGGTCACATGCATTGATCTGTACCTGTTCTTGTCAGATCCAGCAATCACCCTTCACAGACTTTCTACCTAGGATGATAGCTTAAAACTATAGCCCTGCTCTCTCTTCAGTCTTCCTTCACCATCATGTTAACATCTGTAACACTTAAATGGCTACCCTATTAATAAGGGTAGGGTAAGCTTCCAACAAGTAAGTTCCCAAAATTCAGAGGCTTAGGTTAGATGCTCTGGATTCCTTTCATACCACCCAACAGTCACCAGGAATGGAGGCACTAATCTTTTTGCAACAAACAGGGTTTTAAAATGACCATGGACATCTGTTTCTGCCATTTAAAATTGACCATGGAAGGACATGTCCATGTCCTGTGAAGTTCGTATTGACCAGTTTAGAAGTTGCATGCATATTTTGTCTACCCATGTTTTACTGGAGAGAATATAGCTGTGTAGAGCTGCAAGGAAGCCTGGGTGATTATAGTACTTGGCTATCCACAATGTAAAAACACCAATATTGGAATCAAAGAAAGGGAGAATAGATTGGATGACCAGCTGACAGTACTGATGTTACCCTTATATGGGGCAAAAGACCCTATAGCCTTCTTGCCATGTCTACCTGTACTGTTCTTCACCTCATTTTCCTGAGACAAGAAAGAGGAGAAACTAAAGAAACAATTTGAGTGAACTGGCTGATAGCAGTCTTACTGCTCACTTGCTCTATAGGAGAATATAAGCTTGTCTATGAGGATTTAGGTAATGGAGCATGCTGTTAGCTGAACACAGCAGCAGCCAAAACATCTTCAGCAATGTTATTTAAGGAGCATATATTTGTAGTCAGCATCTCAGTGATGAATTATTATTTATTTAGGTAAATATAGGGAAAATTATGTTTTCATTTGCTTTAGACTTAGAGCTTGGATTCCTTCTTATTTTTACTTTATTCTAGTTATTCCTAGGCATAAGAAAGAGAAATACCCTTAGGACCATTTCTAACCTCTACCCTTGAAAGGGCACTGAATCCACCACAAAAAATCATATGTCAAGGAGGAAAAAAATGCTGTTTCCAAGTCTATTAGCACTGCTAATTTACTTTGAATAAGAAACTGCTTTAATTTTGGAATTATTTTTGGCTTTAGACAACTCTTCCTTAGCAACAGAAAGCAGGGCTGTAGGAAGCCACAAAGTCCTATGAGAAAGCTCAAAGCGATGGATTTAACTAAAGCAAAGGAATACTTGAGAATCCTTAAACTATTAATTGACAGCTTTTGATCTGGCAAAGGTGCTAATAAGAGACGCTGGGAGAGAATATTTCTATAAAAATGCAGTCAGGCCTGCAAACGAAAGTGTTGGAGCAGCTAGGATAAACTGTTCATGGGACAAAGTAAGCCATGGCACCTACTAAAATACCTAAATACCTTGATTATCTGAGAGGTAGAAGATAGAGTACCTATTAAACAAGTGAATATAAGGACTTTCCTAGTTTTGCAGAATAATTGATTTTTGTTTGACTTCTAGTTAAAATGAGCCCCTCTTCTTAAATTCTCGCTTAAATCAGAAAATTAACAGCTATTTCTGGAGCACTTGTCATGTCTGCTTATTGATCTTAATGCCTAGGCAACTCTCCTGGGTGTTGTCTTCCACCTTGCAATATTAGATCAGCAGTTCCTTCTAATGCTGTGTAAATATTTATGGAATTGTTGCAGAGTATACACATTAAAAATTATGACTTTCTGAATAAGAATATATTTTGTCCTGAGAACACATGACACATGAGTCAGAGTTGGGTTACTAAACCATATCAGATCATTAAAAAAAATCTTGCCAATACATCTGAGTGAAGGAATGGTGGCAGGCCGTGGAACGTAAAATCCATTGATGAGCAGGTGGTGGGGTGACCTGGCATGTCCACTGGGCTCCCAGTGTGAGTCTTTGTGCCCTGTCTAAAGCCAGGCCCACATATCCCTTTCTTCTCTTGAAGAAATGATTCAAAGTTCTATCTCAGTCAAGGGAGTTGAGACATATCCCTTTTAATAAAATATTGCTGGTATGATTATTTTTCCATTTGTCTTAGAGCTTGGTAGCTTCTTTTCATTGTTGTTGTTATTGTTGTTGGACATGGTACTCTATTTTTTTTCACTAAGTCCTTTTTTTATTGATTTTTTTAAAAATAAATGACAGGGAATGCATTACAGTTCTTATTACATGTATACAGCACAATTTTTCATACCTCTGGTTGTACATAAATTATGTTGACACCAATTCGTGTCTTCATACATGTACTTTGGGTAATGATGTCTATCACATTCCACCATCTTTATTAATTCCCTGCCCCCTCCCATTCCCTCCCACCCCTCAGCCCTATCTAGAATTCATCTATTCCTCCCATGCTCCCCCTTCCTACCCCACTATGAGTCAACCTCCTTGTATCAGAGAAAATATTTGGCATTTGTTTTTTGGGGATTGGCTGACTTCACTTAGCATTATCTTCTCTGACACCATCCATTTACCTGCAAATGCCATGATTTTATTCTCTTTTATTGCTGAGTAAAATTCCATTGTGCATATATACCACATTTTTTAACCCATTCATCTATTGAAGGGCATCTAGGTTGGTTCCACAGTTTAGCTATTGTGAATTGTTCTGCTATAAACATTGATGTGGCTGTGTCCCTGTAGTGTGCTGTTTTTAAATCCTTTGGGTATAGTCCGAGGAGAGGGATAACTGGGTCAAATAGTGGTTCCATTCCCAGATTTCCAAGGAATCTCCATACTGCTTTCCATATTGGCTGCACCAATTTGCAGTCCCACCAGCAATATTTGAGTGTGCCTTTTTCCCCACATCCTCGCCAATATTTCTTGTTGTTTGTCTTCATAATAGCTGCCATTCTGACTGGAGTGAGATGGTATCTTAGAGTAGTTTTGATTTGCATTTCTCTAACTGCTAGCGATGATGAACATTTTTTTCATATATTTGATGATTGATTGTATATCCTCTTCTGAGAAGTGTCTGTTCAGGTTCTTGGTCCATTTGTTGATTGGGTTATTTGTTTTTTTGGTGTTTAGCTTTTTGAGTTTTCTTCATATACCCCAGTGATTAGTACTCTATCTGATGTGTGAGGGGTTAAGATTTGCTCCCAAGTTGTAGGCTCTCTATTCATCTAAAGATTGCTTTTTTTGCTAAGAAGAAACTTTTTAGTTTGAGTCCATCCTATTTATTGATTCTTGGTTTTAATTCTTGTGCTATAGGAGTCTTATTAAGGAAGTTGGGGCCTAATCCCAGATGATGAAGATTAGGGCCTACTTTTTCTTCTATTAGACACAGAGTCTCTGGTTTAATTCCTAGGTCCTTCTTCCACTTTGAGTTGAGTTTTGTGCATGGTGAGAGATATGGGTTTAATTTCATTTTGTTGCATATGGATTTTCATTTTGTTCTATTTATTGAAGAGGCTATCTTTTCTTCAATGCACATTTTTGGCACCTTTGTCTAATATAAGATAATTGTAATTTTGTGGGTTAGTCAGTGTTTCCTTTATTCTGTACTGTTGGTCTACCAGTCTGTTTTGGTGCCAATACCATGTTGTTCTTATTATTATTGCTCTGTAATATAGTTTAAGGTCTGGTATAATGATGCCACCTGCTTCAGTCTTCCTGCTGAGGATTGCTTTAGCTATTCTGGGTCTCTTATTTTTTCCAGATGAATTTCATGATTGCTTTTTCTATTTCTGTGAGGAATGCCATTTGGATTTTGATCAGAATTGAATTAAATCTGTATAGTGCTTTTGGTAGTATGGCCATTTTGATAATATTAATTCTGCTTATCCAAGAGCAAGGTAGATCTTTCCATCTTCTAAGGTCTTCTTTGATTTCTTTCTTTAGGGTTCTTTAGTTTTCATTGTATAGATCTTTCACCTCTTTGGTTAAATTGATTCCCAAGTATCTTATTTTATTTTATTTTTTTTGAGGTTAATGTAAATGGGGAAGTTTTCTGATGGAGCTTTTTGGGTCTTCTAGGTGTAGAATCATATTGTCAGCAAATAGTGCTAATTTAAATTCTTCTTTTCCTATACATATCCCTTTAATTTCTTCCGTCTGTCTAATTGCTCTGGCCAGTGTTTCAAGAACTATGTTTTTAGAGGGAATGCCTTTAATTTTTCTCCATTTATAATGATGTTGGCCTGAGCCTTAGCGTAGATAGCCTCATGATGTTGAGATATGTTCCTGTTATCCCTAGTTTTTCTAGTGTTTTGAACATGAAAGGGTGCTGTATTTTATCAAATGCTTTTTCTCTATCTATTAAGATGATCATATGATTCTTATCTTTGAGTCTATTGATGTGATGAATTTCATTTATTGATTTCCATATGTTGAACCAACCTTGTATCCCTGGGATGAATTCCACTTGACCATGGTGTACAATCTTTTTGATATGTTTTTGTATTTGATTTGCCAAAATTTTATTGAGAATTTTTGTATCTATGTTCATTAGAAATATTGGTCTGAAGTTTTCTTTCTTTGATGTGTCTTTGCCTGTTTTGGGGATCAGGGTGATATTGGCCTCATAGAATGAGTTTGGAAGTGCTGCCTCTTTTTCTATTTCCTGAAATAAGTTGTAGAGTACTGGTATTAGTTCTTCTTTAAAGGTCTTGTAGAACTCGGCTGTGTATCCGTCTGGTCCTGGGCTTTTCTTGGTTGGTAAGCTTCTGATGGCATCTTATATTTCATCACTTGATATTGGTCTGTTTAAATTGTGTATATCTTCCTGATTCAATTTGGGCAAATCCTATGACTTAAGAAATTTGTCCATGCCTTCAATGTCTTCTATTTTATTGTAGTATAAGTTTTCAAAATAATTTCTAATTATCCTCTGTATTTCTGTAGTGTTTGTTGTGAAGTACCTTTTTATCATATATGCTAGTAATTTGAGTTTTCTCTCTCCTTGTATTCATTGGTGTGGCTAAGGGTCTGTCAATTTTATTTTATTTTATTTTATTATGTGGTCTGTTTTAGAGAAGGATCCATGTGCATGTGCTCCTGAGAAGAAAGTGTATCCGCTTGATGCAAGTTGAAATATTCTATATATGTCAGTTATGTCTAAGTTATTGATTGTATTATTGAGTTCTATAGTTTCTTTATTCAACTTTTGTTTCAAAGATCTAGCCAGTGGTGAGAGAGGTGTGTTAAAGTCACTCAAGATTATTGTGTGATATTATTATTATTATTATTATTTGAGTCTTGAACTTGAGAAGAATTTGTTTGATGAACATAGCTGCATCATTGTTTGGGGCATATTTGATTTATGATTGTTATGTCTTGTTGGTGTATGGTTCCCTTGAACAGTATGTAATGTTCATCTTTATCCCTTTTGATTAACTTTGGCTTGAAGTCTACTTTATTTGATACAAGGATGAAAACCCCTGCTTGCTTCTGCAGTCCATGTGAGTGGTATGATTTTTCCCAACTTTTCACCTTAAGTCTATGTCTTTTCCTTCAGTGTATGTCTTTTCCTATCAGATGAATCTCCTGTAGGCAGCATATTGTTGAGTTTTTTTTTTTTTTTCTTTAAATCCAGTCTGCTAGCCTGTGTCTTTTGATTGATGAGTTTAGGCCATTAACATTCAGGGTTATTATTGAGACATGGTTTGTATTTCCAGCCATATTTGTGTATTTTTGTTATTTAACTTAATTTGATTTTCTTATTTGATTAGTTTTTCCTTTAGGGTACTACCTCCCTCTGTTGATTTTCATTGTTGTTTTTCGTTTCCTCTTCATGGAATATTTTGCCAAGGATGTTTTGTAGTGCCGGTTTTCTAGCTATAAATTCTTTTAACTTTTGTTTATCATGGAAGGTTTTTATTTCATCTTCAAATCTGAAACTTAATTTTTCTGGATACAAGATTCTTGGTTGGCACCCATATTCTTTCAGAGCTTTATATATGTCATTCCAGGATCTTCTAGCTTTCAGAGTCTGTTATCCTAATTGGTTTTCCTCTATATACAATCTGATTCCTTTCTCTCATTGCTTTTAAAATTCTCTCCTTATTCTTTATATTGGGCATTTTTATTATAATGTGCCTTGGTGTGGGTCTTTTGTGATCTTGTACATTTGGCATCCTGTAGGCTTCTTGAATTTGGATTTCCAATTCATTCTTCATGTTTGGAAAGTTTTCTGATATTTTTTCATTGAATAGATTGTTCATTCCTTTGATTTGGAACTCTATCCCAATACTCTTAAATTTGGTTTCTTTATGCTATCCCTTATTTCTTGAATGTTCTGCTCATGGTTTCTTACCATTATGCTGTGTAGTCTAAGTTCTTTTCAAGATTATAATTTTATCTTCATTGTCTGATTATCTATCTTCTAAGTGGTCTACTCTGTTGGTGATGCTTTCATTTGAGCTTTTAATTTGGTTTATTGTTTCTTTGATTTCAAGGATTTCTGTTTGTTTGTTTGTTTGTTTTTTTTTTTTTAGAACCTCTATCTCCCTGTTGAGGTGATCTTTTGCTTCCTAGATTTGTTTATGTAGCTGCTTGTCAAAGTGATCTTTCACTGCTTGTATTTGCTCTCTTATATCTTCCTTGAGTTTACAGAATCCTGAACTCTTTCTCTGCCTTTTTTTTTCCTGCTGTGTCTGCCAGTGATTCTAATGATGTGGTGTCTTGATTTGTTTGTTTGTGGTACTTTCTTCTCTTCTCTTTTCATGTTGCTCATGTGTCTTCCTTTCCAGCTCTGTTGGTCTGGGGTGTTATTGTTTTTACCTTATAGGTTTGTAGTGCTCTTGTAGGGTTCCAAGATCCCTCCTTTGTGGGGAAGGACAATATTAACTGATCCCAGTATCCACAGTATATCACCTATGAACAATTTCTTGTTATTAAGACATTTACAGTTTAGTATCAATGTACAGAAATGTTGGATTCAATTATTATCTAAAATATAATCAGTAATTTTGTGAAAAGGTTTACAGTTTCTGATGGTGGACAATGAACTGGGAGTGGGGAGTAGGACAGTATGTTGAGGGGGAAAGATGTGAGGGTATAGAGTTAGTATATCTTAGGAAATGTGAAAGAGAAATCTAATGAAGAGGGTTAGTAGCAAGAGAATAGACAGCAATTATTTAGGGTAGACAAGTACAGGAGAAGACAGTAGAATACATAAAACTAACACACATATGTATTTAGAGAAATACAGGATGTTAAAATAGTAAAATTTGGAGGGGGAAAGAAAAATGAAAGAAGAAAATAGAGGGGGGAAAAGGCATATACAACACTTCTATATTATATTATTCAGATGACTCAGTCCTTAAAATCCTACTTTATGCAAAGTTCTTGATTTCACATATGTTGGGTATGTGAGAGCCAGAGGATAGAGAGGTAGAAGAGAAAGAAAAAAAATACTCGAAAGAAGAAACCAGGGTTATTGCTAGTTTTAGAGATCCATTTCTTTTCTATTTCTCTTTTCATCCAGTAGGTGGGGCTGTCTGTTTTAAGCTGGTGTCTCTGTCTTCAGGATGGTGTATATAATCAGGGTGGGAGGACTGATCCCAGTATAGGGCATCTGAAAGCGGGGAGTGCCACCCGCCAGTCTCTACAGGGAGACTGCACCTCATAGGTCTCTTTTGGGACAGCTCATCTGACTTAAGAACCCGGTATTGTCTCCCTCTCTTGCCTAGAGATTTCCCAGCTCCTGGTCTCTCTGTTAGGCTCCAAACTTTAGTCCCATCCCCTCTTTCTCACTTAGCAGTTCCCACCGGCTGTACCTCTCATAGCCAGGCTCACACTAGGTACGCGGAGCCCTGGTCACACTGCACACTTGCCCAATTAGGAGCTGTTTTTGTGTTGAGTGGTCACTGTGCAGAGGTTGCCACTGGGGGGGTGGCGAGTTGGATACCTAGTACCTGGCCAGATGGAGATCCGATCTGAGAGCTGAGAGCTGCCCCCATCAAATATGGCGAGAAAGGTTATCCAAGATGGAATCAGTCTGCTTCCAGCGCGGGGCGGGGGGGTGGTGGTATCTGGTTGGGTGGGGGGAGCCAGGCGATGACATTGTGTTGTGGGCAGGTAGTTGCTGAGTGACCTGCGTTAGAGTGGAGCACAGTCTGGAGTTCTGCAGAGGTACTGATAGGTGATTCTGCTAAGCCACTTGAGAGCCTTGCGTGAGCTAGAATTGTGGGCTTTGGGTTTTGGGTGCTGGAGGTCTGGAGTCCTGCTCCAACGCTGAGGCTCTGAGCCCTGTGTGGGGATCACAGCACTGGTGATTTCTGAGGAAATCAGCTATATAGGGGTCCTCTAACACTCTCTGAGATGCAGTATTCCAACTAGGTGAGATTTGGGTCACAGAGCGACACAAGATGCTGCCTGCCTCTGGCCCATCATCTTGGATTCTCTTGGTAGCTTCTTAACTGAGAAATTACAGGACTTGCTAGTCTTGGTTGCAGGTCAGCTATAATTTACCCTAAATGTCTATGTTTCCTTTCTATGGTTTTGTGAAGCACACAATATCATGAAGGACATATGCTATACAGCTAACAAAGTTTAAGTCATTTTTTTAAAAAATCAGAATATTTATTTTCCCACCTTTTTCTACTTTTTCAGCCACATCATTTACTTGTCAATAACCTGTGGAGATCCTTAGAAGAGTAAGACTGATATCCATGTGCACTCCAGGGTACAGAAACTTAACATACTTATGGGCCATAGTTTGTGGGTGACATAGAACTGGCTGGGATAGCAGCTGACATGCAACATTTATCCAGTTTTTAGGCTTTCTGTAATACAGGGCCAGAGGACTTCAACATCAATCAGTGCATTAAGGGAAAGTCCAGCAGCTGAGGTAAGAACAGATCTTGTGGTATTATATGGAAAACAGCTGATGATTGTGGTTGGCTGAAAGATCAACATCTGAGAGATCTGCATTACTTTTGTGTGCTTAATGTAAACACAGGATTCTTACTAGACTTATTCTATGTTGCCCAAGGTGATTAGTGATCAGATCAACATGGGGAGAATTTTCAAGTGATGATTTAGGCTGCAGAACAAGTGACTCTCTTCTCTGAGGAATGGGATTTTTCCTACAAAAAAGAACCACTGGGCATCTGAGACGAGTTTACACATGGGCTCATGTCAGAAACCAACATCTCAACTTTAAAACCCTATAATTTTGTGCTGGGAGAATTAGAGCACTCTCCCCCAAAAGCCGTTATCCTTTGGCCAGAAATGGAAGCTTCACCCTTTGAGTTGCTGAGCTTATTATCTCTGTCTAACCCTGAGTAGCCATAGATGGTCTCCATCTGGACCATGAAGCCATCCATAATCATCTTCTGAAAGTGGCCAACTGGTTTTATCAATCTTGTCGCACCATCCAGGCTGAAAGAAAGGCAGATAGAGTTTCTGCTTTCTCCTGGAGAGTTGGATAATAATCCGGCTCCTGTTGTTTCTCCAGGAAACCTTTTTACACGTGTTAACAATGTTATGTGGAGAACAATCAAAGTGCAAGAAGAAGAATGTGATCATTTTTAGATAATTGTGATAATCTGTGGAAGCTTTGTATTTCAGGGGTACTTCCTGGAACACTGAATGAATATGGTCTCTGGGATTGACTAGTTATGCCTGTATTGGTATGGGCCGAGCACAATAGACATGCCTTGTTATTTCCCTTTCTTTTCTAGGACCTACATCCCACCATATTCTTTACCAGAAATGTAGAAAGATGCCTAGATTATAGGCCTGCCAAACAAGAGCAGTATACACTAAGCATTTCAGCTGTTCATGGTTGACAGAAGCCTGGGTTATGTCACTGAATAACTTCTCCTGAGGCACTTCTCAAGTACACAGGTCACTTACCTGGTGACCTAGACCAAGGTGCATGCCTGCCATTCTGCAGGTTAGCAGGGCTGGGTTCCCCTCCTCCCTCCCTTCTCGCTTCAGTGCCTGTGGTTTCTGTAAGAGCCATAAGACTTTTCTGTGGAGTCATAAGACTTTGTTTTCTGTATTTGCATGAATGTGTGTGTGTGTGCATGTGCACACACACATGCATAAAAGCATACCCAAGAAAACACCAACCTACTAGGGTTTATAATGGAAGTAAAGAAAATGGAGAAGTACTAAAGTAAGCATATTAATATCCTAAACATTCTAGGGAAAAGAAGGAAATAACAAATTGGGCAGTGACTCAAATATTAGAAATAGCTAATCCATCAAACACTTTAGAAGTTACATAAAATATCAGTTTATTTGCTCATTTCAATGAGTATACTAGCCAGTTTAAAAAATCACTCTATAGCCAACGTGGGAAAGGCGTTTTGCTTGTGCTGTGGTGACAAGTTCAGGAACACATGGCACTTGAAAGAGTATGATTTGAGAGAAAGCTGGGATCCAGACAAACCTGGGTATGACCACAGGTGAGGAAGCCACGTGTATAGCTCCTGTTACTGTCCTTTCAGGAGAAATGACCCACTTCTGTGGTATTAAGAATGCTGGAATATTTGGCCTCTCTGGCAATAGTTAGGAGATGACTTTATTCATGAGAAGTGGCAGGCAGTTTTTATTTTATATTGTCTCATAGAAAATGGAGAAAAATCAGGCCAAGAGGCAGAACAATGTGGTCCATCCCAATGAGCCATTTAAGGGAAGATAAACATCCTCAGGCATGGTGTTTATGTCAAAATCTAACACGGGAATGTGAAGTTTTTCTCAGAGACTTGGAACAATAAATAATAGAAAAATAAGGAACTGAGGATTTTGTATAAAAATTTGAATTATGGACTCAAGTATTAACAATGATAAGAGATTCTTTTGTGGAAGAAGCAAGTTCTGTGTTTGAATGTATGCATATTTCTACACACACATACACACACACACACACGAACACAAACATAGTAAATGAATAGAGGGCTGGAGGCATTGTTTTATACAGACCAACATTGATGCTCCATGGGGTAGATTTGAACAGCTGATCCTAGTTTCTGAAGGGTTATTTGAACAAGAGGATCTTGGACAGGTAAGGCCAGAAAAATGAGAGGTATGGTCAAAGAGGGATAAGCATTTCCAACTGGAAGGATTCACAGACCAGGAAGACCAGGAAATTTGGGAATAAATTGTGGCAAACCAGAAGGCATTTATGTTGGATAGACTGAAGAGAGGCCAAAACAAAACCTCAGATATATGGACAGAGTCTGGGTGGAGGCATTAGAACCAGCTGTGTAGAGAAAGGATGGAGGAAAATGGGACCCCAATGGACAGCTCAGGGGATCCCCTGATTTGGCAGGTGGAAAGCATTGCAAAGCACCTATACTTTGGTTTAAAAGCTAGTGGAGTTTCCCCTTAAAATCCGAATTAGAATCTGATTCTGAAGGAATCAAAGTGCAGCTTCAGTTCTAAGAGAAAGAGGTAAGAAGGCAAGAGAGAGACATTTCCTTATGTTGCTTCCCCCCATACCCAATGTGTTCTACAGTGACTCACAGTATGCCTAAGGACCTTATTCTGACCCAGGGATAAGCAGGGTTTGGGTGATGGCTGTGGGTCAATGACAGAGAATTTGCTACTGCTTGTCTTCTGGCCAAGATCTGGTCTATTCAAGGAGAAGCCTGCCCATTAAGATGGCCCCAGTGACCTGCATCTGCCCAAGTCCATGGACTTGTGCAGTACCTTCTGCTGTCAGTGCTCTGCAGAACTCTGGGCCTATCCTGCTGATGTCCCAATTAAGCTCCCCTGTGGCTCCCTATTACCAATGCAAGAAAGATGGGAACTTGGCTCGTCTTCTTCGATTATAGTGTATCAACAGATATATCTGTTTTCCAATTCCTGATGGAGTATAGCAATTATATTTGATATTTATATGAGTGTTTTGTTTTTCTGTGACTGTTCAACTTTCCTCCTGTCTGCTTTTACTTGTTCACAATGAACTGGAAAGACTAAGTATAATTCCATTTATTTGCCCTGTCTCACCCTGAGCATCAACTGCCTTCAGAGAAGGACATCTGTCTTTTTTTTTGCCAGGGCCTTTTTTCTAGTTTTGTGTGCTTCCCTGGAACTCTGGGCTCTTGCCGCCTCCTATGCTCTGACACTTGAAGCTCCATTGCTGTCACCTTCCTGGGTCTCCTTTTTATATTTCTTAGTGGGAGAATGTTGGGTGCATGTCAGAAGAACACAGAATCTCAGCCTTCAAGATCAGGCCAGGAACAGGAAAGATTACCAGGAGGACCTAAAGAAATCTGTTAAGTGCTTTAAGGTAAACTTCATGAATGACCTTGAGGTCTATATGCCCAGTGGCCCCTGCCATGGATCAGTGGTGTGTGCTTTGCAACAGTTCCTAATCCAGGTAGCAAGAGATCCCCAAGGAGAAGTCAGGGGTGAGGTCACTGCTAATTTGTTAATTCAAGTACCCAAGTTTGTGAATGATTTACTTAAAGCACATGGAATTTTTCCTGGATAAGCTGTAGCATTCACTTTCTGATTAAAAACAACAACAACAACAACAAAAAAAATTTTTTTCTGTGGGGAAGACAGAAAGTTGGAATTGAATCTCCTGACAAGCATTGAGTATGAATTAATATCTTGTACGTGAAACCCATGCAGGTGTAATCATGAGACTAGAGGCCAGAGGAACATGTTTATTGTTGATGTGATAAGTCACTGTCCTGAGAGAATGAAAAATGAGCCATCCTCCATCTGGGCAATGTGGTGTGATTGGTTGGGGGTGAAGATTGAACAGTGGTTCTCAACCTTGACTTTCAAAAGTAGATGTCTCATGGGCAACATGCACATGAAAAGATGCTCCATCTTATGAATAATTAGGGGAATGCACATCAAAATCACAGTGAAATGCTGTATCATACCTGCTAAAGACGGCCATGATTTTTTTAAAAATAAAAAAATAAATGTGGGGCTGGGGATATAGCTTAGTTGGTAGAGTGTTTGCCTCTCATGCACAAGGCCATGAGTTCAATCCACTGCACCACCAAAAAAAAAAAAAAAAAAAAAAAAAGGATATAGAGAAACTGTACATTATGGATGAGAATGTAAAATGCTGTTAATGCTGTGAAAACATTTTGGCAATTCCTCAGTGTGACCCCCAATTCTACTCCTAGGTACATACACAGAATTGTTCAAACAAAAACATGTACACAAATGTTCATAGTAGCTCTATGCACAGTAGCCAAAAGGTGAAAACAACCCACATGTCCATCAGTACATGAATAAAAAACATGATGCATACATACAAAAGAGTATTGTTCAGACATAATAAGGAGTGAAGAAATACTGATATTTTACAACATGGGTGAATCCTGAAAATATTATGCCATGTAAAAGGAGCCAGGTACCAAAGACCACATACTGTTTGAGTCCATTCATTTAACATATTTAAAATAGGTAAATCCATAGCGTCAGAAAGCAAATCGGTGGTTGTCATGGGCAGAAGGGGGAATGACAGCTTAATGATTACAGGGTTTGCTTAGGGGATAATCAAAAAGTTCTGGAACAACGCAGTGGTGGTGGCAGGGCAATAGTGGAAATGGACTTAATGCCACAGAATCATATGCTTCCAGAGTTAAAATGGAAAATTTTTGTTATGCATCTGTTGCTACTGTCATTTTAAAAAGAAAGAAAATAACCAATACCTGATTATACCTCAGAGTTTCTGATGTATTTGGATCCAAGTGCTGCCTGGGTGTTTCTGTCTTTAAAAGCTTCCAGGGAGTTTGAGAACCTCTGTTCTAGAACCAGACTATGTGGCCCTACCACTTCCTGGTGCATGACCTTGGACAAACCACCAACTCTTTGTGCCTCGGCTACCTTAGCTGTGAATGGGGGTCATGTTGTTGTCTATATTATAGAGTTTTTATGAGAGCCATATGGTTTAATGTGGGTAGATTCATATACTGCTATTTCCTGAGCCTGGAGCTTGAATCTCCTCCCTTACCAGGAAAATTCTTATTTTCTTTGTACTTGGCTGATGTCAGCTCATATCCTTCCTCTATGTGGGAAGCCCACATTTCTCTATTTGTCAGAAACAATCTCAATAATGCTGTTGTTGTCCCTGTGTTCTTTCCAATTTGGCATTTTTAAAAGACCACTTGGGAAAGAATCCCATTTTGGAGAAAAAATTATAAAGTCACTTCTTGCCCTCATCTGCAGCATGATACTTATAGATAGTGATGATTGCTAAATGTCTTAGCAAATTAAGGGGCGGGGGCTGGTTTTGTTTTTTGATACCAGGGATTGAACCTAGCAGTGTTTAACCACTGAGACACATTCTCAGCTTTTCTTTTTTTAATTTTTTTTTTTTGAGACAGGGTCTTCCTAAATTGCAGAGGCTAGCTTTGAATTTGTGATTCTCCTGCCTCAGCCTACTGAGCCACTGGGATTGCAGACATGTTTTGAATAGTGCTTTGGAGGAGAGGTCCCCTCAACCAAGAAATATAGACTATTGAACCACATAACTACTTTTCCTGCTTCTTAAGCATAGTTGAACATAAACTATGCCAGGAAAGAAATCTAACCCACTTTTTTCTTCCATCTAATGACTCAGTTGCTTGGAACTACAGAGAAGCCTTCTGGATTTGATATAAGTATTAGAAACAATCAGGTTTCTTCCAAAGAGGAGGTATTTTTTCAGGCAGTGCTCATGCCTGCCACTAGGTTTCTAATTGCCTTCCATGGTCTAGTCCACAGTACTGATAAAGTACTCATGAGCCATTAAGTAAAAAATGCCTGCTTTTCTTTGGAGAAATACATTTATCTTAAAAGAGGCCACCTGTGAAATCATACTTTTTATGAGACATAGAAAAGTAAACTTTTAAGTCAATATTCAAAGCATCACCAGTAAATTACAGGAAAACTTACGTGTACTTTTGAAAGGGGGAAAAAAAAAAAACCTTTGCTTGCTTCCTTAGTGTTTGATATTTTATTTATATAATTTGGAAATTTTTTTCCATAATACTATACTTGAGTCTGCCTCATCTGAAATCTCTCATCTAACCATAAGCCATTTCTTTCTGTCTCTCTCTCATTCACACACACATATACATGGATGCAGACTTAGGTGTTTTTTCTGCCCCTGTTATTCTTATAATTCCCTGCTGCTGATTACCTTGAGCCATAGGCAGTGGGGCCCCTAATCTTCCTCACTCTTTTATTGCTACCCTTAATGAAACTGCACATTGTGACCTGAAACTTCCTATAATTCTGTTCTTCCACTTTAATATCCTCTTCTTGTTTTTCATCCTCCTTATCCCCTGTTAGCTTTTAGCTTTTAGCTTTTTTGTGTGTGTCTGATGTCTCATACTAGGCCCTCTTGGCTTGTAGTTAATTTCCCTATGGCCTGTGGCATGGTCCCCATGGGCCCACAGCATACTCTCTGGGCTGCGGCACACTCTTTATACCCTGTGGTGTGCTCTCTCTGGGTGATGGCACACTCTAGTGACATGTGGAACATTTTCTGTGACCTGTGGCACACTCCCCATGGCCCATGGTGGCCCATGACATATTTCCCATAGACTTATGACATCCTCTTTGGACTTGTGACTTGTGACACATGGCATGCTGTCTCTGGGTTGTGACACACTCTCTGAGACTGGTAGCATGCTGTCTTTGGCTCCTGTCATGCTGTTTCTCCTGTGGCCTTTATGCTTGTTTTAGTCACCTTTTTTCGCTGTTGTGACCAAAAGACCTAACAAGAACAATTAGAGGAGGAAGAGTTTATTTGGGGGCTCACAGTTTCAGAGGTCTCAGTGCACAGATGGCCACCCATTCCTTGGGCTCTAGGTGTGCAGAATATCACAGCAAAAGAGTGTGGCAGAGGAATGTGGCTCAAGACATTGCACCAGGAAGCAGAGAGAAAGAGCTCTTCTCATCACAACAAAATATGTACCCCAAAATATATACCCCCAATATGTATGCCCCCAATGACCCACCTCCTCCAGGCATACCCTACCTGCCTACAGTTACCACCCAGTTAATCCCTAACAAGGGATTATTGCACTGATTGGGTTAAGGCTCTCATAACCCAGTCCTTTAACCTCTAAACCTTCTTGCATATGTGAGCTTTTGGCAGATACCTAATATTCAAACCATAATATCTGCCTTTGGCCCCTAAACCTCAAAACCTCATTCCCAGCTTGCAATGCAAAATACATTTAGTCCATTTCCTGGAGTCCACATAGTCTCAACAGTTCCAAGATTGCTAAAAAGTCCCAAGTTAAGAGTCTCTTCTGAGACTCAACGCAGACTTTCAGTGTGAGCCCCTGAAAATTTGTACTGTACTGTACTGACAGCAAGTTACATATATCAAATATATAAAGGCACATATTAAACATTTTCATGTGAAAACATAGGGGCTTAGAAAGAAGGAATGGGACCAAAGCAAGACTGAAATCCAGCAGGACAAACAAGTCCAGTAGCTTCATGTCCAGCATCTGGGGCACATGGCACCATGATGTTCTCTCCAAAGGCCTTGTAAAGCTCTGCCCCTGTGGCCTTGCAAGTTGTGTGAGAAATACCAGGTACCACAAGGAATCAAATATGTGCTCAGAAGTTGTGCTCCAAAGTAGCTCAGCAAGGCAAGCTTCTGCAAAAGTGCATGCTACTGAACAAAGGCTGGCAAGCTAGCACTCCTGGGTGGGCAGTTTGCCTATCTTTATCCCTAATGCAGCACTGCTCCTTGCTCTAATAGGAGGAGCTTGGGGTTACAATCTACATGACTGCAACAAATGTAACTCTAGAACATAACTCCATAACCACAATAATGGGAAGTTATTAATACTCCATGTATGTATAATATGTCAAAATACATTCTACTGTCATGTATAACTAAAAAAAAAAAACAAGTAAAATAAATAAATTTAAAAAAACAATTTACATGATTAGCTAATTTTAAAATTGGCAGGCAAAGTGAGGGTCAGTAGTCAAAATGGCCACAATTGGATTCAGCTTGTGAAGCTCAAAATGGCTACAATTGGATCTTACATCCCAATTAAGGCTAAATACTATATGCTGAAAATGGACCACTGGACTTTCTATTTCTCACGGTTGCAGCCCACATGGGCCTCTCTCTTGGCTTGTCTCTGATAGATTCCTGCAGCTTTCCTCAGCAGGCATTCCATGTTACTGGCATTTCTCAATCTCTGGGGTTTCCACTGCAGCTTCAGGTTCTTCCTCGCATCTCCACACATTGCCCTCTCAGGAGCTGCCCTCAGGGACTCCAAACCTGCTACACTTTGCCTGGTCTCCCAGCTTGATCCATGACCCCCTAACTCCAGAATCCTGTATTCCTGCAGAACCAGCACCATGTGGTTGATGTCAAGGTCTGCCATCATCTCTAGCAGTAGTTAGGCCTCTGAGTGCCTGGGTGTCGGAGCATGGTCAAACAAGTTCCTAGACCCTCTGTGCAAACAAGGTGCCCTGCTGGTCTCTTCTCAAAGGAATTTTTACTTTTACTCCTTTGAGCCTGAGATAGTGTGGTCTTGCCAATTCCTGAGATGCCCTGAAGCTATCTTTCCTATTGTCTCTGAGTACTCTTTAATGTCTATAAGGACTTAGCTTCAGTTTTATTCACAGTTTTCTGGCCAAATTCCAAGTTTTTCAAATCTTCCTGTTTTTGCTTTTGGTTCCCAATTATCACAATAAACTGGCTAAGAGCTTCCAGCAATATTTATGACATTGCTTGAATACTATGCTGCCTAGAAATTTCTTTCACTAGATTAGGAAGTCTATCATCTTTAAATTCAGCCTCACCGAAAGTCCCAGGACACAGACAACTTCTTAGCCAGAACATAAAACGAATGGCCCCTAGTCCAGTTTCCAACAGAGTCCTCCTTTTCCCTTAAAACCTCTTGACGCATCTTTGCTGTCCACAGTGCTATTGACATTCTGGCCTTTTGAACTCCCACCAGAATCACCCATTAAACTTTGCTTATAACAATATAAAACTTTTTCTAGCTTATATTTCTAAACATTTCAAAAGTCCAAAAAACTCCAAAGTCTTCTGAATTATACCATCAAATTAGTCTTAACAACCCCACTTCTCAGTACCAATTTCTGTTTTAGTCAGTTTTTTTTCACTCTTGTGACCAAAAGACCTGACAAGAACAATTAGAGGAGGAAAAGTTTATTTTAAGTTTATTCAGAGGTCTTATTTGATAGTGGCCAACTCTATTCCTCAGGGCTCCAGGTGTGGCAGAACATCACAGCAAGAGTGTGGCAGAGGAAAGTGGCTTTCTCTCCAGGAAAAAGAGAGAGAGAGAGAGTGAGCTCGTGCATGTTCTCCTTAGGGAGACAAAATACAACCCTTTGGGATGTGACTCATGGTATCTTTAGGATGTGACTCATGGCATGCTCTCTTTGGGTCGTGACACACTCTCTGAGACTGGTAGTATGCTGTCTTTAGCCCATGTCATGCTCTTTTACTTGTGGCCTTTATGCTTGTTTTAGTCATCTTTTTTTCGCTGCTATGACCAAAAGACCTGACAAGAACAATTAGAGGAGGAAGAGTTTATTTGGGGGCTCACAGTTTCAGAGGTCTCAGTGCACAGATGGCCAACCATTCCTTGGGCTCCAGGTGTGGCAGAATATCACAGCAAAAGAGTGTGGCAGAGGAATGTGGCTCAAGACATTGCACCAGGAAGCAGAGAGAAAGAGCTCTTCTCATCACAACAAAATATGTACCCCAAAATATATACCCCCAATATGTATGCCCCCAATGACCCACCTCCTCCAGGCATACCCTACCTGTCTACATTTACCACCTAGTTAATCCTTAACAGGGGATTATTGCACTGATTGGGTTAAGGCTCTCATAACCCAGTCCTTTCACCTCTAAGCTTTCTTGCATTGTCTCACACATGAGCTTTTGGCAGATATATAATATTCAAACCATAACAACATTCTAGAGGATCATGACCTATTTCAGGACAAGTATCACATGTCAGGTGTCTGAATAACACAGAGGCTCTTTTCCTTTTAATTCAAAAGTTTTTCAGAAACTTTTGTCTTTCTAAAATCACCACTGTTAAGCATTCTAAGCATTCATTCTTGCTTTTCAGATGGACCTCCTTCATAAGCTTTAAGTATTGTATAATAGCTTACCTTCAGTCTCTTCTTTGAGTTTTCTTAAGAGAAAATCAAACACTGTTTGTTTATTCTTTGTTTGCTCATTTTAAGAAAAGATCCTACCAGTACAGAAATGATCTAAAACTCTTCTGATGCTTATCACCCTAAGAGAGCTTATGTGACATGGTATTTTATGGCTAAAATGAGTACTCAGACCAAGTAGCTTCTGCAGCTTCCCTCTCTCTAAGGACTTAACATGCCACTCTCCAGCTTTCTACAGAAGTACTGGCCCAAAAGGGAATAATCACATTCCACTCATCTCACACAACAAGCAAGGTTCGAGAGTTCCTATACCCTGTCTGTCCATGCCAACTAGTTTAACTGTAGTTGGTGTACTTCATGCCTCTCAGTGTGCCATTTACTCAGAATTGACACAAGATTTCCAGGATGCCAGCAACTGCATGTGGTTTGGCTGAGAGCTCCATCTCTTGGTGTGTCTATCCTGAAGGCTGTACTCAGGGATAAGCCAAAGTAGGCAGAGACAGAAGACAGAAAGCACTCCTTGGAAGGGAAATTTGCCTGACCCCTGCCCAGCACTGTGCTGGCATGGACATGAAAGCTAGATTCTCTCCGTTCTTACCAGAAAATGCCAGGAGCTTTAATAAACCTGTGTGTATTTTGATACACATATGCTTTGTGTAATGATCAGATCAGGCCAATTAACAGATCCTGGTCACTCTGCCTATTGATCCCAGGGAGTGAGGCCAAGATATGGGTATACAGCTGCCTCACCTGGTTGCTGTCACATGGTCTCTCTAGAACTATCCAAAGAAAAGGTGATGTGGATAACAGATTCTGAATGAAATCTTTTCCACTTAGTTCTTATTTTTTTAAATTAAATTAAGCTAGATTAAATATTTAATTGACACATGCTAGTTGTACAGACTCTTGGGGCACGTTGTAATATTTTGATACAAATATGTTTTGTACAAAGATCAAAATATATTAACATATCCATCACTTCAAACTTGCAGCATTTATTTGTGGTTAAACATTTAAAATTCTTCTAGCCATTTTGAAATATATAATACACTATTGTTAACTATAATTACCCTACTGTGCATTCAGACACCAGATATTATTCCTCCTATCTAACTAACTTTGAATCCATTGACCAACCTCTTTTGCCCTCCCCAGCCTCTGGTAACCACTATTCTACTCTCTACATCAATGAGATTGATTTTTTTATATTCCACAGATCATGCAGAATTTGCTTTTCTGTGCTGGCTTATTTCACTTAACTTAATGACCTCCATTTCATCCATGTTATCTCAAATGATAGAACTTTATTCTTTTTATGGCTGAATAATATTTCAGTGTATATGTGTGTGTTTATTTTTAAAAAAACACATTTTTCTTTTTAATTGACACATAATAATCATACATATTTATAGGGTATGGTGTGATATTTCAGTACACGTGTATAGTGTATAATGCTCAAATCAAGGTAATTAGCATTTTCATCTCCTTTCATGTTTATCATCTATTTCTTATTGTTTGGAGCCTTTAAACTCCTCTTTTGTAGTTCCTCATAAGTTGTTTACTAGGTTGTTGTGAACCCTACTGTATTGAAGAGCAGTAGGCTGCATTTTCTATTCATCCATCAGTGAATGCTTAGGTTGAGCCATATTTTGGCTCCTGTGAAATAGCCAAAATATGTGCTGTGGTACATGTAGAAGTGCAGGTGTCTTTAAAAGATGCTGTTGTCCTTTCCTTTGGATCTGTACCCAGGAGCGGGATTGCTGGGTCATGTGACAGTTTTATTTCTAGTGTTTTGAGGAATATCCATACTGTTGATAGAGTATTAAAAGAAATACTAAAGCTTTTCAAAAGAGGGCAGCATGGTGCAAGGAGAGGGACAGGGAGCATAGTTCTAGTTTAATGCCATGGTTGAGGAGCTGAGCCAGCCTGAGTCGCTCTGTCAATCCCCTGGGGCTTCGATTTTTCTCATAATTAAAACTATGAACATCAGTCCATTATCAGGCTGTCAACCTCCTTGGACCTCAAATTTTCCCATCATTGACAAAAATATATACAATATGTTATATGGTATAGAAAGGCAAATACTGCATGATCTCACTCATATATGAAATCCAAAAAAGTTGATCTCATATAGGTGGAGAATAGAATAATGATTACCAAAGGCTGGGGAGAGTGGGAAGAAGTTAGTTGATGGGTGCAAAGTTACAGTTAGGAGGAATAATATCTGGTATCTGATCACATTAATAGGTGATTATAGTTAATGATAATTTTTATTTTTTGTCAATACAATAAATGTTTATAGAAAACTCTAAATGTTATCTAATATAGAGGAGTATTTGTTTATATTGCATATAAATAAATGTTTAGAGAAAATTCTGAACATTTTTATATATAGAAGAGTCTCAACTGATAGGATTGTGGACAGCTCTTTTAGAGTATATTTATTGAAACCAAAATATTTCCCTTAACCTTTAAACAAAACCTATTTTTTGAGTTGCTCAATAGCCATATGAAATGATCTGCTCCAACTTTTGGTAGACTTGATTAAGTAATTTGTTCTCACAAGTTATAATCATATTTGCCAGAAGACAATTTTGAGAAATAGAAGTGAAACAGTTGTCATTCTTATTACTTTTAAAGTCAACTTATCTTAACAGAAAACCTTTAAGTACAGCATCTTGCATGCATCCCTGGAGACGTGTGTTGTCAGCATTCATTAGTCCTTTGTTATCAACATGGATGAACCAATGCCATCCTCATGCTGTGTGAAGTGGTGTACAAGCCAAGCAGCTGTGCACATATGCATGTGAAGAGCTGGAACCCAGGTAGCTAGAACCTGGCAATTTATACTCACTTGAAAACAGTAATGCTTAACTTTGACATAGCTCCCTGTCCACTGGTCTCTGACGTACTCCGACCTAAGTCAATGAGTGTCAATGAGTCAATGGTTTGTGTGATACCTATAAATCCCAAAGTTAATCCAGGGACACTTAGTGCTTCCAGAATTATATCAGCAGGTCCCACTAGGCATTTATGCTTTCATGGCAGTGCCCCTGCTGCCCAGTGCTGGTTCTGCAGTCTTGTGCCTGTATGAATTGGTTTAGAGGCAGTGACTGGTCCCAGCATTTTGGGATTTCAGAGTTCTTTAAGGAGGAACAGATCTCCTTTGTAAGCCCATGGTTGTTGTTGTAGTGGTGGTGGTGGTGATTGTGTGTGTGTGTGTGTGTGTGTGTGTGTGTGTGTTTGTATGTTAGTGGGTACTGGGGATTGAACTCTAAATCCCATCCCTAAGGCTTGTTATTTTTTTTATTTTGAGATAGGGTCTGACTATTTTGCTGAGGATGGCCTTGAGCTTGCAATCCTTCTGCCTCATCCTCTGGAATAGCTAGCATTAAAGGCCTGTACCAATGTACTTGGCAATCAATGTTGTGTGTGTATGTGTGTATTTTTTTAAATTTAAAATTAGGACTTGTGGCAAAATTATCTTTGTAGATGAAGATGTTCTCATTTTGAACCCATACTCAGATTTTAAAATTACTAGTTTTCTTCTGCCTCTCTAGATGTGTGTATAATAGAGTCAGATCATTGATATTTTTTGCCAAAAGTAATGAATTCATCAGCTATCCTCCATGAGGATGTGATGTGAATACAGATTCTTTCTTTTTTCTTTTTTGTTACTGGGAATTTAACTTGGGGGTATGTTACCACTGAACTACATCCCCAGTCCTTTTCATTTTTATTTTGAGACATGTCTTGCTAAGTTACTGAGAGTCTCACTAAATTGTAGAGGCTGACCTTGAACTTGGATCCTTCTGCCTCATCCTACTGAATTGCTGGGATTACAGGGGGCATACTCCACCACCCCCTGCTAGGGTGTTCTTCTTTGTCTGGAGAGTTCTTCTTGACAGCAGCTTCCTCAGGTGGAAGTTTATACCCTGCAAATCAATGTCACACAAAGCCTGAAACAGAACATTGTGTTTGCTTTGTTCCTTTTCTCTTTTATCCATCATTTTTTCTTAATGATCTATCTGATTGCACTTGCAACTCCTGAGAAAATCCGATAAGATTATAATAATGAAACTGTGGATTGTGATGCCAACCTTTGGAGGAAGGCATGACTCACTTCCCTACAGAAAAGGACTTGATATTTCAAGGAAAAAAGATGCTGACTAGTTTGGACAAGGAACAGGAAACCAAATCCCTCTTGCAAGCAAATGGTGCTCCATTCCTCATAGAACTTTTCAGCCAGAGCCAAGGGAAGTGGGGTGAAAGGATGAGAACCAATCTGTGTTGCCTCCAGACTGTATGGAATAAATTCTTGGTTTTCCATTTTATTCAGTGTTGATATGACTCAGTATTTTCAAGGGCATCCAATACTTAATGATGTTTTCCTCATCCATTATTCTTGGATTATTTTCTATTCTGTGCACAAAGTTCAGCAGTGGGGAAAGAAGAAAGATAAGAGTTAAATCACAAGTATCCCTGGCTGCCCACAAGTGGAAGGTTGATTTGAAGCACTGCAGAGTAGCAGACTTAAGGAGAGGGTATGCTGGACCCTGAACTCCACCTCCTTAGGAGTATGGTGAGGAAAGAGTTGTTTGTTGACTCTGTAGAGCATATTTGGGATAAAATCACACCTTTGTGTCAAAATTCAGTTAAGTTACAGAGATAGAGATTTTTACATGCTTATTGCCTGGAGATAGTTGAAGGCAGAAATTGTTCTGGGGTTGGATGCACTTCTGGCTTCTGCTGTTCAAGGTTATCTCCTTGTGGCCTGAGGTCATCCTTATAAAAAATATTTGTCAGAAGTGCAGGAAATCACATGTGTTGGATACCTCTAATATAATAAAAATGTTCAAGGTGCTTTGTCTAAATTTCTTCATTTAATGCTTGTAACAACTTTGAAGTAAAAGGAATTTGCCTCATTTTGAAGATGATGGTGTTATCTACTATAAAATCTAGGGACTTTCCTTACCTTAGGAATTGATACTATTGGAGTATCAGGATACTTATGAGAGCAACAGATTGTAAAATTCAAACTCAAAATCAAAATTTATAAGTGCTCCTGTAAAAAGCTTTTAAAGGAGTAGTCTGCAAGGAAATTATGAAAAGCTCAGGGCATTTAAAGGACAGAGATAAATTCACAGCAGTGTTGAGTGATCAGTCAGGCACACATAGTTGTGGTGAGAACTGAGGACAAGGGAAACTGGAAGTTCCATGTCTAGACAGGGTGGAGAAGAGAAGCAATTAGATAGAGGGTTGTGAAATGCATTGTCCTGAGCAGGGTGTTTCTGGGATGCCGAATAGTGTAGGGGTGTGGTTCTCCATTGGGTATCATAGCTTTAATCAACCTCCCAAATATAAACTTGTATGCATGTGCATGTCCTATGAGTTAAGAGTGTGTGTGTGTGTGTGTGTGTGTGTGAGTGTGTGTATATGTGTGTGTATTTGTGTGTATACAGTCACTGTTAGCAGACATAGATAAAGAAATCAAGGAATATGAGAGAGCCCAGTGTCTATGCTTTTGGCTAAATGCTGGATGGCTGCTAATGAGAAAAGCTGAGGTTTGCACTGTCCCTGAATTTGGGGGTATTTAAGTGAATTAGCCATTCAGTGAAATATCTTCACTGTGCCAGTGCTTTGATGAGCACCCCACTTCTCTGGTTTGCTTCATGCACTTCATTTGGTCATCTAGTACTGCATCAACAGGTTCTGTCTCCTTGAATCCTCCTGGTTGCTATGGAGGTAAGACGTAAGGCAGAGAAAAACATTGAGTGGAGCTCACTTTGCATTTTCTTGTTGGCTTAGTGATAAGTGTGATGGCTGCAAAACTCAGGGACTAGGGGAAATTATATTTATTTTCCCATGGAAGCCGAAATAGGCATTGACAAGTTTTCTAGGTATCAGGCTAATTTCTACACCATCCCTTACCTGTTTCCTTTAGGAACTCTGTGTGTAATGACTAAGCAACTGGCTGTCTTTGACACTCAGCATCTCATAAAGAAGCATGAACGGACTAAAAAAGCAACCTTCCTGGAGTGTCTTGTCCTTTGGCTTTCATATTTAAGCTCAAGAAATTCTGAGTCTCAAACGTTTTCTCAGGAAACCAAATGATAGTAGAATTTGTGTTTGAGCATAATTGAATTTGTGTCTGAGTACAAGTATTACAGGGCTGTTGCTTACTAGGATAGCTATCCTTTGTATATTCATTTGAAATATGAACATCTAGTTCACATGATATCTTACCTACAAGTTTATTATATAAAATGTGGAGCCAGAGTTATTCAAAGGCTCAGGCACCATGCATTCATTCTCACACATAGGAATTCAAGAGCCCTCCAGGCTGCACCCTTGGAAGCTCAGGGTATAGGAATGGGTTAAAATGGGAGATAATCACTGTCTTCATGGAGCCTACTTTTTTGGGGGAGGGATACTGGGGATTGAACTCAGGATTGAACCCTAAACCACTGAGCCACATTGCCAGCCCTATTTTATATTTTATTTAGAGACAGGGTCTACTGAGTTGCTTAACACCTCACTTTTGATGATGCTGGCTTTGAACTCAATATCCTCCTGCCTCAACCTCCCGAGCCGCTGCTGGGATTACAGGCATGCACCACTGCACCTGGCTGAGCTCACATTTTAATGGGTAGAAAGTTCTGAATAAGCCATTTTAGAATAATCATAGTAGTTAACACATATTGGGTGCTTACTTTGTGCCAAGGATTCCCTCAAGCTCTTTTGCATGTAGTAACCCATTTAGTTTACAATAAAACTTTGCAATATAGAGACTATTTTCCCCAATTTTAAGGGACATAAACTGAGACAGGGAGGAAAAAAAAACTTGCCCAAGGTCATATAACTTATAAGTGACACACCAGAAATCAAACATGGACAGTTTGACTGCTCCACAATCTGTGGCTTACCACCTTTTTGTGTTGATTCATTATGGACTATGTCCAGGGTTACAAGTGCTAAGACATCAGTAAATGTGTATAAGTAGAAGTACCAGGGCTGAGCATGGCCCTAGACTGCTAGTTCTCTAGCTGATCTTTCTGTATAGACACATTTTTTTTTTTTTGTTTTGTTTTTGTTTTTGTTGTTTTGTTTTTTTTTGTGTGTGTGTGTTGTTGTTTTTGTTTTTTATCAGGCAGACCCTAGGAAGAAAAAGGGTTAAAAAAATGTTTTGGGTCCTTTAGCCTGTTCCTTTGGTATGAGGATTGCTCCTTGAGAACATTGAGTTAGTATGTTGGGTTGCAGTTTTTTCATTTCATTGTTATGTTATTCAGTCCTCTTTCTGATGGTCAGAAAGAGTCTTTAAAACATAACCCTTACCCTGTACCATCACTTTTCATAACTTCTGATAGAAGAAACCACCAGAAGGTGAAAAACTTCTTAGTGTTCTTCTCCAGTAAGATGTACATTTTGATCTGCTCCTTCCCCTCTTTGGTGTCCACGACCCCATCTGATGATAGGTTAAAGTTTTATGGAAGCTAGCTCATACCTATGGGTTGAATGGGAATATTGAAATGATTCTAGCCACAAAAGGTTCTCAAAGCTTTAAAAAGTTTGCCATTTTCTTTATGGGTAAGAATATAAACCTTATAGCATAAGTCTTTAAGGTAATGTTCTCTATAATTTTCCAAGGAAAGTGAAAATAGAGGTTTTGCTCTAGTCATTCAAGCCTTTCAGTGGATATAGATGCTATTAGACTTTTGAGTGAATGGTTTGTTGCTTTGTTTTCAGGTTTGGGCATTTGTCCAGAAGGGTCAACTCATTGCTAAGATTGTGTTTGTCTCTCCCCAACAGGGCTGCTTAACAACACCCAACTCCCCATCAGTGCATTCGCGTTCCCTCACGCTGGGTCCATCCCTCTCCCTGAGCAACATCTCTGGGGTGTCTGTGAAGTCGGAGATGAAGAAGCGCAGAGCCCCTCCTCCTCCAAGGGCAGGGCCACTGGTTCAAGACAAGACATCTGAAAAGGTAGGGCAGTGAGTGTGGTTGACTGTCATGATCAGAGCCTCTTCAGTGACCCAGTTGACTCTCAGCATCTCCTTGGAAACACTTCATATTTGTGGCTTTAGCAAGCAGAGTGTTCAGGGCGAACATTTGAGCTTTATTTAGACATAAAGGTGAGATACCACTCTCCTTCAGTTATTGAAGGCAGGAAACTATTTTGGAGCCTTGAGTAATTAAAGATCTATGCCTGTTGATGAACATATATTTTATTTTCACAGTGAAATTTTGAGGGCATCAGTGTGACTGCTCAATGAGAAATGTGCACAGATAAAAAGGTGCCTTTAGGAATCTGAAGCTTGTAAAAGAGATAATATATAATAGTGATGCCCCAAATAATTTAGGTTCACAGAAAGCTGAGGATATTTTTGCCTATCAAGTTGCTGTCAGTATCATATGAAATTAATTTTGTGAGGCCTGGTATTTAAGAAGCTTTCTTTTTGATGTTTATTTCTAGAGCAATTTAATGCCTAGGTACTGATGGGGAAAGCCTTGTCTTCAGCAGCTGAGTTCCTTCCCTGAGGTCTTCACTCAGCTATCTTTCCTTCAGCTTCCTGCTGATGCTAGGATATATTATTTGAACTATAAACCCTCCCTTTCCAAGGGTAGGGCATTATTTGACAGTGCAGTCAAACCGTGGTTTCACTTTCCACAGTTTCAGTTACCTGTGGTCAACCACATCCATAAATATTAAATGGAAAATTCCAGAAGCAATTTATAAATTTTATGTTGCATGCTCTTTGGAGTAGCATAGCAGAGCTCTTGCAGTTACATTCTGTCCTGACTCAGACATGATTCATCCCTTTGTCCAGGATATTCCTGTATTCATACTGTATATGCTACCTGCCCATTAGTAACAGTAGCTGTGTCAGGATTGACTGTCACTGTTGTATTCAAGTAACTCTTTTATTACTTAATAATGACCCCAAACTACAAAGACAGCAATGCTGGCAGTTAGTATATGCTAAAGAGAAGCTGAAAAGTCCTTCCTTTAATTGAAAAGGTGAAATTTTATCATAGGAAAACACATAATGTATATTGAGGTTGATACTGTCTGGGGTTCCAGGCATCTACTAGGGGGTCTAGCCATTCCTTCACACATAAGGGAGGACAATAACAACTTCTCTTTTCTTAGCTTAGAATGTGACACCATAACAAATGTGGCACCATAACAAAACATAAAGTTTTTATTTTTCTCAACCTGTCCTCATTTGGGCGAAGTGTGGCAGAGACCACATCCAGGGACAGGAAGGCTGGACTTATGCTTTAAACTCTTGATAAGCAGAATTTCCCAAGGCCGTCAAGATGTGAGGTAAAGATGCCTTGTTCTTCATTAGAACAGCATGTTTCTGATGACCTGAATCCCCACTTTGTGGGCAGACAGAATGCCTTGCATTGCACACCATCACATGAGGCACACTGAAGGTCTGCTCATTCTCTTTATGGACTTTATTTTCTGACTCCTGCCTGTTGCATCATAATACACAAGAGCATCACAGCATGGCTAATCTTTAGGTTTGGATACTGTTTTGCTTACTTATGAAGTGGTGTTTCCTTAAAATGTACTAGAAACTAAGTTTGTCTAAATTTGGTTAGGACTTGCAGTAGTAGATCTCAGTGGCAGAGTTTTGACATCTTGCTTGATACCCTTATCAGTCTGGATGTGTATCCATCTATCTCCATCTTGCTTTGAAAGTGTATCTTCTGGTCATTTTTTTTTATTCTTCCAGGAGTGTCCCTAACCTCATGTCTTAAAGACCCCCTATTCCCGTATACAGACCTTTTATTCGTGTCCTTAGAAAGCCATCTCAAAAGCCTGTAATGAAATACATTTTACGAGAAAATATTTTTATTTTCATATCTCAGACATTTTCTAATGCCAATCATTTATTTTTAGTTCTCCATGATATTGTAGCTATGTTTTGATAAAAGGAAATTTATTTAGAAATGGTACATCATTCTATTGTTCACTTGCATTATTAAATGATGGAAACAGAATATGAAGCTATTTCCTGTGATTGTCCACAGCGCATCTCTTTAATTTGCTTGGTTTAGATTCTGAACTTTTTCATAACAAACAGACCATATCAACAACATGTTTTCAATTACATACTCTTGGGGATGTCCTTTTGCTTTTGGTTGGGACAGATACTTCTTTAGTAGTGAAAATTATGAATTCTAGGATCAATATTATGTAAGGATTCTTTTTCAATAAAAATTACACTTTCTTAATGAGATAGAAGGTAGATATTGAGCCGCATTAGCATTTTTAAAATTTCTTCCATCTAAAGAAGATGTTGTATATTTCTGTCATTACTGCACTTACTCAGAGTAGGTAAAGCCTGCTTGAGTGGGAAAATGTACAGTAAGTAGAGAGTGGGGAATTCTGAATGAAAAATAAATAGTATTTTATGCTCTGTAGGATGAACAGAGTTCCCTCTGAGGCAGTAAAAGCTTTTTACTGAAATCTGTTTCATTTGGCACAGAATGAGTGGAGAAATTGGCTCATGGAAACCATCTCTTTTTTTAAGCATATGAATGGCATATGGATTAGATTTAAGTATTTGCTATGAACATGCTTTTTTTTTATTGAAAGGTATTTTGTTATTTACTAATTTCTGGGAAAGGAACCCAAAAATGTATTGTTGTTGTTGTTGGGGAAAAACGTCAATTCCTTCTTCATGAACTTCCTTCCATATAAAGATAAGATGTTTGTTTGGAAAACCTTATTTTTATGCAACTGTTACTAACTCCAATATCCTGAATAAGGAGAAAAGGTTTATTTTCCAGTGCATTACTAGTTTAGAAGAAAATGAGGATGCTTGGGTTTTCTTATCAAGTCAATAGAAAAATTCAGTACTAATTTATTTAGGCCTTAAAGGTGGAATAATTTTAGGTATCTTCTGGTTCATCAGAAACTTAAAAAAAAAATGTAATTGACTGGGGATGTAGCTCAGTTGGTAAAGTGCTTGCCTCGCATGCACAAGGCCCTGGGTTCAGTCCCCAGCACCACCTAAATACATACATACATACATACATACATACATACAAATTTTAAAAGTGTAATTGTTATATCAGTATTGGCTACCTTATGACATACTCATAATTTGATCATTAGTATTTGTTATTCCTAAAAGTATATTCTGAAGAGATTTCCCCAGAGGTGTGAGAATCTGAGAGATCAGTGTTGGTACCCATGTGTAAGCCTGTTTGAGGAGCAATTAAGAAGATGGTGGGTAGGCGGTTGGGTAGAGGGCCACATTTTCTTTCAGGCTAGCATTAAACTTCTCTTTTTGGCATTCCATTGCTCTGCCCTCTGCCTCTCAGCTAGAAATGACACATTGTTTACTTTACAGGCCATATGCTGGGTTAGTATTTCTCTAACTTGAACAGGTGGACACCAGGACCATGAAACACATTTCCAGGCCCCCCCAATGTACTGATTCAATTGGTCTGGGAAGGATGGGAGAATTTTCATTTTAGCAAGTCCGCAAGTGACTCACCTCAGCTGCCACTCTGGCCAACCCCATTTTGAGAACCACCACTCTGCAGAATGCTATGTCCATTAGCTGCCTACCCAGAAGTTTTACTAATCAAATGTATAGCTATGAAGAGATTCTGCAGCAGGAAAGTTGTCTGGATAAATCTATGCTGCAGAATAATAATTTTATAGAGTTGGCTTCATACATCACAAGTTCCACATCTGCAGATTCAACCAATCTCAATAAAAAATAATTGGGAAAAAAATGCATCTGTCCTGAACATGTACAGATTTTTTTTGTCATTATTTCTAAAAGATACAACTGTTTACATAGCACTCACGATATATTAGGCATTATGAGGAATATAGAGATAACTGAAAGTATTCTGAAAATGTGAGTAGATTATATGTGCATAACACCACTGCCACTTTGTACAAAGGGCTTGAACATTTGCAGATTTTGGTATCCTGGATAGCCTAGAACCAGTTCCCTGAGGAAACCCAGGGATGAGTATCCAGTTTACCATAGAGGAACTGAGGCCTAAAGTTATATGTTTAAATATGTAAGTAGCTCTCACTTCTCTCTGGGACTGAAGGAATATTCCTCTGCGGGGGACAAAGGCAGGATTTTCCTTCATCTCATTTCTGAGGACCCACATTATCCTCCCTTGACCTTGCCCTGTGCTATAGTTGATTCCCACCCAGAACATGGCCCTGCACAACTGCTGGGATTTCTGCATGCTACACTTGCACTCTGGTCACTGCTCCTTATGCACATGCCTGGTGGGCATTCTATACCCATTCTCCAACACTGAGTCTCCTCCTCTGTACATAAGAGCAATAAGCAGCATCGACAGGTGCCTGCTGTGGTAGTAAGATGTGGCCCTGGTTCTACTTCACTGAGTACAGATCCTAACTCTGCTGTCACCGGAAATATGACCTAAGGTAAGATCACCCATGTACCTCATGTCGTGAGGATTGTAGTCAGTACAAAGGAGAAGGTGAGTGCTGGCCATGTACACTGAGGGACAGGAGCAGCCTTGTTCCTGAGCAGGAAGGGCTGAGTGAAGGGGTGAGGGCTCTATGGCCCAGGGCAGGATCCTGAGTCAACTAAATGGCAAAGTATATTTTAAAAATATTTAAAAAGGGACCAAATGTACAATTAAAAAATTATCAAGCCCCTGGAACAGACTCACTGTGTTATTGTTATTTAATACCAGCATCTTTCCTTCCTTAGTGGTGTCTTCCTTTCTTAGCTGCAAACTGTGAACACTCCACTCAGTATTGCATACTTTCAGAGAATCAAGAGATGCAAGTTGCCCATCATATAAGTCTAAGTATCCTCTTTTTAAGGAGGATAGAATACTATCAAGTGATCCTTCCTGAAATGACTCCATTTATATAGTAAAGATTGAAATTAAACTGTAATTATCATCCTGGACTACATCTACATTTGTGTGAACACTGTGCATATCACAGTAGCTATTTTTCCCATATTTTTAAAATTTATATCAGTTGATTAAAATAAGTAACTTGTAGAAATTTGCTAGACAGTGCTATGCTGTCTAGTTTTTGTTATCATTATCCACAAAGATATAATAAGCAGCTATTTATTAATTTATTTAGTCAATAGTTATTGTATACCTGTTTTGTGCCAATATCAAAGTATAAATCCATTTTATTGTAATAAAAAGTAATTCCTTTTGTTCTAAGTTATTTGAAATATTGCATTCATTATATTCTACACCATAAAATTCCTACATGATCTAGGGTAAGATCACCCATGAGATAACATTTTTATGTTTGCCTTAAGACTAAAGTAACTAGTGATGTTGGCTTTCAAAATGAGAAATGATGGAGGCTGGTGTTATGATCAGATATTAGTATAACCCAATATGGAGTTTTCTATGAAAAAATTGCTTATGGATTCAATAAATATTTGTTGAACATCTGCTGTGCACAAGGCCCTGCCCCTGAAAGCATGAATTGATATTCATTAATATCACTGCAATATAGACACAGAAATGCAACATTTCCTACATTTGGGATGATTCTCGTAGGATACAAATTTAATTGAAAGCTACTTAAAACTCCATTTTCTAGATATAGTAACTTGAATATTATGGGAAATCATGCAACTCTGCTGAATGGACTCCCAGGATGCATTTCATCAAGAATGGAAGTGTCCATTTGATCATCCTTAAGCTTAAAGTCTGTTTATGAAAGTGGAGTCACTCTGGTGTGCTCTTGTCACTGCTGTACAGAGAGGATGCACCAGTAGAGGGACAGCCTGGCAGCCACCAAAGGCCACTTGGCCAGGAAGAGTATAGACTCCAGTGGCCACCCCTCCCCTTATTCTCTATTACTTTCTTTGGTTCAATTTTTCTTCTAGCCCCCTACCTGTCTCTAGTGAGGTAGGACATTTTTTACTGGTACATCTCCTGTATCTGACACTCTGTTTCTCCTATCAGTAAACATTTATTAATACACATATGTATGATTTATTTTTCAAACACACATTTAAAGATCATCCTTGCCATAGTTTGGATGTTTTTGTCCCTATAGGGATCTTTTCACCCAGAAGGTGATAGAATTAGGAGAAGGGACCTTTGGGAAGTGACTGGGTCATCAGGGTGGTACTCTTGTGATGGGATTAGTGTCCTCATAAAAATAGACTCTGGAGAACTGTCTTCCCACTTCCACTATGTGAAGAAGGTGCTATCTGTGAACTGAGAAGTGAACCCTCACCAGACACGAAGTTTGTGGATGCTTTGATCTTGGGCTTCCATACATTTCTGCTGTTTGTAAACCTCCAAGCCTATATGGTATTTTGTTATTGTGGCCTGACAAATTAAGGCAATCTCTAAGTAAAAAATACTAATATTAGGAATTTACATGCAAAAAGCTAAGAAATCTCTTTGCCTAGGAAACTAAGTATTCAAATAATATGGTATTGGATTTGGCCAATGCTTGGAATATTGGATTCTCACTACAGAAAAGAGCTGTCAGTGAGCCCCAGAAAGTTCAGTTGGCAAAAATAGAGAATGATGTTATTGGCCTAGATGTGTGGAGGTGTAAGGGCAGCTTATATGGAAACAGGTAGGAGGGAAAAGCACATAGCAGAGTCACATTTGCATGCTGGGCAGACCTTGGCTGCTGCCCTGGGACAGGCCCCAGGGAGTGACCAGCCCTTCAAAGATGCTCCTGACTCACTCACTGTTCCATCCTTCCTGAGGAAGGCAAGTGGCACAGGAAGGGTCACACACAGCCCCGTTTCCTTGAGCCTGCACAAGGCTGGAGGTAGGGTCCTGACAGCTGAGGGGAGGTGGGAAGAAGAGCCTGAATGGGCCAGACACTGCCACTTGCTGTACAATTAACTGGGGCTTCTGCTTTCTCATCTGTGGAGTGGGCACGATAACAGCTGCACACCATTTGAAAATGAAGTGGGAGGGTACTTAATGGGAAGCCCTGGTAAGTCCTCCTCTCTTTTCTTTTGCTGCTTTCCTGCCACCTTAGCCTTTTCCCTTTCCTTTCTGGATGTTCAAGTCCTTCCATTCAGTTTTGCCTTCCAGTGCCTCTTAATATTATTTCTTTAAAATAGCATATACTCATTGAGTTTGAGTCCCACCTTTTATGCCATTTATAAAATGCTTCCACAGAAATCATTTGACATAACCTGGAAAGTTTCTTAATTATTATGTCCCTTCTTCCATTGAGTCAAGGAAACTGAGTCCCAGACTAGGCAAGCTCCAGTCTGAGACCTGCAGCCAAGGGCCTCTGAGCTGCTATTATCCTGCTGGGCATCAGGGTGTCTGCTGTCTTAGCCTGGGAGCCTGGACACTTCCTCCGCCACCTGCAAAAGCAGAGCAGCTGAATGAATCTGGCTTTAGGGCATGGGACCCATTCCCTCTCAGACTTTGTATACAAATGTAAAAGTCTTAGGAAGAAGAAAGTATCTGCATCAAAATGGGGCTCTCTTTATACCCAGGGACCTGCCTTAGAGGGTGAATCTACCTCAAATTATACACACACTAGCTGTCAAGATATCCTTTCAGATGTGGCACAAGTGTTTCCATTTCCCCCAAGCTTACTTGAATGACTCAGTTTTATGTTCTGAAACACCTGGGGTGGGAGCAATGTTTCCTTTTCATTTTCTAGTGGCTGTATTCCCTGAAGGTCAGAAACAATGCACGAGTGGTGTTAGCCTTTGGTGCTTTGCCAGAGGATGGTAACTCAGCAACACATTGTCGCCCCACAAGAGTTGAGGGGGTCAGATCAGGCTTTTTACTCTGGCAGCTTCCACTGAAAAAGCACCTCCCCAAGTTCCACAAAACTCAGCCTTCAGGCAGGAAGGGAGGTTTCCCTCATGGCATCTTGCCCCCCTGCAGACCTTTTGACTTGTCTGTGTTTGTTTCTGTGATTTTGGGCGCCTATTGTGAAAGTTTCTGTCTTTGGAAAATTTGAAAGTCTGACTCTGAACAAAAGGGAGGCCAAGTGCTCTCTCTCACAACAATGTCCCCCGCCCCACCCCCTGCTTTTTTGTCTAAAGCAAGATTCAGCAAGTGACTCTGTGTCCAAAGAAAATGCACTTTCCCCCACTGTCTTTCCTTCAGCAGAGGGCAGAGTCTTCTTGATTTGTTCCCTGGTATTTTGGTTTCCTTCAAGATAATAACAGAATTATTTCCTGAGGCACAAGCCATCGTCTGCTTTCTGGTTGTAGATGGCAGCATAACAAGCCCAGGAACTTGAGCATAATTTCTTTCATTGGCTGCTATCTTTCCCCATTGGCATGATGGGTTATTTCAAGGAATTGTGATGCTGAATGTGTTTTTTATTTGTGATTTTCTACTTCATTGTCTTTGCACTGATGGCTCATGTTGTTAGCTCATCTCAGAGTTCTCCTTAGCAGAGGTTTCTGGCATACCAACATGTAGTGGGGCCACCAGTGACAATGTTCTGTCAGATCCACAGCCCATCCCCTGGCCCCATGTCCTTGAGCACACAGCCTATGTTTGCCATTCACATGGCTCACTAACTTCCCAAACTGGGGCCATAGTTTGTTCCTTCTGTGTCCCAGCCTCAAGCATAACACCTTGCACACAGTGGACCCTCAGTATGCATTTTATGAGCAGATAAATTACTTCAAAGATAAAACAGCTAAGAATACTCAGGTGCCATTGTGGTTATGATGAACGAATCACCCCTTTGGAGGGAGGTGTCAAGAAAACATCATGAAGGGTACACCTTATTCCAGTCTGTGACTTGGCATGACATGCTGATCTAACTGCAGGTGGGTGGAGGGAAATAGATGAGGCAGGGGAAGGGCAGAGGGTTCTATAAGCAGGGCCAATCTCACTGTGAAAGTGAGACAGCTTTCATAGCTATGCTTGTGCAGGCTGAGCCAGGGTCTCTCATGGCCTCCAGATCAGCCACTCCTGTATTCCTTCCCAGGCTTTGGACTCTGCATGAGAGTCAGCCCATCTCTAGATCCCTCCCAGGTTCCCCAATTCAAGGCTGACCCTGGGGTCCTTTAGGTGGCAAGTGTAAGTATGGAGGTTCCCAGCTAACTGACTACATCAAAAGTTAAAATAGCTCAGGTATTTGGTAGTGTTGGCAGCTACTTGAGGCTACAAAAGAGGTATAGGAGCCTTAGCTGCTCCTAATAAGAGTGTGACTGATTATCAGATTCAGATGTAAATAGTCACAGTCTATGAAGGCAGCTTATATCTACGCATTGGGAAAGTGGGTTTCTGAAAACCATTTTTAAGAGGAAAATAACTAAAAGCAGGCCAGAGGAGAATATTCTGGGAATTGAAGAGTCTGAAAATTATCATTTATTTTAAAAATAGCAGAGATTAGTATACAGATATCCTTTGGTCTCCATGGGGCATTGGCTTTAGGGTCCCTTTATGGATACCAACGTCTACAGATGCTTCAAGTCTCTTATATAAATGGCAATAGTGTGGTATTTGCGTATAACCTTTCCATATCCTGTATTATGCTTTACATCATCTCTGGATTACCTCTATAATACCTAATTCATACATGTGTTTTAATCATTTTTTTCATTGCAGTGACCAAAAGTCTCACAAGAACAGTCAGAGGTGTATTTTTTTTTTTTTTTTGGCTCATAGTTTCAGAGGTCTCAGCCCATAGATGGCCAACTTCATAGCTCTGGGCCCTTAGTGGGTCAGAACATCACAGTGGAAGACTGGGGAAGGAAAGCATCTCAGAACATGGCAACAAAGAAGCAGAGAGAACACTGCTTGCTAGGGACAAAATATATACCCCAGGGATCCATCTCTAGCCACACCCTTCCTGCCTACATTTACCACCCAGTTAATCTATTCAAGTAGATTAATGCACCAATAAGGTTAAGGCTCTCATAACCTAATTATTTCACCTCTAAACTTTTTTGCATTGTCTCACATATGAGCTTTTGGAGGTCACCTCATATCTAAGCCATAACACAAGGTGAATTCTATGTAAATAGTTATTATACTATATTGTTGAGGGAATAATGACAAGGAAAAAAATATGTGCATGTTTAGAGCACATTTTTTCTTCTGAATATTTTTGATCTGTGGTTCATAGAATTTGTGGATACAGAACCCACAGATATGGAGGGCACTGTATTTTAGCTGAAGAAACTAAAGATTCATTGAGATTTAGTAGCTACATTAAGATGTTTAAGTTCCTGTCCTGAGGGTTTCGGGGGATGGGCCTCATTGTATAATTCAGAGGACAGATTCAGAATAATTTGTTTTGGTCGCATATAGGAAAGGATTTTCTGACAGGAAGAGCTGGAGTGAGGAGCTACTAATATGTGGGCAAAATACGATGTGAAAGTGATGTTTAGTGTTGACTAATGGTCTCCTTTAATCTTCCCCATGTCCATACTAGATAGGGTTTTTGTCTTCATATGATGGGTGATAAGGCACAGAAGGGCACAGTGATCTGCCCAAAGTAATGACAGCAATCTAAAGAGCAAAGCTGAAGCATTAGCTTAAGGAAAAACTCTGTAGGAAACATCACAGTCTGAATTTTTACCAAATATGACTCCCTTACCATTACCAAACTAAGTAAAATTAGTATGTATTAGTTTTCTCAGGCTGTTAGGGTGGTTTTTAAAACAGACATTTGTTTTCTCATGGTTCTGGAGGCTGGATGTCTAAGATCCAAGGTATAAGCAGGATTGGTTTCTCTGAGGTCTCTTTCCTGGTCTTGCTCTGTCCTTATGTGGCCTTTTTTCTGTGCATGCCCGTCCTTAGTGTCTCTTCCTCTTCTTATAAGGACACCAGTCATATTGGATAAGAGCCATAAGAGCCCATCTTAATGATTTCAGCTCAACTTAATTACTTCTTTAAAAGCCCTATCTTCAAACAGAGTGTTGGGTGTTGGAGTTCAGTGTATGAATTTTGGGAGGGCACAATTCAGTCCATGAGTAAGAGGAAATTGAGTTTTTGTTTATATGCAAAGCAGTTTTATTGATCAAAAGAAATTCTAGGAAGAATAAACCTTAATCCTTTAAAAGTTTTGGTATTTAGGTAGAGCAGACAATTTATGCCTACAAAACACAAAGAATGGCCTTTGCCCTGAGAGATGGTGGCATGTGCAACAAAGAATGTCAGTGGCCAGACCCATAAGAATTTCCCAATAGTTTTTAGGATCCCACTCATATCCCCATCCCCAGGAAACCATCCATATTGGAAGGGCTATCTGCCATATGATCAGGGGTCAGAGACTATTCTGGGTGAAGATGTCCTTTCAAAGTCTTTCCCAGTAGGTGACATAAACATCATGGATAAAATCCTAGAAAGAAGGAGTATCCATCCTGGCTGGTAGTGTTTTAATTGCTAAATCAATTGGAGAAATTAAATCAATGAAAGGTAATGGGTACCAAAATACATTTACGTGGGATTAATAAATTCTAGTGTTCTATAGCACTGTGGGGTGACTATAATTCACAACAACCTATTATATGTTCTATGAAGAACTAGAAAATAGGAGTTTAAAGGCTCCAAACAGAAATAAATTATAAGGAGATAGAAATGCTAATTACCCTGATTAGATCATTATATTTGTATACATGTAATGAACTACCAAGCTATAACCCACAAATATGTAGAATTATTATATGTTAATTAGAAAGAAAAGGTCAAAACAAAACACCCCTGAAATGCTGTTGTCAGAAGTACGTTCACTAGCAGGACTTTTCCATGGCTGCTGGATGTAAAGTCCCCCTCATCCAGCTGGTCCCAGGGTGAAGGTTCCATGGCAAATATAATTGCAATTACAGTGACTGAATAACAGTTCAGTCCTTGTGGTGTTCTCAGATACTATGTGAAGATCTTTATGTACATCATCTCATGTAACCTAATGTTTACATTTATGATGTCAGTGCAGTTGCTGACTTCATTTTACACAGTGAGGGCACTGAATTTAAAAAGGTGAATTGGGGTCATTGTGCTGCTACCACACCTAGTAAGGGACACATTACAGGCTCATCTGACATCTTTCCTGCATGGAGCCATCTGCATTGATGCTGATCAGTTTAAAGAGAGTCCCATGAATGTCAGTTAATGAGTGGGGATCTTGCAGGGTGAGTCTGGTCCTGCAGCCTCTGCCAGGGCTGCTGTAAGTGAGGTGACGGCATGACACACAGCGCACCATCTCAGTAAATGACTTCCAACTTCACCTTTTTTTTTTTTTTTTGTTAATTTTTTTTTATTGGTTGTTCAAAACATTATAAAGCTCTTGACATATCATATTTCATACATTAGATTCAAGTTGGTTATGAACTCCCAATTTTACCCCAAATACAGATTGCAGAATCACATCGGTTACACATCCACATTATTACATAATGCCCTATTAGTAACTGTTGTATTCTGCTCCAACTTCACCTTTTTTAACATGGGAATTCTCACACAGGGAATGTTTGAAGCAGAGGAGCTTACTTATTTATCCATCACTGACAGGGAAGACATGTGTTTTCTGTGTAAGGGTCAAAACTCACATATTAAATACAGTTATACAAATCCTGATGGAAGAATTTCTTCTTGCTTCAATATTAACAGCTCGCTAGATTGTGGGGGTGATGGATATTAGGGATTGGACCCAGGGACACTTTACTGTTGAGCTACATCCCCACCCTTTTTTATGTTTTGTTATCAGACAGGGTCTTGCTATCTTGCCTAGGACCTTACTAAGTTACTGAGGCTGGCATTGAACTTGCAATCCTCCTCCCTCAGCCTTCTGTTTTGTTGGGATTACAGGCATGTGCCAATGTCCTTGGCTCAATGAATTTTTTAATAGGATGGTTTCTTATTGCTGTCAGTGCATGGAGCTCTTTCTCAATAGTCCATTCTGTTTGTTCTGAAGGTAAAAAAAATACAGTTAGAACATCTGGCAGAAATGGTATAAAATTGGTTCACCTTCATACATGGTATTTTGTTAAAAAACTGGCAAGAAATCCCTAAAAAAATAAATGCCAAATGTTATCTTTGATATAAGGAGAGCAACTAAGAACAGAGCAGGGAGGAAGAGCATGAGAAGAAATTTAACATTAAACAGGGACGAGAGGTGGGAGGGAAAGGGAGAGAGAAGGGAAATTGCATGGAAATGGAAGGAGACCCTCATCGTTATACAAAATTACATATAAGAGGAGCTGAAGGGAAAGGGGGAAAAAAAGACAAGGGAGAGAAATGAAGTACAGTAGATGGGGTAGAGAGAGAAGATGGGAGGGGAGGGGAGGGCAGGGGGGATAGTAGAGGATAGGAAAGACAGCAGAATACAACAGACACTAGTATGTAAAAACATGGATGTGTAACCAATGTGATTCTGCAATCTGTATATGGGGGGAAAATGGGAGTGCATAACCCACTTGAATCAAATGTATGAAATATGATATGTCAAGAGCTATGTAATGTTTTGAACAACTAATAAAAAAAACTGGCAAGATATTGTAAGGGATGTTAGGCTCTTGTTCTATGAACACTCTTCTCTTGATGGAACTATTAAATAAATGAAGTAATTTCATCTGGCTTTCTAGTTCCAAAGATATGTAAACTCAACAAGTCTGAGACTCATATTAAACTCATATTAAAAGGTATGAAGTACCAAAGTCAAATATGTTGTAAATATACCTACCAAATGTAACTTAAATGTGGATATCTGTCCATTCTCTGCCTTCTTTCTTTATTAGCTCCATCTAATTTCCAAAACTCAGTTTATATGCTCATATAGTTTATGAGACTTCACAAGTCTTGAGGGGATGAAGAATAAAACAAATAGGATTCTTTTGGGTCTAGTCAAATTGTGTTTGGGCCTCCATTCTACAAATAATAATTGTGTCATGTAAACTATAAATGCTCCAAATATAAAGTATATCTGCCTTTTTAGTAAATTAACCAAACTAGCTCAAAACTATGTATTTGAATTTGTACTGATTTCTTTTGGAATAAACAGCCAAATAGAGGTTTTGTTTATATTCTAAGCTGTGGAAACATAAACACAACATTTGTGACAGTACAGAACAATCATTTTTAAAATGCTGGGGAAGAGGAGGTGCAGAGGAGTGTCTCTGTTGTTTGGGAGATGGTGAAGGTGAGGACGGCATTGTGTCCAGGGGCATGGGAGGAAATTGAGCTCTTTTCCAATACAAACTTTCGTGAGAACCTGTGGCGTCTCGCCTCCCAGTGTAGAGCCTGTGAAAACAGGCCACGAGGGAAGTTCCTTGGTAGAAATAACAGGGCGGCTGATCCTGAGAGTGTGCTGTGGAAGGAAATGGCAGCTATTTTAGTTGCTTAGCATCTACCTTTTGTTTATGGATCATTTCCGCTCTGATACTTGTGGTTAAAGAAGCAAGTGTTGGTTTGAAGGAGATTAGATTCTTATCTATTTTTAGTTGTCACTAGAGTGTGGCATTTTAGGGAGGACTTCTTTGATAAAATGAGAAGTGAGCTGGCTGCTTTCCTGCACATTGACATTTTCATGGCTTGGAGGGAATGGAAAGCTGGGCCTTGTGTTATAGAGTCACACTGTTTCAATATTATTCTCATCCTCATACAACCTGTGCTGGCCGGATAATGTCCCTCTAACTTCGGAAGGTGTGTTTTAACACTTATTTCTCTGAAGTATACTTTGACATTTGTAGAACTTTCCTGTCAATGTGACCTCTGGTGATTTTAATTATATTTTAGGAAATAAAATGTGTTCAGGTGAATCTGAGACTTAGGAAACTACTTTCACATTTGGGTATTGTAAGCTGCAGACTTCATTCTGACATCTCACATGGCTCCAGAAAGATTGGGCAGCACTGATTTGCAGATGCTGTGCTTCTTTTATTGACTGACCTCTGGCTGAATCCAGACTGTCCCAACAGTATTGAGCATAGCCTTGCTTGTTGGATGTGGACAGGATACTGGGAGGACATAGGCTTTGCTTTGATCTGAATCCCAGTCTCCACTAAAACTAACCTGTACAATCCTGAGGAAGTTACTTACCCTCTAAGAGCCCCAGATTATAGGGGCTCTTAGAACTTTTAGTCTCTGTTGCCAGCATCCCCTAACATGACCCCCAGTAGTTCATATCCTCATCTTGAGTGCACTGTGATTTTCAGCTTGTTTCTATCTATAGAATATAGAAAAGGTGTTTGAATCTCTTGCCCTTGATGACATTTTTAAAAATATTTTTTTTTAGTTGTAGATGGACACAATACTTTTACTTATTTTATTTTTTATTTGGTGCTGAGGATTGAATTCAGGGCCTCACATGTGCGAGGCAAGCACTCTACCACTGAGCTACAACCCTAGCCCCACTTGGTGACAGTTTATTTTATAGGTTCTACCTTAACAGACTGGAAGGAGACTCTTTCTGCTGACATCAGAGAATCAAGCTGTCATATTATTAACTTTGAAAAGGGCCATGTGCGAGGAAAATGCTGGTGGCCTCTAGGACCTGAGGAAGCCTTCAATCCATAGTTGGTTAAATGCCAGGACCCTTGTCCTATAGCTGCAATGAAAGGAATTCTTCCAGCAATCTCAATGAGCTTTCCCAGTCGAACTTCCAGATAGGAGTGCATCCCAACTCACACATGACTACAGCCCTGTGAGACCTTTAGCAGAGGCCTTAGATCAGCTGTGCCTGGACTCCTGACCCAGAAAATTATGAGATAATGGGTGTATGTGTGCACACGCACACATATGTGCACGTGCATTTAAACTACTGAGTTTATGCTAATTTGTTATGCATCATTAGAAAGTTAATACAGTACTCACTGAATTACATGTAGACTCAAGAAAATAATCCATGGTCCCCAACTCTTCTGGCTTGAAAATTCAGAGTCAGAATTCAGGAGAACCATCAGCCTATGGAAATGGAGAAAATACTAAAAAGAAGAGAGTCAGGTTCATAAATTCTTTAGCTAAATTCTGCCCAGATTAGTGGCTAATCCTTGAATCTTACATGAAAGGGACAGGCTTTAAGCAGCCAAGCTAAGGACAGGAGAGTTAAACTGTTTAGCCAACCAAGAAGTAGTATTTTAAGTGTGAAACCAACCAGCTAACTGCCTGCGAACAAAAAAGAATTACCAGCTCACATTTACGGCAAGGCTACTGTCAAAAAAAGAGAAGAAAAGAAAAGGAAATATTCTTTACTTTTCAGAATATAAGAGAAACTAGCATCTCCTAAGGATAATATTCACAGTGTCTAGGATACAAGGCAAAACACAAAGAAGCATCAAAATGTGAACCATTTCCAAGGAAAATGACAGTCACCAAAAATTAACCTTTAGATGACCCAGATATTAGAATTAACAAATACGAATCTTACTATAGCTTGTAACTATGGTTAATGACAGAGTAGAAAATTATTTTATAATAAAGGAAAAAAGAGAAAAATCTCAGAATTAATAAGAACTACAAAAAAGATTCTAAAATGGAAAAGCATAATATTTTATATAAAAATTTCATGGGTATATTTAACAACAGTATGTAAGCAGTGAAGTTGAAAATAGATCAAAATTAAAATCTTCAATTATGAGAAGAGATTAAAAAAAAAAAAAACTATTGAACCCCAAAGACCTATGGAGCATTACCCAAAGGCTTGGTAGTTGTCAGTAGAGTCCCAGAAGAAGATAAGAAAAAAATACTTGAAGAAACAAAGGCAAAAATTTTCAAAGATTTTGTGAAACAATTTATATGTTCAAAAGTTTAATAAATCCAAATAAAAACGAATAAAGGAAAACTATGTCACCAAGATACATTACAGTGAAATTGCTTAAAAGCATATGTAATGAGAAAATCTTATAAACAACCAGAGAAAGTTATAAATTATACAGAGCAACAACATTTTATAAACTGTTTCCATCGGAAACAACTGAAGGCAGAAGGCAGTGAAAAACTTTCAGGTGCTAAAAGATCCAAACAACCATAGATTCAGAAATCTATATCCAGCAAAAATGTCCTTCATGGAGAAGGCAAAATGAAGACATTTTCAGATAAAAGAAAAATAATCCATCGCTATCAGAGCTCCACAAAAGAAATATAAACGGGGAACTTTCAGGTGGAAAGCACAGTATAGTAGGTGGATAATTGGACTCTCGGAAAGAAATGGAGAGCATTCAAAAGGTAAATCATATTCTGGGTAAACATAAAAGATTAGTTCTCCTCTTCATTTCTTCTATAAATGTTTGCTTAAAAAAGATTACAATTTTCCTTTGGGATTTAAAACATATGTAAACATAATATATATGACAGTTACTGCACAGAGCATGGAGAGACCTCATGATAGCCATGTGTCCACGCTTGATATAGAGTGTTGTAATTAATCTTAGTGGACTGTAGAAGTTAAACAATCTTCAGAGCAGTCATTAGATAAAATAATGAGAAGAGTCACAACTTAAAAAAAAAAGTGGATAATTTTTTTTAAAATACAAAGGCAAAGTGGGGGCAAATGAACAAAATAAATAAATAAAACAAGCAGAATACAATAAAATAGTACCTAAATACACCCATACTAATAATTATATTTCTTGTTAGTAGTCTAAATACTCCACCTAAAAAAAAAAAAGAGATTGTCAGAATGCATAAAATGTTATTAGAAACCTGTTTTAAATAAGACATGGAGATTAGTTAAAAATGAATGGGTAGAAAAAGAAACTAGATAAACCATACATTTAGGAAGACTGACATGGCTATATGGATAGCATATAAAATATACTTTAAGAAAGAGTGTTATCAGATTTTAGAATGGAAAAGGTGCAGGTGGTATTTCCAGGGGCTGACTCATTGCTACCTCCAGAAACTCAGCACTTCTCCATTCAAGAAATTATTAAGTTGTTCAGACTATAAGCAGAGAAGTGGTTTTCCTAGACGCTTCTCCTGGATTTGAGGTTGACAGATAAAAGTGTAAGAAAAACTGGCAGTTTGACAAATGCTTATGTTTATGAAGTGGGCCCTTGGCCAGGGAGAATTGAAGGATTCATTCTCCATGCCAGTGTTGCCGAGCTTCATTGAAAAGGACACTCTACTTGTTCCTGGACTGCAGATGCTTTTCGATGCAGCACCCATAAAACTGAGATATGTCCACAGAAATATGTTGACATTTAAGACAGAAAAGACTTTTTCAGAGTAGTAAAAGACAGTGTGTGGGGGTTGATCTTCCAAGTGTACACATTTTTGGAAACCTAAGTTTAATTGTGTGAATGTCCACTAATGCTCAAGTGGCTTGAAAATATTTCTTGCAAAGATGGTCTTTTATTATTGTAGAACTCAGATGGCTTTGACTTTTCAAAAGGAAATGGCAAAGAAACTTACAGCTAGTACAAAAAGCAAAGGAATTGACAGAATTAGAGGGAGAAATAGAAAAACTAACTGTCACACTGGAAAATGGCAAACTCAAATAGAATAGTGTTTCAGAACAGTTTATTATTATTAAACAAAATAATAATAATAATCAGTGAAGAGATAGAGGATCTGAATGATGCTAGCAACTTCCAGTTTGAATGAAATTCATAGACCAATATACGTAACAAGTACAAAATGTACCTTCTTTTTTGGTACAAATATGCTGTGTTCATGAACAAAGCTCAATACATTTAAAGGATTTAAATATATGAAGTATTAAATTAGATATCCACAGTAGTAACATGTCTAGGAAAACCCCAAACATTTAATAACTAAATAACACTTCTAAATAACCCAAGCTAAAGAAGAAATTACAAAACAAATTACAAACTATTTAAAACTGAATGGAAATGAAAATATAGCATGTTAAAATTTGTAGAATGCATCTACAGCAGTGCTGAGAGGGAAATTTATAATTTTAAATGCTATATTAGAACAGAAGAAAGGTTAAAAGTGTGTGATTCCACCTTGAGATAAAAAAGTAGAACAAAATAAAAACAAATTTATTACATGAAATGAACAAACTTATTGAACAATAGAACATATCAAAATTGACATAAGCTGAAACCAAAAAATATCTGAATTGCATGTTGAGTACTGTGGTAATAGCAATTGCAGTGAATATTTATCATTAATTCATTCAGCCAAATATTTTGAGTGCCTGTTATGTGCCAAAGAGGAGAGCTAAGATTATTCAAATGGAGGTGGTGTTGAGGTATAGAAAATAGAAAGTAAAGAAGTAGAGACATGTAATAGTAAATACTACCATGATAAAAGGAAACTCAGTTGAAGGTATTATTAACAGTGATATAACAGTGTGGCAGATTTTATTAGAGATTTCCTTTCTGTGCCAAGAACTAAATGCTTGGAATAAGTGGCCATGTGACACCCCCAGGAGAGCCAATTCCAAGCAGAGGAACCCCACTACAAAGGCTGAAAATCAGGATAAACTTGGGTTCAAGGACTGGTGGACATAGTGTTTGTCAGAAATTTTACAGGGTTAGACTTTTCTTTTTTCTTTCTTTCTTCTTCTTCTTTTTTTTTTTTTTTTTTGCTACATGCTAGATGAAAAAAAAAAAAAAAAGAAAAGAAAAGGGAAGGTGATTCTGTTTTTTTTTCCTGTATTTGACCTCTTTTCTTTCACATCTTTGATTTGAAAAGATCTTCACAAACATTTCTGTGACAAGAGGAGAACTTCATGAAAATATTTAATAGTTGTATATATCACTGATGCAGACCAGGTTATGGAAATTGTTTGTTAGGGCCATGGAATACTTAATGACATTGTCCACAGCTATATGACATTATCCACTGCTGTATGCATTTCCTTCAAATAGGAAAATGCATTAAAATTATACTGAGCCTTGCTGAGCATTTTCTTAATGCCTCCTTGTGAACAAATTATGGCACTGCATTAGTAGAAATAACGTATGGTTCCTTTTTGAACTGCAATAAGTATAATATAATAAGTTTTGTGTAAAACTCTCCAGTATTGTAATCTTATAGAAGTAGTGTTAGTGTGGCTTTCTGACTAACTAGGATTTATTTCATTATTTAATTTTTCTCCAAGTGTGAGGTTTTTGTTTTGGAAAATGCTCAATGCAGAACACTATTTCTGGACTTGGAACACATGAGAACCAGCCCTCAGACCTTTACTATGTACATCACTGAGTGTTGGGAAGATCAGATAGAAAACCCCAGAAAACAGGCACATCTACCAGTGTTGCTCTTTGCATTTTGTTTGTCCTACAACTGAAGAGGTCAAAGAGCAACATGTGTCTAGATTTAGGTCATATGGTAATATTTCAACCCTATCATGGGCTCTTAATTATTTTTAGACAATAAGTGTAAAATATACAGACTTAGGTTATGCGGAGAAAAGCACACTTGATACCAACAAATTAAAGTTTGTTTCATATTTGTAGTTAACTGAAACATTGCTAGTAAACTAGAATTGCTGAGAATAGCAAATAACACATTTTTGGTTTAGAAAAGAAATTACTTTGAATAATATTGAAAAGGACTGATTTCTTTATAAAGAACTCATTCAACCATAGAAAAAGTCTTGCTTCAAAATCTATTATTTTGGTAGATAGAACAACAACAAAAGAAACACAATATTCTTTATAGGTGGTGAGTGTGTGTGTGTGTGTGTGTGTGTGTGTGTTTCTGTTCAGCCTTCTATTTTGCTAAGGAACAAAAAAAAGGAGACACTTTGGCAACTTTGACTTAGGGATTGGGGTTAAAGTAAAAACTTCCCATCACTAAAAACTTTTTAATAAAATATGCTTTGTAACAGAGGATAGAATGTTATCGGAGAGAGATTAGACAAAATTAGGAGTGTGAGGATTGAAATCTACCAAATTTTGCTATGTCTATGTATGATAACACAATGAATCCTCTTTTATATATCATTATAATGCTAATTAAAATTAAAATAATAATAGAACAGAGTTCAGTAGAATAGAACAAGTAGATCAGGGGGAAGGAGGTGGGGAGAAAAAGGGAAGGTACAGAGGAATGAGATTGATCAAATTTTGTTATGTGCATGTATGAATATAACATAATTAATCCCACTATTATGTGTAATTCTAGTGCACCTATAAAAAATTAGAAAAGTCTGATTTCTTAATGGAAATTTTATAACTAATAACAATGGTAGTTCATAAAAGTTTTTATTTTTTATTACATATTTCTAATAGTCAATAGAATAATAAAACCTTATTAAGTATGGTTCATACCTTATTCCCTTCATATATTCTCAGTATTCATTTGCACTTGATACATCTTCCTGTGTCATTCTCTTAAGACTATTGCTAGAATCCAATACCTAAAATTAACAAAACTTGTGATGAAGCATAGATGTTGTAAATAAGCTGTCATCCACTGGAAGTCTATGCCTAGTTGCAGGGGAACCAGTACCTCCCTAGGGAATGTTACTGTGTAGAGTAAATGCATTTCACAGACTAGATCTGTGCCAGGGACTCTTTATGATTTCTTCAAGCAGCTTAAAATGTTTGCATCGCCCACATCTCTTGGAAGAACTATAATATTAATAATAATCATAATATTAATCATTATATTAATAATTCATGTTTGCTTTTAGGAGTTTTTGTATTTTCATTTGGATTGGTGCATACATAAGGAGTATAGTGTTGGGGGATTATCTAGCGAGTGTCTGAAACTTTTTTTTTAAACATTTATTTTTTAATTGTAGGTGGACACAATACATTTATTTTATTTTTTTTATGTAGTGCTGAGGATCGAACCCAGGGCCTCACTCATGGTAGGCAAACACTCTTCCTCTGAGCCACAACCCCAGCCCTGAAACTTTTGATACATGCACTGTCATTATGTTCAAAGCAGATGTGGATGAGGGCAACTGAAGCTAATGAGAAACTTGTTCAGGACAAGCCCAAACGTGCCTAAATTGTGTGGCCTCAACCTAAGCCCAGGACATTTGTCTTCTTATGCAGGACTCCTCAGCATGGGCTACAATAACATGACACCAGAGGTTCAAAGGAGAGTAGTGGTCCCTCCCCAGGACCTAAACAGGAAAAGGACTTCAACCCTTTGGAAAACTCTGATTGGTGCTCAGGGAAGCAACGGCTAGAAACTGCCTGAAAGTGTACTAATGGATGCCGTGGTTTACACGACCCAGGGAATCCCTGGGTTAATAGGAGGTTTAGGGAGGAAACAGCTCTCCGGTCCTTTCTTATCTCTGGATTACCCGTGGAGATAATGTCATATTAATAAGTAGTTTTTAAGTTACTCTTTATTAATGAAATTATATTTTTTAATGGCCCAAATCAGGAATTCTCTGTAGATCTTGCTTCCCAATTTTCTTTTGGGGAAAAAAATCCACAGAACATTCAGAAAAGCAATCCAATTTCCATAAATGAAAAATTAGAATTAAAGTGCTTATCCACAGCAAGAAAAATTCCTCCATGTACTATGTACTTTGCAACCCAACTCATGGCATTCTGTTTTCTTTTTTCTTATGTTTTTCAATCGTTTTATTGTTTCCAAGCTTAAGCAGTTGATCCTTGTATGATGGACAGTTTTTATTGAAATTGGAATAGACCCCCACCTAAAAATCCCCTGGGTGCAGGATAATATAATAAAGGTGAGCAGAAATTTATGAAGTAAAAAGCAGAAAGGTAGTAGAGAAAATAAAATGAAACAAACTGGTGTTTAGGAGGCCTCCATCTAGAAAGACACACACATACCTTACCATGAAGCTATGGATCATGTAGGTACCCTGGAATGTGGAATACACAGTCATGTACTTTCATGAGATTTGAGATTGAGATGGGATCTTGAAGGATGTGTTGAAGGGCACAGGACAGGACAATACTGATGGGAGAGACCTTGTACACGTTGACATCCAGGTGCTTGAGACCAGCATGAGTTAGGGCTGAATTAAGGAGTGGGATTTTGTGCTGCTCATGAAAGATTCTGTGTGTAGGTATAAGTCAACAGTGATAATGAATAACAGCACCAGTAATACCACCCTGGCTCACAGTTTGTTCCTCTTGGAGTGTTTAACAGACTATAAGGTCTCTACCCTCTTGTTCTCTCTTTCTGTCTCTCTGGAATATTCTCCTTGCCTTTTACAGAGGTGGTACCTTCTCATCATTCCAGGGAAAATCCAGGCCTTTGAAGTGGCTTCTCATGTCTCTCTGTCTATGTCACCATATTAGCTGACCATCATCAGCCCCACAAGGACATGTCACTACCACTTTATGTTTAGTAAATTATGTCCCTTCCTAGTTATCCAATTTCTTACTTCTGCCTTCCTTCACTGAGATGTCAGCTGAGTGGAAAGAGAAATTTGGTGTCCTTTTGGAGACTCCATCTCTTTGTGGAGAAGGGTACCTGGTGTGCAGTCAGTATTTGGTAGAAATTTCAATAAATAACTGAGTGATCAAATCTGACATTACTGGGGCAACCAACTCAGGGAAGGGGGAGACTGAGGAAAGAGGCATTTAGCATAACTCAGGAAGGAAATCTCGCTCAGGGCAGAAGGGAAACCTATGACAGATTTCACACAATAATTGTAGGACTTCAGGAGCAATGTGATAAAGATGTGAGCAAGGGAGAAAGGCCAGTGGCAACTATGAAAAATGTAGCATTTATGGGATATTGGAAAAAAGTCCATAGATCCAGATTCTGATTTGAATAAAGCTGTGGAAGGTTCCTCAGGAATTGCATGTAGAGAGGGCAGCTAGCAGGTCTGCCTGGAGCCCACAGGAGGCACAGACACACAGATAATTGAGAATCTTCTGCATATAGGTAGTAACTGAGGATATAGGAGTGGGTGAAAAACAAAATGGTAAAGGAAGAAGAAAGCAGTCATAGGAGCATTATGCTGTGGGGAAGAGGAATGGGAGTGGGAGGAGAACCTACAGAAACTCATGATGATGTAGGAACTGGATCCACACCATGTAAAGACCAAAAGGGCCATTGGATACAACCATGGGGAAAATAGGGATGTTTCCCCAGGCTGCTACCCTGAAGGGGAGGCCAGATAGCCCAGAAAGCAGGGTGACTTAAGGCCAGGGGAAAAGAAATTGAAGGGGGGAACTTGCCTTGCACTTGGTGGAGAAGGGGAAGACTTTTCTATGTTTGTGTTCACATCAGTGCTAATTGTGTGATATTTCTCTGATGGGAGAGGTGTGAGGGGGTGTCTGTGATTAAAGAGAAGCCGGAAATCCACACGGGAGTTTACACTGAACTCCAAGCCTGGCTCTAGCTCCCCAAAGAGGAGTGAGCTTTGGGAAATCAGCTTTCCTTCAGATAATGGGGTCCTGTGAGGAGAGTGGCTCTTACCCGGGGACCTGTGCTTTTCCTGGCATATGGGGTAGGATCATCTGCTAACAGAGAAATTAGGATAACCGAGGAGGCCATAGGATAGGGATGAATTTTGGAATTTGGAGATAAGGAAAGCAAAGAGAAGACACGAGGAAAAGATTTCTCAACAGTCACTTTGGAAAACTGCTTGCCAGCAACCACTGAACTGGACATATGCATACCCTATGACCCAAGCACCTCCCATTGTGTGCACCTCTAGCACCATCACCAAACCATAAGTGTATTTGTTCACAGTAGTACTATTCACAATAGCCCCAAACCAGATAGCAACCAAATACCTACCTACAGATGGGTGAATAAAGGAGGTTTATTCATGGCAGTAATGCAAATGAACAGCAACAGATGAATCTCTCCAAAAGCAGCCAGACATAGTTATATTAAGTACAAATGTAGCAAAATTAATCTAAATTCTTGCTGCCAAGAAAGTGGTTTCTTTGGGTAACTGTGGGGAAATTGGGATGCTAGCCAAAGCCTCCTTGAAATTATTGGCCACAGTGACCAGGGAAGGACAACAATCCTAGGAGTCCCAAAGACCCCTGATTTCCAGGCATCAGGCAGGATAGAGAGGTGTGGGCAAGGACTTCTGCTTTTCCTATGGAGACAGGCTCTCCTGCTGAGGGATGGTAACATTGTACAGATGATGCTGAAAAGGAAGAAGACACAGTTGGAAGTACTTGTTGGCTCCTAGCAGGAAATTCATTCTCTTGGACTGGGGAATTGTTTCTATTAGTGGGAGATACTGTTAAATACCCTGGCTTAATTTGCACATTGCCACTTCTGTTTATTAAGGAGATTCCCTGCTGGGCTTACATCCTGTATTGGTGCTGCTTTCTAAATTGTCAGCTGTAAGGTCTTCCCTCACTTTCTATGTGGGTGGATGGGAGGGAATCCTGTCCCTTTCCTCTCAGGATTCCTTGGGCTATGATTACTCAGGGTCCTAAGCATGGTCATCATTCTGAGAGGTGAAATATTTGCCCTTTGTCTGTTGGTATCAGTGACTGGCAGCTTTTTTTCTTTCTTTCTTTTTTTTTTTTAACTCACATTGGTGTGAATTTTCCAAGAAAAAGGGATTTTTCCTCATTATTTTCAATTGTAAAACAGATTAAAAACTCTTTTCATATATTTCTAGCTAAGACAATTTTAGCAGAAAAAAAAAATGAACCCTTAACAAATATCTGCTGAAATGGCAAACAATAGGCAATGTGAAGGGAACTGAGACTGGCAAACTCACTGTTAAAATCTCCACCTAGAAGCTGGGAGCACATTAGTGTTCTGTCTTAGGGCATTTTGTACCAAGTCAGGTAGGAAGAAAGTGTTTAAATGCCAACTTTCGTTTCTTCTTATAACTTTCCAGAAAGCATAGCCCGAGTTCTTCTGTCTGAAATTACCAAATATGGTGATGATAGAAAGGGTTTTCCCTATTGCTTTCCTGTGCTCACCTGTGAAAACAACTTTAATTTTAGCTAATGCAATGTGAACAACCAGACAGAGCCATTTAGTTGGCCTGAGTCTCTAGCATTTGGTTAGAAGTTTTTCATCTTTTCACAGGATCCTAAGAATAAAGCAGGATCTGTAAACACTTTATCCATACTGGATTTTCTATTGTAGAAAATAGTCGTTTTATATGGACATAAGGGTAGCAGATAATTCCTAAAATTTTCCCACATCTTGGGTATAGCCTATGATGTGTGGCTTGTTCAGTTCCTGGGAGGACTCTTTTTTGTTTTAATGATTGGAATGGTTTCATTATCAGTTAAATTAGAATTTGCCCTCCATGTTCCTGGATAACACCAGCTGGAATTCCACTTGCCTCATGTGCCATTTAAGCACTCAGATCACTATTACTTTACTTGTGGAGTCCAAAATAAATGGAAGCCTATCCTCTGAGAGGAAGATTAAGTTTTGAAATGAACACTTTGCAGGGATGCCTAAGTCTCAGCATCTGCCACACTGTATATTTCCCTAGTGACTGGTTGAATATATTCTTTATGGTGTGATTTGGGGAAACTGCAAGGTGCTGTGTGCTGCTAAATTTCCCCTATGAGGTCAGCGTAGGACCTCACTGTCTTTGTCTGCCCTCCTTCATTTGCCAGGAGTTATAGTCAATCTTTCACATTAATATTTCCACCTGGTGTCCATCAGGCTTATCTTTAAGCTAGGAAGGAGTTCAGGGACCACAAAGTTGTAGGTCCCTGGGATGATGGCTCAGCTGAACGGGCTGGTGCTGAGCATGCATTCATCCTGGGAAACCCCAGCCTCAATAAATACAATCCAGTAAACCTAAAGCCTACCTACCCAATCATAGGTCAAAGCTAAAGTCTTTCAAGACTTCCTGTTTCCTCATTCTGTTCTTTGGTCCAGAGCTCCCCAACTTGGAACTCTGCTTTATCCTTTTTGCATCTCTACCCTTCTTTTCTTCCCTGAAGTCCTCACTACCTGTCTGGGTTCTTTCATTATTTCTGCATGTGCCCAGAAAATAATCTTGTCATTTGACCATCCCAATACTGGCATCTTGGGCTCAGGGGCAGCTTAGCAGTCTGCTGGAGCACAAAAGTACAGTCTCACAACTTGAGGCTGTCTCAGGGCAGATCCCTCTCCCAGCTGACCCACAGTTTTCACAGCAGCATTTCACCTCTAAGGCCCCCCTTTCCTTAATGCTTTCTCTCCACCCCTGTGGAAAGAAAATGAGGAAGGACACCTCAGCCTCCCAAACCACTCAACTTGCACACTTATCTGTCCCACCTTCATCTTTCTATCAGAGAAACAAATGCTTGTCCTCCAGCTGCAGTCTGCTCCCTTGCCCAACCTCAGTATCCCTTTTTCTTGGGAGACAGCTCTCTCTTTTATGCCTCCTCTTAATTATCTTCCACTACACCTTCACCTCTTAAATGTGGCTGCATTTACCTGCTTGTAGTCATTCACTCAACACGTATTCATTAAGCACCAAATTTGGGTCAACCACTGTGCCAGGCATGGAGAAACCGCAGGTAGCAAAACCCATCTGCTGCCAGTACAAAGTGTCTATTCATCACCTATAACTCCTCCTTTCCAACCCAACCAGTCACAAATGTCATGCCCTCCTTGCTCATCTATTATTCTCAGTGCCAAGTGCATCATCTGACATACAGTAGGTATGAAGCCACCAAATGAGTGCATCTGTCAAAAAAATATTGTTTTAATCATATGAATGCTTTTGGTAACAAGATTCTTTGATCCTGCAGATATTGAGTGAACACCCAGAACAGGTCAGGGAATGTTCCAGGCATTGATGAGAAGGCAGTGAATCCATCACAGCCTCTTACCTCACAGAGGCATATTGAATGGGAAACACACAGGCTGGTCAGGTACTTTCCCACCACTCTTGTCCTTTTTCTAAGCAAGGGTAGTGCAGGAGGTCAGGCAGCAGCCAGTCATGCTGTACCCTTGTTTGTGGCCTTCAGCAATTTACTCGACCCCATCAATTTCACTTTCTTTTACTGTACAGTGAAAGTTACAGCAGTGTTACTTTATGGGGTCATTTCCATGCTTAAGCACATGATGACTCACAGGAAGCCAGTCCTGAGCACAGAGCTTGCCCTTGGCATGTGGTAGGTGTTTAGAAAACTAAGCTATATGCCCGTTGTTATTCTTTCATCAATCAGGGTACATAATGTAGGGTTGGTCTTAGAAATATCACCTAACATTAGCTTTCCAATGTATGCATCCATTTATGCTTCTGTTTTCTTACATATAAAATATAGGAGCTGCAATTTTAGCTCTAAGAATTGTTTCTCCTTCATGTTATTCAACTTATTTTCCTATTTACTTAGCACATATGAATACACATGTGTATATGTATATATACATATATGATGTACATGTATATATATGTATATGTGTGTATATATTATATGTTTATGTATATGTAGATATATATGTATATAATTTTTCTAACAGCATTTGGAGCAGCCAGAGACATTCCTAAGCACTCATTCAATTCTTGAATCAACCCTCTGAGGTATTTATTCCATTTGAAACAAGAACACCAAGGCAAAGAGAGGTTAAATTTTTTAGGAGGATTCTGTAGCCAATAGGTAACAGTGGGCCAGGTTGGTTTGTGGTACCTCAGTTTTCTTTAGTGTTATTATCTATATATTTAACTTCAGGAAATCTAACTAAAAAGGTAAAGATGGACTGAATTCTTTTAAGACCCTGCCATTCTTCATTTGAGCTACAGCCAAAAATTAGCCGGTCCAAGTCTAATCCTGACAGTATCAGCTAGGTGTCCAGGTTCCCATCAGGATGTCTACTCTTGATTGGGAGAGTGATTGGGATGATGATAAAAAATCTTTACAACCTGTCCACCAGTAAGGGTCCCATTCTCAGCATTTTTCATATTATTATTCATTTGATCATTACAGTAACCAAAAGAGGCAGGTTTTAGGTTTGTCCCTATTTTACAGATGGATGAATTGAGGATCAGACAGATTAAACAACCCATCCAACATTACACAACTAAGTTTGGACACAGTATTCTAGTGGTCTGGCTCCAGGGTCCAAGTATTACCACCATGCTGTGCTCTCACCTCTTGTTACAGTTTTTGAGGCTGTTCTGGCTCATAATCTTTATGATCATTTTTTTTATAAATATAAGTATCTTTAAAGAAAATTATGTTATAATAATCATACTGAAAAGAATGAAAACAACCAGCAATGTAAACAATAATCATTAAAAATCGCTAATCCTAAAGTTCAAAACATTTAGATTTTAAAAGAATTTAGAATACTTTTTATTTATTCTGATAAAGACAAGATTGGGTATCAACACTCTTGTTAATGGGGGAAGATGATATTCATGAGAACTTAAATGCATACAGCCATTCTGAAGTCCAATTTGGCAACACAGATCACATATAAAATAAATTTTATTTTATTTTGATAAGAATATATCACATGACATCTTCCCCTTTCACAAGTTTTTAAATGCACAATGCAGTATTGATAACTATGGGCACAGTGTTGTACTAGCTCTCTAGTGCTTATTTATCTCAACCCCCATGAAACCATCTCAACCCCCTGGCAACCCCAATTCCATCCTTTGATTCTATTAATTTGACTCCTTGGATGGATGGGTGGATGGATGGATGGACAGATGGACAAACATATAAATGGATGCAAAGTGCTGGACCCTATTCATTTTACTTCACATCATATACAGATCCTAATATCAATGTTGCTCTTCAGCTAAACAGGGGAAACCTAGAGAAATGTATCAACTATCTTAAGAATAATATGAAACATAATATGTGTTTATAGATAAAAGCTATAGAGGAACATGGAAAATAAACACAGTCATTTGATTACTTTTTATCAAGTTTCTATAAAGTGCCATGCCCTGAGCAGAGAATGAGGGTCAAGGTGGGGAAACAGAAGCAAGAAACTGTGTGTCCCAGGGTGAGAATTTATATTTATCTTCTTTAAATTGGAACTTCCCTCCCCTCTAAGTTCTTCCTGGCTTGGAGTCTGACACTACACATAATTGGCACAATGAGATTAAGAAACCAAAGGGGACAAAGGAGAATGAGTACTTTCTACAAAGATCAGGAAATCAAGACACATGATAAAAATCACCTTTGACCAGCCAAAATAGCATAACAACAACAGCAAAAATAATTTATTCTTACAGTTCTGGAGGTTGGGAACTTTGAGAGCAAGGGGATGGGAGTTCTGATTCTGATGAGGGATTTCTTCCTGGTTTCAGACAACTGTCTTTTTATGTGTCCTCACATGGTAAAAGGGTGAAAGAACAAAGACCCTAATGCTACTCATGAGGGCACTGTCCTCATGATCCAGTCACCTCCACCTCCCTATTCTGTCACATTGGGGTTAGGGTGTCAGCATATGAAATTGTGGGGAGCATATAAATATTCAGTCTGTATTAAGAAGGCACTACATTTCCTGGTTCTAGGAAGGAAAAAAAAAAGAAGTAAACTTCAAAAGTAGATCTAGATTTTATGTGTTCCTCCAAGAATGCACTGAAGGTAGGCATTGGGTTTACAAAGCAATACTTTCAAGCACAAACTGGCCCAGTGGGCAGGTGTTTTACTGCATGGGACAATGAGAACTCCATGGGTTTCAGGCACTTAGTGTAGCCTAGGAAGAGACATTTCCATTCCACCTGCAGGAGCTATTTCTTCCTGACTGATTAACCTCATGCAGAGGAAAGACAATATAAGGAAATGACTTAAGAGCATTGACCATTCACACCAAAACTAAATTGCAGCTCTTTTCATTTATTAGCCGCATGACCTTGGGTAAGTCGTCTTCTATAAGCCTCCATTTCTAACTTTTAAAAATAGAAATAGTTAAATTACCTCTTTGGGAGTGGGATTTGGAATAATCATATGAAATATGACTGGCATCCTCAATAAATGTCTGGTAAATCATTGCAGCTTCCAGTGTTAATATTTTTTTGAAGACTGCAAATCCACCTACTTGAACCCTTTTGTTTGAGTGCCTTAAACACCCAAAAGCTTCAGAAAAACATTTTTGCACTTTTGCCCATTGGCTCTTGTCTTTATTGGAGGGTCTCAGACCTTGCCAAATAATTTTCAAGCATGTTACCTTAATTAATTTACTAGGAGTGGCACCATGACTGGAAAACACATGGTATTCCCTAAGTGGTTGTTGAATGGGTGTGATTAATTCTGCTGAAAAATTACACCTGGGAACACTGGGCAATCTTGGCAAAGGCTCCAGGACTTTAATGCTTCTCCAAATCTTATAACAAGGAGCAAGCCAGAACTGTCTTTCAGCAGGTGAAATTGCTTTTCCAAATTGGATAAACCAGAAATGCTTTCCTGCTCCCCTCTTCTAATTATCTCCAACTTAATGTGGATGCTCAACAGAATTCTGGGACATGGCATCATTATACAGATATCAGTGAGAGCTTAGAGTGCTTCTGTTAACCAGTACAGATTCACAGAAAAAAAAAGAATGCCCCAAATGAGCCCCAAATTACAGTTTTGAGCAATGTTCCCAGCCTAGAAAAATGTGTAAATGTTATAGAATTATCTGTCATCCGCTGTAGTTATCTCTCTCTCCCTCCCTCCCTTCTCTCTCTCTCTCTCTCTCTGGCTTTCTTAATGGAAGTGGGGTGATATTACATTGTGGTTTTGATTTGCGTTTCCCTGATAAATAGTAATGCTGAGCATTTTTCCATATGCTTGTTAGTCATTTGTATATCTTCTTTGGAGAAATATCTGTGCAAACCCTTTGTCTATTTGTTTACTGAATTATTTGCTTTTTATTGTTGTTGATAGCTAGTCTTATATTCTAGATGTTAACCTGTTATTAGATGTTTAGTTTGCAAATATTTTCTCCCATTCCATAGCTTGCCTCTTCACTCTGTTCCCTTTGCTATGTGAAAATTTTTAAATTTAATGTAGTCCTATTTATCTATTTTTGCTTTTGTTGTCTGTGCTTTTGTTGTTATATGCAAGAAGTCATTGCTAAATAAGTTATCATGAAGCTTTCCCCATGTGTTTTCTACTAGGAATTTTATAGACTTAGTTCTTATATTGGGATATTTAATCTATTTTGAAGTAATTTTTTGCATATGGCATAAGATAAAGATCCAACTTTATTCTTTTGCATGTAAGTACCAGTTCTTCTAGCACTATTATTTGAAGAAATTATCCTTTCCTATTGTGTAGCTTTAGCATTAACAAAGATAAATTGATCACACATATGAGGGATTATATCTGGGCTCTTCATTCAGTTGTAGTAATCAAAACATCATTCTTGGGCTGGGGATGTGGCTCAAGCGGTAGCGCGCTCGCCTGGCATGCGTGGGGCGCTGAGTTCGATCCTCAGCACCACATAAAAATAAAATAAAGATGTTGTGTCCACCGAAAACTTAAAAAAAATCATTCTTTATCTATGCCACACTCTTTCTTATTACTCTAGCTTTGTGATATGATTTGAAATCAGGAAGTGGAGGTATACACCCTTGCTTTTCTTTCTCAAGATTATTTTGGCAGTTGGGAGTTATTTGCGGTTCCATCTGAACTTCAGTATGATTTTTTTTCTATTTCTGCAAAAATAATGCCAATGGAATATTTATAGAGATTGCATTTAATCTGTAGATTGCTTTGGATAGTGTGGACATTTTAACTTCCAATCCATGAACACGGGATATCTTTACATTTATTCTAATTTCTTTCAACAATGTATTATAGTTTTCAATCTTTCATCTCATTGTTTAAAGTTTTATTTCTAAGATTTTGCTATTTCTGATGTTGTTGTAAATAGGACAATTTTATTAATTTCCTTTTAAGATTATTTATTGTTACAATGTAGAGAAACAGAACTAATTTATTTGTATTGATTTTGTATGAAACAACTTGGTTGAATTTATTGGTTTAAACTGTGTGTGGGCATGGGTATAATCTCTACATTTAAGATCATGTTATATGCAAAAGAGATTATTTCACTTTTATTCTGATTAAGATGGATTTTATTACTTTTTCTTTCATAATTGGTCTGGCCACCACTTCCAGCACTATCATGAATGAAGTGGTGAGAGTGAGCATCTTTGCCTTGTTTCTGCTCTTAGGGGGAAAACATTCACATACTAGCTTTGAGATTTTTATATATACATGAGAATATATTGAGGTGATTTCTTTTTCTTACTAATTTATTGAGTGTTTTCATTATGAAAGGGTTTTGAATTTTGTCAAATTCTTTTTCTGCATCAATTGTAATGATCATGTGGCTTTCTTTTCTAATAGTATCTTTTTTCTTTTGATATCTGGGTATTTCTGGCTTAAAAAATGAGTTTGAAAGTGTTTCCTCCTCTTGATATTTTTGGATGAGTTTGAGAAGGATTGTTATTATTTCTATTTTAAACATTTGATAGATTTCTTCACTGAAGCCACCCAGTCTTGGACTTTTTTTGTTAGGATGTTTTAAATACAGTTTCAATTTTCTTACTAGTTATAGACACTATTCAAGTTTTTTACTTTACATTTTATTTCTCCCTGACTCAGTTTTATTTATTTATTTGACATTTTATTAGAGCATTGTAATTATTCATAGTATTTGGGTTCATTTTGACAAAATAATACTTCAAGAAATTTAATTTTAATCCCCAATTCTCCCCTCCTTTTCTTTCCTCTCCCATTCTCTCTCCTCTATTCTTCCTTTCACTCCTTTATTTATTTATTTTTGATTGGTGTTTACTGCATAACCATATAAGTGAAATTCTTTGGGGGTACATTTATAAGTGTATGTATCATGATATTGTTAAATGTATTTCATATTTCTTTTCCCTTTCTTCTCTTTTTTATACGCCACTGATCTTCCCTATGTCTTTATATTATAATATATGTTATAATATATATTCCTTCCCCTACTGCCTTCTTTTCCTTATTTTGTTCTAGCTTCCACATATGAGAGAAAACATTCAACCTTTTATATTCTGAATCTGGCTTATTTCACTTAGTGAGCGTTGTTTTCTCCATTTATCCACTTACCAGCAATTGTCATTATTTTATTTTTCTATATGACTGAGTAGAACTACATTGTGTACATATACCACATTTTCTTGATCCATTCATCTATTGATAGGCACCTGGGTTGATCCCATAATTTGGCCGTCATAAATTGTACTGCTATAAATACTGAAGTAGCTGTATTGCTACAGTATGCTGATTTTAGGTGTTTTTTTTTTTAAATATGTACCAAGGAGTGGGATACTGGGTCATATGGTGGTTCCATTTCTAGTTTTTTGAGAAGCATGACTCAGTGTTAGTAGGATGCATTTCTTCTAGGCTGTCCAATTTGTTGGTGTATGATTGTTCATAGTAGTCTCCTATATTCTTTTTTGTTTCTGAGGCATCATTTATCATGTTTCCACTCTCATTTTTTTTTAAAAAAAATTGTGATTACAGTCTTCCCTGATATTTTCTTAGTGAAACTAAAAATCTGCCAATTTTGTTGGTCTTGGGGGGTGGGGAGAGTAACTCTTGTTTCACTAGTATTTTCCAAATTTTCTATTTTATTTATTTTTGCTTGCTTTTTATTTTTTTTTCTGCTATGAAATTTGACTATAGTACATTTTTTTTAGTTCCTTGAGGTATAAATTTAGGTTGCTGATGATGCCTTTCTTCTATTTTAATGTAGGCATTTATTTTTATCAACTTCCCTCTTAGAATTGCTTTTGGTGGCTGGGCATGGTGGTGCATACCTGTAATCTCAGCCACCCAAGAGGATGAGACAGGAGGATTTCATGTTCAAGGCCAACCTGGACAACTTAGCTGAATTTTCTTTTGCTTAATTAATTCTGCTGTTGAAGCCTTTCATAATTTCTGTTTGGGTCTTCGTTGTATGGCTTTTATGGTTTTGTTGATATAATAACTTTGCTCATGCATGGTTTTTATTTTGCTAAGCTATCTATGTATTCTCTTATAGTACATTTAACTCTTTAACACAATTATTTTAAATTCTTTTTCAGGTCATAGATTTCCTTTTCCTTGGGTTATTTTCTAGAGATTTATTTTGTTCCTTTTATTGAACCAAGATTTCCTATTTCTTTTATGTACATTCTTGTCATCATTATTTTTTACTGTTAATTGTGTATTTAGAAAACAATCACCTCTCCCAGCCTTTACAGACTGTTTTCTTAGAGGACACATCACATCAGTCAGAATTGCTTTTGGTGGCTGGGACCTATCAAAACTCTTCTTGCAATGCATCTTCTCTGGGATTGTGTGTGTAATTCCTATTTAGAAATGTTTATGGATTCCTTTTTTAGAAGGTTATAATTTCTTGATCCCTCTTGTGTTTGTCTGTGTTACTGCAGATTTTCTGGCACTGCTGGCAACCTCTGTTTATTTCTCTCCCCATCTCTTCCCCCTCTCCCTCCAGCTCTCTAGATACCAGGGATTAATCCAAGATTACTCTACCAATGAACTAATCCTCAGTCATTTTTTAAAATTATTTTTTTTATTTTGACTTACAATTCTCCTGCTTCAGCTTCCTAACTGAGATTACAAGTGTGTGCCTCAGCATAAGTTCTTTTGTTCTCTGCAGCCCCAAGACATCCAAAGTGTATTGGTTCTTTCTGTACTCCCAGACAAGTGAGGTAGAAACCAGTCTCTCAGCGTCTCCAAGAATCTGGACTATTGCATGGACTTTCCATTCTTTTCACTCCCTCTCAAAGCATAATCTACAAGCTATTGCTTCCTCCTGGTTCTGCCAAGCTGTGCCAGCCTCTGTCAGTGGCAATGCCAAATCTCTAAGCTCTGCAGCAACTAGACTTTAAGCTCTTATGTTCTCAGTGCCCTCCCCCCATCCAAAAGATGCCAGTTCTTCATCAGTGCTCCAGTCAGTCAAGACAGAAACCAGTCCCTCAGGCAGTCCTTCTGAAAAGCTGTAATGTTGGCCTTATGATCCATTCTTCTCTTTCCTCCTAAGGGAGAACTGTGAATGAGGCTTTTTTTCCCCTGATAGTACTGAGCTGTACAGGCTTGGGGGAAGGGCTATCATAGTTGAAATGAAATGGCTTTTCTTACCCATCTCGGTGAGGTTGCTCTTGGCTTTGAGCTTGCCTTGGAGTTCTGTGATATTCCCTAACTGTTTTGTGAAGTTCTGCAAAAGCATTTGGGATGGCAAATTATTGTTAAATTATTGCTTTTGTGGGGAGCAAGGTCTGGGACTTCCTGTTCTGCCCTCTTGCTGATGTTATTCCTCCAAATTTTAGAATCTGTTGTCTTAACTCTGAAATTTTCATGTTTTTTTAACCCCCCCCCCCAAAAAAAAATAAACGGTTTTATCACAAACTTGGGAAAAAGGGAAATAGGAGAGAAAAAAATTGTGAGAGCTTTTTAAGAAATTTAACTTTTAACAAGCAAAACCATTCTTTTTTTTTTTTTCTTTTCTTTTCTCTTTTTTGGTACCAGGGATTGAACCCAGGGGCACTCTACCACTGAGCCACAACCTCAGCCCTATTTTGTATTTTATTTAGAGACAGGGTCTCACTGAGTTGTTTATTGCCTCACTTTTGCTGAGGCTAGCTTTGAATTTGGGATCCTCCTGTCTCAGCCTCCTGAGCCGCTGGTATTACAGGCATGCACCACTGCACTGGGCCAACTAAAAGGAGTTATTTTAATTGTGGCTCATCTATCCAATGAAGTAATGGTCAACAATTTAAAAAAAAAAAACACTTGAAAGTGTATTTAGAGGGTAGAAAATGGCCACTATGTGAAATAGTAGATATTTTAATTTGCTTGATTGCAATTATTTCGCAGTGTGTCTATGTATAAAATCATCAGTTGTACACCTTAAGTATATATGCAGTGTTTCCTATTCAGTAAGGCTGCAAAATGTGTGAACGCAAATTAGTTTATGTCTATCCTGAAACTCCACTAAAGTGAACAAAATTATTAGCATACTGTGGTTAAGAGAAGTGAAACAGTAGTAGTTTTCAGTGGACACTCTGGAAGTTCAGATGTGTTTTGATTGTGATAAATACCTAGCAAATAGTAGCTGAAACCTGAACATTGGGTGAAAGAGTTCCATCAGAAGAGCCCAGAACCCCCAAAAGGCTCAAGAATTTGGAGTACATATTCCTCTGTATACAGAAGTATAGAATAAGCTGTTAATAAAGACTGGCTGAATATGTGCGTGGGAAGCAGAAAGACCTTCAGGTGCCTTTCTGCCCAAGTTATCTGCATTCCCAATATTAGAAGTGATGGAAACAGGAAACTCTTAACTCCAGGCTGTGAGACTCAACTGAGTCTGTGCCAGAATGGGTATAATTGATGTCCACATGCTGTAGGAGAGCCTCAGGGTCTTCTCAATAGATTCCAGGGCAGGACAGAGTTCCAACCTGCAGAAGAGAGGACAGTTCCCTGTGTGAATGAATGGTGGCCAACCAACATAAAGGAGAATCCTGCTGCTATAGATATTTGAGGATCTTCCAGTCAGCTAACCAGCTTTCTGTCCATTAGTGTATGAACGAACTCTATCCATACACTGTATTATAAACAAGAAGCCAAGGATCACTAGAGATTTGGAGAAAGATCAAAAGGTGATAAACAAAAACCAAGACACAAAGAGATAAAACAAATTTGCGGGAAAATATAATGCATAAAGCTAAAGAAAATATTTTAAAAAGCATTTTTAAAAATATTTAAATGGGAGTCCCAAGATGGCCACGAGTAGAGTGCATCACATCCCGTGTACCGCGCCACTGTGTGGGTGAATAACGAGTTAGAACAACAAAAAACTATCTTGTTAGGAACTTACAGCAAAATGGGGATGCACCGAAACGTAGAGGAAGGATTTCCAGCACCGAGGTCCGGTAATTGAGCCTCATACACGAGCCAACTGTGCCACCGGAGATCCGGGCTGACTGATCCGCGCTGACTGATCCGCGCGGCCCACCCCGCAGCTACAGACTGCGGGGAGCCGCCGAGAAGCCGCCAAGAAGCGACCAGCAAGCAGGGAGATTCCTGCAGATTCTGTGGAATCCTGCCGCATGAGCACTCACGGAGCCCCGGGCTGAGTTCGGGATTTCAGACGGGGAAGGAAGCGGGACAGCTCTATCCCCCACAACGGAAACTCCACCAAGGAAACCAGCGGCCACCATCTTGGAGAGCTGAAGTAACTACCACCACTCTCCGACAGATTGCAACAATAAAACAGGTGCGTGTTACTCAGCTCCTCTCCCATACAGCGGGGAATTCGCAAAAAATCTCTCCTAGGCTCTCCGGGGGAGGGATTATCAGAGCAAGCCTGCATAAAGACGCGGGGAGAACTAGAGACACCCGACCTTCAAGTCCCCCTCCCATCAGCGGGGAAAACGAAACCTGTATTGCCAGCGCAGGGGGAGGGGCAAGCGGAAAAAATCAAAACAATAGAGTGCTGGGGGTTTTCAATAGCCACCCTCCACGACCAACAAACGGCAGGCCCAGAGTACAGTTTGAACTGCCGAGAGGCATCACTCAGGGGGAAACTGGTCTAGCAGGAGAAACCAGGACTAGCAGGAGAAACCAGGGGACTAGAGGCCAGGCCCTCGCAACTGGGCGGCTGGAGAAACTCCACCCCCTGCCCGCGAGACTGGGTGGCTGGAGTCCTCCCCCCGCCTTTGACCCACTGCGCGACTGGGCAGCTAGAGATTGCCCGCCCACCAGCAACAGACGGCCCATTGCCCCTGCGACTGGGTGGCTGGAGAACGCACACCCGCCTGCTACAGCTGGCCCATTGCCCCTGCGTCTGGGCGGCTAGAGATTGCCCGCCCACCAGCGATAGCCGGCCCATTGCCCCTGCGACTGAGCAGCTGGAAACTGCATGCCCGCCGGCGACCAATCGCCCGCTGGTTGCCAGCGCGACTGGGCAGCTGGGGACCACCCGCCCGCCGGCGACAGCCAGCCCGCTGCCCGTGCGACTAGGCGGCTGAAGACCGCACGCCCGCCGGCGACTGATCATCCGCCCGCTGCCTGCGCAACTGGGTGGCTGGAAACTGCCCGCCCGCTGGCGACCGACCCCGGGATTGGGCAGCTAGAGATCACCCGCCCGCCAGCGACAGCCCATCCGCTGTCCGCGTGACTGGGCGGCTGGAGACCGCCTGCCAGCTGGCGACTGATCGCCCGCTGGCTGCCCGCGCGACTGGGCGGTTGGAGTCCGCCCGCCCGCCGGCGACCAATCGCCCACCGGCTGCCAGCACGACTGGGCGGCTGGAGACCGCCCGGCCGCCGGCGTCCGGGAGCTGAAACCAACCAGAGACAGTCCAGTCCAACCCCTCCATTCGGACACCCCAGTAAGGAGCCTGGGGCCCGCCATAGCAGGGAGGTGACGTCACTGGAGCTCGGCGGTAGGAATTCCTTCTCAGCTGAATCCACTTTAGCAAGCATAGTCTACCAACACAAAAGAGAGATAACAGAGATATAAAAAACCAAAACAAGTTTATAGAAGAGAGCAGAAACACAGCAATCAAATAGAACTGGAAAGCAGCGTGAACATCATGAAAAAACAAGGGAAAAAAGGAGTACAAACAATTCAGGACAACTTAAATCTACAGGAGGACCTAGAAGTATCAGAAACAGGGATAGGGAAAGAACTCAAGGCATACCTAACTCAGATGGAAAGGAATATTAGAGAAGACATGAGACAGCAAGTCCAAGCAATAAAAGTATATTTTGAAGATGAATTAAACAAACAAATTCAAATGGCAAAGAACGAGCTTTACCAGGAGATAGAGATCTTAAAAAAAAAAATCAAACAGTAATCCTAGAAATGCAGGAAACTATAAATCAAATTAAAAACTCAAACGAGAATATTACAAATAGACTAGATCAAGTAGAAGTCAGAATATCAGATAATGAAGACAAAGTTTATCAACTTGAAAAGAATATAGTCAACACAGAAAAGATGCTTAAATGCCACGAGCAATCTATTCAAGAGATATGGGATGTCATATAAAAACCAAATTTGAGAGTCATCAGGATAGAAGAAGGCACAGAGAATCAAACCAAAGGAATGGACAACCTATTAAATGAAATAATTCTAGAAAACTTCCCAGAGATGAAAGATGGAATGGATTGCCAAATCCTGGAAGCCTACAGGACCCCAAACATTCAAAACCGTAATAGACCAACTCCAAGACATATAATTATGAAGATAGCCAACATACAGAACAAGGAGAGAATATTAAAAGCTACGAGAGAAAGGAGGCAGATTACATTCAGGGGTAAACCAATTAGGTTAACGACTGATTTTTCATCACAGACTTTGAAAGCGAGAAGATCCTGGAACAATGTATTTCAAACGCTGAAAAATGATGGATTCCAACCAAGAATACTGTATCCAGCAAAATTAAGCTTCAGATTTGACAATGAAATTAAAATCTTTCACGATAAACAAAAGCTAAAAGAATTCGCAGCCAGAAAACCAGCACTGCAAAGCATTTTGAGCAAAATACTACAAGAAGAGGAATTGAAAAATAGTGCCCCAAACTAACAGCGGGAGGTATGTCAGTAAAGGGGGAGGAAAATAACCAAAAAGTAAAAACTAGCCAAACTAAAATAAATAAATAAATAAACATGACTGGAAGTACAAATCATATTTCAATTGTAACCTTAAATGTTAATGGCCTAAACTTACCAATAAAGAGACATAGACTAGTAACCTGGATTAAAAAAAAAAAAATCCAACAATATGCTGCCTTCAGGAGACTCATATGATAGGAAAAGACATACACAGGCTGAAGGTAAAAGGTTGGGAAAAATCATACCACTCGCATGGCCCTCGGAAGCAAGCAGGAGTGGCCATACTCATATCGAATAAAATCAACTTCAAACCTAAGTTAATCAAAAGGGATGAAGAAGGACACTATGTACTGTTAAAAGGAACCATCCACCAACAAGACATAACAATTATCAATTTGTATGCACCAAACAATGGAGCGGCAACGTTCATAAAACAAACTCTCCTCAAGTTCAAGAGTCAAATAGACTACAACACAATAATTATGGGTGACTTCAACACACCGCTCTCACCATTAGACAGGTCCTCTAGACAAAAGCTGAATAAAGAAACTATAGAACTCAATAGCACAATCAATAACCTAGACTTAACTGACATATATAGAATATATCAACCATCATCAAGTGGATACACGTTCTTCTCAGCAGCACATGGATCCTACTCAAAGATAGACCATATACTATGCCATAGGGCAACTCTTAGTAAATATAAAGGCGTGGAGATAATACCATGCACCATATCTGATCATAATGGAAAGAAACTGGAAATCAATGATAAAAGAAGGAAGGAAAAATCCTACATCACATGGAAAATGAACAATATGTTACTAAATGATCAATGGGTTACAGAAAACATAAAGGAGGAGATAAAAAAATTCATAGAGACAAATGACAATACAGACACAACATACCGGAATCTATGGGACACAATGAAAGCAATTTTAAGAGGGAAATTCATTTCTTGGAGTTCTTTCCTCAAAAAAAGAAAAAAACCAACAAATAAATGAACTCACACTACACCTCAAAAACCTAGAAAAGGAAGAGCAAAACAACAGCAAATGTAGTAGAAGACAAGAAATAATTAAAATTAGAGCAGAAATCAACGAAATTGAAACAAATAAAAACATTGAAAAAATTGAAAAAACTAAAAGTTGGTTCTTTGAAAAAATAAATAAGATCGAAAGGCCCTTAGCCATGCTAACGAAGAGAAGAAGAGAGAGAACTCAAATTACTAACATACGGGATGAAAAAGGCAATATCACAACAGACACTACAGAAATACAGAAGATAATTAGAAAGTATTTTGAAACCCTATATTCCAATAAAATAGAAGATAGTGAAGATATCAATAAATTTCTTAAGTCATACGATCTGCCCAGATTGAGTCAGGAAGACACACACAATTTAAACAGACCAATAACAAAGGAAGAAATTGAAGAAGCCATCAAAAGACTGCCAACCAAAAAAAGCCCTGGACCGGATGGGTATACAGCGGAGTTTTACAAAACCTTCAAAGAAGAATTAATACCAATACTTTTCAAGCTATTTCAAGAAATAGAAAAAGAAGGAGCTCTTCCAAATTCATTCTATGAGGCCAACATCACCCTGATCCCGAAACCAGACAAAGACACTTCAAAGAAAGAAAACTACAGACCAATATCTCTAATGAACTTGGATGCAAAAATTCTCAATAAAATCCTGGTGAATCGAATACAAAAGCAGATCAAAAAAATTGTGCACCACGATCAAGTAGGATTCATCCCCGGAATGCAAGGCTGGTTCAATATACGGAAATCAATAAATACTATTCACCACATCAATAGACTTAAAGACAAGAACTATATGATCATCTCGATAGATGCAGAAAAAGCATTTGACAAAGTACAGCATCCCTTTATGTTCAAAACACTAGAAAAACTAGGGATAACAGGAACTTACCTCAACATTGTAAAAGCTATATGTGCTAAACCTCAGGCTAGCATCATCCTAAATGGAGAAAAACTGAAGGCATTCCCTCAAAAATCTGGAACAAGACAGGGATGCCCTCTATCACCACTTCTATTCAATTTAGTTCTTGAAATACTAGCCAGAGCAATTAGACAGACAAAAGAAATTAAAGGCATAAAAATAGGAAAAGAAGAACTTAAATTATCGCTATTTGCAGATGACATAATAATATATTTAACAGACCCAAAAGGGTCTACAAAGAAACTGCTAGAGTTAATAAATGAATTCAGCAAAGTAGCAGGATATAAAATCAACACGCATAAATCAAAGGCATTCCTATATATCAGCAACAAAACTTCTGAAATGGAAATGAGGAAAAGCACTCCATTCACGATATCCTCAAAAAAAATAAAATACTTGGGAATCAACCTAACAAAAGAGGTGAAAGATTTATACAATGAAAACTACAGAATCCTAAAGAGAGAGATAGAAGAAGATCTTAGAATATGGAAAAATGTACCCTGTTCATGGATAGGCAGAACTAACATCATCAAAATGGCGATATTATCCAAAGTTCTTTACAGGTTCAATGCGATGCCAATTAAAATCCCAACAGCATTTCTTGTAGAAATGGATAAAGCAATCATGAAATTCATATGGAAAAACAAAAGACCCAGAATAGCAAAAGCAATTCTAAGCAGGAAGTGTGAATCTGGAGGTATAGCGATACCAGAGTTCAAACTGTACTACAAAGCAATAGTAACAAAAACAGCATGGTACTGGTACCAAAACAGGCAGGTGGACCAATGGTACAGAATAGAGGACACAGAAACCAATCCACAAAATTACAACTTTCTTATATTTGATAATGGGGCTAAAAGCATGCAATGGAGGAAGGATAGCATCTTCAACAAATGGTGCTGGGAAAATTGGAAATCCATATGCAATAAAATGAAACTGAATCCCTTTCTCTCGCCATGCACAAAAGTTAACTCAAAATGGATCAAGGAGCTAGATATCAAATCAGAGACACTGCGTCTGATAGAAGAAAAAGTTGGCTACGATCTACATACTGTGGGGTCAGGCTCCAAATTCCTTAATAGGACGCCCATAGCCCAAGAGTTAATAACAAGAATAAATAAATGGGACTTACTTAAACTAAAAAGTTTTTTCTCAGCAAGAGAAACAATAAGAGAGGTAAACAGAGAGCCTACATCCTGGGAACAAATTTTTACCCCTCACACTTCAGATAGAGCCCTAATATCCAGAATATACAAAGAACTCAAAAAATTAAACAATAAGATAACAAATAACCCAATCAACAAATGGGCCAAGGACCTGAACAGACACTTCACAGAGGAGGACATACAATCAATCAACAAGTACATGAAAAAATGCTCACCATCTCTAGCAGTCAGAGAAATGCAAATCAAAACCACCCTAAGATACCATCTCACTCCAGTAAGATTGGCAGCCATTATGAAGTCAAACAATAATAAGTGTTGGCGAGGATGTGGGGAAAAGGGTACACTTGTACACTGCTGGTGGGACTGCAAATTGGTGCAGCCAATCTGGAAAGCAGTATGGAGATACCTGGGAAAGCTGGGAATGGATCCACCATTTGACCCAGCTATCGCCCTCCTCGGACTATTCCCTGAGGATCTTAAAAACAGCGTATTATAGGGATACTGCCACATCAATGATCATAGCGGCACAATTCACAATAGTTAGACTGTGGAACCAACCTAGATGCCCTTCAATAGATGAATGGATAAAAAAAAAATGTGGCATCTATACACAATGGAGTACTACGCAGCAATAAAAAATGACAAAATCATAGAATTTGCAGGGAAATGGATGGCATTAGAGCAGATTATGCTAAGCGAAGCTAGCCAATCCTTAAAAAACAAATGCCAAATGTCTTCTTTGATATAAAGAGAGCAACTAAGAAATGAACAGGGAGGAAAGAGCATGAGGAAAAGATTAACATTAAACAAAGACGAGTTGGGGGAGAGAAAGGGAGAGAGAGAAGGGAAAGCATATGGAAATGGTAGGAGACCCTCAATGTTACACAAAATTACATAGAAGAGGATGTGAGGGGAAAGGGGGTGGGGAACAAGGGTGAGAATTGAACAACAGCAGATGAAGTAGAGAGGGATGATGGGAGGGAAGGGGAGGGGGGATAGTAGGGGAAAGGAAAGGTAGCAGAATACAACAGTCACTAATATGCCATTATGTAAAAATGTGAATGTGTAACCGATGTGATTCTGCAATTTGTATTTGGGGTAAAAATGGGAGTTCATAACCCAATTGAGTCAAATGTATGAAAGATGATATATCATGAGCTTTGTAATGTTTTGAACAACCAATAAAAAAATTTAAAAAAATAATAATAAAAATATTTAAATGATAGTGTCAGAGAGAAAAAAGAAGATAGTACACCCAGAAAAGGAGACCATGATACTGTTTCTAAAACACATAAGAAGAAGGAGATCTTGGAAACCAAAATATAGTAAAAGAAACTTGAAAATTCATAAGAGTTGGACAATAAAGTAAAAGAAGTTTCCAAGAAAAGGGAAAAATAGGCAGGAGTTAGAATCTTCATTGTTCAACTCATTAAAATCCTCAGGAGGGGAGGGGAACAAAGGGAAGAAAGAAGTAAAAAGGAAGAACACTAGAAAATTCTTCAGGTACACAGCCTGCAGGGGTGAGCCCTTGCCCCAGAGAGTGGACCAAAAGAAATCCACCCTGGAGCATGCTGTCACCAAATGTCAGGGCATAAAGGATTAAATAGTGGGTCTTCCAAGCCTACAGGAGGAATGCAGATCACTTGTGAAAGACTGAGCACCAACATGGTGTGGGGTGTCTTGACTGCACAGTACAATTTAGGAGACAACAGAGTAATGACTGTTTTCAGCCTTTGTAGAGACTGTTCTTTCCATTCAAGGTTCCTGTAGGCATCTGTATGGACTACTCAGTATAATAGGATAAAATCACTTTTATATTCTCAAGGTCTCAAAAATATTACTTATGTGCATCTTGTCCATAATGGAGGCAGGGGCTGGAACTGAGTAGAAAAATGTAAATTTCCAGGAAATTTAAAAAAAAAAATTAAATTCAGGAAAAAGCAGATTTATTCTGGAAAGAAAGTGTAATCATCCTATACATTATACATCTCAAGTAGAAAAATTTCTGCTGAAAAAATTTTATATTATGTTTTTATAATATCTATTATCAGCTATCCTCCCTTATCCATGGGAGATAACTTTTGAAGATCCCCAGAAGATATTTGGAAGCCTAGAAAGTACCAAACCCTACATATACTATTTTTTTTTGCAGTACACACATATGTACATACTGATGATAAAGTTTAATTTATTAATTAGGCATAGTACAAGATTAACAACAATAAAATACAATTATAATAATATACTATAATAAAACTGCCAGCATTACTACCCTTACATTTTGGAACCATTAAGTGAAATATGGAATCCTTGAACACAAGGACTATGATACTGTGACAGTTGATCTGACAACCTAAATGGCTATTAAATGACCAACAGGTAGCATATATAGTGTGGATACAATGGATAAAGGGATAATTAATCTTATGTGAGATGGAGCAGGACAGGAGGTGGTTACTTGGAACCCTGCCCAATTTAAAAATTGTCACTTTTTTTCTCTTTAATAGTTTTATCTGCAGGTGACTGAAGGTAATGGAAAAACTGTGGAAAATGAAACTGCAAATAAGGGTAGACTACTATATGACTAGTGAAAAGTAATTTACATCTCATGCTATAATTTTGGAAAAGATGGAAAAAAAAATATGTGCATATGTGTCCATGTGGGTATGTGTGTGTGCATGTCTCAAAGAATAAATCCCCATTTTCAGGAGTAGAAAGCCAACATCTAATGTGCAAAAATCAAGGAGTAGCACAGTGAACTTATTATTTAGAAAAAAGCAGTAAATGCCAAAAGAAAAATGTGTTTGAAGTGGTTCTTGCCATTGCAAAGGTGGTAGACAAGGAATCACTGATTTTGACTTTGAGCTTTGTAGGAGTTTTTAACTTTATGTTATTTTTTGCTTTATGCAAAATATTTTGTAGAACTTTAAAGATATGGGAGATGATTATAAAATGTTGTGGTAGAAGGAAAGAGAGAAAACATTATTTTTAAAAGAAAAGATAAAGACTAAAAAATATGTTAATCATTAGTAGTTTATATTGATTAATAAAGTCAATCACATGATTATTTTCTTCCTTTTGTTTACATATATGTTTTTTGCAATAGTGTAGTACTGATAAAATTTTAAAGGATGTAGTACCACGTCCAGTCCAGAAAAGGAAATTGTGTTCCTTGGGTTGTGAGCTGAATGCTCAGTTCTCACATACGTGGTGCAAACATGAGTTAATAAACCAGAGCACCTGATCAAAACCAAGGTACTAAAGAATGGTGGTGTGGGCCAGTGCCATCCCTGTAATGGACCCTTGAAAGGTCAGGGAATGCTTGGATGAGTGGTACAAAACTTGACTGAGAACAGTTTGAGGGCAAGAACAAGTGAAATTATCATTTTCATTTCACTGCTCTGCACACAACTCAGTACTCTTTAAGTGAATTTTAATTATTGAAAGAAAGTGAATGAACTTTGGCTGTAATTAAGAGCAGAGAATTATGGAGTCCTTTAGAAACAAAAGAACTAGAATCAATATATTCAATTTTTTATTGGTGCATTTTAATTTCACATAATAGAGAGATTAGTTGTTACATATTTATTCTTGTGCACAATAGAACAAAAAATATTGGTCAATTTTGTTCTATAGTATTTAATTTTACAGATGAATCAAAACAGATTTCACTTTCAACATTTAGACCTACCTAGTACTGACAAGCTGCCTTTAGAAGCTGTGAATTTTTCATTGTTAGAGTCTTTAAGTAGGAGCTGGATTTCTGCTTTATATGGGAGATTGATGTCTTTTATTCTGATCTAATGTCCCATTTAACAGAACCTTAGTTCTAGATCCAGGAGTTGGCAGCTTGTGAACCATGTCAGTCCTGGCTACTCTGGAGTATGAGCTTGCAGAAGCAGGGAAATACATGCAAGACAGGGCACAGGAAGCATGAACTACTCCCATCTCATCTAATGTGTGGACACAAATAATGGTAGTCCCCCTTATTCCTGGGAAAAAGAGTACTCTTGCATTTAATTAAGGGGTAGGGATCATTTTCTCATTTATGCCCTGAGAAAGATTCTCAGGCTCCAGAATTACTTACCTGGATCCCTAGAAAATATGTGTTACCTGTGCTTGGGGGAACTTGTGAGTGACCATGAACATCACTGTGTCACCTCAGGGCCTTGCTTAGAGAATATGGCAGGCCTCACACCACTGCCTCCACCACCTGCCTGAGAGGACCCAGAATGAGGATGGCAATCTGACAGCCTTCCTTATGACACCCATGCCACAATTATCTGTTTCCATAGGTCCTGTGTCCCACAAACACATCACTCCCATACAAAAATTCCCCTAACCCTGTCTCTCCTCTTTCTGTTTCTCAGATGTCTCTGGGCTCACAGGTTGATTTGCAGAAGAAGAAGCGGCGGGCACCAGCTCCACCTCCACTTCCACCTCCACCACAGCCACCATCACCAAGTCCCCCGCCACAGCCACCTCCACCAAGTCCCCTGGTCCCCAACCGCAGGGAGGACAAGGAGGAGAACAGGAAGAGCACAGTGGGTGAGTGAGACTGGGCTTGCTGTCTGCATACCTCTGGAATGCCTGCTGTGTGTGGAATGCTAGCACTGCTCTTAACTCTCACAGTGGACTCATCCATAATAGTATTAACCCAGAAAATATTTATGCTAAAGAAAGAAAGTCTGGAAATAAGTAGTTGTGTGTTCACTTAATATCTTATTTTCATGGACATTACAGGCATTGAGGAGTGGGATAATGGGAAGGATGGAGAGTGGCTGCATAATCTGGGAGAAGGTGACAAGTGGAGCATGAATGAGTGTGACTGTGTGATATGTGTCTTTCTGGTGGAAAAAAGATAAGCTCTTAAGATGACATCCTTGTAGGTTGTTTTGAAAGATATTTGGCACTTGAAAGACAGCTTAGGCCCCATGTAGTTTATATAGGGTACACATCTCTAATATGAAAATCCAAAATGCTCCGAAGTTTGAAACTTTTTGAGTGTCAACATGATGCACAAGTGGAAAATTCTATACCATGAAACTATTTCACACACAAAATTATTAAAAATACTGTATAATTACCTTCAGGTGTGTATGTAGGGTGTAGATGATGCATAAATTAATTTCATATTTAGGCTTAGGTTCCATCCCCAAGATATCTCATTATGTATATGCAGATGTTCTAAAATTAAAAAAAATATTTGAAACCCAGAATGTGTCTGGTTGTGAGCATTTTAGGGATACCCAGCCTATAAATGAGTTACCTTGTTAGTTTTCTGACATTCCTGTTTGAAGTTAGACTGCATTTATATAACTTTTATATATTTAGCAAAGACTCTGGTATGCTTTGACCAGGTATTATGACATGATTATATCTCTACATCTTGTGATGTGGGTGAGGTAGATAGATGCTGAATGATGGAGGTCTATAGGCCTGTGAGTCAGGGATAATCAATCTTATTTTAAAGTCCTTCAGTGTTAACTATTTCATCAATTAGAAACAGAAACAGCTCTTTCAGAGAAGGATTTGGAACAGAGCAGCATAGGAATCACCCACTCCTGAGCCTGAGACCCCAGTGATGGAAAGCACATCAGAGCCCCCTCTGAAGCCAGCAGACAGCCACTCCTGGTTCCTTTAATACTGTCCCATGGCCCTGCTTTTTACCTGTGGCCCAGTATATGTGGTTCCAGAAGGGAAAATACACCTGAGGACAAGTGTTTGTTGTCAAGGTCTGAAAACTTTGATAAGTTCTACTAGGTTGTTCAGCATTTCCCCCCTTTAATCAATACCTCACTTAATGCCCTAGCATTTCACAGCCTGAGAATCAATTATCATAAGGAGAAATGACCTGTATTTCATGTCAGTTCATCCTCTTTCATAGGGGAAAATACTGTCAGATTTAAAGACAGTATTATCATTGGACCATTAAAATAAAACCGGTTTTCTCCTGTTTTATGATGAGAAAAGCTCCCTCCCTTCTCTTTGGAAAGGGAGACAACCCCCCCCCTCTCAGATTTAGAGATATCCTTGTTGAAATTCTCAGAAGCAACCACTTTATGTGGCCATGCAGATGTGGTCGAGTCATACCAAACAAACTCCTCGCCAAGCAGCCCATTTAAAGCTAGGAAAGGACCCCCGACCCCGAGTCAGCCAAGAAGGAAGAAGTATTTGTGTCTGATGGGCTTGGAGAACCTGCCCATCTGATGGGCCAACTGATGCCTACAGATGCCTGAGGAGATGAGAGGCAGGAGTTCTAAAATTGAAAATTGCACAGTTTCCTCAGAAACATTACAAGAGGAAAGTAACAAATAATCGTGATTTGCTACAAGTCTGTCTTTCTGGTCCATAAAGTATCATTTGTGATGACTTAGAAGGCCAAAAACTTCTCTCTTGCTGACAATAATTGGAAATAATCTGGAATGTTTTTTAGGACAGGAGATGATGGAAAAGGCCTTGGAAGCAATGGCATGGCAGACTTCCATCCCCATCAGAAGTCCCCATTCATTAAATGTATACCATACAGAAGATGTAACCAAACCTTAGGTTGAAGGAAAACAAGTAACCCCTATCCACATCAAGTGACTCTTTCTATACAGACATGTAGATATAAAGAAAATTTTATTTTAGAACTTGTACTAAACAGTATTACCAGTAGCTGGATTTGGATCTTAGTTCAACTTTATTAGAATGGAAAGCATCCTTCCTTTTTGTTTTGCCCTTTTAATGACACTGCCAGGGCCAGATAAACAGTACCACCCAGACTGATTTGGGCTCATTTTCACTTTAAGGAAAAAAATGTTGCTTTATATGGGGAAATTAATATTTTACCACATCTAGAGAAACTGTATTCAAAACAAGGAATAAATGAATATATCTCAATGAAAAAATGCTGTTTCTTAGTATTTTTATTAATAATCTGGTAAAGGACATAAAGCGTTGAATATGTATTATTCAAAGACCCAGAACTCCAAAGCTTGAATAAAGTGTTTATTAAAAAAATGATAGTGAATGTGACCTAACACTGGTAATTCATGTCATTTTTTACATTAGCTTCCAAAAATTTCATTAGCATGCGATTTTCACATAAAATTATAAATGCATCCCCAACATATAAACAAGATACATGAGGGTTTCACTGATGAAATGGAACTGGACTCACCACACTCACCCAACTGTCCACAACTCAGAACCCTCTTCAAAACAAACTCTGGAAACCATTACCCCAAACAATGAAAGAGGCTGACAGTATAATAGGCTGAAAAGAATATTTAAATTAGTGCTTTATCTATTATTATATTGTTCAGTGGATATGGAAAAGTAGCAAAAATTAGCTAAAGAACAGATCTGAGAACCTGAAAAAGACTAATGTGAAGAACAGGAGTTTATTTTAATCTGACAGTATTGTTTAGGGGGCTTTTAAGAATAGTTTCAGGCCCAGTATTTATGTCATTAGCCTCCCAGAAATAAATTGCAACCAGGCAGATATTTACAAATTGGCCTGGCTGTAGGACAATACATACATACAAGTGTGATGGGATCTGGTATCAGCTGAGATTGGATTTGGTGATAGGCAAGTTTGGATTTGGTTTAAAAAAATACATAGTTGTATCTGGTGTTGGGTGTGGCTGTTTGATGCAGAATGAGGCTGAATTTAGTATTGGGTATGGCTGGATTTGGTGCAGAATGAGGTTATGTTTAGTGTAGAGTGAGGTTGGATATGGTGTTGGGTATGATTAATTTTGCCGTTGGGTGTGGGTGAATTTGGTATTGGGTATGGCTGGATTTGGTGTTGATATGACTGGATTTGGTATTAGGTATGATTGTATTTGGTGTAGAATGAGGTTGGATATGGTGTTGGGTGTGGCTGGATTTGGCGTTTGGATGGTTGGATATGGTGCCCTCCGATGGAAGATAGGTACTCATTTGGCTTAACTTCTGAAGTCACTCCCATTGATTCCACATAGGTGTTGGACGGCAGGTACCACAAAAGCCTCCCAGAGGTACTGCTCGAGGCCCACCTCAGCTAGTGCTTCCCCCGCCCCCGCCATATCCTCCTCCTGATACAGATGTAGCGGAGCCTCTCAGCTTGCCCGGGGAAGGTGCTGGTTCCGAGGCCTCAGAACTGAGACCCAAACGTATGTGCCTCTTGTCTCCATTCAAACTGTGTGTTGAGTGTTAATCTCTCTCATCACTACTGGTTTTGTGGATGGATTTCCAGACTTTCCATTCTTGCCTTTGAATGTCTGTGCCTTTCTTTCCCAACTTTTCCTCTAAATGCTCAATGCAATGTGTCTGACTTCACAGAGAATGCTCTCCAAATGCCATGAAGATGCCCATAGCAAGGATTTTACCAGTCAGTTTTTATATCTGTGGTTAGACTTAAGTTATGCTTTGTGGGTGGAAACAGTCAGCAGGGAGCTAATATTCCTCACAATAGAAGTAACCTCAGAAAGTCTGTAGAGGAAGAATTGTTTGGGATTTTGTTAGAAGGCTCACCGTGAGTGCACACAATAATATTGTACCCAAGAGCTGGGAGGATTAGTTTATAAGTCAGCCTTGAACTTCATGGCCAGCAGCCCAGCATTCTGCTTTTCTGAAGGAAAAGAAACTGAGGGACCAGAAGGGGAAACTGTGTGAGTCCAACAAAAGCCAAAATAATAGTTCTATTTTGCTTCTACATCCTAGCACACCCTGAGATGGGAGTTTTCTTAGTTTCTTGGGATTTCTTTTGAACTTTAATAAGTACTATATACGGCCTTCTGCCTCCTGGTGGGTAATAGTTTTATACAATGAAATATATATATTCAGATGGCATCACATGCATGTCAGGCCTATGCTTGTCCTCCTTCAGTATGTCTCAGCCATGTGGTGTCACTTCTTTTTAAAGCCAGCACCTGGAGAGTATAGATTCTGTACACTGTTCATGGTGGTGAATTACAATAAATGTAGAACATTCCAACTGGGGCAAGTGTATTATACTTTTATATATACTTATGTACCTAAACATGAAAGATCCACCACTGAAGAATTTAAGAATTAAGTTGTCTGGTTGTGTAAATTTACCCTGATGCAAGTCCTGATAAGTAATTATCAAATAAAACTAATTCCTACCCTTAAAAAAAAAATAAAAATAAAGCCAGCACCTGGACTGCATTTTCCAAAAAGTGTGACATCACATGGCCATAGCCCTGTGACCAGCTGATTGATGCCCATGTAAGTTTGTACAACCCCATGGTGAGAAAGTTCATACCTCTCTGCCATTGGACTATCTTATCTTTTTCTGTCTTCTTTGGAAATGATGAATAGCTCTAGCTGCCTGCTGGCTTCTGGGTAGAGAAGATAATTGTTGGCTTACTTATTACTTTCTCGAGGCAAAATAATCCTGATTTATTTATCTTTCTCCACAAATACTTATTTTACATCCTTCAGATACTTTTGATCATCTTGACATTGGAGATGCTTTTGAATGGAAATGAATTGTTGTAAGGTATTCAACAATTAAGGATTAATTAGACATACCAGTCAAAAAGATGACAGCTGTGGTATAGCTGACTCCAGAATTATTTAATCTTTGAAGAGAGTAGTGTTTTAAGCCATCTACACCAAGGCCACATGCTTTCAGTGGCCACCCTGGTGGCTGCTATCCTCACCCATAGCATCTCCTCCTTGGGGACAAGTGAGAGAGCAGTTGCTGAATGAAAAGAGTAGAGCTTATTATAGCCACTGGTAATCGAGAGTCAGCCACAGGATCCATATCTTTTGGTCTGTTTGGGATGGAGCAGCCCAGCATAAGACCTAGAACACTTTCTCACATCTGACTTCATGTGGATTCATAAGTGCCAGCTTTCTCCCCAGCCTCCCTCTATTTGGGGAAGCTTTCTCCGGCATCTGTGGTGTTGTGAAGGCATTTTCTACCTGCCATCAGATTTTCCAAGAGGTCTGAGTGGAGAGTGGAACTAAGCAGCAGGTGAAAGACCAGTTTCTCTTTATTCTTGTCTGGGGACCCCATTTCCCCACTTATGCCCACTGACAACTCTCTGCCTGAGTTTATTTCCCTGGCTGGGTACATGTCACGTGGGACTTCCTTTGCCCTCCTTGTCACAATTCACATATCCCCTCCTCCTTCCTCTAATGCCCATGGAGATGCTCATAATAGAGTGAAGAAGAACAAGAGATCTAGAGAGGAGATGACCCCTGAGGTTTTAGAGGGCAATGTCCTACTCTGAACCCAGTCCAATAGCTTGGGGGTAGCTGGGGTTCAATCAAAGTTTCTCCTTCTTCCCCCTGCCCCTGTGTCCTGGCTGCTGTGAATTAGAATTCCATACATCCAACCTGGAGCTTTTTTCTTACCTAATTAGTGGAACTGGCCTGCCCATTGTTTACAGAATAAAAACTGGGATGGCCTGCCCAGCCAGGCAGTATGCAACTTGACTTCTTTGATTCAGGACTTAAGAATAGTTCAGGAAAATGAACCCTCTGTGTTGTTTGTTTATTTATTTATTTATTTTCCATGGTGCTGAGATCTTTGTACTCCTTTCATCTTTCTTGACAGAGGCATAGGTGCCTGACATAAACAATCGAGTGTGAATTGTGTTCATGTCATTTGCATCCCATGTCCCAATTAGACAAGTATTTTTGGCTATGTCCAAGTGCTATATAGAAAAATGTTTATACCAGCTACAAGCTCTTCCATACCACCTCTCAAATTCAATTTTAAGACTGTGTTCCTAATAAAGAGATTCCATGTTCCTAGTGGGACCTTCCCCTGAAGTACCATGAAGGCTGGACAATCCAGCAGGAATCCCACGTAAAAGGTCTCATGTGAGTCCCACTGTAAGTGATTCAGTGGGATTTCTCTTTATAGGATCTCAGACCCTGAGTCTTGCCCCATTTGTCACCTGAACTTTTCTTACACTATGCTAGAACTCCCAGGGAACACCTATAGCTTTCGTGCATCCATTCTGATCTATACAAATGGAATACATCACTTAGGTTAATAAAATAAGAAAATACACTTTCTTGAAACCAATAAGCACAGCTGACCTTCATACAATGAAAAGATGCAAAGAACTAGTGGAGAACAGATTTGTACACAGGTGTTAGAAGGTGATGGGAGACATGAAGTCAGTCCTCAGAACTCCATCCACCCTGCATTTTGCGTCTCCTGCTCTGTTCCAGATGTACCTTCATCCCCTCCCTGACATCTGGGATCTTGACCCAGTCCCAGTCCTGAGGTGTTTGCTGGCCACTGCCTGCCATTCCTCTTGGGAACAGCCTTCTGCAAGCCTTCTTAAGAACTCAGCTGAGGACAAACCCCTCATTTCCATTTCAGTGCTTAAATCATTATCAGTACTTGACCAACACTTACCTGAAACCAAGGTAAAATGGAGAAGATTGTGTTCAGTTCCCATATGTCGGGAACTTTTTGAACAAATGTATTGTTTGTATTCAGGAGTTATAGAAGAGACAGAATAGTCATGCACTAATATGTGTTTGGCTGTAAGAGACCACCTGTCCATAGCCTGTTCTCCAGCCTACCCTAGACAGACCCAGCCTGAATATATGCTCCAGCCACAGTTAAGCAGACTCTGTGCACACTCTGCTGCCATCTCAGGAAATCATCTTTGGCAAAACCTGCCAATTTTCCCCATTCTGAATTTCTCTTATCATCCTCTAGGCATTTATCATTTACTTATCATTCTGTATTACATGCACCTGTTAGATGCCTCTTCCATGAGTTTAGTTACTTGGAGGCTTTAAGATTCATTCCTATTTGTATCTGTGATTCAGATTGGTGCCTGACACATGGTATATATTCAATAAAGAAATGTTACAGAATATGTCTCGTTATGTGAATCTTAAGTATCAAATACTATTCCATTCTACATCATTAAACTGAGAAGATGTGTGCTAGGCTAAAAGGCATCCAGTACCAGGATTTTAGGTCTATCTATAGGATGCCCTCAATATTCTCAACATTACAAAAGACTTGTTACAGTTACATTGAGAAAGAGTGAAGAGTTCAGTGGAATTCAACATACCAAACTTGGCTTCTTTCTTCTTTAGTTGGTTCCTAATTCTTTGGTTGTATGTGGGCACCTCCCATGTTCACCCTGTAGTACAACCCTCTCCCCTTGAACACTGGCCTTAGTGACTCATGTCTAAGGAATCCAATGTGGTAGAGTACTAGGAAGTCACTTGCCACTTCCAGAATAATGAGAAGAGAGACAGACAGTGGCTTCTATCTTGGGCACCCCCTCTTATTTGCTTACTCTGATGAAAGTCAGATATCATGTTGGGTCTGTTTTCTGGAGTCCTGCATGGCAAGGAACTGAGAGAGATTCTGGTCAAAGGCCAATGAGGAACTGAGACCCTCAATCTACTGACCCTTTGGATGGAGTCCTGCCAACAGTCATTCAAATCAGGATGCAAGCAGATCACTCCCCAGCAGAGCCTTCAAGGAGACCACAGCCCTGGTGGATGCCTTGATTGCAGCCTTGTGGGAGACATGGGTCAGAGGCCCTAGCTAAGCTGTTCCTAGCATCCAGACCTACAGGACCCATGAGATGATATTTGCTTGTTTTAAGCCTTCAAGGATTGGGGCAATTTATTCTGGGGCAATTTTATTATAAAAGAAACCCATCCCAAACCTATTTCTTTTCTTTTCTTTTCTTTTTATTTTTAGTTTTTGGTGGACACAACATCTTTGTATGTGGTGCTGAGGATCGAACCTGGGCTGCATGCATGCCAGGCGAGCATGCTACTGCTTAGCCACATCCCCAGCCCCCCAAACCTATTTCAACAATGAAGGAATATCTTACCATATGCAATCCCAGAGTATGGAAGACTTCAGTATGAGTTGAATCTGAAGCCTAAATTCGTCAGCAAGGATCTATGTTCTTTCTTTCTCTCCATATTATCTTTGAGGTTAGCTTCCTCTTCAAGCTGGAAGAAGGGAATCTGTGACTGTTCTGTGTCATATCCAGATACCACAATTTCCAGAGACTGTCTCTTCTAATCATTTCATAGTAAGAAGGAAATCATTCCTAGAAACTTTACTGAAAGGTTTCTCCCATGTCTCATTGACCAAAACTGGGCCATCCACTGACCCAATTCCTGGCAAGAATGGAGGCATTGTAGATAAGCCAGGTCCATCTTGACAGGTGGGGATGGGGTCAGTTCTCCCTCAGGTATGGATATTGCTGGTCAACTCTGGATCAGCATTAATTGGGAAGTGTAGGAAAGGTATGCTGTGATCATAGCTAGCAGTGTCCACCAAACTAGACGAGAACTTCAGTTTGGTTTAGTCTGGAGATCATAAGACTTGCCATGAGTAGGTACAGAGAAGGGATGGTATACCAACAGTGAAGAGCAGGTGGATAGCTGGGCTCAAGGACAGTACAGTCAAGCATCTAAGTATCAAAAATCACTGGGGAATGTTCTTCTTGAGGGACACTTTCAGTGCATGCCTGACTTCAACCCACATTTCTCATTTTTTGCTTTTACAGACCAGAAAAACTATAGAAAAATTCTCCTAGTGTTAAGATACAATGATTCCCCACCATCACCACTTAATCTGTTTCATCTTCCATAGTTTCATTTACCCAGTCAACCAGAGTTGGAAAATATTAAATGGAAGATTCCAGAAATAAACGATTCATGCATTTTAAATCATGCATTACTCTAAGGAGTGTGATAAAATCTCTCACCATCCAGCTCCATCCGCCCCAGGACATAAATGAATTAACCAAGCCTGTCCACACTGTAATACCCACTGTATATGCTACAATAATGGATCAATAGTAATTTAGTAGTCAGGGTATTGCAGTTCTTGTGTTCAAGTCACCCTTATTTTACTTAGTAATGGCCCCAAAGTGCAAGAGTAAATATGTGGCAATTCAGATATGCTTCATAATTTTAAGTGTAAAGGTAAAAATTCTTAACTTAATAAGAAAACGTATCACAGGCTGAGGATGCTAAGCTCAGGGGTAAGAATGAGTCATACTATTTATAGAGTTTAATACTATCTGTGTTTTCAGGAATCTGCTGCAGGTCATAGATGGGGAAAACTACTAACTATATGCTTAATTAGTAAATAGAGACTAAAGGTCTGGGTTTTTGATAATCTTAGTAATAAAAAGGTAACAAAATAGTGTTGGTGAAGTTCCATGTTCAGCTTAGGAGACTTCAGAACCCTGAATCTCACTTAAAATTACTTTCTTCTGTTACAAGCATAATTTTATGTCTTCAAAAGTAATTTTATTGTAGAATTCTTTGGCTTTTTTAAAGCTAATTTAGGGCAAGTGTGAAGTTGTGTGTGCCTAAAAATCAAGACCTGGATCTGTGCCTTGGTTTATGTAGCATTGAGGTTCCTTTTGCATGGTCCATGCTGTCTGCTTCTTCCTGGTCAAGACAACCTGTAGATTGAGTTGGTAAACCCTTTTTACATTTTGCACATGTAAAAGAAGATGATTAAGCTATTTAACCTCTCAGTCTTGTGGCATGAAGATCATCCTTGATGGGCTTCAGAACTGCATGTGAAGTTTTTCAGCATAATTGTAAGAACAATGCAGTAATGGCTCTCTGCTCTCTAGTCTTTAATTTTTTTGCTTCTTATTAATAAGCTTTCATACTAAACTTATAGATATCTAACCGTATACTTAAGTGCCTTCTATGCATGTCAAAACCAATAGAATTATGTGCATTTGGATCTTGCCCCATTATTTTCTAATCAACTTGCTTTCTGCTGACATTTGATTTCAGACAAACATTCATTGTGAATCACAATAATGGAACCTATCCCATTAACTGCATTGAATTGTTTGTTTACACGATTTACAGTTCTGTTTATAATTAGGCTATTAACAAATTGTCAATCACTTATGCCAATCAGAGGACCCTGGGGATTTAAAAATCAATGCATATGGAGCTCAAATTGCAGATCTTGATTTGCTTTAAATTTAAAAAATTGAACTATCCAATGACTGTCATTTTCTTACATATTTTCCTATACCAGGCTTGAGTAAATAAATCTTTCTTTGGGTGGACATTTGTTGGGAAATTGACAAAGGATTGTGAGAGCATAGAGAAGAGATAGGTCATTTTCTCCTATGATCAGCACTGACACAGCCAACCATCGTGCTTTTTCTGAATGATTGATTTTAAATTTGCAAACAGGTGTCCCAGTCTAAAGAACTTTAAAGAAATTCTAAAATATGGCAATAAGATAGGAGAAAAGAGCTGCCACTTTTTAATTAGAAAATGATGATTTTAGTTCAATTAGTGCAAAATTAAAATAATAACAATAATTCACCTTTTAGGCAAGTGATCCAGCAGAGGATCTAAGAACTAGAAAACTTTAGGCCACACTTAGGTAGTTCACTGGCACAGTGTCTAAATAAACTCTGTACTCTAGGACCAGATGCTCAGTAAGGATGACTGGCTCAGTGAACAGCCATGGGTTTCCTTATCCGAGAGCATAAAATGGGAGAAGATAGAGCAGGGATTTGGCAAACATTCTTAAACTTGGTCCAGTCTTCTAAAGTCATCTAAGATCTTATTCTAAAATTTGAGCCCAAACTAAATACTTTTCCTGTTTCAAAACAAAACAGTTGCTGAGTACAGGCTGCACACCTGTAATCCTAGCAGCTAGGAAAGCTGAAACAAGATGATCACCAAGTTCAAGGCCAGCCTCAACAACTTCAGCACTTAGTGAGACGCTGTCTCAAAATAAAAATTAAAAAAGGTGGGGATGTGGCTCAGTGGTAAAGTACCCCTGGGTTAAATCTCTACTACCAGTAAAAAACAAACCGAAACAAACAAACAAAAACCAATTAATTCTAAAGCTTGTGACATAAACACAACACTGTGGGACTGTTTCTCTTGAAAAGTGGGCTTGAAGCTATAAAGGTGTGTGGAGATCAGAGCAAGTCCAGGGAAGGACTCTTGGTCCTGTCTAGTGTTTATTTGCCACTTCACTGCTCATGGCAAGAGAGCCAGCCATGCAACTGCTCCTGATGCCATGGGAAAAGGCGACCATCCAGAGAAGCAAGAAGCAGACCATGAGCAAGTGGCCCTTTTTATAAAATGTCAGGAAATTGTTAACCATGGGAGCAGTCATTCCCTACTTAGAAGGACATTAGAAAAAAGAGGAACTAAGTTTGTAGCCTGTTACTTTGGGGCCATCAAAATCATCAGAGTCACCTAGTATTGACTGAAGATTGGATGCTACTTAGAAGGGAAGCAATGAAAACTACAATGATGGGGCTGGGGTTGAGGCTCAGTGGCAGAGTGCTTGTCTTGCACATGTGAGGCACTGGGTTTGATCCTCAGCACCACATAAAAATGAATAAACAAAATAAAGATATTGCATCCATCTATTACAAAAAGAAAACTACAATGAATCTGTGTATAACTTTTTTTAAAGAAATTTATTTTTTTCTCATTGTCCCTTTATTTATAAGGTAATATGTCCCTAACGTGAGAAAGAATTAAAGAATTTAGTGACAATTCATGGAATAGACCTGCACTATGCCAGTTCATAAAAGCAGACTGTTAAAACTTTAGGAATTTTGCAACCCAGTTTCTAAACAGGACCATTATTTAAAAGGACATCATATGAGCTTATAATTAAATAAATAATATTAAAAACAATGGTAGCAAATAGTAAAACCTCATCACTTTCAAATTATTTTACTATTTCTATTTTTCACATTATTCACATATTTGAATGTATACAATTCAATATTCCATGTCAGTGAAAATACTAAGGGCTGTAGTAACCATGTGCTACTGTTATAAAGTATAATATTACTACATTTAGTGACTGACATCTATAGCAGGAAATCAACCGTGGAGTAAGAAACTGGAAAAAGTTACAAATCAAGGCTTGATTGTTTTGTTAATTGTCTGGCTATAAAAAAGAGATTGGGAAATGTTAATAATGTAGATGACTATATTACAATGATGTCATATCTGTAGCCTATGCAGTATGAATAGCAAAAAAAAATTGAAGAATTGTTCTTCCATTTTTCAAAAACCATTATGGATTCTACAAAGTCTTCATGTGGTTGACAAATGAGGAAAGTTCCAACATATATCTCCTGTTCATCCTACTCCTTAACATAAACTTAATTTATTGATCTGCATTCATGTTGAAGATACACTTATTTGTCAATAGTAATAACAGATTGGCTATATATAAAAAATTTCACAAGATATAATGAAAGCATTCTATTAGAATCAGTTGGTTATACATAATTCCGTGTTTTCTTATTAGTTGTAAATTTTGTGATTCCCGTCTTTTACATCAGTGAGACTAATACTTCTATTTATACACATTTTTCTAGGTGGCTAGTTACTATTTACTAGCATGCCACTGCAAAGGAATAACAAACATAAACAGAAATGCTTCAAAGCAGTAAAATTGTTTAAAGTGAGAACAATTTTTTTTTTATTTTCATAAGTTAATCGAGCTTTTAAGTTGACAAAAATGATGTCTGTGTCTCTTGAAGCTTTTACTTGCAGCATAAAGTCAAGTTAGGCATAAAACCTTTTTTTTAATATCAAGAGTTACAAGAATTTATTTCTAGGTTCATGTAAGTTTAAGTTTTTCTCAGAAATGAGGCATGGACATCATGATTTTTCAAATATGGTTCAAAGTTTTTATTATGTATCATTACTATATATATATATATATATATATATATATATATATATATATATATGTGTGTGTGTGTGTGTGTTAAAAAATAGTAAGGGCTCAAGAATCAAGCATCTCCTTACTGACAATATTCCTCTAACCTGTGTGTCTTAGGGATTTGTATGCAACACTGTGAATTTAGGCATAGGCCTTCTTTATTTTATTCATTTTTTCCCCAGGCCTTCAAAAACTTAATGCCACTTCTGTGTGATGATGTTTTCTTCATACCATGGGCCAGTCTCCCACTAGACAAAAGAGCAGGACTGCAGAGGACCTTGCTCCTTAAAAACCATGAATCTCAACATGCAGGTGATGTCTATCTCAAACCCAGTAGATCAATAGTAGTCTCAAAGTTTATACTTGAATCCTGCTCACTGTGACATAATTAGGATGGGGCATATTGATCTGATACTGAGGGCATTGTGAAACAGTGTTATCTATTTTTCCTTAGAATTGTCCAAATAGTATAGGCTTCATTTCAAGAAGTCTACCAGTATCTCTGCCTTTAAAGATTCATATCAAATTCAAAGAATATTATTTAATAATCTGAAAGACTTACAAGGGCTTAAGTGATGACTATGATATAGTTGTTACAGGAGACAGAATTCTATATGATGGATCAATAGGCCCTTTTAACAATGGACCTAGAAAAAGACTAAAAGGAAATGAGAAAACAATGATAATATGATTTGATTGACATAATGCTCTCTATGCAGTGTTAAATCTCCAGAGGCTTGAAGATGAATGATACTGGCACACATTTGTTTCACCACAAGTTTGTGTTCATATTTTGACATCTATTTTCCCCTGCAGTTTATTGCTGTGCATCATTCCCTACTCATGCCAAGCGCTTCTGATGGACAGGCCTCCTCCTGACCCTGACCTTTCCTGGTGTCTCTGCTGTCCTGGCTCTGATGCTGCTATCATTTTCCACCTCTCAGGATAAAAGAGCTCATTTGTACATCCGCAATTTACCTTCTTTAGAATTTACATATAAAGACATAAATTGCAGAGATTTGTTTGGCTGTGGTTCTTTAAAGTAAATTCTAGGTTGATAATATTGACATGTCTGACATTCATAGATACATAGATCTGTTCTTGTGAAGAATATTTCTTCATTTTAACTCATTCTCAATTCATATTCTTCTTTCTAGATATTCTTTTACAGAATTTAGTCTCCATTTTCCTTAAAACTAGATTGTGTCATTAAGTTGCTCAGTGTCATCAATTTGGATAAAGCTGAAATATTCTATCTACATGGTAAAACCAAGTGCCTAAACACATGAACTATAAATACAATTCATGGGAACTCACAACCTGAAATATACACATTGTCCATTCAGGGATACAAAGGGCCCAACTTCTCTGTGTTGTTTTGATTTTCCTATTCTTGTGCACTCCACTATTTGGATAGTTTTCATAATGAAAAAGAGGGATGTGTTTCACTTCATTGATTCATTTTTCACTCATTTACTTACCAAACACTAATTGAGTGCTTACTTGGTGCTAGATATTGTGCCAGTCTTGGGGGAAATAAGAATGAAGAGCATATATGTGGATTTTACTTATCAATGGCTCCTGATACTTGTGGAAAAAAACAAATGATGGTTCCACTTGATACCTGCTGGTCAGAAGGTTTGTACAGGTGGGAAAGGTGCCTGAGGGTATACAGCTTGTTTGTGTAGGGGTGCTGCCAGCTCTTCCTTGGATGCATAATCTCTCTCTATCTCAAGAAAACTGGCCCAGCTACAGAGAACAGTAACCTCAGCAGTCCTAAGGCAGAGTAGGTAAGAATAACATGTGTGAAGCTCTTGCTTGCTTTGATTAACTGCTATTATTATGCAAAGGCACATTTGAACTGGATTGACCTGTCATTTTTCTTTCCAAAAGATTTTTCTAAATGTTATTGCTCAAAGTAAGAAAAAAGAATTTATCTTTTACTTGTAGAACTCCTGTCTGTCTGCTCACAGTGAAGATGTTAGCTAATTACTAGAGGAATTATTACAGCTTATATTAGTATGAATAATAAAGAAATATAAATAGATGTGTATATAATCAATTTAATGCCATGTGTTGTTGAAAAAACAACAGAAATTATTCATCAGGAACAAGTTAGAAAGTGCCTTTTTTCCCACTGAAATAAAGGACTTTTGTCTAATGAGTAGCAGTCACTTGACCTCAAATCATTGAGTGGGGAAAGTCTAAACAAGAAAAGGTTATGTTTACCTAAGTGTTGGGAAAAGCATTGGGATTTATGACCCAAACATTAAAGATGGTCAAAGATTGTATATAATTACAGCAATAAGTATTTATGTAAGAAATAGCTATTATGCTGAGGAGAGATGGCAGCAGAAAATATAAAGACAAAAGATGACACACACCATGGGAAGGTGATAATGCCCATCAAATTATTAGAGAGAGAGAAAGTGTAATGCAAAATATATATATATATATATATATATATATATATATATATATATATATATATATATGAACTCATTGAACCCAGAGGCTATAGATATGTAGGGGGAAAAAACAATTCAACAAAACTAGTCAGTTTACATAGCAGCTATTATTTGACTAATGCTCTCCATTTACTTGATCATAAAGTTCACCAGAGATGTCTTGACAATACCTGACTGATCTCTGGGACCCATCACTTCATGATCCAACTGCAGTTGGGTAAAATTCAAGGCAGTTCAATGATAAAGGCTTATAGATGATAGACGCATGCCAGGTCACTGTGCTAACCAGCATTAGCGTCTTTTAGGAAGCAGACTAATTCAGGAATCATTTTTTCCCCCAAAGCACTTGAATTTCAGAAAGCTTTTTTTTTTTTTAACACAAAATCCATTTCTAATTATTGATCATTTCTTCTGCTGGTAAGTCAACAGAACTATTGGGTTTTTTTCTTCTTAATGTTGCACATGCTATCCAGAAGACATGGTAGTTTCTGTTTCCTGACAAGAGACACACAAGTTAAGCAGACCTGATGACTGGCTTGTATTCATAGAAGTTCATGATATAAAAAAGTTTCCTGGGAAATACCAGTTCTGTAACAAATGCTAAGGTAAAAGAAAAAAAATGACTATATAATATTTTTAAGTATAATTGGCCAAAATTCCTACATATGCCAGCAGGACACAGTGGAATGTGTTGTAATTTCTAAACTGTAATCCAGTTCATATGATGTTTATCTTTTCAATTTTAAATAAACACTCGTAGTTCCATAGATGAAATGATTTGGAGAAATCTTAAAACTGTTCACTCACTGGTATTTCATTTTAGCACTGATTATAATCAATCACACATTGCATCTGTGTTGTCGTGCTTATCAGCTGCTAATTTTCACAGTTTTCATGTTAATTTGGATCTATAATATGATACAGTTTATTCACAATTTTCATAGCTCATGTAATCAGATTCAAAACATTTCTACATGCAACTAACATTTCTCATAACAAAGCAACTTTTCTACAATAGGGATAGGATTATATCTTCTAAAAGTGACATAAGGAGATACAGGCCTTCTAAACATCAAGGTGTCTCCAGTCATCGCCAGCAATTACAAATTGTCCAGGTACAGGAATTAATCCCCCACAGAACACTGGCTTCCTGTCTCCCTCTGAGGGGTGTGTGTGTGTGTGAGAGAGAGAGAACTGTTCCTCCATTCCACCCAAGAAATGTGGAGCAGGGAAAAAAAACTTAAAATAGTTTTACCCCTTGTTAGTCACCATGGTAAGACAACAACAAGCAAACTTCAAACACTTAAGGGAAAAATGAAGCTCTGCACGCTAAATAAAATGAGGCTCATGGGTTAACTGTGTACTTTGAGGTTTTGATGCTTTATTTGTCACCAATAGCAACACAAGATTGGTAACTCATATGCCAAAAACCTTCTTTACTAGAAATTGCGTGATTTAAATCTATTATTACTTCATTTGTCCTATCCTTAAATGCTTTAAAACCCTTCTTTTTTTCATCTCTTAAGAATAGAATTTTATTACTACAAATGAAGCTGTATAAGTCAGAAGGCCATATCTACCTACATTCTTTAGTAAAGAAAAAAAAGAAAGAGGTAGAGGAGAACAACCCAAAAGGAGATTGGAGCTTTGAGATTATTTAGATTGGACATGTTGTTTCCAGGTTGGTATATCTGCTGTAGGACTTAGGGAGGAAAAAAATTTACCAAAACATAAAACCTGAATCAAAATGGAAGAATGGGTTTATATCACTCTTCTTTGACCTATGAGAGGTGAGGGTTTAAGAACAAATACATCCTCATGTTTTGTGTGAATGAGAAGTGGCAACAAAGAATATAAAGGTTTTCTACATCGTACAAGTCATAAATCAAAAGATGAAAATGGATGGCAGATTGGTCTATATAGCCCATAGACATATCCTCTTTGTCCAGTAATTTTGCAAATATTAAAAGTCGGATTTGACTTCAGATGCTGTTTCCTGATAGAATGTTTGTAAAGAGGCTTTCCTATGGGATCATGTCCTTAAATATGGCTGGCAGTGGAAGCTCCCTGCACATGGGCTGGGAGCTCTCCAAGCACTGTAGAATCCATCAATACCCATGGCCCAACACTGACATTGGAGTCTGTTACTCTTGGACTGTTATGTTTCCAGTAAGAGAATTAAGGGGAAAAAGATGATATCTCATGGTTGTGGCTGTAAGTGGACAGAACTTGAAAATAAAGCACAAATGGATAGAGATATAGTTCCAACAGAAGCAAAAGTAGCTCTTGGTGAAATAAGGAATATCTATCTCTAGCCTGTTTCTCTCAGTGGAGTTTGTTGCCCAAGCTCTTGTAGCATTCCATTGGCAACTTCTCTGTCAATCATTTCTTTCTCCCACTCAGTCTTGGACAGGCAGACTTTACACTGTGCCCACAGTGGTGCTCTCCACAGGGCTAGGAAAGGCATGCCCTTCTGTGTTTGGTGGTCTTCTGTTCTGCACTTTCCCATCACAGTCTGTGTGCTTCAGTATAGCATGATCATGCCGAGGGCCAGGTTGTGCTAAGCATGACCTGTCACTCACTGGACACTTGGCCTACCTTTGGAATCTTTGGGCTTACTGACAGAAATATGATGTGTGAAGACTAAGTTAATTAGTTAATTAGTTTAGTGAATATAAAATCATATTAAATGGTTTAAATTGAGAATTTTAGTCTCTAGTTGTGGAATTATACATCCCCATTTCATAATGCAAGTTGAAAGGTAAGAAGGAGATTGATGGGAATTAGAAGGCTTTATGTTCTATTTTTTATATTATAACTTTAACAGCTTTACACACCAAAAAAAAAAAAAAAAACTGTGTGTACAAAGAAAGTCTATAATTTAATGAGTTCTAACACGTGTATCACCCATAATCAAGATAATAAACACATTCATCCCTCAAAAGTTCCTTTTCTCATTTGTAACTGTTTTTAATCTGTATATGTGTTTTTATGCACAAATATATGCAACTATATATACTAACTTATGATAGTATCAGACATCTAATAGGAAAAGTTAGCAAAATATACTTTTTAATGACAAATTCTAAATGAGAACTAAAGCTCCATTATAGCTAACTAAGAAATTGTTTAAATGTGGAATGTTAAGTGATTAAAACTTAGGACCTTAATGATGAAGTTGCATATTGATCTAAGGAGAAGGAAAACTTGCCCCAGCATGCTTGTGGTCTGAGCAGTAGTCTGAAAGCATTATTTGTGAAATGAAAATGTGGATATGTGAGCTCACACTCATGACATTGACCTTTGTCCCCCTGTCCAAGTTTTCCAGAGGAAACAAAAGACTGTTCTCAACAGCATCATTTTCTACGGCTGAAGAGGCATGATTGTGTTAAACCTACATCATCCACATCTTTGCTGCCCTAGACCAGTTTGGAAACGGCTCACTAGGGAACTGGCTGCCCATCTAGGAATAGGCAGGAGCAGGTGTCAGGACAGTGTCCTCCCAAGCTCCACAGCAGTGGGCCAGCTCCACGTGAACCCTCACTCCCTCTGGGCTGGGTTTGCAGGAAGCTAAATGGAGTGTTAAGGGAATGCATCTTCTTGGGTAACAAGTGGCGCTAATTGCATATTTTAACCACCAGGGGGAGCCCTGGTTATCCCATTGATGGACAGCGTTGAAGAGAATGGACACAAAGGTACAAATAAATAAACATCAAGGCTTTGCCGATGTACCCATGTTATGCAGCAATCAGTAACATGAAAAGTGTGCTGCGTGACTACAATCATAGGATTTGAGCCCTCTCAGTTTACAAAGAAGGAAAAACGAGGCCAGAAGTATCTAGTGACTTGTCTAAAATCACAAAGCTAAGTCCGTGCTTAGATTGGCAGACTCTTCACCCACTGTTGCTAGTGGATTCAAGGAAGGATGTATGTGTATTCATGTATCCATCCACATACACGTATATATCATTTTAACACATGGTACATGCATATACACATATACTTGTGTGCATTGTGTATGCAAGTATGCCTGCATACACAGTGTTCCAGTGTACATTTATATAATTTGTATAAATGTATACACACACATATTATGCACACATGCACATGCATACAGCACATGTGCATACATGTGTGCAGTGCATAAACGTGCATATGCCTGGGTGAATAGATGTTCACACATGTACATGCACACACACATAATGTGCACACATGCGTACATATGTACAATGTTTGTGCACATGCACACGAAAACGTGTAAGGTAAATACAGTGCATGGTGTACTTGGTGCTGCAAGTCCAGCCCCACTCGCATGCACACAAGATGTTCCTGTACCTAGTATTTGGTTTATGGATTGGCAAGCTTTGTAGAGACTGTGAACTTATCTACTTAGCCCTCTCACAAATCATTGCCAGACTCCTTTTTTGGTGCCTTACCACTGGGAAGAGGATTGAAATTGGGGAGAACACACTCAAACTATCAAAATGGATAGTGGGTAGGGCAGAAACCCTGTTATATTGTATTAGTGAACTCTGGCCTCATCACTCATCTCCAACCATGAATTTCCATCAGCATCCCTCTGGCTGTCTAAGTCAGAAAATGCCTATTCATGCAGGCCTCTGTGCCCATGCTGTCATCATGGGGTTGCAAGGAGGATATGATTGGAGAGGGCCAGGGCTCTTAGTCATCATGGTTTTATCACTGGCAAAGGGAAAGCAAGAGGTGATAATGGCTAAAACTGTCCCCTGTGCTTTTTTATGGTTTAACCCTTGAATCTGTATCACAATCCTCTAAGATTGGTACTATTATCTTCCTTATTTTACAAGTAAGAAAAATAGGGCAGAGAGACAATAAGATATTAATCTGAGGCCAAAAGCAAGTTAATCCTTAAGCCAGGACTCACCCCTTGCCAGTCTTGCCCTGCATACTTGCTTAACTTCTATTCTACCTGCTTCCTTCCCTGTGTCCCGCTCAGTAAATAGGCAGGTGCTGCCATGCTCCCACACAGTGTCTGCTCTCACTTCCCCAGGAGCCTTCACTGTGGCCACAGAGAGAGAACATGGAGGACCGTAAGCCTTGTTGGAGCTGTGCGCAGTGGTCTCCTGTCACATGAGACGCTCACCCCACTGAGTCAATAGTCACCACCTGAATGTTTATTAAAACCCCAGCTAACAGCAAATGCAGGGCTGAGCAGAAACACCAGGAAGAAGGCCTGACACCAGAGGGGAGGTCAGAGACCTCAAAAAGATTCTGGTGGTCCCCACACATCAATGCCTCTTGAGACCAGACACTATGCTGGTCTGTTTAATTACTTTAATGTGTTCTTCACAGAAACACTGTGCACTGATGGCTTGCTGGGACTGCGATAACATAATATGACAGAATACTCCAAGTGGCTCAGACAGCAGATATTTATTACCTCCCGGGTCTAGAGGCTGGAAGTCCAAGATCAAGGCATCGGCAGGACTGGCTCTTTCTGAGACCTCTCTGGTTGGCTTATAGTCAGCATCTTCTTGTATCCTCACAGGATCCTCTCTCTGTGGACATCTGTGTTTTGATCTCTTTTTGTTCTAAGGACACCAGTCATATTGGATAAGGGACCATCCTCATGGCCTCATTTTAACTCAGACCCTACCCATGTAATGTTCTATTCTGAATTTACTAGGGGTTCAGACCTCAAACTGTGAATTTAGGGGAACACGATTCAGTCATAACAACTGTGGTGTATTATCCCTGGGTTGCTGAGGAGATGACAGAGCTTGGAGACCATATGATTTATCCAAGCAGAAGCAGAACAGCACTGGACTCTGACTCTGGGGCTCCAGCCCCACTTGATGCCTGCACACTGCCCCTTCCCAGCAAGCAGTACTGATTTTGACCAAAGTCATCCATTGACCATGCTGTCCTGCCCATGATATGGTCACCTGTTCTGTGTGCAACCTGTCTTTGCCCCAATTATTAATGCTATCTTTGTCCCACAGTTTATGGAGTATCTATAGTCCTGATAAGACTCATGAGCTTGTTTCTGATTCTCACCTCTGCCAGGCAGGGCAAAGCCAAGAATTCCCATAAGACACACTTTGACTGAGGATAAGTGAGGGCTGTACTTTTCTACAAAGTGCCAGGATCAAGGGTTCCTGTTTGTTGTCTCTCCTTTTCCCTACATACCTCTCAGCCTTCATATGGATCTTTTAAGCATTTGGGAATACATGTGCACACTTACACCCAAGTGTGTGCATGCACACACACAAATGAAACCTGTCTTGTGTTCTAGCTACATCAGAACTATTGGGGCTTTGGAGACCATTTATTTATTAATAAACCCAGCATTCATCATTTATTTTCTCTTTATCCTCTGTATGTGTGTTAGAGTTCTGTGAAGATCTTTCATATGTATGGAGTTCTAAATGTTCCTCCTGAAATCACAGTTATTCACACCATGCTAGTGTAATGAATTCTATCTATCTTACAGTTTGCCATATTGTCACTGGTTTCTCCCAGCTAATAGGGCTTCTGAGGAAACAGAGCCCAAATATTAACCATTAACCAGAGATCATGCTACAGACCTTCCAGGCAGATGGGCTCAGGAGACTCTGCTCCAAGACCTGGGCAGCCTCTGTGTTTTGCTGAGCTTTGTTTTGCTTGACCTATGCAAGCCTTCTTATATTGTTTGAATAAGCTGCTGGATCAGCTAGTATTGCTTTTTCCTATTATATTTTTAAAATAACATAAAATGCTATGTGCAGTGGCATATGCTGTAATTCCAGCTACTCAGGAGGCTGAGGCCAAAGGATCACAAGTTTGAGGCCAGCCTCAGCAATTTAGCAAGACTGTATCTCACAATAAAAATTACAAAGGACTGGGAATGTAGCTCAGTGGTAGGGGGCCCTGGGTTCAATCCCCAGTACCATTAAAAATAATAACAATAATTATGATAACAAAAAAGTTCAAAATTAACCATTTTCAAACAGTTCAGTGGTGTTAAGTATATTCACATTGTTTGTGTAACAGATCTCCAGCTTTTCATCATTTTCGATATCTGAAATTCTATACCCATTAAACCACAAGTCCCCTTTGCTCCCTTCCCCAACAAATGGTAACCACAATTCCGCTTTCTGTTCCTAAAAGTTTGATGACTTCATACCTCATGTAAATGGAAATCATACACAGTTTGTTTTTTGGTGATTGACTCATTTCTCTTAGCATGATGTCTTCAAGTGTGATAGCATAAAACAGAATCCCCTTCTTTTTTAAGGCTGAATAATATTCCATTGTATGTATATACCACATTTTCATTATCTGCTCATCCAGTGATTGACATTTGTTTCCACCTCTTGGTTGTTGTTACTAACGCTGGAATGAATACAGGTGTACAAATATCTCTTTGAGACCCTGCTTTCAATTCTTTGTGATATATACTCAGAAATGGGGTGACTGGTGAATCAATAAATATGTTTTATATGGGGTAAGGGGTAATTCCTGATGTGTTATAGATTCCTGTGACTTCATCTCTAGAGGTTGGGTCAACTGATTTACCCAAAATAAGTCACATGTGAGCTCTTTAAACCAATCACTGTGGCTGAGGAAATACTATGCATTCACGGATCAGTCAACAGCAAGGAGGATGAGATTGCCATGTTTGAATGATCAAGGTCTGCCTCTGGACAACTGAGCTTCTCGTCAAACAGGAGGGGACAGAAAGGATGCTGAGGAATCACAGCCTTGTGTGCTGAAGTACAACATGAGGAACAGGAGAGTAGGCTAGAGTCAGGCTGCTTTACTAAGTTCTTGGCTCTTTTCCTAGATGACCTTGGGTAACTTGCTTGACCTCTCTGTGCCATAGTTTCTTTCTTTTGAAAAGAAAAGTGGTTTCCAGAATTGCACATGCAGATACATATAAAATATTTAGAACAATTTGTAACAGCACTAAACAAATTTTTTATTTTTATTAAAATAAAAATGGCACACTTTTAAATGTAGGTGACTTTATGCATTAAAATTCATCCGACTTCTGTTTTTGAAAGAGAAAGCAACGTCAGTTTGCCTACATGACATCAAGTGTGAGTTATGGTGTAGCTATTCCATATAGATGACCATTGTCACTGCATGTCCCCTCTGGACCCCATCAGGCCACTCCTGGCCCTCAGTCTCTGTCTCTTGCTGATTTCCACAGATCTTTGTAACTGTGCCAGTTGGTGTTCCCTAATTTAGTTAAAGTGGAGAGATGAAGGAATTCAACCCCTCATTTTAAAAGATCAGGAAAAAAAAGATAGGCTCTTTTGTTGTCAAATTAGCCTTAAATAAAATGTTTAATTTTCTCCTTCATATCCCCTCCTGAGTGATGGCAGGACTATTTTTGTCTTCTTCCTTTTTTATCCAATATGAAATAATCGTGCTTATCACCTTTGAGATGTCTCTTAAAATACATCCTGGAGCAGCTCATAAACGTGAAATGCCCAATACCTGTGGAACCCCTCACCTTCTCAGGGGTGTGCCTCTCACTATTTTAGTGGCTGCTGGTCCTAGGCAAGGATGGAAGTCAGTACCACTGTATATACTTCTCCCTATGCCCCAGAGATGTCCACAGATGTCTCAGTGCCTCCTCTAGGACAGCCCAGCCAGGCCCACAGGCCTGCCCCTGTCACCACCTCCCAGAGCAAGCCCCGGTGCTGGCCAGGCATGAAGCTGACAGATAGGCTCAGAGCTGCCTCAGACAGTGCATTGAGCCATGGCCCTGGCTGACAAGGGAAAGGTCATTTTCTCTTCCAGCCCTGCAGATTACATTTCCATGTGATGATGAGACACAGAAGTAAATACGCCTGGTGTCGTCTGGGAACACTTCAGTCAGTGAGGCTGCTCTTAAACCAGCCCAGTGTAGTTGAGACACTTGGAGCCACTGCCCCTTGGCCACTTCAGAGAAACCACTGCTGCTAACTCGAAGCCCCTCCCTAAGCCCCAGCAGACAAGCTTAGTGCCTCCACAAGGAGGCTCAGACTTAAGCCTTTGTCTTATAGTCTTGCTATGCTACAGGGTCTGACCCAGAACTCAGGATTAAGGAAGCTGCAAAGAGGCAGCTGTGACTTTAAGGAAGTTTCCCTGGATGGGGTTCCTGCCACCTTACAGAACAAATTCCAAAGGAAGGGAGAAAGGAAAGGAAAGAAGGAAGGAAGGGAGGGGAAAAAAGAAAGGAAAATGAGCTCTGTGGTTATGCCATTCCAAAAATCCATGCTGGATCTGCTCTCAGAGTTGCGTACTGCAATGCTATTTTTTGTTTGTTTGTTATTTCAATGCTGGGGTGGAACCCAGGGCCTCACAAATTCTAGGCAAGCAATCTATCACTGAGCTATATCCCCAGACCCTAGGAAAGCTAATTTAGTAGATTTAAAGTAATGAGAAATCAGACTATTGCTAAATGTATCTTTCTGAACAATTTCAAAGCATGGAAAGATAATAAAGGGTGTTTTATTTTTAAAGGGTATTTTAATGCTCCTTACAGTTTAGCCCTAAAGGCATAAATAGAATCCTTGGGATCCACAGAGAATTTGTTCCAGAACACCCACGAATACCAAACTCTGTGGATACTCAAGTTGGTGCAGTATTTGCATATAACCTACACAATCCTCCCATATACTTTACATCATCTCTAGGCTTATAATACTTAATACAACTTAAGTACTATTAAATATAATTGTTATTTACTTTATTGGTTGGGGTGATATGACAAGAAAAATGAAAGTCTGTACAGATACAATTTTTTTTTTTTTTTTAGTATTTTTGATGGATGGTTGGTTGAATACATGTATGTGGAACCCATGAGTATGTGGAGGGTTGACTGTAGCTCTCAGACACACACACACACTCTCTCTCTCTCTCTCTCTCTCTCTCTCTCTCTCTATCTCTATCTCTATCTCTCTCAGAGAGAGAAAATGATAATAGTGATTGCCTTGTGCAATTATGAAGACCAAGAAATCTTACCATCTGCCACGTGCAGGCTGGAGACCCAGAATCATCACTGTTGTGTTTCAGTTTAAGTCCAAAAACAACAAATCAGGAACTTTGATGTCTCAAGGCAGGAATGGATGGATATTCCAGCTCAAACAGAGAGAGTAAATTCAGCTGCCTGCATCATTTTGTTCTGTTTGGTTCTCTACAGATTGGATAATAGCTACCCTCACTGGTGAGGGGCTGCCTTCTTTATATAATCTATCAATTCAAATGCTAATCTCTGCCATAAACAGCCTCACAGACACCCCCAGAAATAATGTCTATCTTACTTATTCCCATCAAACTGACAGATAAAATAACCATCATACACCCACCTCTTATCAGCATGGCACCCATATGCATGTCTTTAAATCATATTTAATCTCCAAATAAAGAGAAAAACAAGGTTATAATTGCAAGAAACATGATACAACTATCCTGCTAACAATTGAAAACACATGAATCTTATCCCCAGAGGAGTAGGTAAAATCCTTGACTAATATTTTCTTTCCCTGATAGCCCATAACATACTGTGATGTAAAATTAATATAACTTACACACTGACATAAAATAAATTTGTTATTTATTAAGGCAATAAGAGAGGAGAGAAAACAGAAGTATTGATTTTGTGTGTATAACATATGTATGTATACACACAAGTATGTTCATGGCAAAGTAAGAAGGAATTATTATGACATTTACAGTCCTCATTTCTGTAACTGGTCGTATGATCATAGCTGGCATTTATAACTGTATTCTCTAGCCCTTCTGTATTCCTCTTCAGCAGGAATCTCAGCTGGTCATCATTCTTCACCTGATGGGGTGATCCAAACCTTCACTGTTGAAGGGTCTGGGCCATTAGTAGTCCTGCCTGGTTGGGGTTGTAGTTCTCCATTCCCCTTAATCACAGGGCCTGATAAAACTAAGAGATGCCATAAGAGAACTCCTGTGTTCCAGATGCACTCTTCCTTACCTTCACTGTGGCACATTAGTCTGCTTTCCCCTGAGAGGAGCCCAAAGGGGCTGGGTGGCAGCCTTAACTTCCAGTTCAGTTAGATCATTGTTATTTCTACAGACAGAATCATTTTTCCCTTTGAAACGAAGAGCCTTAGATAGCAGAGCATAAGGCCATGGGTCACTTGGAGTGGTAATGGTGAGTGGTACCAAACCCAGTTCCATCCCGTGATTCCTGGAACCCTTAATCCTGGGTATGGGAGAAACAGTACCATATATTAGACACTGATTCAGACCATATATAGCCTTCCAGAGAGCCATGCCCGTTTGCAAAATATTGCCACCTAGTTGGTACTCTCACTGAGTCTTCAAAAAGCCATTCCACAGTTTTTGTTTGTTTTGTTTTGTCTTGTTTTCAGTATCAGGGATTGAACACAGAGGCGCTTAATCACTGAGCCATATTCCCAGCACTTTTCATGTTTTGAGACAGGGTCTCACCAAGTTGCTTAGGGTCTTACTAAATTACTGAGGCTGGCCTCAAACTTGCAATCTTCTTGGGATAACAGGTGTGTGCCACCACACCCAGCCATAGTTCTCCCAAGCTTCAGGATGATAGGGAATGTGGAAAGATAAGTGACTTCCCTGAGCATGGTCCCGTTACCACATTTCATTGCTATCAAGTGAATTCCCTCATCAGAGCGATGCTGTGTGGAATACTGTGATGGTAGATAAGACATTCTGTGAGTCCATAGGTGGTGGCTTTGACAGAAGCAAGTAAGAATGTTTTCTTCCTAGGAACAAGTCCCTTACAGATAGGAGCCTCTGCTATGATAATCATGCAGAAAATGTGACCTATTAAGATGCCTGAGAACATGATGTTCATGTGCTCATGGACTGGGTTTGCGGAAGCACTGGAGTATTCCCTGGTCTGGGACTGACTTTCAGGCAGGCCAGAGTGAAAATATGTGTGTTAAGAGGACTCTGACTTGTGGGAGGCACAAAACAGACTGCAGAGGAGCCGGTCTATAGTGAAGGAGTAGCCTGTGGAGGACCTTTCACGTGCAAATGGGGATTAAGGTCTCCCTTCAAATCCTACTTTGGCAAAAAGTACCTAGGTGGATCTGTATCTGTCTGTCACTCTCTGAATGTGTGAGCAGTGAGTAAAAAGAATGGACCACATGGGGTGATGCAAAGTAGAAAAACTCCAGGGGTTGAAACAAATAGTATAGAGAAGACCACGTTGTAGGGTTATATTTCTCCACTGATTTGATGCTGGTAACAGGTGTAGGATAGTTGGGATGGGAACACACACAGATCAGAGCAGTCCTTTCCCCAACTCCTTGGGTATCTTGCTGGGACTGTCTTGTGTGTTGGACCATTCTAGCCCCTTATCTCCTCCAAGCTTGTTTGAGCTACAGATTATTTCCACCTCCACTGCTTCCTGGGCCTCCCTCCTGGAACCTAGCACTTTCAGGGCTCTCCCTCTCCTCGTCCCCTGGGGAGTGGAAATGTGTCTTCCTCAGGGATAGTTCTCCAGATTCTGAAAGTTGCAGCTTCTGAAATCCCCTCAAGTTAGTTTGTCAGAGTCTTAAGAGATTATGATTGCTAATGGTCATATCTGCCTGTAGACAAATAACAGATTAAAGTAACAATAATGAGATTCATCATTAACAGCCCACATTTCCCAAGTCTTCCATCTATTCCAGGTGCTGTTCTCAGACTTTACTTGCATTATCCATGCAAGCATCTAAATGCCAACTGCTAAATGAGTGATGATCATGAATTTACACCCCCATTTTACAGATGAGAAAGTTAATGCCTGTAGAGACTCAGGTGCTGAAGATCAAAGTGGAATTAGCACAGTGTTTGTCTTGAATCTGTTGAATACAAAGTGAATATGTTAACATGACAATGGGGTGACATGACAATGGGGTGACGTGTGTGGTTTTCTTTACACATGTAAGAAGTTCTATTGTACATGTATCTTTTTGTTTTCACCTTCAAAATGTCCAATGAAAAAAAAAATACCCACGAGAGAAGTATACACTTAAGATTCAATAAACAACCATAGACAATAAATATCCTCCTCAGCTCCAATTTTAGTAATCTTTAATAATGAAGGTCTTTGAACTTTATGCATTGTCATAAGCATCACTATGCTAAGGATTTGTGTGTATATCTTAAAACTTTCTTTCAAAAAAGACGAGGAAGAAAAAGCAACCAAATGTTAACCATAGTTATCTTGAAGATGAGTGATTATTTCTACTTCAGTTATTTGTACTTTCCTTACTTTCTATTCTAGAGGAGAAAAAATAAATTTTACTTTAAAATTAAAAAGAATCCTAACAGAAAAGCACTGGTAAAATTTGATGGCTCTAAACTTAAGTAAAACGGAAGAGGTTGTGGGGAGGCAGGGGTGCTCTTTCAGGAAGGGCAGGGAAAGGGGGTTGCCTTGCCTCCCAAGAAGATGGCATCCAACTTCAAGTTCTTCAGACTGATGCTAAAGTTCTAAGGCTGAGTCTCAACATCTCATGGAGGTTATTTTGGGTATTGGTGGGTTTTGCTGAGGTGAGTGTTTTCTGGCCAATAAAGCCAAGTTATTTTGGGCCACCATAATTGTGAGTTAGACAGGTGGTTTGTGTGTGAAACATTTAATTTACTGGCTGTGTAGTCTGTTGACTTTGGATAAGACTAGAAACAATTCTATACAAGTTTCTCCAAATGATGGGCTCCGATGCTGATCTTGTCATTGTTACAAGCAGATGCACATTACCAAGGCAGGCTGGACATGGGCAAGGAGGGCTCTATGGGAAAATCATGGTGTTACTTTTCATTGTCTTTAGGGTAACCACGCTATAGGATTCAAGTGACCCCTTATTTAGTGATATTGCTGTTTGTGTTTCTCATAAGAGCTCCACTTATAAGCATAGTTATTAGTCACTAACTTTCCTCCACTCTCTTTTTATGGTGTATTAATGTTGTGTGATCTGTAAAATTATTTAGAAAGGGACTTGTCTTAAAACAAGTACCCAATAGAATGTCTTTTCATTATTAAACAACATATATGTTTATTCATCAGTCCAGACCCAGGTAACAGTTTGAATAAGTTGTCTTCACAGTTTTTGCTATTCCATATGTCCCAAACTTCAGGCACTTTATACAAATAATTAATAAAACAAAAATAATAAAATTTGCCAACTAAACTGATGTGACCAAGGTTGCAAGCAGAGGCACTGATGGGAAAATATAGAACATATTGAGACAGACTCCAGTTTTCACTCTGTCATTGTTGAGGGCTTATTTTCCCCAAGTAACTCTTACAAACATCTCTCATGAGTTTTATGACAACAATTCTTCTTCCATTTCTTCCTTTGTTCCTTCCTCCCTTCTCTCCCTTTCTTTTCTCTTCTTTCACAATAGAACAACAAATGCTCCTTGTCTCTCATATCTGGATGCTGGAAGTCCCCTTCTGAAACCTGCAGGAGGAGGACCCTTCTTTGCCTTTTCCACCTTCTGGTGGTCTACTAGTGATCCTGGCTTATAGACCCATCACTCCAGCCCTGCATCTTTGCATGCTGTTCTTGCTGTATGACAGCTTTTCTCACAGCTGTGGCTTCTGAACCTTGCTACTACATCTTGTCCTGTTTCTCCAGTGTCTCAGGATCCCATTTTGCTTTCACTCTGGAGGTGTGCCCCGCTCAGCCCTCCTTCCCCTGGCCCTTCATTACATCCCCAGTATTATTCTTTCTTGGGGGGTAGTGGTACTGGGGTTTGAACTCAGGGGCACTGGATCACATCCCTAGCCCTGTTTTGTATTTTTAATTGATTTTTAAAAATAAATGACATCAGAATGCATTATAATTCATATTAAACATATACAGCACAATTTTTCATATCTCTTGTTGTATATAAAGTATGTTCACACCAATTCCTATCTTCATACATATACTTTGGGTAATGATGTCCATCATATTCCACCATCATTGCTAACCCCCTGCCCCCTCCCTTCTCCTCCCACCCCTCTGCCTTATCTAGAGTTCACCTATTTCTCCCATGCTCCCTCACCCTACCCCATTATGAATCAGTCACCTTATATCAGCACTTGGATGGGAGACCTATTTTGTATTTTATTTAGAGACAGGGTCTCACTGAGTTGCTTAGAGCCTCACTGTTGCTGAGGCTGGGGCTTTGAACTCTCGATCCTCCTGTCTCATCCTCCTGAGCCGCTGGGATTACAGGCATGTGCCACCCTGCCTGGCTCCCAGTATTATTGTTTATTCTTATTTTTAACATTCTTCATAAGTATTCAGGATGTGTTTTGTATTTGTAAGTCACTTCCTCATTCTCTTTTTGAAATTATACTTTCCACAATGAATTATTTCAACTCTACCTGATCTAGGGGAAAATGTTACTTTTAACTCTGTTAAGGGCACATTAGAGTATTTTTAGGGTAATCTTTTACAGTTATCTTCCATGAAATGGTAGATAAATGAAGAGCATAGGAATGGGAAATGATATCTGTTAATATAGGAAAGAGGAAGCATTTCTGCTTTTTGAGAATAGAGAATAAAGATGAATTTTAAAAACTGGTTAGGAAATAGCTGCCTTTGAAATATGGCATGGAAATAGATTTTAGTAAGACGAGGAAAGAAAACTACATGATGATGCAAAGCTTAAATGCAGACTTTTTGTAGCTGCAGCTCAGCTAGAGGAGAAAGAGCGAGCGGCCACTCAGCCTGGGTGAAGTAGAAGGAAGCCCTTCCCAAGTATGCAGGCCAGCAGCATTAGCATGACCCAGAAAAAGAAGAGAAATGTAGTCCTTGTGGAGTGAGAAATCCACAGTGCAGGGGCAGCTGGGCACTCACTACTTTAACAACCTTCTGGGAATTCTGATGCAGGCCAAGTGCAAGAACCATCTTCTAAGAAAACTTAGAATGTTTATGGCCAGTCAGGTGACAAGACCCAGCACCTAAGAGGGATTAGAAGAGCTTTGTTGATTGAGCCTTAACCCTGAGTGGTGCTAGCTCCTCCTCTGTATCATCCATTGCACTGAACCCGTTTTGAGACCTTAGGGAGAGGAATCCAGTCTTATGGATGAAGCCATTAAGAGCTCATGAGGGACCTAGTCTGAGCTAGACAGACACCATATCAAGGTGACAGAAAAGAGACATGTGGGCATTCTGAGTCCAGGGGAGGAATGTGAGCTGGGGCTGAAGGGAAGCTCAGCTTCATGGAGGAGTGGGACTCAGTGCTGCCCTTGGAAGATGAAAGAGAAGTGCGAATACAGGGAACAGCCAATCCTGACATCACAGATGAACTTATTTCTCCTTGAAGTAAGCTTCTATATGACTCTCTCTCTCTCTTCCTCCTGATTCTCTTTCTGTTCCCTGCAGTTACCCTGGTTGCTCCACAGAGGGGAAGAAAGGTTTTGAGCTTCCATAGCCGGCAACCTTCTCCCACAGCTGAAACAGGAAGTCTGGGAGGGGAAATATATTTTAAGTTCAAAGTAAGTTTTGTTTCCTTATACTTCCAGCATATTGTGTTGGATAGCAAATGAGGCAATTATAAGAAAAACGGGCAAGGGAGAGCTGATATGCCTCCAGCTCTAAGGGCCTGGAGGCGTATCCCTTACCTAGGGGCCTCTGTCATTGGCCAGACCAGGGCTGGGACCACCTATATGGCAGAGGTGAAAGAACCCTTATGGGACCCTTCCAGAGGAGTAGAAAGAAGCAGTAACCATCCCAGGGAGATGCCATGAAGAAAAAGTGTCAGAGACACATATCTCTAGGCCACTTAGAAGAGACAAAAGATGATAATATCCTCAATTCAACTGACACTTTTCAGTGTCTCATGTGGCCAGCCACCTATATGACCGAGGCATACTGCGAGAATCTCTTCAGTCTCCAGGAGTGTGAAGATGGCCTGAATGCAAAGATGGGAGACATGGACAAATGGGTATATTTACACTATCAGCTGGAAATGTCCTTGTGTCTGTAGGTTTTATAGATGGTAAAATTTAAGCCATCAATATGGAAATAAAAGGACAGCTAGCCAAGAAAGACTTTGTAATCTATGTTAAATGAAAAGAAAAAAAATTTCCTTATCAATGTTTAATTTGCCTTCAAGACACCTAATAAGATGTTTTTGCAGAAGGGCAGTGCCAATTTTGTCTGTCACCACTGACCCCCACTTTGGGATATAATTGGAAAAGAGGCAGAGGTGTGAGGATGAGAGGGTGAGGAATGTTATGCTGGATGGGGGCTCTCAGGTCGTGACCCTGGGAGGACCCCTGGGAGGTGGAGTGGCACAGGCCATTCTGAACCTGGAATGTCTGAAGTTTAGAGTGGCATTACAGGTCACTTGATGGCTTCTCTGAGACATGGAAGGTGGCAGGTAATGTTGTATCTTCGCCATCACAACAGATACCTAAATTCTTTGTCTAAGAATGCTTATTTCTTTTAGTGGACACGAGAATGTTCATTATTTCATCAAGACTTTAAGTCACATAGTGTGCCTGTGTAAGGAGACTGTCCTTCCAGGGTGAGATACCATACCGCAAACACTCCTCCTTTTTATAATGCCAGGGCTATGGTCACTGAGGACAGCACATTAGCCGGGGAGGGCAGACACACAGGCTTGGTAGTGTGTGTGTGGCTGCTGCAGGTCAGGAAAGAATGGTCTGGCACCTTTCTTTCTTATGAATCAAGAGGATATAATTTGTTTCTAATTTAAGCCACAAGGAATTGCAAAGGTGATTTGAAGCAGCTTTTTTGTGTGTTTCATCAGCATTATTCAAATCTAGAAGAATGTAGAAAAAATATTTTTCTATTACATGTCTGGAAATAAAAATATATCAATGCTCTTGCTGAAACCCACATTTTCCTAAAACATTTAAAAATAAACACCAGTGGAATTCAGAAATATATGTGATAGAAAGGGAGAAAGAAGGGATCTATGCAAGAGTAGTAATAAAAATTTGATTTACTCTCAAACATCCTAGAAACGAAGGCAAAATAGGGGTCAGGGATGACCTGGGTCAAGGAGCCCTCATTTCTTTAATTAAAATGGGGAGAGGGTGAGGTAATGAAGATCTAAATTGGGGGACAGATTAGAAAGATACCTTTGTAAAAGACATTGAGCCCATAATAGATAATATCTTCAAAAACAGTTTTGAATAATGTGCAAAAATGTTCTTATTTGGTTATTTTTATATCAAATTGAGATCAAGAGTAATGGGTGAACTGTACATTATAGAAACTTAATAAAAAGTAGGACATAAACTTGGTTTTCTAGAATTCTAAGAAGAAGAAGAAGAAAAAAAGATAGAACTTGGAGGAAGCTGGGGAAGAAACGTGCAGTATTAGTCTCAAATTGCATGATGATTCACCCGTGCCTCATGGCCATACCTGATCCACTGTCAATTTGAGATTCAAGTCCGGTGGCAACTCGGCACATCCTGGATGTCAAATTTTCTGAGGTGCTGATTAAATAAAATTCACATGCTTTGATCTGCGAGACATTCTGGAGAGAGGGCTTCTATTTTGACAATGAAAACTCAGGCACAGCTTTGTTCTTGCTAGAGACTGCCATCAACTCCCCAAAGTTCTCTGCTCCCTTCAAAGGTGAGGCCCCAAAAGTGCACAAAAAGGGACTGGAGCAGCCCCACCCTGGACACTTAAAAGATAGTTTCAAATATATAAAAATCCCTGGGCAAATGGGAACAAGGTTTCTTTCATAGAATATTGAAGAAAATCTTTGGGATTAGCAAAATTTAGTGCAGTTATTCTCACTAAGATTCTGTTAACATTTTCTTGGTAAAAGAACCTTAATTTGACTCTTGCCTGAGAAGTGATTTTTTTGTGTGATTTTGGATAGACTTGCCCCTTTTATGAGCCTAACAGAGTTGTTCCTGCCATACATCCCCTTGGGAATAGGTGAAATAATTTGATGGCCTGGGCTTCTTTTATAATTTGCAAAATAGTAATAACGATATCCATGCTGCATAGGGCATGTGGATTAAACAAGGAGGTAAGTAAATGTTAGCCATGTAAATACTGCAGAATATCAAAACCCAACCTTCACAATGTGGTTTTCAGATGTCAGTGTTGATCTAAACTATATGATAGTGATTAGCCAATATTCTAATATTTTAGACTACTCTTAAAGCCACAACATCAGCATAGAGGAGGGATCCTGTTTACTTGTTTGTTTAAAAAGGCACATTAAAACAAACTGACACTTCGATTATAAAGTGATTGAGTCTCAGCACCACTCACCAAAGTCAGCATTGTGGCCAGTGAGAAAAACTGGCCACCCTGTACAAATGCAGTCTCTGCCCCAGGAAGCAAACTCTGTCTCTGCCCCCATGGAATCCACTAAGCCAGGTCCTGATCCATATACCATATCCAGAGCTGCTGTCTTTAGGTTTTCTGTCCCAAAGTAAGGAAGCAGTGATGTTCATGTGTGCCAAAGAAACCTACTGTCTCTCATCACTGACAGCCTCACCTAAACACATGAAACACAGTCAAGAATCATTAAACCACTTTATAAATGCATAAAAGAGATAACAAACTGATTAGAGGTCTTATCTCAGTTCCTTAGAATTTGGGAAACAGGGTGGCACTTTAAAATAAATATATTTAGTCTTTGCCTCAACAAATTTCAATAATTTTCACAAACATAAAATAAGAGTAGACTATTATTGATAGATAAATAAATAACCAAACAAGCATCAAACATTTTGGTAAATTAAATATTCATTTGTAAAAACACACTTTTAGCCACATTTTGATAAAAGCTGTGATATCCATAAGCTAAAAGGAGAATCTCACCAGCTTCCAGAAATAAATTATAGAAACACATTCTGCAAGGACAGTAAAGTAGAGAGTAGGGAACAGGAGGGGAAGGGGAAACACTGGGGACTGAAGTAGAACAAATTATATTCCATGATTTTATAATTATGCCATAGTATTCTATTGTCATGTATAACTAAAAAGTACCAATGAAAAAGAAAGAAATTCTGCTAGCATACAATTTCTGTTTATGAGGAAAGATGCTAGGAAACAGAGGAGGTGAGAATATAGTCTCAAGGAAGAATTTTCATTTGAGTAATATTTTTATTTAGACATCCATATACAATGGAATATTACTCAGCCAACAAGAAGAATTAAATTATGATACTTACTGGTAAAACGATGGAACTGGAGAATATCATGCTAAATGAAATAAGCCAGTCCCAAAAAACCAAAGGCTGAATGTTCTCTCTGATAAGTGGTTGCTAAGCCACAGTAAAGGAGAGTGGGGAGGAGGAGAATAAAAGTTCATTGGATTAGACAAAGGGAAATAAAAGGAAGGGAGGAGGGTGTGAATAGAAAAGACTAGAATGAATTGTACATAATCTTTCCTAGGTTCATGTATGAATAGTGAAACTCCACATCATATACAACCACAAGAATAGGATTCTAATTAAAGTAAGTTATACCTCATTATGTATAATAGGTCAAAATACACTTTACTGTCATGTGTACCTAAAAATGATAAATTTTTTAAAAAGAATGAGGATTAAGTGAGGTTAATATTCAAATAGGGCAGGGTTGCAAGAGTATACCCTTGGAATGAACCCTTGATTCTTGCCTAAAATAAACAAATTTAGAAAAGGGAAAGACATATTATATTCAGCTGTCAAATTCTTGTAGTTTTAAAATAAATGTTCCTCTGATAGAAATACTATAATGATATTGTATATCATTTTATATATTATAGTATATGTGTGTATAAAATATGCCAAATCAGGGAAATTGAGATATTTATTAGATGATACACTTTAGTTCCAAGGAATAGAAGTGTATCTTCAACTAGTTAATGGGGGATATGTGGAGCTTTTGCATTCACATACTTGGGAATTCCAAGAGACAAATCTTTATTAGGAGCATGATTGACTCCATAATCTGAACAGTCCAAGGGCTGTGTTCCTCTCCAACCAATGGAAAACCTCCTCGAGTGCCAGTTTGAATGGCCACTATCTATCCAGAACTCACCCCTATCCATTGATCCCAGCACAGTGAGACCAGCTTCCTCAAAAGCTCTGAGAAAAAGGTGCTGAAAAAGCTTTGATTCGACCAATTTAGGACACATGACTACGTGCCCAGTCACTGGATCACTGTCTGTGAGTTTTCAGATTGGCCAAGCTTTGCTTTATCTTTTGCCTACCTGGGTACAGTTAAGAGCAGAAGGACTCTTGCAGATGATGAAAAATAGTTTACCTACAAGAGTACAGAATTCATGTAACACAAAAAGGGAGAGATGGTACTGGACAGATAACGGCAGCAATTTTTTTCCTTTATATGTTTATAAAAGAAGAACAGTGCATGGCTTTGTCTTAAAATGGGATAAGTTGGAGTTTTCTCTGCCCAGAAATTCTATTGGGCACATTATGATTCTAATACTAGAGTTATGGTCCAAGCTTTGGAGAAATTGGGATAGGTCCATACCAAGAATATATTACTTGAGTCTTCTGAAAATCCAGGTGTATTTAAATCCATAAATGCTTTCCAAGTCTTCCTCATCTTGCCTTCTTGAAAAGATACAAATATAAAACATAGCAATGAGCCAGTTGAACTATTTTCTTTACTGTGCAGAGTCTTTGAAGGGCTCACATCTGGGTTGGTTTTTTTGTTTTTTGTTTTTGACAAGTACATTCATATAAAATGCTAAATACACTAAAGAGGCTGTAATTTTGAAGAGTAATAAAGAAGACGACTTCACTTTGAGGAAACCATACCTGAGGGATAAAAAGAGGGTGGCAAATTTGGGGGTCAACAGTCAGGGCCGAATCCATATAATGCTGGTGCCAAAGGGTCTCTAAAAGGCTAATCTTTAGACCCCACCTCTCCACACCTACCTCCTAAGCATTCACACATGTTTGTGTGCACAAAGTCATATACATAGCATGAAACACAGGATCCCAGCCACTCACCAGTATCCAACATTTCCTATACAGCCTCCCATGTGTATACCTTGGCTCATCTTTAACTTGACTGTCTTTCTCTACCTGCCAAAATTATGGCTGTTCCAGGACCTGGTTCAATAGTCAGCTTCCTTTCTCCTCTAATTAGAATGAATGGCTCAACTTCTATATTCCTGTAGCGTTCTCCATGAACCCCATCACTTTAACTCTTAAGTTGGTACAAATATATTATGTTCGTCTGTGGGTTTAAACCAGAGTGTGTATTCCCTTGGGAGAAAACCAGGACTTTCCAAGGGAGTCCATTTGTAGAGGTTCTCCTGCACATGTATTTATCCCAGAACTGATGTAACGGAGAACTTAGTAGTCTCATCCCATTTCCAGTCCCAGTGCCAAGATCTATAAATGTGCCTCTCCTCCCTCTTAAGGGCATGTATACCCCTTATCCATTGGGAAGCTTATGGGTACAGTTCCCTCAGGTAGACAAATCTTATTCCCAGTGCCAAAATAGAAAGGCAGATGGACATATTTGCACAAGGTTGAACAGATAAATAACTCCAGTGGCTTGGTGACAAATCCTTTTGAACATCAGGTAATTTTCCAATTTTTATTTCCAACCAAATTATTTGGCAAAGAACCTGAGTTGTCAGATTATAGATAATTAAGCATAATTTTTGTGACAGACCAATTAAGTGATTTTTGACATATAACATGTAAAGAGTTTTAAAAGTTGAGTGTAATGATGTAGCTATAACAAAAGTCCCTTAATGTACTTCTACTTACTTAGGTAAACAAGGCTTTCTGGTGCTTACATCTTATAAGAATAAGAAATACAAGTTGAATTTATGCCAAACCCTCCTGCTTCTAGCAAAAAAAGGACTCCAGTCATTTTTAAGGAATTAATTTTTTAAAAGCTTCATTTAACTCATTTTAAGATGCATTTTCAATGACATTTTTCTTTCTTGTTTAACAAATGTCAAAATTTCTACTATATTATGCAGCTGAGGATATAACTCAGTGGTAGAATGCTTGTCTAGCATAGGTTAAGCCCTGGATTTCTCAGCGCTGCCAAAAAAAATATTTATGCAATTTTTATTGACTATTATCACAATGATAACTCAATACATAAAAAAGAATCTAACACTATTGCCCTATGGTGAGAGGAGATTAAAAATTAAATTTTAATCTACATACATATTTCATATGAAGAGATTTTATCAATAAAAAATCTCTGAAGCATAAAGTACATTCAATTAAGATGAGATTCTTTTGAGTGGTAGAATGGAAATAAGTTCAAGAAAGAAAAGATACGTCTGAAAACCCTGCCTGTCAAAGGAAGAACTTGTTCATGCATTTTCTCATGGAGAGTACAGGGCATGAAAATTCTGATATTTGGCTCCCTGGATTACATATTTTAAATGATGGAACAAGTCGAACAATGTTGTACATCTGTTGCAACCAATTGAACCTATAATGGAAATTTTCAGATTTTGATTAAAAATGTAAGCATGTACATGGTTGTTCAGAATTACTTGGGGGGGTTACACGAAACAAGTATTGAAATGCATCATGTCAACTTATGTCACTAACTCAGGAACACTTTATCTTGTTTCCTCCTTTGCTTCTAATGCCTGAAACATAGAGAATTAAGTCAATGTAGGCTGAGATGAAGGACAAGCTTTGCTTGTTACTGCAAATGATGTGAAACCCATAAGCACCAGTGTTGGATGGGGAGGCATTTTGTCTTTTTATGAGGCATATTCCGTACACCATATAAACTTGGCAAAACTGATTCTTGAGAAATCTCCTTTCTCAATGATCAGCAGAAATGCAACATCAAGACCTTTAATTTGCATTCAATAAAACAGCAATAAAAATGAATCCATAAAAAAGTACAGATGTTCCTCGATTTACAATGGAGTTACATCCTGATAAATGCATGGAAACACATGGTAAATTGAAAATATCATAAGTCAAAAGTGCATTTCATATACCTATCCTACCAGCAGTCTAGCTTAGCAACACAGCACACTGTAGAATTTTGGTAGTTTCCCTCTTAATCTTGTGACTGACAGGAAACTACAATTCCTGTTGCTGTCCAGCATCTTGAGAGAGCATCAGGCCACATAGCACCAGCCCACGCAACAATCAAAACTCAAAGTGTGCTTTCTACTGAGTGTTTATCACTTTTGCTCAGCAGTATATTTGAAAAATTGTAAGACAAGCCATTATAAGCCAGGGGCTATCTGTCCTTGGAAGATATTTATATTGAATGTTTGAAATTTTCTTTGGTTACTTTGTAAAAGAAAAATTTTAATGAGCTGGTAGTGAACTGAGAATGATTGTGTTCAACTTGAAGTACCAAGAGCCCTGAGTATTTTCTTCTTTGTATTTGAGTTAGGTAATTTTCCAAAGCTCTCATTTAGATTCAGGGACATTTGAACTATGGGATTATGTAATGCAGGTGGACAGTGGAAGAGTTAATATTTCTTACTTGTGCTCTGTGTCTACTCAGTCGGAAGATAATTTAATCATGAATTTATATTGGGCTTCTGCTAAAGACAAAGTAGGTGCATGTTTTTACATTTGAAAAAATCCTACAATAACTTTTGAGTTCAAAAAAGGTTGTTCACACTTTAAGAGAAGAGCAAACTTGCCAGCACATTAATTTAAAAATAATGACAGTGCAGACAGAAAATAGCAGAAAGGATAAAGTTAGTGTCATATGCCTTTTAAGATTTCTAAGTTATCAACAGTCAAATGTAGAAGACATCTCGTATTTTTGTTTAGTTTTTTGGGGAGGGAGAATTTTTATTTGTTTGTTTGGTTTTGGTACCAGGGGATTGAACCCAGGGTGCTTTACCACTGAGCCACATCTCTAGACCTTTTTATTTTTTATTTTGAGACTACTCTCAGTTAAGTTGCTTAGAGCCTTGCTAAGTTGCTGAGGCTGGCTTTGAACTTGTGATCCTCCTGTCCAGCTTCCTGAGTTGCTGGGAATACAGGGCTGAGCCATCATGCCCAACCCCAAGATAACCTATATCTTAGTTTGAAATTACAAAGGGCATTCAGGAAGATCAGGAAGGAATCTGAGAGTTTAACAGGAACAACTATCTGCTCATGTTAGAAAATGGGGAAAGGAATGTCCAAAGTTCCAAGTAGACTTTGGCTGGAATATGGTACTTGGACTTTTAATTCAGTACACCTCCACCTGCTGCCCCTGGTTTCAGGGCAGGGTCCTACCTGGAAGTGGTAGCAAAGGCAGAAAACAGGACACATGGAGGATGGAGGACACAGGATCCTCTAGGGGTCCTCCAGCCCTCCTCAGAGCAAAGCAATTCCAAGTTCTCCTTCTACATTTGGATTTTTCTGTTTAGAATTGATGGGGGAGGACAGTTTTCCTGTACCATGATATCATTTAAAAATTTTCAAAATACGTTATGGTTCTTGGAGTTAATCACTGGGGCAAGCCAAAAGAAGAAAAGGGAAATGGGACTGGGACAGGATGAGCCAAACAGAACCTTTGATTCGGTCAAGATTCTTCTGACAGAGCCACTGTGGAAAGAAGGAATCAGAAGTAGCCTGGAAACTGATGGCGACCAGGTTCGGTCCTCCTCAGAGTGTTAGCTCCTATCTATAAATCGATGCTGAGGGAGGGGTTTGCATGTGGCAGTTGATACAAATGCCTTTCCAGAAGCTTTTCTAGAAAGTTGCTGTCATAGCCTGGCCCCCTACCCCACCCAGCTGCAAAGCTTTGTGGGTTCAGCTGCCTTCAGCTTCTGGCCACCCTTCAGACTGAGTGCAGGTTAGGCATCAATATCCACAGTGTGCCCTGTCCAAGCCTTGCACTCCCTTCCTGCTCCTTTGAGTAATTCACAACTCTGAGCAAAGTTGCCCTTTCGATTCCTATGTGACTTCGTTCTTGAGACTCAGGCAACCCCCCTGAGGGTTTCCTTACCTGCATCTGCCCAGCCCTGTCTGCCCATTCCCTGGCACATGCACAGATGGTGTGATGTGGCCGTGACCAAGCCACAAAGGCCTGCGGGAAGATTACCATGAGAAATGGAGGACTTGCCTGGGCAAGAGGGGGAGCTGTGGCCATGGCTCTCACATTATGCACTTTTAAGTGGCTTAACACATGTGTCCTGAATACAGGACTTCTCACACTGTTGATTTAAGGATTGGCAGTTGATTTAATTTCAACTGCTGACTCTCAGTTTTCTTAAAAATTTCTTGGCCTCAAAATTTCTGAGGGATCTAAAACAAGCCTAAACAAGCTTCCCTATCTCAAAAGTAGATAGAAAATGTGTGGAGATAGATTCATGTCCCCGCTCCACCACTCATGTGCTCTGAGCCTCCCTGAGATGCATGAGCCAGAAAACTTCCTTGCCCCAGGTAGTCAGAGTACCTCCCTAGGGACCACCTGGGAAGACGGCTTCACACCTATGTAACAGCAGAGGGGAGAACTGGACTGAGCATTTATGTCAACTGCCATCCTTTTAGGAAAGCATAGTGGGCATTCCAGATGGCACTGCCACTCTTTGTGGGTCTGTCTGTCCCCTCATAAACTGAGTTGCCAACAAGCTCAAACTCTTGGGTTCGAAAACCGAGTCCCCAGATTCACTCACAGGATCTGTTTCATCCAGGCAGCCACCTGGCAATGAGGACCTGCCCATGAAGTTTAGTCTTTTTTTTTTTTTAACATTTTTTTAGTTGTAGATGGAGACAATACCTTTATTTATTTTTATGTGGTGCTGAGGACTGAACCCAGTACCTCACACATGCAAGGTGCACACTCTACCACTAAGCCACAACCCCAGCCCCTGAAGTCCAGTCTTTGTCACAGTCCTGAGGGTGGCATTGTTACCCCACCTTCCAGAGCTCAGTCAGGAAGCTGCTCTGCTCATACTTGAATCCAGGTCTCTGTGACCTAAAGCTCTTTTGCACTATGTCATGCTATGTGCTCTTTTGCATCGTGTCATGCTGTTTATATGCAACAAAGAGAAAAACATGTTGAACTTAATTTCCCTACTTGTTCAGTGATGGTGGCAAAACACAAGGTAAGAGAGGAATGGCAGGCAATAGGTTCTTGCCCTGTGGGCTCTTGGCACAGTTATAGTGGAGCAGACTTCTGAGTTGGGATGTTCTCTGGAATGACATCTCTGTGCTGATTGACAGGTGGCATGATCAGAGCAATAGGCAACTCACTCAGAGGTGGCAGCTTATCAGCAAATCATGGGCAGAAAAAGTTTCAGGTTGTGTTAATCCATAAGCAGTGTTTCTTCTTTCTGTTTGGCTTCCAGTTAAGAGTTTTGCTACTAAAAGCTGGGAGTAAATCTAGATAATAGGCACTATTGAAAAGCATTCACTGCATTCAGTATATTGCCTTGTGCATTTGTTTCTCTGAACAATTCCTCCTCCTTCTATTCTTTCCTTTTGAATTCTTGTGGAATGTGTTTTCTTCTGAATGTTTGTTCTTCTGTTTATTTTGTTGTTAAGATCTCATATAAAAAATAAAAATAAATAAAAAAGATCTCATATAAACTGATACCTGAAGGGATTTCCTCTTGGTTTTGTTAATGACATGATGTTGATCTGCTGTCCAGATGAATGCTGGCAATGTCAAGTGCGATTCCAAGGTTGCTTTACGACTGGTGTACAGTCATACCATTGGAGTGGGCACTTGGGAGTGCCTTGCTGCCTCCATTCATGTTAGGCATCCAGGGACTACATAATGGGAGCAGCAACTTAGAACAAAATACCCTGAATTGCAGCAGGACACTGTCCTCCTTTCCAGGACTAAAGTAAAAGTGCATAGATGATCTGCCTTAAAGTGTCTTGAAACTTAAAATCTGTTTCTACATTAGTGTTTACAACAACTTTTGTTTATAGCTGCCCTATAGTTGTGTGTACCTGTTCTTCAAACTCAAGCTGTGTGCATAGAGCTTTCATTGATTTTAGAGAGCCTAGAAACTCAGGAATTAAAAATAATAACCTTGAGCTGGGGTTGTGGCTCAGTGGTAGAGCACTCACCTAGCATGTGCGAGGCCCTGGGTTTGATCCTTAGTACCACATAAAAATAAAATAAAGGTATGTGTCCAACTAAAAATAAATATTTCAAAAAAATAATAGCCTTACACATTACTTATATTCAGTTTATCTCCAAATGGGTGGATAGACGTACAGGATGGCTAAATAAGAGATGATCCCTAATGTTAATGTTTGACAGAGTTTAACTTTAAAGTGGGTTATAGCTCTCTTCATCTTATTATTCCTGCTACAGCAATCAACACAGGGCCTAGGGGCCAGAAAACCTCAACCACAGATTTATTTTTGTTCTGATTCTTTTAAATTTTACCTGAAGTTTCTCCCCCCAGTTGTTTCTTACTGATATCTAAACTTACTCTCTAAAATATAAAAATTAAGGGAGAACCAAATGCTGAGGAAACATTCATTCATATTTTAGGCTCTCTTTCAAGTGTGGCTTGATTTGTCAGTGTTCTCATACCAGCATTACTGCTTTCTAAGTTTGCTTATATTTTTTAAAACTCTAATTGTTCTTAATTTTCTTATAAAGAACTCATTTTAAGTCAAATTCAGTTAAACCAAGGATCAGACTAGAAATAATCTCATTTATCATATCATTCCTTTAAACATTTAAATGTGTTTGAATACATATTTAAAGGACTAATTTAATCAAATCCTGAGTTTTGGAGAGAAAATTTTGCTTTCAGTTGCATATGTACATAGGGCTCTTTCTGAGAATGTTTCCAGAGGAGGGTGTGGGTGAAGTCATGCCCTCCGTATTTGGAGCATCCTGAAGTTCATATTTCAGCAATATTCACAGAAGGATGTTGCTCTTGTTAGGCAGCGTGGGACCTGGAGTGGTTTCTGCTGACTTATCCTTGCCCTGTCTTGTCTAGTGAGCCTTCCCCTGGGTCCCAGCAGTCACTGCAGTGGGGATGGAGTCCCACTGGTGCCATCAGAAGCTGAGGAGACTGTGTCCGTTGGCAGCTGTTTTGCATCAGAGGACACGACCGAGGACTCGGGGGTGGTGAGCTCCCCCTCGGATATCATCTCTCTGGATTCACAACACGACAGCTTGAAGTCCAAGGATAAATGGGCCACAGACCAAGAAGACTGCAGTGACCAGGACCTCACGGGAACCCCAGAACTGGGCCCCCAAAAGAGCTCCTCCTGGGAGAGAAATGGCTGTGGGAACTCACATCTGAGGTGAGTCTTGGCATGTCTGGGAAAGCAAGTCACTTCCATCCCATGTTCTAAGGAGGGGGTTCTTTGTCATGGCAAGCCAATTAAAATACATAAATATCCAAACACCAGGTGCCTTCTGCAGAAATGTGCACCCCTGACTTGATAGTTTTATTACCTATAGTCCTATCCTCATGCCACTTGTAGACATGCAGGCTCTTATAAGTAATACATAATAATGCTTTGCATTTTTTGACACTTCAAACAAATGGTTTGAACCATACTCTTAGTTTATTTTTCTACTCAACAGCATGTTTTAAAGATTTAACCATAATGATATATGTATCATTCATTCCTTTATTTTTTCATTTTTCTTTTTTTAATTTTAAGTTTTTTATTTAATTAGTTACACATGACAGTAGAATGTTCTGTTAATGGACATTTAGGTTGTTCCAGTTTTTCAGGGCTAGGAACAATGGGCAAATTGTTCATATAAGTCTTTATTTAAATAGAATTTTGTAGAAGAAAATTTTAATTAGACAATCAGAAAAAGTCATCTTCAGCTTTATGGAATAATGGCAAATTGCTGTCAAAAATGTTTGTCCTGTTTTTTGGTCTGTGACATCCTATCATTCCACATCTGTACCAATATTTGAGATTAGTAGACATCTTAAGCTTTGCTGATCCTCTGGGTGTCTGATGGCATTTCATGTGGCTTTAGTTTACAATTCTATTATTAGTAAAGATGGGCATCTTGTCTATGTTTTTAACAATTTGAATTTCTCCTTTAATGAATTGCTTTTCAAAGCCTTTGCCCTTTTTAAAAAAATTATATGTTTACCTTTTTTCAATTATTAATTTTTCTTCTGTCAGCTTTTGCACATGAAGAGTCTCTAAGTCTGTGACCTGCACTTATCTTTTTATTGTATAATAATTGTCTTTTAATGTTAATATCATTGAATATATCCTTTATCTCACAAATGTATATTATCTTTGCATATTTAAGAAATGCTTACCATTACCCTAAAGGACTAAAGATGGTCTGAATTTCTTGTAAAAGTTTTAATGTTGCTTTCTCACATCAGGGCTCTCCTCTACCTGAGGTCTATTTTTGGGTGTGGTGTGAAGAAAGAATCTATTTTTTTTTCAGGCTCCTACTTTGACTGTGACTGGATATTATGTTTTCATATATGCACTGGTCTGTTTCAGTGCCCTTCAGCATAGTACTGGCTCATTTCTCAATCCCTGCACCAACACCACAGTTTTGATTCTTTTTTTTTTTTTTTTTTCATATGGAAAGGCATGTTACTTCTGTTTCACCTGTCAATTTTTTTCACCTTTTACATAACTTAAAAAAACTAATCTGACAAACAATATTCTGGAAACATTAAAAGAAGTAAGTAAAATAATTTTTAAAATAGTGCATAAGTCAGTCATCAAAATGAATGATTGCTTTTGTATTTTCTATGTTTTGTTCCAACCCAGCCCATATGAACACATGAATCTTCATCTGTTTAAGTAATTATATAATCAATCATATTTGTTTTGATTTATTTTTACCTAACAGTTTATCATGAGTATTTCCTCATGTTATCATACATATTTTCTGATAATTTAAAAATGTAAATCTTCCATCTTAAAGATAATTCCAAAACCAAGTTCATATTCATCAGGGAGGGAATTAGAAAGCAGCAATTGTTTCCTTTCTACCTCTGTACCATTCATGATGCCTTTAACTGAACTTGGCCTCTGTTGTTTGTAGCTCTGAGAGAAGATCAAAATTATGGCATTTCCCTTTCAGTCGTTTAACATGAAGAAAAATCTTTTTCTTTTGTAATCTCTAGGTTTGTTTGCATGGGACTTATACATATATGAGTCCTCCACCTAAAACTAATCAGGCATTTTAAACTTTAGGCCCCAGGGATACTGCACATAGGACTCATAGTTTGTTTTGCTGGTGCTGAGACTTATTTAAAATCATTCAGATAAAAGAGTGAATGTTGTCTGTGGCTGCATCAAGGATAGTAGTCATTGAGTGTTTGGAACTTTTTCCAAACAGGGTATGTTTTTCTACTGTTATCTCCTAGGTATGCCTGAATTTTGACAATATCCTGGTAGGGAGGGAGGGAGTTTGGTAGCCTGAAAGATTGACAGTAGAATCCCACCAACAAGTTGCTTGACCTTGGAGAGTTCGCTTAACTTTTGCCAAACCTCATGTTCTGATGACGCATATGGATAGTGACACTGACCCAGCAGAGGCGTCATGACTGTGAAGAGCCCAGCTCAGTACAATGTAGGACATGTTGCATAGCTATGAAGCAATCTTTTACATTGTAAAATGACTCCTGTTAGTTTAGGAAATGGGGACACCATTGATTCTGCAGCAGATTACTTTTCTTCACTGGTTTCCAGCAAGCTCATGAATCAAGTGAGGATAAAAATGAGTCCTTCATCCCTGTCTATGATACATTATTTTCCCAAGGAGTGAAATCAAATCTCTGCCTGTGATTTTTCATGAGATAAAACACTATAGTTTTGGAGGGACTTTTAAATTATTTTACAGGGATTATCTCAAATGACAAATTAAACATACCCCAAGATTTAGCACTGTTTATCACACATTTATTTACAAATACATGATTTTCAGTACACTTCAGGATGACTTGAAAGCAATGTCTATAGCGTTAAGAGAAGTTGTGAACTCAATTGCTCAGGGCTGGGCAGATGGTAAGGCTAAGGAGAACTCGAGAGGTGAGCAGCCTCCAGAGTGGAGGAAAGTTTGGATTTTCTTTAAAGACAGCAGCCTTTCCTCCTTCCAGTCATCATCTTGTAAGGAGATTATAGACCACATGTGGCTGTTTTGGGGTGGAGAAGCCAAGCATCCTGGTTTTTATGTGATGACTCCCAAAATTTCATTGCTGGCTACCAACTCAGACATTCAGGGCCAGACTAAGCACACATGCAAGCTGGGTGTGCCAGTTCCCAGATATGCCCTCATCTGAGGATTAAGGGATGCTTTGGTCATTTCACTTCTCTTCCAGAGAAGTAAGCATACTCTTCTTTCCTGTTTGCCAACTTTGATGTGGGTATTTCCTGTGGCTTATCACTTGAAAAATATCTGTTCACAAATAGTTTGGAAAGCCATTATATCCTTCTTTTTTGAAAAAAAATATACATGTGTGTGTGTGTGTATGTGTGTGTTGTAGTTAACACTATACCTTTATTATGTATTTATTTTTGTGTGGTGCTGAGAATCAAACCCAGTGCCTCTACCACTGAGCCACAACCCTAGCCCCCCATTATGTCCTTATTTTAGCCTCAATGAGATATAAAAGGCTTTTTGCAAATCTTACAAAGAAACTTGTTCAAATGTCTTTGTTGTGAACACCTCTTAATGCTCTTTTGGATGAGTGCTCCTTTGAGGGCTCTTGGGAAGTGCTTTTCTATGTCTGTTCCCTGACACAGGTCACACTTGGGGCAGATACAAGTACTTCAGTTATCTGGCTATAGAAAGAATATGTCTCCTTTGATGAAAATGGTGCCTTCCAGTGAAAAGCTTTGTGTTCATATCTACAGAAGACTATTTTGAGATCTTGGAATACACAAAGGTAGAGAAAGATGGAAGGGGAAGGATTTGGTCCAGACAGACTGCAGGGGGCTCACCAGTCAGTAAAACATAGGTAATGCATAGTGGAACAGATGTCCAAGACTGTCCATGGTCAAATTCAGTGAAATGAGAACCCATGGGAGGGATTGGTGACTTAGAATCAATTGACACTGGAAGAGAGGAGAACCCACTTCTATTCGTGAGAATGTGGTATTAACGGTAGCCATCTGGACAGAAAAACCAGATCAGAATACAGAACAGTGATTAAGAAATTGTGGTACATATACACAATGGAATATTATTCAGCCATAAAGAAGAATGAAATTATGGCATTTGCCTGTAAATGGATCAAGCTGGAGACTAGCATGCTAAGTGAAATAAGCCAGTCCCATAAAACCAAAGATTGAATGTTCTCTCTAATATGCAGATGTTGACTCACAATATGCATGGGGGGAGGGAGGAATGGAGGTTCACCAGATTGGACAGGGGGAATGGGGGGAAGAGAGAGGGGACTGGGAATAGGAAAGACAGTAGAACGAATGGAACAGAACTCCCCTATGTTCATATATGAATACACGACCAGCGAAACTCCACAGTATATACAACCACAAGAATGGGAAGTTAGTCTCCATGTATGTATAATATGTCAAAATGTATTCTACAGTATATATAACTAAAAAGAACAATAAAGTTTCTTAAAAAAACAAAAATACAGACCAGTGGCATCCATATTCAGAGAATATGGCACTGGAAATTGAAACATAGTAATGAATAGGTTTTCTGACAACTCACATTCCCAGGAAGCATGAACAGTGTCCTTGCCCAGTGTAGAGCCTCTGTTTTATTTGACCCTGAATATATGCCCCAAGGGCTTTACTCCTGTTTTGGGTAGCAAAAGCCAGGTGGTGTCTGAAAGCAGCTTCTGTCCCTATCCCACATGATTCTAATACCTGGTTTCTTTATCTAATCTTGAATATTCTATGAGGAACATTTATCCTGCATGACAAAGGTCCAGGGCCTGACTGTGATATCGCCCTTTCCATTCCTTTTGGATTCTAGCCCTTAGGGGCTCAGGCAAAGCAGAGTCAGCTTTTTCCACAACTGGCAAGGCCATACCTTTCAGCTTGGAATGGATTCTGCTAAATTTTGAAGATATCCCTGATAGTCACAGACACCGCCAGCTTGCAGGAAGTATCTACCATGGGGTCAGTCACCAGGAAAGGAATTATTGCTCATAGTTTTCAACTTGCCAATGTAGTATCTTCTGTTGCCACCCTCTGTTACTGGATAATTCACGGAACACTGTTTGGAAATAGCAGTAAGTTATTCATGATCTGAGAAAGCCCAAGTGTGTAAGATCTGTGTGGTTCAGATAGAGTTTTCTTGGCTCTCTGTGTTTCCTATACATGTCAAAGTCATCTGGACTTCTGGGCTATGATTGCTTGGGTTCACATATATGGAAATTGGAGGCAAATATGTTTCCGTCAGTGCTTCTGCCACCTGTCCAAAGATTGCTGTGCAGTTTGGCCTCAGCTACAGCTATCTTTTTTTCTTCTATGCAGTTAGGTGGTTCTGTGCAGTTATATTTAGAGGCTCAGCTCATTGCTGCTGCAGCTGCTACTTCACCAATGGGAGCATTGGTGGTCATCACCCAATTCCTTTGGGGCCAAAGACTTAAACTGAAAAGTCTCAAGAGTAAATCCCTGTCTTCTAAAAAGAATAAGTGTGAAGGCTTATTAATGATGGCAATATGTTGTTGTGCTGCAGTTTAAAATGAATATGTTTTCCATAAAGTCATTTGATTGAATCCAATTGTAAATTTTCACTGCAAAATAAGTCTGTACCTCAATTCTAACTTGACCTTGTAAGTGGGACATAGTCTTCCTCTAAACTTAGTTCAGTCAGTAAATAAACTCCTCAAGAAGAATTCAAAGATATGCTTTTGGTGGTTGCCCCTTGTTCTGGGAACACATAGAATAGCCTCAGGGAAGATTGCTTGAGCCTCTATAATGGCTTTCTCCTGGGCAAGTGTGCCACTCATGGTACATTGACTTACAAATGTCTCCTCAGATGCATTTGTCCTCTATGATCCAGGCCGAAATTCCTAATTCTTAAAGAACTGCTTAATGTGAAGATTAAAATTCCATAGTTAGACTGCCTATGGTCACATTGCCCGTTGCTCATAGCAGCCTACTTTGGGACCCCACAACTTCACCTCTTGCTTCAATTTTCCTTTTGGTAAAATTAAGATGGGTAGTATAGCCCCCTTAGAATTGTGCCTGGCACATTGCCAGCTTTCAAAACTGGTAGCTGATATTCTTGTTATTGTATCTGTTTACCAACTGGTGGAGGAAGAAGAGAAATTTTGATGTATAAGTATATCTAACTCTGATTATCCCCCTCTTTATAACAACTATGTTTGGAAAAAAAAAATGAAACTGATATGGAGAGACACAGAGAGGAATTGCCTCCTTCTACCGGAGATGAAATAAGTGTGGAATTTGCTTGTTTCTAACACTTGAATTTCAAAGGCAAACTTGATGTTTATCTATTTGTGTATAAATATTGTGGAACTTTTGAGTTCTGGGGTTCCATCATTTGGGAACATCAGTTCTGCAGAAATGCTGTAAGAAGTAATATAGAGTAAATGAGTGGGTTTCAAACACTTTTTCTTCTTCTTTCTTATTTCTTCTTCTCTTTTAGCATAGGACCAAATTCAAACACATGCAGGACCCCAAAGATAGAAAATGTAGCTTCTCCGGGTAAAGGGGGCCTCACCTTCTATCTAGCAACTCTAAAAGTTCCTTCTCAGCCCCCACTTGTCCATGGGTGGTAGAGATGATGACTTCAGAAGTGCTTAGTAAGCAATGGTTGCATTGCCTACAGGGCTTGTGGACTCAAGTCCTATCAGGAGACTGAGCTCATACAGTAGAGAAGCTGAAAAGAGACCCAGGCCATAGATTTCCTGGTCACTACAACCTCTTGAGCCCTGAAATGTTGTGACTATTGAGTTCTGACTACAGGAGCATTTGGAACATTTAACATCGTGCAGACCACTGAAACCCCATAACTTTTAGTGCCTTGTGACTACTAGAGCATTTAGAAGTACACTGTGCAGTTTAGATGCCTTCTAGAACCTTGAAACTTTGTAATTATGTTTTCTTTTTAATTTTTTAAAATTAATTCATTTATTTTACAGTAGAATGCATTTTGATACATAGTACACACATGGAGCACAACTTCTCATTCCTCTGGCTGTACATGGTTCAGAGTCACTCCACTAGTATAACCATTCATGTATATAGGGTAATAATGTCCATATATTTCTACCACCATTTTATCCCCACAAAACCACCCCTCCCCTTCATTCTCCTCTATACAAACCACAGTTCCTTCATTCTATCCCCCATGCCACTATGGATCTGATAATCAGAGGAAACATTCTGCTTTTGATTTGGGGGGAATTGGATTATCCTACTTAGCATGGTATTCTCTAGCCCATCCATTTACCTGCAAATGCTATGATTTCATTCTTCTTTAAGGCTGAGTAATATTCTATTGTGTATATGTACTTCATTTTCTTTATCCATTCATCTGTCAAAGAGCATCTTGGTTGGTTCCACTGTTTACCTATTGTGAATTGAGCTGTAATTATGTTTTCAAAAGTAGCATTTAAAATACTTAAAAGAACTTTGAGAGTTTTACTGTCCAGTAGTGCAGCCACTAAGGCACTTCAATGTCAATTCACTGCCTTCTGTCTTACCAAATTTCTGATAAGAATCCCACAGTCTTTTAAATGATTCCATGTTTGTCGGTAAAGTATCATTTTCTTCTGGTTGTCTTCATCTGTTTTCCTTCATCTTCGGTTTGTAAGTACTCTTGTTGTGTCTTGGCATGGACTTCTTTGGGTTTTTTCCTTTTGAGGTTTGCTAAGCTGTTCTTTCATCACATTTGAAAAATTGAACCATACTTTCTTTCTGTGCTGTACTCTATCCTCTCATTTTACATCTCTGATGACATTAACACTAGCCCATCCCATAGGTCCCTAAAGCTATATTCATGAAAAATTACAAGAGCAGCAGTAGCAACAACAAACTTTCTTCTCTCCATTGTTTTCTTGGATCAAACTCTGTTGACAGATCATCCTGGGCACTGTACATATGGTGGCTCTCAGGGCCACGGTCTTGCTTTCACTGATCACTAAGGCCTGCTTCTGTTCAGAGTCTGTGAAGATGGTTGTCATTTCTAGGTTTCTGGCTGCTACCCATAACCTCCTCTGAGGTGTGGACTTGCACGGACCCAAATATCCCACCCTCCCCCCAACTGCCCTGGGGGTTTCTAACTCTTTATTTGGGCACACTTTATTTTACAAAATTTGGTATCCCTAGAATCCCCCAAAAGGGCAATTCCACATGGGTGTACGTGACTATTATGTCAGTAGCAACCCTGAGACCGTTTAGCATCTCCAGTTCCCCAAGCCCATGTTCTGGCTCCCTGGGACCTCTGGCAGCATCCAGGAAGAGATTGGGGTACAGAGACTGCATGGCATGCAGTGAACCCAGCTACTGCTTGCAATCAGGCCCATCCTGCCCACTGGTCCACATCTTTCTTCCCTGAAGAGTCTATTGTGGAGATGATGCCACAGAATACTGCGGAATCTCTAGTGCCTTTCCTGATGTGTCTTCTCCAATGGCTACTACCCGCCCTTTCTACACACCACAGGGAGAGGCCTGAAGACAGGCCAAAGCAATCCACTCAAATGGAATCAATTCTACAGTGGCTCCAAGGGAGAACCTTTGCCTACACTAGGTCAAGAGGAGCGAGTCCTTGTCTATATTAGCTCAAGCCAAGTGAGTCACCATCTAAACTGGCTCAAGGCACAGAAGTATCTACCCTGAATAGGAGAGGGAGGCAAAGTGGTCCAGGCCGTGGACTGGGCTCTTGCCCTTGCCCAGAGGCCTCCCTCTATGGGCCCCTGTCTTTTTTTAAACCTGATTTTTTTTTCAATAAATCTTTGGAAAATCAATTTTTCAAACAACTTGTGAAAATACAAATTTATTTTTTTTAAAAATATTTAATGATAGCAGAATGCATTACAATTCTTATTACACATATACAGCATAATTTTTCATATCTCTGGTTGTATATAAAGTATGTTGACACCAATTCGTGTCTTCATACATGTACTTTGAATAATGATGTCCCTCACATTCCACCATCCTTACTAACCCCTGCCCCCTACCTTTCCCTACCATCTCTCTGATTATCTAGAGTTTGTCTATTCCTCCCATGCTCCCCCTCCCTACCCCACTATGAATCAGCCTCCTTATATCAGAGAAAATATTCAGCATTTGTTTTTTGGGGATTGGCTAACTTCACTTAGTATTATCTTCTCCAACCCCCTCCACTTACCTGAAAATGCCATGATTTTATTCTCTTATTGCTGAGTAATATTCCATTGTGTATATATGCCACATTTTTTAACCCATTCATCCACTGAAGGGCATCTAGGTTGGTTCCACAGTTTAGCTATTTGTGCTGCTATAAACATTGATGCCACAGAATACTGCGGAATCTCTAGTGCCTTTCCTGATGTGTCTTCTCCAATGGCTACTACCCAATGGCTGTGTCCCTATAGTACGCTGTTTTTAAGTCCTTTGGGTATAATCTGAGGAGAGGGATAGCTGGGTCAAATGGTGGTTCTATTCCCAGATTTCTAAGAAATATCCATACTGCTTTCCATATTGGCTGCACTGATTTGCAGTCCCACCAGCAATGTATGAGTGTGTCTTTTCCCCCACATGGTCACCAACACTTATTGTTGTTTATCTTTATAATAGTTGCCATTCTGACTGCAGTGGGATGATATCTTAGAGTAGTTTTGATTTGCATTTCTCTAATTGCTAGAGATGATGAACATTTTTTCTTATGTTTGTTGATTGATTGTATATCCTCTTCTGAGAAGTGTCTATTCAGGTCCTTGGCCCATTTGTTGATTGGGTTATTTGTTTTGGTGCTTAGCTTTTTTGAGTTCTTTGTATACCTTAGAGATTGGTGCTCTTTCTGATGTGTGAAGGATAAAAATTTGCTCCCAGGATGTAGGTTCTCTGTTCACCTCACAGATTGTTTCTTTTGCTGAGAAGAAACTTTTAAATTTGAATCCTTCATCTAACAGAAGAAAAAGGAGGCCCTAATCTTCATCATGTGGGATTAGGCCCCAACTTCCTTAGTAAGACTCCTATAGTGCAAGAAAACAGAAATTTATTAAAAATCATGTCTGCTATCCCAGAGAAGAGCAGGGCAGGGGAAAGTGTCCCAGGGAAAAGAGTCTCTGATGTCTCTGGTAGGTGGGGGCACAGGAAAGTCCTTGTGGATCCAGATGGCTCCTGGCCAGAATCCACACAGAGGAGCCTGAGCCAGCTGGCATGCCTCACTCCTACAGCTGTTTGAGTCCACTTCCTGACTGATGCCCTAGCCATGTCAGGATGCTTAGAGCTCGGGGTTTTCAGGCTATCCATTGGTCTGTCTCTCACGTGTGCAGGTTCACTGAAGCTACTCTGTTTTGGAACCTAGGGTATCTGTTTTGGAACCTAGGGAGCCACTCTTCTGGAGTGGAGCCCAGGAAAGCACTGCACACAGCAGCAGAGTTATTCAGGCAGGTCGCAATCCTCCTACTGACCCCTCTCCAGCCCCAGGTTCTCTCATGGGACTGTCCTGTCGAGGTCCCCTGGGAGGCCGAGCTGCCATCTTCTGCTATCCGCCTATGAGGGTTGGGCCTCATGCCATTGGTGCCCAGGGTCCTGCTGGGAGGCCAGGCTGGAAGGGGGTGTCTTCACATGGAGGAAGTGGAGAGGAATGGCAGGCACATTGGCACGTACACGCTCTTCTGCCCTCACGGCTTGGCCTCCTCAGGCCACTGCTGCTCACAGGGCAAGGGAAAGGCAGGCTCACTGGTGCCCTTGTTGGGGCAGACACTGGGAGGATCCACTGTGGGGCCTGGGTGAGGCCCAGCCACCTGATGACACACAGGCTTTGCCCAGAGCATGCAGCCTGTCCCCTGGCTTCTCTGGTGTTGGAGGATGAGGTAGGTAGCCATGGCCTCATCGAATTGATGATTTGCCAGAGACAACCAGTCATTATAGAGGTTGTAACCCATGTCAACATCATGGTCAGATGGCGGGGTCAGGCTGCTTGGGGAGTGGCTCTCTGGGACAACTGGGTTAAGAGTCCTCACCCTGGCTCAGCTATGGGTGTCCCATTACCTGCTCCAGGGTGGGCCTCTGCGTGGGGTCCACTGTCAGGATTTGCTGGATGAGGCTGCGTGCTCCCTTGGATACATGTGGGGGAATGTTGTAGCTTGTCTGCAAGATCTGCTCTGCAGCCCCTTAGTGGTGCTTGCCCATGAATGTCCTTTGCCCTGTGAGCATGAGTGACACCCAGGCTCCAGACATATGTCGAGGCACCTTTGATTCCCTTCCCCTGGATGACTTCAGGGACGTAGTACAGGAGAGTGCCCCTGAATTCCTTCAGCCCAGGCATGAAGCTGGTGCTCAGGCCAAAGTCAATGAGCTTTATTGACCCCTGGCATCCACCACAAAGTTCTCTGGCTTCAGGCCCAGGTGTGCACATGACAGTAGTGCACAACATGCACCATCTCCCTGAACACTCTGCAGACTGTCTCCTCCGCTATGCCTCCATCCTTCGGGATGTGACGCCATAGCTGTCCTCCATCTGCATGCTCCATAACAAGGCACATATTGTGGGTGGTCTCAATGACCTGAAAGAGCTGGATCACATTTTGGTGTTCCAGGGCCATCAACAAATCCCGTTCACACAGCACAGGCTTGTTCCCCTCTTTCTGGCACCACCTTCCCAAAGCCCCCTTCCCCAATGGCCCTCAGGACATGATAATGGTCCATGAGGGCCTTCTCGTAGCAGAAGCTGGGCCCCTGCACCACTACACTACTCTTGCTACTTTCTGCACATCCTAAACTGGAATATCCATGAAGAATGCTAGCTTAAAAAAAAAAAAAAAAACTGACAAACCCAAACAAAACACGAAAACCAACAACCAAAACTCAAAACATAAACCAACCAAACAAAAAACCCAGATCAAAAAACCAACAGCAAACCACCACAAAAACCAACCACCAACCACCAAACACGCTAACTATCTGGGAGTCCAACAAGTCACTGCCAAGAGCTTCCAGTACTTATGGACAAAAACTCACCCACAGCCACTCTCTTATATAGCTGGTGTTTGAGATTGTCTCACAGTGGCTCCTTGTGAAGTCAGAGCAAGAAATGACCCAGGCACCCTAGGTGTCATCTCATGTTGGGGCCTCCAGGACCTTTTTGACTTTCATGATAAGATAGGAAAGGACTCTGGAAGCTTTTTGTATCTGTGGGTCATGGAGACTGATATTTACATGTTTAGAGATTAAAACCAGTAGGATACTTCAATGGTTTTTTGAGTCTGAAAATCTGTAAGACCTTTCAACTTTCAAAGATCTCATCATATCTACACTCAAACTATTTAATTCCTCTTTCTTCCAACTCAGAATGATTGGGGTTCAAGGGATGGTAGCACTTCACTCATATTGTGATGCTGTAACAAAATGCTCTGGTCCCTAGGACTCTTCCAGAGCTAGGCATTAACACCTATGGGATTGAGAGGGTAGGAGTGTTCATCATCATTTAACCAGGTTCTCATCAGATTTCTTGCTAGGAACCTGGAATGTGAAAAGTGGTGGGTTGATATATTCAAAATGATAAGGGAGAAAATATGCAAACCGAGAATCCAAGAACCAGCAAAAGTGTCCTTCCCATTAGCGGAAGAAATGGAGGCATTCCCACATACCTGGGTCCCTTCCTGCTGCTGTAACAAAATACCTTAGACTGGGTAATTTATTAATAATAGAAATCCCCTTCCCACCTTTCTGGAAACTGGCAAGTCCAAGATCAAAGGGGCTTGTTGCTATATTCTCACTTGATGGGAGGGCCAGAAGGGTTGACCACATTCTCTCAAGCCCTGCATTTTGTTTTGTTTTGTATTTTTTTTTTTTTTTTGGACATACTGGCCATTGAACCCAGGGCCTCAGGCATGTCAATAAACTGCTGTACAAAACTGAAGTACTCCCCTAGCCCCCCAGATTTCCTTTATTTTTTTGGAAGATGATGTCTCTCTAAGTTGCTCAGACTGGGCTTCAATGTGTGATCCTCCTTCCTCATGTCCCTAGTTGAGAGTCCATGTATGTTGAATGCCCCCGTGGCTGGAGGAGAAGGGTGCCTGGAGACATGTCCTGGAAGGGTGCTTCGTCCCTATGATCTTTGCTCCATCTTCTCTCTGCCCCTTCCTGTGCCTCTTTGCTGCCCTGAAATGAGCAGCTTTCTTTTACTGGGCCCCTCCCCCATGAGGGCTGCTTCACCTTGGGCCCAGAACAATTGAGTCAGCCATCTGTGGTCTGAGACCTCTGAACCTGGGATCCCCAGCTAATTTTTTTCTCCTCTACGTTGTTCTTGTTGGGTGTCTTGGCCACAGCAATGGAAAAGCTCATTAAAACACCATCATAAGCCACCACGCCCAGCTTGACATATGTACTTTGTGTGTGTGTGTGTGTGTGTGTGTGTTATGTGTATGTGCAAGGGGATGTGCTGGGAAGTGAATCAGTCCTTGTGCATGCTGGAGAAGCACTCTTAAGGTTCACGTCACATCCCTGTGGTTGGAGCCTCATGGCCTAACCACCTGCTCAAGGCCCACTGCTCAATGCCATTAAATTGAGGCTCAACAGGAATTTTGGAGACAAACACATTCCAACCACAGCACCCGATAAACAAGAGCCCAAGGAGTTGGTCCCTACTAGATGTGCCCTGTGTGAGGGGAGTCCTTCAGGTTGACCTGAAGGACACCAGATTAGGAACTCAGATCTCCATGAAGGCAGAAATATCTCTGGTAAAGCCTATTTATGAGAATTTAAAAAGCTAGTGCCACTTTTGTTTTCTACAGCATATAAGAGAATAATGTAGCAGAAAACCCCAACTATATTCTGTAGTATTGAACACATAGTGCATACACACATCATATTGTGATATCAGTAGCAGAAGCTTTCTCTACACTACTGAAGTTGCCCTGCTGCAGATTTGCATCAGAGTGGTGTCCCTTTCCCATGTTAAATGGAATCCCCAATGGGAAGCACAAAGAAATACCTATAGACATACACAAAGTGAGAGATACAAGAATTAAAATGTTTTAGCACAAACATTAACAAAACAGGAGAGAAGATAGTCATGTATAGACATAAGTCACAATGAATCAAATCTTGCCCTAATCTCCTTATCAGGAAGAAAGCCACGCCAAACCAAGAGTCCACCGGCTCTCCATATAGGGACACTAGCCAGGCTGAATCATGAGCTCACCCCAGCCCCTTATGACCCCCCATCATAGGTAATTATATCATAATAATGCCACTTCTAAAAATAAAAGACTTTACCCTTAAATGTGGAGTTTTGAACCTACACATGTCTTTGGGAAGTGGAGGACCAAATATTAATCCATAACCTTCCCTGGTCCTTCCTATAGGAGAGTTTTTACCAATAGGTGTTGACTTTTTTCATATAATTATTTTATATCAATCTATATCATCATAAGTCTTTCTTGGTTTGTCCATGAAGTGCCTTATGTAGGGACATTTGTATCTACATTCATGATGGACTTGAGTCTGTCAATTTGGGGTTTTGTTCATGGCTTTAGTCTGGAACCGTCTTTTCTGGTTTCATGGCTGGGTAATACCAGCTTCATGAAATACATTGTAATAAATGTTTATATAAATTGGTATTAATCCTTCTTCAAATATGTGGCAGAATTCTCCAGTGATATCACCTATATACCTAAAGATCTTTGTGGAGCTTTTCTCATTAGGAACTTAATTTTCTTGATAGTTACCCAGCCACCTAAAGGTTCCTGTTGTTGTGGTAGTTCCCGCTTCTCCAGAAATTGTCCACTTCATCCATATTTTACGGGTTTGTACAGTATCACTGATGTTAAGTCTTCATGTTTATTTTTTTCTTTGTGCTGGTTTTGGGTTTATTTTGATCCTTATTTTCTGTTTCTGAGTGTGGAAGTTTAGATTATTGATTTGAGAACTTTCTACTTACCTAATGTCAGCATTTGATGCTATGAATCTCTCTCTAAGCAGTGTTTTCATTGCATCCACAAACTTGATATGATGTATTTTAATTGTTGTTCAGTTCCAGATATCTTCTCAGTTTTTCCCTTCAATAGTCAAAACATCTTAAAAAGAGAAAAATAGCCTCTTCCATTTACCCATATATTTGTTTTTTTTTTTTTTCTCTATATCCCTGATGCCCACATTTCCTTCCAGTGTCATTATGAAGGACCAAGTATTATTTTTGTAACAGTTTTTCTGGCTCTTAGCTTTGCTTTATATGAAGATGTATTTATTTTTCCTTCTTTTCTGAAGAATATTTTTGATATATGGGATTTTGGTTTCCCTAGTGGCTGGCTATACTACAGGACAATGATTTTGCTACTAAGTACTTGCCAAGTGACTGGTTGAAATTGAAATATATTGTTAGAGTAAAATAGGCACCAAATCTGGTACTGAAAGAAAAAATATATATATAGGTGGAAATAAATAAAATTAAACTTGAAGTATATAACTAAAATTAAACCACCTATTTCTTTTTGCTTTTTAAATGTTACTTCAAGGAGATTTTAAACTATGTGTGGCTCCTATTGTATTAGACATCATTGTGTATCTTTGTCAACACAGGCACATTTACAAATGGGAAGTTAAGCATATGTGACTGTCACCTCCTCTGTCTTCCCAGGTTTCTTGCCTTTAGTTTGTCCAGTCACGAATTCTGAAATCACAGTGTTGTTGGACTGATTGTCATCAGCAAATTGAATCACTACCTGAAAGCAACATCATTTTCCTCTCATTCTTTTTCATTAATTTAACTACTTCAGAAACAAACATGACCCAGTGTGCTATGAATAGATCTTATAAATCTTGTGAATTTCAGATTCACTTTCTCAGCCAATGAAAACAAAATATCAAAAAACCCTCTATTTCTCCTGGTGCTAATTGGACAGGATGGTTCCCTGCTGTCATTTTTGCAGGGAGCTGGATGAACCAAGAGCAGGAGACTAGCAGGGCCTGTGCCCTGTGCCCCCTCCGCTGGGTGGAGGCCTCTGCTTGTACCCTGGAGTGGACCCCAGAAATGGACCCCAAGAGGCAAGGGAGTGGACCCCAGAAGGCAGCTCCACCTCTGAGAAGAGTGGCTTGAAACCCCTCAGTGCTGTTCTCTGTCCCTCATATCCTATGCAGCAGTGGCTTGAACGTTATCACCTTCTCTGCAGTCACTGACTGTGAGAAAATAGCTCTGGCAATGTTTATTCAGTGTGTGCAGCCTGATAGCAAAATGCCTGCCCTGTGTTTGTCTGATTTATTTTCTTGATCTTCAGCCATTTAAAAAATAAACAAAACTGTCAACAAGAAATATATCTGAAGATTAGGTGTAGGTTGGGGGTGGGGAAGAAGCCTAGGAGAGGAACATCTGTGCCCATTTGCTTTACTCCTACCAACAGAGATGGTGCTTTTTGCCCATTGTTGACTTTGAAGACATGCTTAAGGCTTCCCTGCTGAGCCCACAGGGAGCTTCCCTTCAAACCCAGTGATTAAGTGCATGAATCTGGTAGTTTTTCAAAGAAGGTGGAATAATTATAATCTACGAGCAACCCTTTGGGAAAAAGAAGATGAAAATGAGGAAGAAGAGCAAATATCACTAATCTCTTTCTCTGCAAATCTTGAGTTGAAAATCAAAATAGATATGTTTCCTCTGACTTTGGCTTTGGCTAGATAATCTGTTCACACAGAAGCCCAGGACCCAGAACATAGCAGCCCCTGAGTTGTGTCAACAGAAGAACAAGTTGCAGAAGCAGTTGACAGGGTATGTCTGCCCTCCCTCAGATATACCAGAGGTTTGGCAGACTCCAGAGGAACACCAATCAAGGCCCTGTCTCAACTCAGACTCTCCTTCACTCCACAGTGCACCTAGGACTGTTGCTTCTGGCACATGTCTACTCTCTTCTGAGACAAGCAGGGCCCAGAGACTCAGACCCACAGCAGAATGCCAAGGAGCAAGGCCAAGGCCATGGTAGAATGAGGATGTGTCATCAAGGCCTGGGACTGAGCAGTACCATCCCTAGACAAGCCTGTGAAGGGACAGGGCAGTAAAGAGTAATACAGACACAAGGGGACAGGACTAAGCTTGAGTCCTCATACTTTGACAAGAGAGCTTGACTCCAGTGTGCTATGAATAGATCTTATAAATCTGTGAATTTCAGATTCACTTTTTAAGTCAATGAAAACAAAATATCAAAAAACCCTCTATTTCTCCTGGTGCTGATTGGACAGGATGGTTCCCTGCTGTCATTTTGCAGGGAGCTGGGTGAAGGTAGGGAAGAAAGCAGCTCAGAATCTCCAAGTCTTTGGAGCTTGGCTACTGATGCTTTCTGTGGAGCAGCTGCAGCCAAGCCTGGGTAGGAGAATGTTAAAGGCCTGAGACAGCTCTGGTCTGCTGCTGTCTTCTCACAATGGTGGTCAGACTAATAGCTATGTATTGGCATCATGGGGCTCACAGTAAGGAAACAAGGTCATGCAGACTGTGCATGGTATAAAAAAAATGTAAACTCCATTGTAAAAAAAAAAAAAAAGGAAGAATTATTGTTAACTGGAGAATGAAAATGTTATTTAAAATTTTGCTTGCTAAAAATACTTTATCACTCAAACCATTTTTTACCAAAACGAGTATAATTCTAAAGTAAAAGGACAAAACATTTACCCTAATTCCATCGTTTTTAGTAATCATACTGGTTGGTTTGTTGATGTCTGGATTTTTTATCCCACCCTTGTCCACAGGCATATGACATATATGTTTTTTTAAACATGGGATTGAACCCAGAGGAGCTCTACCACTGAGCTACGTCCCCATCCCTTATATGTTTTTATTTTGAGACAAGGCCTGGCTAAGTTGTTGAGGCTGACCTCAAACTTGTGACCATTCCTGCTACAGCCTCCTGAGTAGCTGGGATTACAGGTATTTACCACTATATCCAGTGGCACATGATATTTTTACATCATCGTAATTATCCTACATATAGTTAAAAGTCTTTTAATTTATTTACAAAAGGTGCTAGATGACACAGAGGTCTGTATTTCTACATAGGCTTCATGATTTGTCAGTTACGGATTTTAAAGACTTTTACAACATGCAGTGATTTAGACAGTTTTCCCTGCTGCTGGACATTTTAGAATTCTTCACATAAATACAATGACTACTGTTGTGTTTATATTTTTCCTTCTTTTGGATTGTTTTCTGAAGATAAATTGTTAAAACAGAGACTTAACACACCAAAGTTGCTACAAAGATAAAGTGATTTGTGTTCTGTATTTTGGTGTATATTTCTACATTTCTTTCCAGTTAAAATCAGTAAAAAGTGTGCATGTCTCATTTTCATTGCAACTTTATCAGCCCCAGATGATATATTTTTACATATTTTTGCTAGTTTTAATGTTTTCAAAAGCAGTGTAATTTTTATTTTAAATTTGTTTTTAGTTCTTATTAATATTATTTTTTTCAGCTCCTCCTTGAGTGATATGATCACACATACCCTGAATAAAGGCAAATGCTTTGAAGTAAAAGTATGTAATTAATTTTGTTTGGCTGGGCTTTCAGCATCCTAAATCAAGAGTAATCATTTTAAAAGTGCTCTGTTTTCCACTGCAAGTATTATTTTGTCCATCAATTTCCATATTTTCTTCTGATATGTATTTTATTAAATATTTAAATTTATTTATACCGTCACATTCCATGCAAGAGAAAATGCTTTTATAAAATGCATTCAAATAATTAAAGTCTAAGGCCAAAGCAATGGGAAGGACAATTGTGCACCTCTTGTGGTCCTTATTAATTGGTCCACATGCACACACATCTCCGACCAGCCGCCTTTGTCTGGCTTGTCAGAGGACATTAGCTGAGACTGATTCTGAAGCCACTTCCTGGCTCCCAAATGGACATAGTCACTAAGAAAGAAAGAAAGACTCATTTATCAGAATAAAAACTTCGCTGCGTAAGTGAGGATTGTGCAAGGCATATTTTATGCATCATTATCTGGGCCTGATTAGCAACGATGGAGATTGGTCCTCAATTTTAACAATCAGCGGAAAAGAACCTTCAGCTTTCACTAAAGAGAGACAATTGCCTTAGACATGTCTCTGTGTTTTCTGCACAATAGGAAAATAGAGGCAATAGCCCTTGCAAAGACAGCTCTCAAATTGTTTTGGCAGCAGTTGTCTCACGGATGCCATTGTCCTCTTGACGCAAATCAAGCACCACCCCGCTCTCCTGAGCAGGCGGGCTGACATCTTCTGGGACACTCTGAGCCACAGGGGGATGTATTGTGCCTCTTGGCCTCAGACATGGCCAGACCACCTGGTTGGCAAAGCCCAAGCTTTGGAGCAGGTACACCTAGCTCTGAATGCTGGTGTGACTTTGTGCAGATCTCTGAGGCTCTCTGTATATACTTTCCTATCTGTACAATGATGATAACAACACTACCTATCTCATAAATTGCTTGTGCGGATTCTAATAAGATAATGTATAATAAAGAGGTCTGTTCAGGGCTTGGCATGAGACGGTCACCTGCTCTGAAACAAAGGCTTGCCAGGCCATCTCCTCCTATTGGGTCTCAGAGGAGGCAATCGGGGAAGAGCATGAGAGGCAAGGATAGGAGCTCTTGTACTATTACAGTGGCTACATGTTTGCTATCACCTTTGCCATTATCTTCATGTTCCCAGTGGCAGGCCAGGGAAGCACAGCTCTGTGGGTGGCATGATCAGCCCTCCCCCTCATGCTCCTGTCCCCTCCATCACCTGCCCAGTACAAGAACTAAGCCAGAATAAAAGCATGACAAAGGAACAGATCAAAGAATATATAAAAGCCCCTTATTATAGAGGAATGGCAAGTCTGTCCTTTTTCAGAATTTGGCAGGTAGGTCACCGCTAGGGACAGCACAGATGAAGGTATGAGCTTAAAAAGTTGACAGGGCTTCTGGAAACCACCCAAGGAGCTTGAAATGTCCTCCCCACTGTTCTCTTGACAATGTGAACTGTATGACCATGTCCTGTGCCAGAGCCTATAGCCTTCATCACTGGGGCCCTGAGGGTCACTGAGAGAAAACCCAAGTGCTCAGGGACAGCTTAACACATAGAAATGAGCTGGACCAGCTCCTGGCTACCATATTACATGTGCATACCGGGGATTCATATTCCTACTCCTTATTACCAGGTGCTAGGTATAGGTGACTGCGCCAGGTGACACAAGTATGCAAGCATTTCCCATTGCACATGAACTTGTTTTGTGCAGCAGAATTATTTTTAATTTTATTTATTTTTTATTTCAGATTTTTATTTTTTTAATTTATATATGACAGCAGACTGTATTACAATTCTTATTACACATATAGAGCACAATTTTTCATATCTCTTGTTGTGTACACAGTATATTTACACCAATTCATGTCTTCATACCTGTACTTTGGATAATAATGATGATCACATTCCACCATCACTAATAACCCCATACCCATTCCTGTCCCCTTCAACTCCTCTGCCCTATCTAGAGTTCATCTATTCCTCCCATGCTCCCGCTCCCTATCCCACTATGAATTAGCCTTTATGTCAGAGAAAACATTCAGCATTTGTTTTTTTGGGATTGGCTAATTTCTTTTTATTATTATTATTATTAGTTGTTCAAAACATTACATAGCTCTTGACATCTCATATTTCATACATTTGATTCAAGTGGGTTATGAACCCCCATTTTTACCCCTTATACAGATTGCAGAATCACATCGGTTATACATCCATGTTTTTACATACTGCCATACTAGTGTCTGTTGTATTCTTCTGCCTTTCCTATCCTCTACTATCACCCCCCCTCCCCTCCCCTCCCATCTTCTCTCTCTACCCCATCTATTGTAGTTCATTTCTCTCCCTTGTTTTTTTCCCCTTTCCTCTCACTTCCTCTTACATGCAATTTTGTATAACGATGGGGGTCTCCTTCCATTTCCATGCAGTTTCCCTCCTCTTTCCCTTTCCCTCCCACCTCTCGTCCCTGTTTAATGTTAATCTTCTTCTCATGCTCTTCCTCCCTGCTCTGTTCTTAGTTGCTCTCCTTATATCAAAGAAGACATTTGGCATTTGTTTTTTTAGGGATTGGCTAGCTTCACTTAGCATAATCTGCTCTAGTGCCATCCATTTCCCTGCAAATGCCATGATTTTGTCATTTTTTAGTGCTGAGTAATACTCCATTGTGTATAAATGCCACATTTTTTTAATCCATTAATCTATTGAAGGGCATCTAGGTTGGTTCCACAGTCTAGCTATTGTGAATTGTGCTGCTATGAACATCGATGTAGCAGTATCCCTATCGTACACTCTTTTAAGGTCTTTAGGGAATAGTCCGAGAAGGGGAATAGCTGGGTCAAATGGTGGTTCCATTCCCAGCTTTCCAAGGAATCTCCATACTGCTTTTCAAATTGGTCGCACCAATTTGCAGTCCCACCAGCAATGTACAATTGTACCCTTTTCCTCACATCCTCGCCAGCACTTGTTGTTGTTTGACTTCATAATGCTATGGGTGTCCTATTAAGGAATTTGGAGCCCGACCCCACAGTATGTAGATTGGAGCCAAGTTTTTCTTCTATCAGACGCAGAGTCTCTGTTTTGATATCAAGCTCCTTGATCCATTTTGAATTAACTTTTGTGCATGGCGAGAGAAAGGGATTCAGATTCATTTTGTTGCATATGGATTTCCAGTTTTCCCAGCACCATTTGTTGAAGATGCTATCCTTCCTCCATTGCATGCTTTTAGCCCCTTTGTCAAATATAAGATAGTTGTAATTTTGTGGATTGATCTCTGTGTCCTCTATTCTGTACCATTGGTCCACCTGCCTGTTTTGGTACCAGTGCCATGCTGTTTTTGTTACTATTGCTCTGTAGTATAGTTTGAAGTCTGGTATCGCTATACTGCCTGATTCACTCTTCCTGCTTAGAATTGTGCAGCAGAATTTAAAATTGGACTTCAGGCTGCAGACTGAATGGCACTTTGTGTGGTTTGGGTATTGCTAACACTTTGGGATCACATGCACACACATACCCCAAATATACCAAATACCACCTTCAAACCACATCACATACAACACATTCACCCCATATATGCACACATGCCACATACACATCTCCAATACACACATGCTCACATATACACTCATACCATACATATGCACATACACATCACTCACAAATACACAGTCTGTCAGTAGTTCCAAGGGCAATGGTGGGCTAAACAGTACGTGACTGCTTGAATTTGATGAACTGTCCCATTCTCAAATATTTCTAGAAAGGAGTTCATTAAATCAATACTGAGAGAAGTAAATAAGTGCTTTTTCTTACTCTTTGGACTTCCCTAGATCTGAGAAAGCTATAATAGTCTTAAATAATGATGAAGAACTATTCATTACTGGACAATTCCATAAGACCTTGGCAGAACTTGATGAAGACCTAGAAGGTAAGAGCCACCAACCTACTCTTTTGGTGGTATACTATGTGGCCATATCTGTTGAAGTTTAGTATTTCTGAGTACACTTTTGTATAAGTACCCAGGGAAGAAGTCTTCAGAGGGTTTTACAGCATCATCCTAGAGATAGGACTTGAGGGCTGAACTCTCAGGAGGTCTTGAACTTGAAGGTTGAACTGGACTTGAGGACTGAGCTCTCAGGGGAGCATGGTTTTTAATGGACATCTTTCCATCAGGGCTCCAAGCAGTACATGGAAATGTCTGAATGACTGCTTAAGATGTGCTTAATTAATGTGCTCTGATTAATACTAATTTTGCACATTAAAAAGTATCCCATACACATTTAAGAAAATGAAAAGGTCTGGATAGGGAAACAGAAGGTGCACAAAGATAAATAGATGTTTTTATTAAAACTTGTAACCCTTTACTTGCTAAAAAGGAAAGGCACAAAGTTTTGTCCATTAGACCCATTTATATAGGAGCATCCCATGGAACGTTTTATTCTGTTGCTATATGGGGGGCAGGGAATAATACTATTAAGGTCAGGGCAGGTGCAAATAATTTCAGTAAACAAATAAAAAAATCTTTCAAACAAAAGAGCTATGTTACTTTCTCTAAGGCACAAATTGAAAGTAAACTAGAAATTTGATGTTGCTGATGCCTTAAAACAAGAAAGAGGAAACAGATTATAAAACTGATCAGTAGTTGCGTTCAACTTGCTTTCCAGTTTCTTTCCCAGCTATGATTGACGTAGCTGTACAGTGTCCCACAATCTGTGAACACATAACCCACTGCCTCACTCAGCAGTTAGAAGAGTTGATGACTCTGTGGAACACAGGCTTGGTCATTCTCTCTTTAAGAAGTTAAAGCTAGAGCAAGTTTTGTATGTCTTGCCATGCTCCTGATGGGCACAGGAAATGCAGAGGTCAAGTTCACTTTCATGCTTCTGTGTTGAAAATAGATTTTTCCAGAAGCTTGAATTTAGAAATCTATTTCTTATTGAACAGCATTGGCAAAATGTTACAACTGAACAATTACCTGGAAGCATCATAGATCTGCAAACAGATCTTTTGTAGTTTATGAAAGTTGAAATTCTGGCCCCAGGTAATGTAGATTACATTTAAAAAATAAATTTTAACACAAGTGTAAGTAGTTTACTCAAAGTCGCCCTAGGGAAGTCAAAGTCATGGTCATGATTAGGTCATCAGTATGGTGATTGTGCATGCCATGTTGACCAGTGACTTGCATTTGTCTTTCTTTCAGAAATGGAAGAGAGTTATGAAACAGACACTAGCTCACTAACCAGCTCCACAAATGGTGTGTCCCACCACAGTATGCAGGATGCCATCATCCCCAACAGTGACGCAGATTCCATCCCAGTGACGTTCATCGGGGAAGTTTCAGATGATCCTATAGATTCAGGACTGTTTTCCAATAGAAACAACAATGCTGGTTCTTTTGACATGGGGAGCGTTGCCTGCAGAAGAGACCCCCAGGCCTCATTTCAGGCTGGGCACAGCCAGCCTCATGAAAGGATGAGGGAAGAAGCTCCTGACCCCTACACTCCTTCCTATGACCTCAGAAAGGAAACCCAATCCAGTACCTCTCAAGATGGGAATTTCGTTGAAATAGGGCCCAAGGTGACTTCTTTCATTTCAAAACTTCAAATAGATGGCCTAAATGCAAAGGAGAAAGGGAAAGTGCCTGTTCTGGCTTTTAGTGAGACAACACATCCTGCCCAGAGGGTGGATTTACAGCCAAAAAGTGAAAAGGAAAGCAACGGAAAAACCACTGTCTCAGCACCACCATCATGGTATCAGCAAGGCCAAACCCCCAGGGGAAGTTACGGACTGAAGTGCGGCCTCACTACCTACAAAATTGTTCCTCCCAAGTCAGAGATGAGATGCTATGACAGAAATGTGTCCCTCTCCACGGGCGCCATTAAGATTGATGAGCTGGGGAACCTAGTGAGCCCCCATGTGAACAGCAGCAGGACCATACCCATCTCATCATCTGTTATTGAAACAGAAGCTCAACCCATTGGGAAAGTCAAGGAGTTCTGGAGGTGCAGCTCATTGGAGAAGCAGCTGAACCAGCCCACAGATTGTTCAGCCAGGAGGAACCCCTCCGCCACCACCACCACCATACCAGCCAAGCCACAGCCCAATAACAGACTCCAGGTGGCCCCAACATTGACTGCACCCCAGCAGCAGGCTGGCCCCCAAGAATGCAGGACACACCTGGAAGAGGGGAGTAGCCGACCACCTTCCTCAGTCACTTGTCACATGAAAGTGCCAGCAGCTAACACCACAGAAGTCACATTCCTCAAACCTCAGAGAAGAACATCCAGCCAGTATGTGGCCTCTGCGATTGCCAAGCGGATCGGACCTCCCAAAGTCCGTACTGATGTGGTGAGGCAGCACAATAATGTGGAAAAGTGTCATGTGGGTAGAGTACCAAAGCTACCAGGAGAGCCTGTCACTTTGAAGCATGATACAGCCCCCAACCTGTACTCAGAGGCACGAGGACATACACATGAGGCAAAGCAGCCTGGCGTCAGCCTTCCCAGCAATGCTGGGGGAGAGTCAGCCGCGGGAGCCCAGCCTAGAGGGGAGGTCAGCAGCACATGTGGGAAGTTGTCTACTCAAGACTGTCCTGCCACTGTCCACAGAAGCTCTTATTTCCCACTAGTCAGATCTTCCCAGAAGGATCATGTTTCTGTGGGACAGAGCTGTGGTTTCAATGAAAAGCAAGGCGCGAGTAACCAAAAGACCAGCTCAGCATCTGACCCTGGGCTCACACTGGACAGGGCACACCCGCCCCCTCCATGCCTGGCAGATGCTCAGAGCTCCAGCAGGGCACTGGTGAATGGCTATACAGGGGCCCCAGACAAAAGCGAGCCTCCTGACTCTCCCAAAGTGCCCAGCACTAGTAGCCACATTGTCCTAGAAATGGAACAAAAACCCAATTCATTATCTACAGATGTGCATGAAACAGATGGTACATTGCCACCCAGCATTTTTGGGCCAAAGAAAAAATTTAAACCTGTTGTCCAGAGGCCAGTTCCAAAAGATACATCCTTGCACAGCGCCCTGATGGAAGCCATCCACTCTGCAGGAGGGAAGGAAAAACTCCGCAAGGTGAATGCAGTGGCCATGGGGGAAACAGGTGAAGGGATGTCCTGACCAGAATACCCACACCTGTCCTAGATTTTTATAAGAGGATCAGAGGAGAGACAGGAAAAGTATAGCAATAAGGATTAACACCCAGGTTTCATTTTTAACTAGAATGTCTGTCTCCTCCTTTCCTCAAGAATATTTGAATAGAACTAGTAAAGAGGCTAAAATGAATGTGTTTTGGTTTTTCAGGCTCAAACATGAGAGTAAAAGATGTCAGTCAATGAATGTCCATCCACCCGGCAGGAGAAATAGAGATGCTGTATGGTGGGACCCTGCACATATTGGACTTCAAACGTTGTGTGTTAGTCACCTTTCTAGCACCCTGACATAAAACCTCAGATACCCAACTTAAATAAAAGACAGGTTTATTTTGGCTCACAGATTGGAGGTTTCAGTTTATAGTCAGCTGACCTATTACTTTTGGACCTGTGGAAAGGCATCACATTATGGTGGGAGTATATGGTGGGGCAGATTTGCTTACCTGATGGCCAGGAAGCCAAAGGAGAGAATTAGAGACCAGCACCTCATATATCCTTGAAGGCCACTCCCCAATAACCTAGGCCATCCCACTAGGCTCCACATCCTAATGATTCCCCCACTTTCCAAGCTGAGGACCAGGCCTTTAACACATGAGCCTCTGGAACATTTAAGACCCAAATTATAGCATACTGAAGTGGGCAAATAAAAAATCCAGACAACACCACTGCTTTACTCTGCAATCCTGTGTTGTTTAGCAGTGGAGATACAATCTAAGAACTGTGTTGCTTATTGATATCATCATTATGCAAACATCATGGAGTGGGCTCACACAAAACTGTATGGTATAGATCAGTCACTAGACATGGCCTCTTGCTGCATCAAGAGACATGGTAGGTTGGGCATGGTGGCACACATCTGTAATCCCAGCAGTATAGGGGACTGAGGCAGGAGGATTATGAGTTCAAAGCCAGCCTCAGCAAAAGTGAGGCCCTAAGCAACTCAGTGAGACCCTGTCTCTAAATAAAATACAAAATAGAGCTGGGGATGTGGCTCAGTGGTCGAGTGCCCCTGAGTTCAATCCCTAGTACCAAGGAAAAAAGGCATGGTAGACACAAGGTGTGTGAGACTGCTGCTGATGTAACATGGCACATTGTATACAAAACATTATTTTACAAGTAGGAGTTTGCTGTAATCATAAAAATTATAGTATAGTAAATACATAAATCATAACTTAGTCATTTGTTATTATTATCAAGAATTATGTGCTATGTGTAATTGTCCATACTATCCTTTTATATGACTGGCAGCACATAGATTTGTTTATAGCAGCATCACCCAAATGTGTGTGCAAAGGCTACAGGATGGCAGGGTGCCTACAGTGTCTCTAGGCAACAGGAATTGTTCAGCTCTGTAATCTTATGGGACCAGTGTTGTACATGTGATCCATTCTTGACTGAACTGTTATGTGGCACATGACTGTATTTGTAGCATCAGCATGTTGTAACTCTCCAATAGCAAAAGAAGCAGAGTTATGACATTCTTCCTCTATTATCTAAGCATTTAACATGTCAAAAATATTGCCTGTGAAGCTAACACTAATGATTGGGTATAATTTCCTCCAGTTTGCAGATAAGGAAACTGAGATTCAGGAAAGCTAAGTGTCCTGGCCCAATGCTACACACTCACTAGCAGGGACCCAGGATTCTTATTCAGGTAGGCAGGAAATCACCACACATCTCAGCCTTGGGAAGACAGGACAGATAATAGGTGTGATCTGTCATTAAGAGGCAACATTTGATGCTACCCCAAATATACAATATTTGATTCTTTTTTACATGTCTTTGACTTTGAATGAGGTTGTGTCATGGTAAGTCCATGGAAAGTTGAAAATATTGGAAATTAAAAATGCATTTAATACACCATACCCAGCACACATCATAGTGTAGTGTAGCCTACCCTAAACGTGCTCAGAATATTTAGGTTGGCCTCCATTTTGGCAAAATCTTCTATTTCATAAAATGTATTGAATATCTCATGTAACTTATTAAATGCTTTACTAATGTAAAAAGAAACTGGTCTTCTGATATACTTTCATAACATGATAAAGTTGAACTATAATAAGTTGGAGTCCTTCTGTATGCACCTTTTAGCAGACAGGGAATTGATCTTAGAGGCCTCAACTGATCTGCAGTATTTTTTCTTTCAAGCTGTTTTACAGTTAATATTTCTCCATCTTTGGAGTGAAATGTGTTGACACTATTAATATTCTAGACTGCAGAACACACTTTGGAGGGAGGGCCAAAGAAACCATCCTACACAGAGGCAGAGAGCGAGCGATCAGCCCTGCTTGCCGCCATCCGCGGGCACAGCGGTGCCCACAGCCTGAGGAAGGTAAGAAAGACCCTGGTGAGATGGGTGCCAGTGCCCACCCACTCCTTCCCCACCAGCATCCTATGTAGATGGCATAGAAACTGCCATTATTCCAAGAGGGTGGTGATCCAGCTTCAGAGCAGCCAACCCCTCCTGCTGGGCACATTGGCACTGGAGGCAGGCACGCTACTACTTGAGGCTGGGGCAGCCACTGCACAGGAGACTTGAGACTACCCAGAGGTTCTCCCACCCTCTTCCAAAAGCATAACCCCTGCCTGCACCTAGCATGGAACACTTTTCCAAGTTCCTTCTGGCACCCGCATGGCTTCAGGGCTTTGATAACCAGGAAGCATACAACTGCACACCTGCTGGAATGAATAAAGTGCTGTTTTTTGCATAACTGCAGGAACAACATGGTCTTGAGTTTAGGGCAGCATGGTATCACCCATGGCTTCCACACGGAGAATTCAAAGAACAACATAACTTACTACTCAGAGGGTTCTGAGTGTGTGTCTTCCCCACCCTCCAAACTGGTCAGATTTGTGTTTCTTGCCCCTGTTTCTTTCCTCACATGCCAAGAAAAGTTACGAGATCAGAAAGTTCTCAGCAAGACATCACTGCCAAATCCTGGTCCCTGTGATCTGTGACTTGGCAGGACACAGGGACAAGTGTCTAAGCCTTGGGCAGAGAGACTTCCTGGGCTTAGCACAGAAAAGCCATCTGAAGTCTAAGGGTAAGACAGTAAGCTGTGCATTGCCCTCTTGAAAAGGACCTGTATAGACACTGACACTATCTTTTTGAGGCTGCTATAACAAAATGCCATAGGCCGGGTGGCTTATAAACAACAGAAGTTTATTTCTCATCAGTAGATTTGTTGTCTGGTGAGGGATTATTTACTGGTTCATAGATTGCAACTTCTTGCTGTGTCTTCACATTGTGAGGGTCAAGGGACTCCCTGGGGTCTCTTTTATAAGGTCACCGATCACATTCATGGGGGCTCCACCCTTTGACCTCATCATCTCCCAAAGGTCTTGCCTCCTAATGTCATCACCTTGGGGATTAAAGAGTTCATACATGAAAATTTGGGGGGCCATGGATACTCAACCTGTAGAGCAATCATTTAAATGTCTCATTGTTAGGTGTCCTCCTCTGCTTCTGAAGAGCTCCAGAGCTTTCGAGATGCTGCGCTCAATTCACTGGGTGTGGAAAATCCTCAGCAAGAAGACCATGGCCTTCCACCCCCACCGGCCCTGCCGCCACCTCCCCCACCGAACTCCCAGGCTCTCTCTGCATCAAGGACATCTTCCAGGTTCAGCTCAGGAACCCTCAGCAACCCAGTGGATGCCAGGCAAGCCTTGATGGATGCCATCCGCTCTGGCACAGGGGCTGCAAGATTGAGAAAGGTGAGTGCTGTGTGGGGGCAGAGAAAGGGAGGTGCACCTGCCTGTGGGAGAGCCTCAGGCCAGTCAGATGTGGGTAGGTGAGAGCTGGCCCCAGAGAGCAGGCTAGCTTCCTGCATGTTCACTGCCTGCCCAGCCCTTGGCTCCTCAGCAGGTGAAGGTCAAACCCCACTTCCAGCCCCCACCTGAACTCACAAGTGTACTGGTCTATGGATAGGCTAGAGAAGATGATTCACTATGGGCTCCACAGAGCTCACGTCACAGACAGCCCTCGGCCTTCAGTGAGGCTTGCTAGCACACTCCTCTTCCTTGCTTCTTTCCTCTCCTCTCCTCTCCTCTCCTCTCCTCTTTTCTTCATTTCTTCCTTTTCCTTCTAATATCCTTCTCTGCCTTCCTCCCTCTTCCTTATTCCCTCTTTTCCTTTCTCTTTCCTTCCTTTCTGCCTATGTGCCTCCCTCGGTCCCTTCTTCCTTTCTCCTCTTTCTTTCTGCCCTTCTTCATTTTTTCCTTCCTTCCTCTCCGCTCCCCGTCTACCTATCTTCTTTTCTCTTTCTCCCAGCATAATGCCTAATTGTGATCTAATTTGAAGTCTCCTAGGCAGAGCATTCTTTTCCCCAGTTCCTCTTTCTGTACAGTCTGATGCTGGTCTTCAAGTCGGTTGCCCACCTGGTCCCAGTGGAATCTCTGGCTCCTGCAATAGGATTCAGAAATTAAGGAACACTTGGACCAGATGGCTTCTGAGATGTGTTTCAACTCCAAAATGGTTCTGTAAATCCATTGACCCTTGATTCCTGCACATTCCTGCTGGTTTTGGAATTATGCTAATAATAAGGAGTCTTGGGTGTGTTTTTCTATTTTTTGAGAGATTATTTCTATATACTAAGCTTATGTTTTCTCTCAAGAGGTCAGAGCCAAAGATTATTCTCAATTTTATATAAAATGAACAAGGCTCAGAGGAGCCAAGTGTCTTGGCTTTGGACTAAGCACTGAAGGTCTTTGACATTAGGTAACAAGCTGTGTGCTCTATAGAGAGAAGGTCACTCAGAAAATAGGATGTGGGCCACTTGCACTGCTGTGGCCATTAACAAGGCAGACTTCTCCACTTATTTCACACATAGGAACCTGAGGAGACAGAGGAGAGGACTGCCCAGGCAACATGGCTGTAAAGGCTGTCCCTCCTTGATTAGGGCTCTGTGGGTGCTCAGA